>NC_064630.1:144978871-145592128 GCF_023864275.1 Schistocerca cancellata | reverse complement strand
AAAATTTTATCAATATATGTCACTGTAAGCATCTTAACATAAACGGGATCTACTATAAATGAAAGTTGAATTGCAAAATGATGACTGTGGTTTAAGTTGTACATTACACTATCCACACTGTTGATTGTGCATGACTGTACAAGTCTGGCAGTCAAGAGTTGAGGCACTATTAATTAAGTATACCCATCGACCAGGGCAAGGTCATACCACATTGAATGGAAAAATCCAGTTTTTAATTGTTCTGAGGCTGAAATCCACATAAAAAGCAAAGTGACATCAATTTCTCTCATGAGACTGGCACAAGACTTGTTGAGTATGCTGTCTGCCTTTTTCTGCTGCAAGTTGAAATTGAGAAACAGCATGTTCACAACATGTCAGAGTATCTCAGGGGTCATGTTTAGAAAGTGTTGCACTATGTGTGCCTTCAGTTCAGCTGTGTCCATTATTAGAGCACCGAGCACATCATCATCACAGTCAGAAGTCACAAGGAATAAGATCAGGTGCTCTGGATGGCCAGGCTGTAGAGATATGACGGCTGATAATTCTAGCATTTCCAAAATTCCTGTGCAGCTGCCACTTCAATGGCTTTTCAATGTGTGGTGTACCATCTTTCATAAAAATTGCCCTATCCATGTACATACTGTTGAAAGGTGGGAATGACATTGGTGTCAAAAGACTCTCATGGTTTTACTTGGGTTACAGATAACAGGTCCCACAGGATTCATCTGTGTGAAAAAATATGGCCCTACGATTAACATTGCTGTCAACTCACACCACACAGTCATCTGCGCAGAAGGAAGTGGTACTGGTTAGTGTGCGTGTGGATTTTCCATTGCCCATATATTGCATACTGACATGTCTCCGGAATGGAAATGGGCTTCGTTTGCCCACAGAATATTCCATGACCATTGATTGTCCATGGGTGATTTTGTATGGATATAATACAGGGCGTTCTGTGGGATTTTATGCATCATGCTCACAGGCATGTCCAACTTCAAGGAAATTCCACAGGCACTGTATGTTTGCGCACCACTGTTTGGCCCCTCCTGCATTTCTGTGGGATATTAGACAGACGCTGGATCAACTCCTTCCCTCCCTCTGCCACATTGCACTTCAAAAGAATGTGCCTTTTTGAATTTTATATTTTTTTCTCCAGACCATTAGCAGACATTGGACCATTGCCTTTTTTCATAGCCTTGAGTGTCCAGAGCGTCTGCATGGCTGTTAGTGCAGAGTCATAATTCTTGTAAAAGAGCTTTACTGGCACCATGCAGTCCTTCATGTTGGGCATTTCAGGTACTAACTGAGAAATACCCAGGTGCATCAGTTTTGTTGGTGTGCATATTTTGATGCTTAGAGCACCATATTTTGGGGAAATTTCTGTTAATTTTTTTATTCCCTGACATTTCCTCTTGCATCACCAATATAATAATCAAACTTGATGTCATTCTAAGCAATGGTTCTCTTTCTACAGTGTTTGGAATCTGGAACTTTTATTATAGATATCCTACATGTATATCTTGTATTTAAGATTTCGAACACTTCAATTATAGATCGTTAACAGACTTTTATGAACAGAGCTTGTCTTTACAAAACTATCAATACTCTTCAAAGCCTAATTAATGAATACTGACATAATTTATCATGATGTCACCAATACTGTCACAATCTGTGAGATCACATGGCTTGCACTGCATCTGCAAGCCAGTGTGCTGAAAGACTGTTCTTGTCACCACAAGTTACAAGTACCCTACATCCAGTGAAACTCAGGTACATGCATGAAAGAAACCACACACAGTATGCATGTTGAGAGAAATTTATTAACTAAGACGTAAACAGTTACTAAACTCAAGGCCATCGTTTAGTGATTAGAAAAGAACATGGAGGCAACATGTCACTTTCCCCAAAATGATATGCTACACTACGTCATATACACACTGAAGCATATAGTGAAATCCTCCTCACCCTATTCAACCTAATCTAGGTGTAGTCATGGAGATATATGATACAAACACTCATCTTGAAACCACTGTAAGGGATACATGCTAATGGATTTGGATGCCTACATGGACAACAGAGAAAACCTGAAACATTGTGCACCATCCATTGCTGCAGTTTCATAGTTGTCATCTGTAACTAGCATGATTACTGTTGCCTGGATTGGAGATAGGTGTAAAATAAAGATTTTATAACTAATTAAATTTGTGTCAGATTAGGAAATGAAGTCAGACTTACTAGTTTTCATGGTCAGGAAAGCTGGAAATCTTGATCTGAAGCCTGGTGTAGAAGATCTTTTATTAGTGATAACATGTTCATTACATTACAGATTCAGTGTTTCTGACTGTTTACCCTGACATCATTTTAAGTCACTGCCTCATCATTGATTTACTCTTCATTAATCCCTTACTATCATTAACCAACATTGAAAGTGACAATAGACTTGTTTAGAAATGAGAACAGAGGTTGTCCTCGGTACACACTTTTTGTATGGATTGGGAAAGGGGGGGGGGCAGGGTTATCATTATTCTGATTAGTCTCATGTTAGATTGTGCCAATCTCAAGTAGCACTTCCACCCAATGTCCTCAGTTTTTTGTTGAATATGTTCCAGTGAAGGATACCACAGAAATTATTATTTCTGAGGAGCAAAAAAGATTTATATTAGGGCGTTTATGCACAGAGAGAATGTTTCTAATTTAGAAGATTGTAGGAACAAACAGAGAACTTAATATAGAAAACCATAAACCCTTTATTGACCTTGAGAAGGCTTTTGACTGTGTAAGCCATGGTAGACTGTGGAAGATTATGTCTGAATATGGATAACCTTATTACTTATTAGAGATACTAAAAATACACAAGTTGTAATTAACACAGTTAGGAATCAACTGGAAGAAATAATTAATCAATTAGAAGAAATAATTATTAACCAACGTGTAAGACAAGGGTGTGGATCATCACTTACCCTTTTTAATATTTACATTGATTTCATTATTCATAAATAGAAATGTAATGTAAGCAGTGGAATAAAGATAGTGAACAACAAATACTTGAATATGCAGATGATATTGTTGTTATTCAAAATAATCAAGATGACTTACAAAGATCAGTTTACCAGCTGAACAAAATATGCAATAAATATAACTTTAAAGCATCTAGTCATAAAGTGAAAATAATAGCATTACAGAGAAAACATCCAGTTGGATCAAAAATTATTTTCAATATTTCAGTTGTAGAACAAGTCTCTCAAACCTGTTATTTAGTGTGTTATATATAAGTATTGATTTTGGCTCTGATATTGAAAATATTTCAGAGGTAAAATAGCCCCCCGTTCAGATCTCCAGGCAGGGACTACTCAAGATGATGCCACCTTCAGGAAAAACAAATCTAGCAATTTACAGGTTGGAGTGTGGAATGTTAGATCCCTTAACCAGGCAACACATTAGAAAATTTTAAAGAGAAATGAATAGGTTGATGTTAGGTATACAAGGGATTAGTGAAGTTTGATGGTGAGATGAACAGGACTTCTGATTAAGTGAGTATGCAGCTATAAGCATAAAATCAAATAATGTTAATGTCAGAGGTGGTTTAGTAATGAATAAGAAAATAATAATGTCAGTAAACGATTATGAACAGTGCTGTGGATGCATTGTTGTAACCAAGACAGGCATGAAGCCATCTACCACAGTAGTACAGGTTTATATGCCAACTAGTTCCAAGTATGATGAAAAAATTGAAAGAGTGTATGATGGGGCAAAAGAAATTATTCAGATAGTTACATAGGAGAGGAAAATTTAATTTTGATGAGGGACTGGAATTGAGTAGTAGGAAGAGGAAAGGAAGGAAAAGTAATAGGTGAATTTGTACTGGGAAAAAGGAATGAAAGAGGAAGCCACCTGGTAGAATTTTTTGCAGAGCATTATTTAATCATCACTAACACTTGCTTTAAGAATCATGAAAGGTTGTCATTTGGAAGAGACCTGGAGACACTGAAAGGTTTCAGATAGATAATATAATGGTAGGACAGAGATTTTGGAATCAGATTGACAAATTGTAAGACATTTGCAGAGGCAGATGTAAACTTTGACCACAATTTATTGGTTATAAACTGTAGACTAAAATAAAGAAATTGCAACAAGGTAGGAATTGAGGAAATGGGATCTGGATAAGCTGAAAGAACCAGAGGTTGCTAAGAGTTTCAGGGGGGAGCATTAGGCAATGATTGACTGAAACAGAGAAAAGGAATATAGTAGAAGACAAATGGGTAGCTTTGAGAGATGAAATAGAGAAGGCAGCAGAGGACCAAATATGTAATGACACAAGGCCTAGTTGAAATCCTTGGATATCACAAGAGCAATTGAATTTAATCAATGAAAGGAGAAAATATAAAAATTCAGCAAATGAAACAGGCAAAATGGAATAAAAATGTCTGGCAAATGAGATTGACAGGAAGTACAAAAGAGCTAGGCAAAGAGAAAGAGAAACTAACTTGAAGGCAGTATTATAGAAAGGGAAGAGGATGTAGTTGAAGATGAGACAAGAGATAAGATGTTGCAAGAATATTTTGACAGACCACTGAAAGACTGAAGTCAAAATAAGACCTTTGGAGTAGATGACCTTCTCTCAGAACTAATGGTATCTTTGGGTGCGTCAGCCACAACAAAACTATTCCACCTGGTGTGCAAGAAGTGTGAGATTGGTGAAATACCATCAGACTTCAAGAAGAACGTTATAACTCCAATTCCAAAGAAAGCAGGTTGCGACCGAACCGCTGAATCTTTCCATCAGTAAATGGGGTATGTTCTCCACTGACTCGGTTGTTTTAACCCCCTCCACTGACGGAATGACCCACTTCCCAATTCCGTATGTATAAAACCAATACGGACTTGTAGCTGTCACGCCTTTGCGCTTACTGCTACGTATTTTAACTGTAAATAGCTCAGTCCCAATGGTAAGAGGCAGTAGTGAATTCACGTAGTTAATATTTGAATCCAGCACAGCTGTCACAAGCTCAGCTCACTTTTACTCCACTCCTACCCTCGCCATTGCACCACATTAACTAGGTGCTACGTGGACCTTGCTAAATTCACTTGCGTATACATTTTTGACCGTTACTCGCCAGTATTTACCTAATGAATAGTACACTCCTAACCGGACTATTTCCCTAAGAGCTGTGATGATTGAACGGGTTCAATCCACGGCCTACAGTGCCCTACAGTTCACTCGGTAACACTGCCTACCTGACCCACTTCTTGTTAGTGAGCTTATGTATCCAATCACCACTGCTAGCAGCAGTGGATAATCCTATCAGCACGACGAGAGCAGCAGACTTACCGTCAAATCCTCCTGAAAATACTTATAACTACGGTCGCCAGCTCTGAAGGAGCAAAAGAATAAATCAATTTTTGGGCTCGTTTCAAAGTGAAATGGCTTGAGTTGAATTTAAACTTAATTCTGAATATTAATATTTCTGATCATTCTAGATGATTCTACAAAGCAAATACTCTCTCAATTTTTGTGAGGTGGCTTGGTAATTACTACCAAGACAGGTTATGCAACTTCGGTTAACAAAATTCTATCCTTCAACTTATTTAATGATTTTGGATATTACTCTTTGGACCATTGATACAGAATCAGTTAAGTGACTTTACTTGAAAGGTTGCTCAGAAAAATTTAAGTAACTGTAAATAGGCGACTCATTCTGGTGTGACCATTGCTCTTTTCAACATTCTTATACGCTAAAGTATTCTACATCCAAAAGAATTGTAAATGAAAGAGGCGATGGTGGCCTCAGTCTGATTTCACTATACTATGTTTGAGGTTACTACACTTTACAATGAACAACATGCGTCATAATTTTACTCATTACTATATTCTGTCCTCTGCACTTGCATGAAAGAAAACTGGTATTCTCCTTTTACATGTATACAAAGTTCGACTTAACAATTGCAAGCAGTCTTGCCTTGGGTAGACGTGTCGGTGCTAATGGTGAGATGCATGTGGCTAACGCAGCTCTTCACGCCTCATGCCCTTAATGGCGGCTGGAACTATGAGCTGTAGCACTCGTATAAGCTACTGCACGTCCGCCATAAATTCTGGGCGCAGGAACTCTTACAACCAGCCCCAGTGGCATAGAGGCGGCTTCGACAACCATTCGTCGCGTTCTACTCCACAAACGGCGACGATATTCGCCTCTTCGCTGTTGCACAATCACTTTTGTGTGAGCACAGTTACGCACGTCCGATCACGTCAACACTCCCCAGGCCATTTCATTGTTCAGTCCCTGTGTCTCCAGCTACCCCTAGCTACGCTCGTATCACCAAGAGTGGGGGCGTTCCCCTACCACTTTTTTACCGAAATCATTTAGTATTTAAGAATATTTATATTTACTACCCTGGAGTCCATACCAGTCATAATAATTTACTACTAGCGTTTTACAACATTAAATTATACAGTAATAACTTATAATTACCAAGAAAAAGAATACATTTGACTCTGAGAGCTTAGTGCATTGTCTGACAGTGCTAATTCCCAGTTTCGCCAATAGATGGCATCAGGGTGCACTCCCTGGCAGTCTCACACAAGCGCGCCCGTTTCAGACGCGCGGGCTCCAAATTACTGTCAGCCCACCATCATTTCAGTTCCGTTACACATGCCCCACTTCTTATTGAAGTATCTTACAGTGATAATTCAATAAGAAGTCTCTCCTATAATGAATCTGAAATGTTCGATATGCTTTTTACCAAGGGTTTTCCCTTTCTTACTGATACACCTCGATACTTATATTACATATTTAAAATGAAACACCAATTCTTTCTCTCTTTCCTGCTAAACATTACATAAATGATTTACATATATTCTTTCCAATTTTCTTACTTCTAAACACAGTACACTTTAAACATCTATTTTTTTTTTTTTTTTTTTTTTTACAAAGTTTTAAATACACTTCTTTTATCTCAGGCAAGTAAAACACACGTTATGCGCCTATTACTTTGTAGCCCATCCTTTTCACTTTACCTCCTCACTTTTCTACCTCTTCCACAATACTTATTTACACATCTATTAAGGCTTTCTTAGAAGCTCAGTCTTTTCCAGTCTGTTTAGTCTCTACTTAAACTAGAAGTTTCATTAGAATACTGCAATATATTTTAGTGAGCATTTACCTTTCACATAGAACAAAAGAAACACAACTATTTACATATTGGTTTACTTTAATATTTATTTATATATTTATTTTCAATCTGGTAGAATTCGTGGTTCATACCTTTTGAGATCCACTATGTTTCTTACTCCCAGGCGTTTGCCTGTTAACGGGTACTCTAAATAATAAGCACTCACATTGGGTATGGACACTACTTTAAATGGTCCATTGTATATATATTTAAATTTGCTGATCTCGTTATTAATTTCACTTGACTTTTCATGTGTTTTTACAAGAACGAGATCACCTATTTTGAATTTGGGATTCCTTACTTTTTCGTCGTGACGACAAATTCTCGCATCTGCTTGTTTTCTCATCTTGTCTTTTACTAAGTTCTTTTTACTATCATAATCCAATTCAACTCTATTTGGAAATTCTAGTAGGTCTTCTACTAGACTTTTACTCCTTGTCTTTTTCAGGATTTCTTCTGGAGTAAATCCAGTGCTCTCGTTTGTTAATGAATTCATGATTTCTTCGAATTCACTCACATACATGCCCCACTTCTTGTGGTTACTATGGCAGTACGTCCTAAATAACCGACCTATCTCACGCATATATCTTTCTGCTGGATTGCCTGATGGGTGATAAGCTGAGATATGTACCACTTCTACCTGTTTCTCAGTTATCCCATCCTTCCACATTTTTGAGCAAAACTGAACACCATTATCTGATAGTATTCTCTTTGGCTTCCCTACTTTCACAAAATAATCACACACCATTTTATCATACACAGCTCTGGCAGTAGCTTTTCTCAAGGGATATAGCTTTATATACTTTGAGAAAAGTTCAACTGCTACAAATATGTACACAAAACCCCCCATGGTTTTCGGTAATGGTCCAAAGATATCTACTGCTACTATTTCTAATACTTCATCAGGTTTTATTGATTGCATGGGCCCTTGATTAGTTGCATTTGTTACTTTCGCCTTTTGGCATAGATCACAAGATCTTATCCTCTGTGCTACCCTTCATGCCATGTTGTTAAAGGTAATGCATTCATCTAACTTATCGGTACACTTCCGTGCACCACAATGGCCATATGCCAAGTGAACATAATCTATCAGCACTTCAGTGTGTTATTCCGGCCAACATACTCTCCACTTCCCTGGATTATTTAATCTTTGAAGATACAGTACACCTTGATGTAATTTATATGAAGCCCTTATGTTAGTTGCGTCCGGATTGTCAAACTTGACCTTTACCGACTTGAGTGCATCATCCTCACTTTGATATCTTCGCATATTCCGACATATTTCCCTAATTTTTTCTCTTCATTCCGCTTTTTTGAAGTAATTCACCTCAAAAACATCTTCCCTACTCTTTACATTTTCTAGTGTCTCACATCCTTCCGGTAATCTCGACAAAGCATCCGGTACAGCATGTTCTTTCCCTTTAACATACTTGATCTCTATATCAAATTGTTGTAAAAACAGCGCCCATCTGGTCAACCTGTTATGTAACAATCTGCAGTCCTTCAAAAATATTAAAGCTTTGTGGTCTGTATGGACCACAGTCTTATGTCCCCATAAGAAAAGTTGAAATTTCCTAAAACCCCATACTATAGCTAAAGCCTCCTTCTCAGAAACTGTATAGTTTCTTTCGTACTTAGACATGGTTCTACTCGCAAATGCTATTTGTCTATGAGTTTTTTCCCCATCTATCATTACCTTCTGAAATATGGATACTCCCAATCCATAATCTGAACTATCTGTTGCCATGTGGAATGGTTCACACAGGTCAGGGTGCCATAACTTTATGTTTTTAGCCAAATTGTCTTTTAGCCGGTTGAATGCTGTTTCACATTCCTCAGTCCATATATACACACTGTTCTTCTTAAGTAGGTTGTTCAGATGTGGGCTATTGAACACCTGATCATCCACATACTTACGATAAAAGGAACAAAGTCCTATAAACGACTTTAGTTGTTTTTTATTCTTGGGAGCCGGACAATTTCTTATTGCTTTGACTTTGTTGGGATCCTTTTCAATTCCCTCTGGTGTTACTATGTGACCTAAAAACTTTATTTCTTTCTTCACAAACTCGCATTTTTTCAGGTTCACGGTCATTCCTCCTTTAATTAAAGCTTTGTACACCCTGTCGCATAACTCCATGTGCTCTTCCCATGTCCTTGTAGCAATTAACAAATCATCTACATAAACCGTGATTAGCGAACTAAGTTCACTCCCTACAATTTTGTCTAAAGCCCGAATGAACACTGAAACGGAAGTATTTAGGCCAAATGGTACCACTGTGTAATGGTAGCATTTGCCATTGAATAAAAATGCCATGTACTTCCTAGACTCCTCACTTAATGGGATTTGCCAGTATCCTGCCGTTAGGTCTAAACTAGTCATGTACTTTACGCCATTAAACTTCTGCAATAAATTATCTATGTTCTCTGGACGATCCAACTCCCTCTTCACTACTTTATTCAGAGTACGAGCATCTATCACTATTCGTACACTTCCATCCTTCTTACCTACTATCACCAATGGGTTATTATATGGGCTAGAACTCCGTTCAATGACCCCACATGAAACCATTTTATCTATTTCTTTTTGAACTGCTTCTTTCTTAGACAAGGGTACATTATATGGTGGTTTAAAGAAAGGTTCATGCTCCTCTACCTCCATGCAGTACTCATAATTTATCACTCGTCCCGGTTTGTCCGAAAATACCTCCTGATTTTCTTTCAGAATTTGCCATAGATCCTCCCTTTGGGCATCAGATAGTCCTTCCGTTTTATCCACTACATTTCGAAGGAGTGTCTCCTTATTTCCATCTTCAACTATCTGCCTCACCAGAAACCAATCGAATTTTTGACCTATTCCTGAATCATGATCATCTCTAAATTCTACCCATCTCAGCTGGTTCTCTTCCATTACTCTAGATGATTCAAATGGTATTTCCAATACCGCACTATCAACTTTACAAACTATTATCCCTTTGTCACAATCTATAATTACTTTTTATTTTATTAACCAGTCAATGCCTAAAATGATCTCGGCACTGAGCTCTGGAACTACTAAAAATGCATTAGAAAATAGCTTGTTTTTTATCTTAAATTCCATCATCACTTGATGTTTAATAGGTTTACTACATTTCCCTGTCGCCCCTATCACTTTAACACCTGTTACTGGCATCATGACTACTCCTCGTTGCTCTTTGATCATCTCAAAAAATGCGTGCGAAATAGCACTTATTTGAGCACCCGTATCCAACAATACATATAAATCGTACCCACATACATTAATAGGTAGGATTGTTTGCATCCTATTGTCCTCTTTCATACTTTCTTTATCTTCCCATAGTAAATCCTTTTCCACCGCCAAGTCTTGCCATATTATTTTTCCGGTTTTTATACTGACCATTCCATCTGGAGGTTTCTTTCTCCTTTTCATCCTAAATTCTTTCACCACTTTTTCCAATAGTCCTTCGTCTAGGCTCTTTAATGCCATCTCGTTCTCATTCAAATCTGTCATGCCTGAACTCTCGGTTGCGGAATCGGAAACTTCCTCTATTTCTTTTTCTCCCTGGATGCTTTCTGATGCTTCTGACGATAATTCCTCCTCCTTAGAAATATGACCTTCTTCGGGTTCAAATAATTCTCGCAAATTATAATCCATTTCAATACTTTCCCTTTGTTGGATAGTGCTTTCGCCACTCTTACTTTCATTATTTTCCCCTACTAATGGAATTCCAGTCTCACTCAACTCATTTGCTTCAGTACTACAGGGATCACAACACTCTTTCTCTTGGTTAGATACACTTTCTCTAATTTCTTTAAAAGAATCTTCATCACAGTCATGTACTCTTGCTGTCACTAGGTACACATCATAATCGGTATGGCTCTCTAACACTGTCATATTCGGGTCCAAATTAATCACTTGAGTGGAAGATCTTTCTAATTGTGCTGGCTGGCTTTTGAGCTGATGTATATATTCTGCAAACGAGGTAATTTCTGAATCGGCATGTGTCTCTGCACTATGCCCCTTTTTCTTATCCACCCTTTCCTCTTTAATTACTTCTCGATGCGATTCGTCGACTATTCGTATGAACCTTTTACCATAAGTCACATCACTCCTCCCTTGCCCCTGCCTCTCTCTCTTCTGTTTGTATCCCTACATTATACTTCGCAAAGTTTCGTTTATGTAACTGCTCTTCAGGCGAACGACGCACTATCCTACTATAGTACTGCCTACTCCGATCTTCCCTATATTTGGGCCATTTCTTTCTTTCCGCGCGCGTTAGGCCCTTGACCTGCGTGGTATTTAGTTTTCCTGATTTTGATAATGCATCCTGTTTCCCTGATAGTGTCCTCTCCCTCGCTGAGAGTTACCTTCTTGACCTCTTCCTCTCATCATGTTAATTTGCGGTTCATTCCTACGACCTTTTACTATTCCATTCTGATTTCTGAAACCTCGAAACTCTCTAGTTTCACGCCACCTATCTTCATTCTCGATTTTTTCTAAAAATTCTTCGAATGTTCGATGAGTGCCTCCTACATAACGCTTTGAATCGTCAGGTAGCTTTTTCCACAACTCCCACACTATCTCCGATTCTGATCTACGATCTTTAAGATACTCCAAACGCTTGAACCATCCTTCACAGTATTCTTTCATGAGCCCACGCCCATGTTCTGGCATTCTGGCGACAACGAATTCTCTCCACAACCTATCTCTCTGTTGTGTGCTCCAGAATTCCTCAAGGAACTTTTCTTTGAAGTCTGTAAACTTCAAATTGTCGATATCCAAATTCAATCCCCAACGTTTAGCATGACCTGCTAAAGCGCCTATTACTAAATTAATTTTTTCTTTATCCGACATGTCTGTTGGTAAGACACGTTCACAATTTTTTATAAAATCCATTGGATGCCATCCACCTTGTTTCTTTTGAGGATCGTATTTTTCCTCCCTACTCAGTATTTCCGATTTTTGCATTACCTATGGGATACCACTACAGTTAAGAAACGTCTGATTCTGAACTTGCTGACTTAATAATTTTATCTCATTACGCAGTGTATTTTCCCGCTCCTGCACACATGCATCAAAACTCAACATGGTATTGCGCAGTGTTTCAATATCAGCGGCCGTTTCTTTAACGATCTCTTTCTTTACAACTGGTACTACTACCTGTAATTTACTTTCAATTATCGGTTCTAATTTGTCACTAACCAAAGGTTCCACTGATTTCTCTATTCTTTGAATTTCGATATCAAATCTTTTCTCTATTTCTGTGACTTTTCTCTGAACATTTGTTATTTCAGCCCTAATGCTATTTACTGATTTGTTTACCTCTGTGATACGTTGGATTTGAGTATTCAAAATATCTAAATTGGCTTTTATTTTACCAGATAGGTTTTCATCCAATTGGGATATATGACTAGCCGTTTCTGCTTTCAAACTAGCATTCCCTTCTTGAATTTGCGCCATCATCCTATTTAACAAACTTGTTAATTCCATATCCTCTCCCTTGTGACTTGCATCCACAGATACATTGGGTTCACTTTTCACTACCTTTGGTTTCACTTCCCGTTCCTCCTGTCTTATGGGTGTGGATTCATCTATAAGATTTTCCAACCCTACAACAGTATCTATGGTCCCTAATTCTGGGTCTGACCTTGTAATGTTTTCGTCTTGCTTGTTACTATTCGACTCCATCTTATGCTGCTGTATTTCGTGCCTAATAGAAATGTTTATTAAACCAAGTATTACTTGTTTAACTCCTACTATTGGACTTTCTTTTGCTGC
The DNA here is from genome assembly GCF_023864275.1 of Schistocerca cancellata. Lineage (NCBI taxonomy): Eukaryota > Metazoa > Arthropoda > Insecta > Orthoptera > Acrididae > Schistocerca > Schistocerca cancellata. The sequence goes on along the minus strand of NC_064630.1, from coordinate 145,579,182 downwards.
TTTGCAGGTTGTCGTCTTGAACTTACCAATTGTGGTATATTTGTCTACAACAGAATTTTAAATTTAAAATTTTCTTGAAACTACAAGGTTTTATAAAACACTTTTATTGCAGCCATTATTCTACAAACTTCGTTAGTCCTGTCACGGTCGCCACATGCGACCGAACCGCTGAATCTTTCCATCAGTAAATGGGGTATGTTCTCCACTGACTCGGTTGTTTTAACCCCCTCCACTGACGGAATGACCCACTTCCCAATTCCGTATGTATAAAACCAATACGGACTTGTAGCTGTCACGCCTTTGCGCTTACTGCTACGTATTTTAACTGTAAATAACTCAGTCCCAATGGTAAGAGGCAGTAGCGAATTCACGTAGTTAATATTTGAATCCAGCACAGCTGCCACAAGCTCAGCTCACTTTTACTCCACTCCTACCCTCGCCATTGCACCACATTAACTAGGTGCTACGTGGACCTTGCTAAATTCACTTGCGTATACATTTTTGACCGTTACTCACCAGTATTTACCTAATGAATAGTACACTCCTAACCGGACTATTTCCCTAAGAGCTGTGATGATTGAACGGGTTCGATCCACGGCCTACAGTGCCCTACAGTTCACTTGGTAACACTGCCTACCTGACCCACTTCTTGTTAGTGAGCTTATGTATCCAATCACCACTGCTAGCAGCAGTGGATAATCCTATCAGCACGACGAGAGCAGCAGACTTACCGTCAAATCCTCCTGAAAATACTTATAACTACGGTCGCCAGCTCTGAAGGAGCAAAAGAATAAATCAATTTTTGGGCTCGTTTCAAAGTGAAATGGCTTGAGTTGAATTTAAACTTAATTCTGAATATTAATATTTCTGATCATTCTAGATGATTCTACAAAGCAAATACTCTCTCAATTTCTGTGAGGTGGCCTGGTAATTACTACCAAGACAGGTTATGCAACTTCGGTTAACAAAATTCTATCCTTCAACTTATTTAATGATTTTGGATATTACTCTTTGGACCATTGATACAGAATCAGTTAAGTGACTTTACTTGAAAGGTTGCTCAGAAAAATTTAAGTAACTGTAAATAGGCAACTCATTCTGGTGTGACCATTGCTCTTTTCAACATTCTTATACGCTAAAGTATTCTACAACCAAAAGAATTTTAAATGAAAGAGGCGATGGTGGCCTCAGTCTGATTTCACTATACTATGTTTGAGGTTACTACACTTTACAATGAACAACATGCGTCATAATTTTACTCATTACTATATTCTGTCCTCTGCACTTGCATAAAAGAAAACTGGTATTCTCCTTTTACATGTATACAAAGTTCGACTTAACAATTGCAAGCAGTCTTGCCTTGGGTAGACGTGTCGGTGCTGGTGGTGAGATGCATGTGGCTAACGCAGCTCTTCACGCCTCATGCCCTTAATGGCGGCTGGAACTATGAGCTGTAGCACTCGTATAAGCTACTGCACGTCCGCCATAAATTCTGGGCGCAGGAACTCTTACAACCAGCCCCAGTGGCATAGAGGCGGCTTCGACAACCATTCGTCGCGTTCTACTCCACAAACGGCGACGATATTCACCTCTTCGCTGTTGCACAATCACTTTTGCATGAGCACAATTACGCACGTCCGATCACGTCAACACTCCCCAGGCCATTTCATTGTTCAGTCCCTGTGTCTCCAGCTACCCCTAACTACGCTCGTATCACCAAGAGTGGGGGCGTTCCCCTACCACTTTTTTACCGAAATCATTTAGTATTTAAGAATATTTATATTTACTACCCTGGAGTCCATACCAGTCATAATAATTTACTACTAGCGTTTTACAACATTAAATTATACAGTAATAACTTATAATTACCAAGAAAAAGAATACATTTGACTCTGAGAGCTTAGTGCATTGTCTGACAGCGCTAATTCCCAGTTTCGCCAATAGATGGCATCAGGGTGCACTCCCTGGCAGTCTCACACAAGCGCGCCCGTTTCAGACGCGCGGGCTCCAAATTACTGTCAGCCCACCATCATTTCAGTTCCGTTACAAGGTGCTGACAGGTGTGAATATTACAAAATTATCTGTTTAATAAGTCATGGTTGCAAAATACTGACATGAATTATTTATAGAGGAATGGAAAAGCTGACTCTGTGCTTATCTGATAAGATAGGCTAAGCAAAGGCCAACCTAAATGTACAGATTGTGTAGATCTGGAGAAACTTTTTGAGGATCTCAGCTGGAAAACAATCTTTGAAATTCCGAATGTAGCAGTGGTAAAATAAAGGGAGGAAAAGATTATTTCCAAATTCTACCAAAACAAGAATGTCAGCTGGAAAACAATCTTTGAAATTCCAAAGGTAGCAGTTGTAAAATTAAGGGAGGGAAAGATTATTTCTAACTTCTACCAAAACAAGATTTCAGTTTTAAAAGTCAGGGGACATAAAAGGGAGGCACTGGCTGAGAAGGGAGTGAGACAGGGTTGTAGCTTATCCCTGATGTTATGCAATCTCCATACTGAACAGGCAGTGGAAGAAACCAAAGAAAAGTTTGAAGAAGGAATTGAAGTACAGGGAGAAGAAATAAAGCTTTGAGGTTTACGGATGACATTTTTATTCTATCAGAGATAGTAAAAGACTTTGAAGAATAACTGAACAAAATGGGTGGCATCTTGAAAGGAAAGTATAAGATGAACATTAACAAAAGCAAAAAAAGTGTAATGGCATGTAGTGAAATTAATTCAGCTGATGGTGAAGGAATTAAATTAGGAACTGAGCCACTGAAAGTAGTAGATGTATTTTTCTGTTTGGCCACAAAATAACTGATGATGGCCGAAGTAGAGAGGCTATAAAATGTGGACTCACAATGGTAAGAATAGAGTCTTGAAGAACAGAAATTTGTTAACAATGAGTATAAATCTATGTGTTAAGAAGTATTTTTTGAAGGTATTTGTATGAAGTGTAGCCTTTTACAGAAGTGAAACAAAGGTGAAGAACAATTCAGACAACAAGATTATAGAATCTTTTGAAATGTGGTGCTATAGAAGAATGATGAGGGTTAGATGGATATGTCATATAACTGATGAGGAAGTACTGAATAGAACTGGAGAGAAAATATGTCTGTGGGTTTATTTGACTAAAACAAGGGATACGTTGATAGAACACATTCAGAGACATCAAAAGATCACCAACTTAGTATTGGATGGAAGTGCAGGGCTAAAAATTGTAGAGGGATACTAACAGATGGGTACAGTAAACAGATTCAAAAGGATGTATGTTGAAACAGTTGTTTGGAGATGAAAAGGCTTGCACAAGATATAATATATTTTGAGCTGCATCAAACCAGTGTGGACAGCAGGCAACAACAACAACAAAATTGCAAATAAAATGTATAATTTCCATGCTGTCTGTGGTGCCATTAACAGAACATTGGGCCATCATGATGCATTCCATAAAGTGATGGTGGCTCCTGTCTAGTCCTATGGAAGTGAAAGCTGGGTTACCATAAGAAAAGTAGTTCAGGCAGCAGAGATGAGTTTATTAAGGAGGACGAATGGCTGCACAAGAAGAGACATGATAAAAAATTGATATATCAGAACAGAATTAAATATTTTTAAGACAGTGAAAAAATTAGAAAATATTGCAGAAATTGGAGGTAACACCTCATGAGAATGATAGACCACAGAATTCCCCAGAAGATCCCGAATTACATGGTGAATGGGAAAAGACATATAGGAAGACCTTGGATGAGATGGGAATGATTTGGTAAGTTTGGAAAAGTCAGAAGCTTAATCCTTGAAAGGAAGAATAAGAATAAGAAGAAGAAGAGATAATGATGATGATACTCCAATCTCTGCTTCCCCTATAGTTTTACCATCTACAGTTTCCTCAAGTACCATGAAAGCTATTTCATGATGTCTTAACACATGTCCTATCATCCTCCTCCTTTTCCTTTTAATGTTTTCAACATATTCTGATTGCAATTTCTGTGGAGAACCTCCTCATTTCTTATTTTAACAACCCACCAAATTTTCAACATACTCCTGTATCACCACACCTCAAATGCTTTGATTCCCTTCTTTTCAGGTTTTCTAATAGTATGTTTTGTTTCCATTCTGTATTCTATACTAGTCCACAGGCACTTCCATTATGACTTCAAAATACATCACTACAGTGTGATAACTTGATCTTACTTGAAGCTGCTGTCCTATTGCTTCCATGTGGAAGCCTCAACATGTATACAACTTCTTAAAATATTTTTAGATAGATACATCAGTAGGGACTTCAAGTTTAGCTTCCAGTATTTAGATGGTTGGAATGCCACACCATATCCTTCAAAGGAGTGATATAAGCTTTACAATCTTTATTATTACCATCAACAGAAAAATTCCTACATTGGAATACTATTTTTGATCTCACTCGAATCTGTTTCACTGAAATGAAGTGAATGCGGTGATGGGGTTGAAATTGATGAGGATGGAATGACTTGAAATGATAACAGTTATAATCTGGCAGAAATTACCAAACCTACAATGTTCCATAGTATTGCTGATATTCCAGCATCAACTTTTCATTGTTTGATTTAAACCTATTAAGTAATGAATATGTGACTAGTGAAAATTTTTCCTAGACCAGGATTGAAACCTGGGTTCCCTGCTTCTCTCATCACAAAAACTAGGAAAGCACTGTTCACAACCTGCTCAGGCATTTTCAGATCTACATATGGTTCTTACTTCAACCTTACAATAGTAAACATACCAGCTGCAATTGACAATCAAGAGGCTGTAGGACTGGATGGTCCACAGTGTTTCATGTTTTCTCTAGAATGAACTGTATGCATCCCTTTCCGTGATCCAAAAAGGACTGAAATATGTTAAGACTTACAATGATGGATGCTTGTTCTCAAGGTGAATGATTCAGGAAGATCTCATCTTCTCACATGTGAAAATTAGCTGTCAAAGTTTCCACATATCACAGATCTGTGATAAAGATTCTTAAAGGCACTTAACTGCAATCATTAAAAGTATATCAGTCACAAGCTGTATGAAGCAGACTGAATGTAACTGTTGAAATTTTATCAAGTAATTGTGAGGTCCAAGCACGATTGTGGATACTATGAATCATTGACATATCTACATATCCAAGGAACCTTGATATCATCCAAATGAAAAGATAAGGTGCCTACAGATGCTAATGGGAACAGCCATATATTTAGTCTCTAATGAGCTTTTAACCGTATAGTGACACCTCTTCATGATGCCTGAGATCTTCATGATGCCCGAGACACAGTCTTCAGTATTCTGTTTATTTAAATATTATGCAATTTTGTTAGGATTCCACTTTTTGACTAGTTTATTTTTCCTGTAATTTGTTTTAAATTAACTCTCAGATGTTAGTTACCAATGACTCTTTTGTCTTCTGACCCTAAACCAAGCAACTACAGTACTAACAATTTACAGTGGTTCTATGGCAATGATTTCAGTAATGAGGCACAGGACATGTTCACTGTGAAGGTGAGTGATTGGATGTGATGTGTAACAAGCTGTGGCCACTGAAGTTGGAACAGACTTGCTTCCTTCTGCACAGGCCTCTCCTGTTCCTCTCGGTAGCTGTACTGGCTCCAAAACTGGCTGAACAATGCTAGTTCAACTAATAGTCTGTAACAATAATGTGGTTGACACCAGAGGTATATTAAGAACACTCTAATTACTCTGTTGGTGTAAAGTATTCACTGATATGGCCAGTTTTGAGTCTCACATATAGTTTGAATTAAAGGAAAGCAGACTGTTATGTACTACACTGGTCCATAGACTGTTAAATTTTCCTAGTGCCGTAATCATGCAACACAATCCAGAGGTTCAAAACAATTCACATGTGGAAAAAATTTATCTTATCTGTTCACCATATCGCTGTTCTCAAAGACATTTAGGGGACTCAAAACAATTAAGATAGTGTACAAAAACAATCAGTAACTCCATCAACACTAACCAGTCATTGTTCATAGGAGGCAACAATTATTGTGTTCCTGTAATAAGTTCTCACTTGGAATTAATTAGTAATTACTGAAATTCAATGGGACTAAGCTTATTTATGAATCTGAAAATACTGTGCAGTGGCTGGGTACTATGTATGCTATCATACTGTCATTATTGTAGTTTAAGAAAAAAATTAGAAAATCTTGGGGGAGCAGAAAAACATAGCAGAACTGTACTGCAATAATGTATGTCCTTTAACCCACAGAGGTGAATCTGTTACAACTTTTCAAGACTGGACAGTACTGACCACTGCATTTTTTTCTTCTTTAGTGAGGCGACTCACCCACATACAGTGCTTATAGTGAGTGATAACTAATAGAGCACATTAATGAAGAGTGGACTCAATTTTTAAGAGAGAGTAGTCAATGATTTGTTTAAGAGGTTGTGCCAATTTTTAGAGCTCCATACCTCAAGCATTAGAAACAGAACCCTTATAGGATTGCTTTTTGTACATCTGTCTGTCCAAATGTTAAGACCCCCTTTTCTCAGGAACAGGTGGAGGTATTAAGTTGAAATTTATGTCAGGTACTAAAGTCTATGGCTGCTTAGTGGTGAAAAAATTTAAGCTTCTAAGTCAGTGCAATCAAACATTGTGGCCATTCATGTCAAATTTCTTTGTTTGGAAAATGTAGCGTCCTTGATATAGGCAAATTGAACAGATGCCAGCATACCAAACATGGAATGCATCTAAATTATGAAGGAAAAAGCTTTGTATATGAAATGATAAATGAAATCATTGTGAATAGAGAGAGAGCAAACAGAAAAATTCCATTTACCAGTATGGGACCAGTCTCAGCAAAAGAAAAAGAAGCATTCTCAAAAGCAGCAGAATTGTCAGTGGCGGAACCAACAGCTAAAACAACATATTCAGTGGTAACTATTGCCCGTCCTACACGGAACAGAACACAAACTCAGGGTTTTTTATGGTGAGTAACACGAGAGATGAGGATTCAAAGTTGCATGAAGCATCTCTCTCATGTGTTCAGTATGAGTTTTCCACACCTCAAGCAATACTATCAACTAATGTACTGAATAAAGCCACTCCTAGCAAACATCACGCAAATGCAGAGGTGAGAAAAAATCAAACTTTGTCTTTATTCCACCAAAATATGTGTAGCCTCCAGAATAAAATAGACCAGTTGCTAATGAATTTAAAAGACAAGTGTGAAAGTGAGCCTGATATACTGTGTTTCTCAGAACATCACATTATGAGTGGGATCCACATGCTACAGATTGAGAACTTTAGTTTAGCTACTCATTACTGCAGATCTGTTATGGAAAAAGGTGGTGTTGTAATATTTGTAAAAAATAATATAGTGTATAAATCCCTAGATTTAAGCAAATACTGTGATGAACAACATTTTGGGGTGTGTGGCATTGAGTTAACAGCAGACAGTGCAACTGTTATTGTTCTGGCTGTTTACAGGGCACATGCTGGAAATCTACGTGTATTTCTAAGACAAACTGAATCACTTCTGGCCCACGTATGTAGGAAAACTAAATCTGTCATTGTTATGGGTGACTTCAATGTGGACCTTTTAACATAAAATAGAAACAAGACAGACTTTGAACATTTAATGTACTGTTACAATTTAGTACAAGTGGTGGACACTCCAACTAGAGTAACTGTCACCTCTAGCACTTTAATAGATAATGTATTTGTAGTTAAGGATATTTGCAATAATTTAACCATGAAAAATATTATAAATGGTCTCTCTGATCATGAGGGGCAATTCTGCACTCTAAACCAAATGAATGTACAAAGAAAAGAAAATTTAATTTGGAAAGCATTTAGGATTATAAACAGACACACCACTGAAACCTTTAATCAGCAATTATGGCTTGTGGACTGGTCTCCTGTATATGCTACAGTTGATGTTAATTCAAAATTTAATATATTTATCAATGAAGTTACAAGCCTTTTTGAAGAAGCATTTCCTAAAAAAATTAGTGAGAGAAAACCTGTTCAAATCTGGAAACAAGCCTTGGATTACTAAAGGCATCAAAATCTCTTGTAAAACAAGAAGAGAACTATATGCTGCAGCCAGGAGTTCAAATGATAACAGTAGGATTACACACTATAAAAATCTACAATAAAGTTCTGAATAAGACCATTCAGGCAGCAAAGAACATGTGCTTGAAGGCAGAAATTGACAACTGGAGCAATAAAGTAAAAACTATCTGGAAATTTGTAAAGAAGGAAACGGGTAAAAATGCAATTTGTAGTGAAAATATCCAAATCAAAAGTGTGGGTAATCTAGTTAGCGATCCAAAAACAGTTGCAGACACATTCGACAACAATTTTTTAACAGTAACAGAAAAAATACGTTTACAAGGGTCCATGAAGCAAGCCATCAATCTTTTGAAAGCTAGAGTACCTGGTTCATTACAACACATGAAGGTAAAAACAGTCACTGTTCAAGAAATTGAAAGAGTTATTTTATCCCTGAAAAGTAAAAAGTCTGCTGGAATTGACAACATTTCTAACAAAATTATTAAAATACTGCTCCAGCCATGTAAGTAAAGTCCTTTGCCACATTTTTGATCCGCCACTTAAGCAAAGAATAGTTCCTGAGAGGCTTAAGTATACAGTTGTAAAACCACTGTATGAGAAGGGTGATAAGATGGATACTGCTAACTATAGGCCAATATCACTACTGACAAGCTTTTCAAAGGTTTTAAACTAATGCATGCCAGGATAGTTAAGCATCTCAGTGAACACAATAGCTTCAGCAAACGTCAGTTTGGATTTCAGAAAGGTTTGTCAACAGAAGATGCAATATTTGCATTTACTGCTAAACTCTTGGAATCTATCAACAAAAAAATGAAACTTATTGGCATATTTTGTGAGCTAACAAAAGCATTTGACTGTGTAAATCACCAAATTCTTTTACAAAAAGCTGCACATCTCGGTATAAGTGGTGCAGCAGGGAAATGGCTTGACTCATATCTGTCAAACAGGAAACAAAAAGTTGTAGTAGATAGTCAAGATGGTGTCCCAGTATCTTCAGAATGGGGTACCATCACATGTGGACTGCCACAGGGCTCAGTTCTAGGCCCCTTACTTTTTATTATATTTATAAATGATCTCCCTCTCTCTACAGAATACTGTAGATTCACCATTTTCGCAGATGACACTACACTACTTATTGATAATTCAGTAGATCAACTTGAGGTAACAGCAAATAAGGTTTTAAATGAAACGGTGAACTGGTTCAACATTAATCGTCTTTCTTTAAATTACTGTAAAACAAACTACATTCAGTGTCACAAAACGTCCAAAGGTGAGGAAATAGTAGTAAAAATAGGTGAGTAGACAATGACCAGGGTAGATTCATCACAATACCTAAGCTTGCATATTGATAGCAAACTGAACATTGTGGATCTATGTAAAAGACTAAGTTCAGCAACATATGCATTGCGCATTGTTTCTTCTTATAGAAATATGGAAACCATGAAGTCAGCATATTATGGTTCCTTTCATGCAATCATGGCATTTGGAATTATATTTTGGGGACATCAGCCACTGGCTAAAAAAGTACTGTGTGTACAAAAAAGCCATAAGGATCATGTGTGGAGTCCATCCTAGAGCCACATGCAGGAATCTTTTTAAGAAGCTTGAAATACTTACATCCACTGCGCAATATATATTCTCGTTGATGTGCTTCATAAGGAAAGAAAAATCCATCTTTAAGCTGAATAGTGCATATCACAGTCACAATACTAGAAGGAAACATGATATCCACTATGAACAGCCAAATCTAGGTATTGTGCTGATAGGAGTCCATTTCAGTGGCTGTAAGATTTTTAATGCCCTCCCTTCAAGAATTAAGTGTTTGGTAGATGATGATCTCATGTTTAAAAAAACCTTAAGGCAGTTCCTATTGCAAGGATCATTTTATACAATAGAAAAGTTCCTGAAGAACTGTGTTTAACATTTCTTGTATTGTAAATTGCTGCAAATGCATGCCCAAATTTGTATTTGTAATACCGAATATTTTTATTGTAAACATATATTTTGCAATATTTATTTCCCTGTAACACTTATTATTGTGTAATCTTTATCCATCTCTAAAATGTATTTTTTGTAGTAGGATCTAAGTTACTGTTTACGGTTTTTGTTTTCTTTCATGTATTACCATAAATTCTGGCCAAAAGCTTGTAAAATTGACATGTTCCATATCCTGTGATAGTGTCACAACATGGATCACTGGAACAAGAGATAAATAAATAAATAAAAACATTTTGATACAAACTCACTCGCTCACCAGTGTTCCAATGGTATTTGTAGGTTTAGAATTATATTGAGGAGTGAATCTTAAACATTATTTTTCTTTTCTGTAGTCATTTATTTGACAGTGGATACATCATTTGTGGACATCTTCATGAAATTATGCAGTATATCCTGGAAGATAATGATTGAGCACAATATCCATTTTTCTTGAAATGCATGACAGTGCTTCTCATATACATTTGCCACACATCCTTGGGATACAATGCAATGATTTTATAGCAACATAATACTTAATTCTTTGAGAATGCAACAGACATCATCATCTTTCATGATGTGAATGCAAATTGGCAATTCCATCTGACAGCTTGGGATTAAATTACAGGACAACATTTATTTGTCCTCCACAGTCTGTGTAGTTATTGTTCTAGTTTAGCATTTACTCATGGGATGACTCACTTATCCAGTGTAGGCAAATGATTATTGGAACACCAGTGTCATGCCGAAGCAGTACTCCTAATAAATCTGCATAGTAGTTGTGCTCTCCAGCATAATAATTTATCATATCATTTTGTCATTCATGAGTGGCACATGTCAGAAAGGTAACATACCAGTTTCACATTGCTCTTCCACAGAGATACGTAACATCACAGAAGAAGTGTATTGGTTAGCTTTTCTAGAATCATACACTCTTGGAATTTTAACAGGAAACCACACCATGATGTAAAACCCTTCCTGTTGTAGTGTCTGCCATTGGAGATTAATAAGTATTTCTATTGAAACTGTTCATGTGAAGTGTCACTATTTTATCGAAAGTGATCTATTTTTGTTTACTTGAATTCATTTCATGATCATAATTACAACACTAGCACAAATTTGTCCTGTGTTTATAGGTGAATAATGATTATTTTGTATTTACAACAGGTATCTTACGGTGCAATAGTACCTATAATTTTACATGCAATTGTGACAGTACCATTTCTAATTGCTTCATTGGAGTTTCTGGAGTTTGGAGAAGTTAAATGTGGGATGTGTAAAGTAATGCACTTCTTCCTGATTAATAAGTAAGCACTGCAGTTTATCTTATCATTTCTCCTTTAATACTCAAATAGTTTTAGGTATATTTATTCCACTGATAAATCTTTCTATGAATGGAATTGTGTTTTGGAATTTATATGTTCATATTGGGCATATGTCGTGATAATTATATACATTAAATAATGCCACATGTACTCACTTTTAACAGTTGACCATAATATGACTTGCTTAAAAACATGGTTGTATGTTCAGGAGTCACAAAGATGCAATTAAATATTTGTTGCTATGGAAAATAAATGTTATTTATGTCTTTTTTTAATTATGTTTTAGCCCCTTAAGCAGCTATAATTGATGTTTTCAACTGATTTCAATCAACATTAAAGCATCTAAGCTTCAGTATCTTACATCTAATGTGAGAATCAATGCATTTCATGTTATATTTATTCATCACTGAGTTTGGTTACATCTCAACTTTAACTCTGAACTGAGTTTGGGTACCTGAGGTAATGCTGGGTGAATAAAGCCTCATGGTGATACAAGACCCTTGCAAATATGTTACATATTGATTCTCATATTATGTGCCAGAATATGAAGCTTTATGGCAATTGTAATTAGTGGAAAACCATTATTACTGCTGGTGGGGTATAGAAAAGTAATAAAAAAAGTGAATAACAATACTAAGAAAAGGTAAGTTGGTACTTGCATATACCAGAGATGCTGAGTCACAGATAGGCACATCAAAAACGACTGTCACAAATATAGCTGCTTTTCACACAAACACACACACACACACACACAAATGCAACTCACACACACGGCTGCAGTCTCAGGCAACTGAAACCATAAGGCGAGCAGTGGCACCAGAGCATGATGGGAGTGGTGACTGGCAGGGGGCAAGGAGGAGGCTGGAGCATGGAGAGGGAGGGATAGTATGGTGGGGGTGGCGGACAGTGAAGTTCTGCAGGTTAGACTGTGTGCTAGGTAGAAGTGAGGTGAGGGGAGGGGGGGGATTCGTGCAAAAGGAGAGAAGTAGAAAGACTGGGTGTGATGGTGGAATAATGGCTGTGTAGTGCTGGAATGGGAACAGGGAATGGGCTGGATGTGTGAGGACAGTGACTAATGAAGGTTGAGGCCAGAGGGTTACAGGAACATAGGATGTATTGCAGGGAAAGTTCCTGCCTGTGCTACCCAGAAAAGTTGGTGTTGGTGGGAAGGATCCATATTGTACAGGCTATGAAGCAGCCACTGAAGTGAAGGACATCATGTTTGGCAGTGTGTTCAGCAACAGCATGATCAACTTGTTACTGGCCACACTTCGTCAGTGGCAATTCAAATGGACAGACAGCTTAATGGTTGTCAGGCCCACATAGAATGCAATGCAGTGCTTGCAGCTTAGCTTGTAGATCAAATGACTGATTTCAGAGGTGCCCTGCCTTTGATGGGATAGGTGATGTTAGTGACTGGACCTAGAGTAGGTTTTGGTGGGACGATGTATGAGACAGGTCTTGCATGTAGGTCTATTATGAGGGTATGAAACATGAGGTAAGGGGTTTGGAGCAGGGGTTGTGTAAGGATGGGCATGTATATTTTGTAGGTTTGGTGGACGACAGAATACCACTGGAAGGATAGTGGGCAGGACAGTTATCATTTCAGGGCATGATGAAGGGTAGTCGAAACCCTGGTGGGGAATGTGATTCATTTGCTCCAGTCCTGGTGGTACTGAGTTACGAGGGGAATGCTCCTATGTTGCCACCCGGTGGGACTTTGGGAGGTGGTGGGAGACTGGAAAGATACGATCTGGGAGATTTGTTTTTGTACAAGGTTGGGAGGATAATTACAGTCTGTGAATGCTTCAGTGAGACCCTTGGTATATTTTGAGAGGGACTGCTTATCACTGCAGTTGTGATGACAATGGGTGGCTAGGCTGTACCGAAGGGACTTCTTGGTAAGGAACAGGTGGCAGCTGTCGAAGTGGAGGTATTGCTGGTGGTTAGTAGTTTTGATGTGGATGAAGGTACAGATGTAGCCATCTTTGAGGTGGAGGTCAACATCTATGAAGGTGGTGCTCGGGTTGAATTGGACAAGGTGAAGCAAATGGGACAGAAGTTGTTGAGGTCCTTCTTCCTACTCAACCCAAGAAACCACATTCCTAGATGTTGACCTCCACCTCAAAGATGGCTACATCAGTACCTTTGTCCATATCAAACCTACTAACCACCACCAATACCTCCACTTAGACAGCTGCCACCCATTTCAAACCAAGAAGTCCCTTCCGTAGAGCCAAGCCACCCATGGTCATCATATCTGCAGTGACAAGCGGTCCCTTTGAAAATATTCTGAGGATCTCACTGAAACCTTCACAGACCATAATTATCCTCCCAACCTTGTACAAACACAAATGTCCCATGCCGTATCTTTGAAGTCTCCCACCACCTCCCGAAGTCCCACCAGCTGGCCACATTGGAGTATTCCTCTCATAACTCAGTACCACCAGGACTGGAGCAAATGAATTACATTCCCCACCAGGGTCTCAATCACCCTTTATGATGCCCTGAAATGAGAATTGTCCTGCCCACTATCCTTCCCACCCTTCCCACAGTGGTATTCTGTCATCTACCAAACCTACAAAATATACATGCCCATCCTTACACAACCCCTGCTCCCAACCCCTTACCTGATGGCTCATACCCCTATAATTGAACTAGATGCAGGACCTGTCCCATACATCCTCACCACCACCTACTCCAGAGTAGTCACTAACATCATCTATCCCATCAGAGGCAGGGCTGCCTGTGAAACCAGTCATGTGATCTACAAGCTAAGCTGCAACCACTGTGCTGCATTCTGCTCAGGCATACCAACCAACAGCTGCAACCAATGTGGTGCATTCTACTTAGACATACCAACCAACAAGCTGTCTGCCTACATGATTGGCCACTGAAAAACTGGCTAAGAACAAGTGGACCACTCAGTTGCTGAACATGCTGCCAAACATGACATTTTCCTTTTCAATGACTGCTTCACAACGTATGCCATATGGATCATTCCCACCAACACCAGTTTTCCTGCTGAGCTGCACAGGTGGGAACTTTCCCCGCAATACATCCTACATTCCCGTAACCCTCCTGGTCTCAAATTTCATTAGTAACTGCCCTCACCCATCCAGCCCCTACCCTGTTCCCGTTCCAGCACTATGCAGTGGTAGTTTCACCATCACACATAGTCTTTTTACTTCTCTCCCATCATGTACTGGTGCTGCTGCTTGCAGTGTGGTTTCAGCTGCCTAAGACTGCAGTCATGTGTGTGCATTGCATGTGTGTCATGTGTGTGTGTGTGTGTGTGTGTGTGTGTGTGTGTGTGTGTGTGTGTGTGTCATCTATTGTTGATGAAGTCTTTAATGGTCAACAGCTTTATTTGTGACAGTTTTTTTGTTGTGCCTATCTTTAACACAGCATCTCTGCTCTATGGTGAGTAGCAACTTTTGTTTTCATGGTAATGTTTTGTTCCATCTTGGATTTTCCATTGTTTGAAAAAAAGAATAAACAAGTTTTGTTCCTCTTAATGAAAAGTGTAACAGCTGATATTCACATCTCTTCCATGTTTGTGGATGCAATAGACTAGATGTTTGACTAGCAAGCAGATACACTGTGTCAATTATGAAACTATATGAAATCATCATAACTTCTGAACGATTTGCGTTAGGACAATCTGACTGCATGACTGGCTATGGGGTATGATGAGAATTAGTATGCGCATGCACCTTCTTGTTGTCATCCATGTCACAGTACAGCATACTTGAGCATATAGTGCTTGTGAAGGCCTACTATGCAAGCAATATCAGCCCAGTTGTGATTCAAAGGAAATTTCCGGCTGAGTTCAAGTTGAAGACAACTGGTCCAAGTGTGTTAACAATCAAGAATTTGATTTGCAAATTTGAGAGAATTGGTAATGTTTGTGATGACAGTGTTGGCGATGCCAGTTATCCAAGAAGGGTGAAAATGCCTGAAAACATTGAGCAGACAGGCACTGTATTTCAAAACACCCCAGGGAATTGATCAGATGAGTTGCACAACAGAACGGAATTAACTGGGAGACACTGTGACAAATTTTTGTTGAAGCCTTGCATCTTTTCCCATGCAAAATTCAAACCCATCAGCCTTAAGTCCCAGGGCCATGGTACAGCAGTTGTGTTTCACCAACACTATTGTCCACAGAATTGACAAACAGGAATTTGATGTGAATATGGTTTTGTTTAGCGATTCATCCCACTTTCATTTGGATGGGTTCATCAGTAAGCAAAATTGGTGTATTTCAGGGACTGAGAATTGGCATTTCAGGATCGAGAAGTCTCGTCACCCTCAATGAGTGACTGTGTGGTGTGCAATGTCCAGTCACAGAATAATTGGTGCGATATTCCTTAATGGCATGATAACTACCAAACAGTATGTCAAGGTTTCCAAGGATGATTTCAGTGACCCTGATTTCCAAAAGAAGTAGTTCATGCAAGACAGAGTTTGAGCTCATTGAAGCAGGAGAGTGTTTGATGTCCTGGAGGAGCACTTTGCAGACCAGTTTCTGACTCTGGGTACCCTGAGCCCACCGACATGGGCCTTGATTGGCTGCCATATTCTCTGGATCTGAACACATGTGACTCCTCTTTGTGGAGCTGTGTTAAATACAAGGTGTACAGAAATAGCCCCAAAACCACTGCTAAGCTGAAAACAGCCATTCAGGAGGTCATTGGTAGCATAAATGTTCTGACACTTCAGCGAGTCATGCAGAATTTTACTATTAATCTGCTCTCCATCATCACCAACGCTGGCAGGCATATCAAATACATCATAACCTAAATCCAGGTATCTGTAGTGACATTTATATGTTGAATAAAGTGTGTCTATGCTGTAGTTTGTTACTAACTTTTTTTTCGTATAGTGCAATAAATCTCTCTCTGTAGGAGGCATTCTGTGCTTCCAACTTTTAGTGCAAAGTTGATACTTGTGACCTTTTGTCACCTAAAAAATGAGCTCCATGTTAGGCTTGGGAATCAGTACTAATTTTAAGATTAAGAAGTGCCTTAAACAATTACTGATGTTGATTTTCATTTTATACTTACTTATTATCTCTGTCC
Organism: Schistocerca cancellata; assembly: GCF_023864275.1. Lineage (NCBI taxonomy): Eukaryota > Metazoa > Arthropoda > Insecta > Orthoptera > Acrididae > Schistocerca > Schistocerca cancellata. Next base: position 145,562,754 of record NC_064630.1, on the reverse strand, counting down.
ATACCAAAGATGATCAACGCATGGTTATATACTTTATAGTTGTTACAAAATATGTCAGTAAGCTATATAGACCTTGAGGAATCTAAATTAAGCAAAAATTGTAAAATAAGATCCATACACCAACATTTATATTTGATTGAAGTTTTCGTGATAGAGAGGAAGCAGCATTTTTCCTTGCATGGGCATTTATCAGTGGTAGTGGATGTCACATCAGGTGTGGCCTAGGGAAGTGTGTTAGGACATTAATTACATGACAGATAATATTAATAATAACCTCACACTTTTTGGAGATGATGCAGTTATTTGTAATGAAGTGATAGCTGAAAAAAGCTACAGAAATATTCTGTCAGACCTTTATAAGATTTCACAGTGGTTAAATGATTCATGTCTTACTTCCTATGTGCAGAAACATAAGAATGTGCACTTCATAAATTACAGAAAACTGGTATTCTATGACTACAACATCAGTGAGTTACAACAGAAATTAGTCAACCCATACAAATACCTGGGTGTAACAATTTTTTGGGTTCTGTAATGGAATGATCACTGTGAAAGACATCTTCAGTTCACTTGTGAATCCCATCTTAGAATATTGCTCATGTGACTGGGACCCCTACCAAATAGAATTAACATGTGATATTCAAAATAGACTAAGAAGCCCACTATGACTTGTGACATTCACCTGCTTTATTTCTTCATTTATAGTCTTTGATGTTGATGTAATGCATTGTTATACTGTCTGAAAAATAGGGGGATGAAAGGAAATCAATGACATACACAAAACTAAGCACAAAATTAGATCTGGTGCTGTATTTCTTAAGACTGAAGGTGAAACTTTCTCTTTTATGAACATGCAGATTACACTCATATATGTTAATAGTGATTAGTCAAATTGAAATAATGAATATAAGGAGGCAGACAGCAAAATAAGAGAGGAAGTGAAAAGATCCCAGCTTGCTTCATCACAGACTGTTCACATTGTACTTCTATGATCATATCATCAAAAACTGACACAACTTCAGCTTAACTCAGCAACTTAAAGATGTTCAACAAACAAAACTGCTTGCAACAAAATAAATGTGTAATAATATAGCTGAGGTGGTTTCTATTAATCATCATCATCAACATAAATTAGTGCAAGAGGGAAATTAAATAAACTTTTGACATAGAAGTGAAAATGAATAATGTTGTGATACAGATATTTCATTTATTTAACAAGTTTATATAATCTTAGAAGCATCAGAAGTATGAGATTCATGTCAAGTATGACACTGTTAGCATTATTTAGATCATCCTTAGTGCAACTGTTGGACACAGTGCACACTGCAAGTGGTAGGTGATAGTCTGCAGGTATTTGCAGTCACATGGAGTCCTTTGATTCATCCAGGAGACCTCACCTCCATATATTTTTTGTTGGCCTTGGTGCATCTCCAGAACACACTCTGGGAATGGCTTCCTGGTTGTCCACTCCTTTGTGGAGGGAGTTCTTCTGTGAGTGATGGTCAGTCACAGTGCTGTGTTTTCTTTCAATAGGTGCAGACTTGTGAGTTGTGGTATATCAGTGGGACTCTGTTTAGTAAACAGAAAGCTTTCCCTGAACTGAAGCCATTAATTGGCTGACAGATGGACGTGTAGCAGGTTTTTCACCACGTTGAGTACTTTTGGTTTCTTTTTTCTGGCTGCCACATCCCATCAGATGTCGAGTGGTGCAACTCCAACAAGACAGTAAAACTTGCCTTTAGGTGTTGGCCACAGGCATCCTGTTATGATATGGCATGATTTCACCAAGGTGTATCTTGACTTGCTTGATATGGTAGGACTTAAGCAATATTGGGGAATCAAATTCTACTGCTGGATAGCATAAAGTGAGGTCTGCCATCCTTATTGAGAACTGTGCACCCCATGTAGTTCTTTCAAGTCTTGTAGATGATATTGTTTCTCATTGCAACTTTAAGTTTAATATTCATAACAGTGATTTGTAAGTGCACATTCTATACAAGGTGACAATTAGATACTTGTGGTATGCAGATTTTTCTAGTGGAGTGCCCTCCCAGTTCAGCTGCAAGGTTCTACTAATCTGTCTGTTCTTCAGGTGGAACACACATGTTTGAATTTTAGTAGGACTGTATGTGTGCTTGTGCCCTTGTAATAGGCAGTTCCAGAATTATGAATAGATAATACTCCATGATTTGGAAGCTAGCTACTTTCTTGGTGGAAGTGGTGTACAGTTTGGTATGTTTTGAGGGAGGGACTAAATCATTCATATGTATGTTAAAAAACATTGGGTAGTCATTCTTCTTTGTTCTCCATGATGATGTCTCTTGTTGAGTTTCTTGATTTTGGTGAAGGCTTTTGATCATTTTTGTCAGCTTTTAATCCTAGCTAAGAGCACATAGTTTCCATAAGGGCAATCAGTTGTTGACTTCTATCATTGACCAGTGAACGGTCCAGAAATACGACCTCCATGACTTGTCATTTTTCAGAATGATCCTCAGTGTACTGCAATACTTAGATCTGTAGATTTTGGGATTTCCTCGTTTTTTACTCAATTTTAAGACTGCAATCACTTGGGATTTTCTCCAAATTTTTGAGATTTTTCAGGTCCTCTTGCAGTTATTCATAATTTTTGGCACCTATCTTTTTGCACGGGGTCCAAAGTGCTTTGTTTGTTCTGTGCATACTCTATTGAGACTGGCTACTTTAAAATTTTTGTATTTGCAAATTACTGTGTCCAATTCTGTTACGGTAAATGACTCTGAGAGCTCCTGTTTCTCTTGCACTGTGTGTCAGTTCATGCACCCTTTTTTATTCATTTTTATTCATAAACTGTTGTTATTGGTTTTGCTTCATTTTACTATTTGTGTGGATAGTTGTTTTAGTAGCATTGCTGACTAGGTGACTTGAGAGAGCAGGGCCTTTAGTTGCTTTTACTCTTGTCAACTTTCCCCATCAGCTTTATCCATATCTCTCTCCTTCTCTGTGATATTAAAGAAATGCTTTTTGTGATAATTTCTTCACTGAAAGTGTTTCTCTCAAAGGAAACATGACAGTCATCCAATAAGATGGCTACTTACTGTGTGCGTTCCTGTATTACTTTGTACTGAATTTTCTGGCACAAGACTGGTAGTTTGAACTAATTCATCCAGCATCCCGGAAAAATTAGGCCAGTGCACATCTTCTCCTTAACTGCGTTTTCTGTGACTGAATTACAGGTAGCATTTGACACATTACTGGTTGGTGATTTGTATATCAGATGTATGGCCAGATGGTCTTTTGGAACTGCTTCTAGCATCTCTTTTCTGACAAAAACAATGTCCAGTTTATATTGACATCTCTATTAATGAATAGTAGGAGACTGCTGTCACTCAGGAATCTCACATCCTTTGATTCAGCCCATCCTCAGGTCACCTCTCCATTTTTATCTTCCTTTTTGTACCCACACATAGTTATGGCTAATGAAATTACCAATAATGAAAGATATATTTTGATTACTGAGGTTTTCTACAGGTGTGAAGAAGAAGGGTACGTTTGGTGGCATATACAGGTACATCACTGAGGAATTGCTAAGCTCAGTCCTTATAATACCCATGTTTGTATCTTCAGTATTGATTGTTTAGCTCAGTTGAAAATTTGGTTTTACAAACACAGAATTTTCATACCGACTACAGGGTCATTCTGCTACCACTTTCATTCATTGAAGTTTGGTACATCGTTGGTGAATGTCCCAATGTGCTGCTTGCACACGAAGTATCTCACATTTTTATTGTTGGCATAACCTGCTCAGCGTCTGTTCTTAGTTCTTTTTTTTAATTTCACATAAATACTTCTCATAGCTGGTTCTGACAAAAACTAGTTGGGTTTTCTATGAGGAATTCTTGTAAGCTTTGCCTGATGCTTCTAGTTTGAAACAATTCACTGGCTAAAGTCAGTACCATAGAAAGTGACATGGAGGCTTCTATTTTGTACCCTGATACACTGAAGTACGAGATATGTTGAGAAAATTTCGGAACATTTGTAATTTCATGCCAGTGGTGTGTTGGAGTGAAATGTGGTTGGCATCCCTGTACATGACTGAGATTAATGCGTGACTGCCAGAGGCATTGTTGTATATCTATTAGTTGTTCAGTGCTGTATTGAGAAGTCCCTGAATTTTTGAACAGATCTCATATAAAAAATAAAAAGAAGGTAATTGATTTCTGATTCTGCGAAATATCTTTTCTGGCTAGGATTGCCACATGAAATATCCCACCATGTTAGGGCGGAATTTCTGAAAAATTTAACTGATGCAGTCAGCATTAGAGTAAATAGGTATCATGACAAGGTGCAAGGAAAGAAAAAATGTGTTGTCCACAGGGGTTCATTGTTTCAGATGAGTTTGGCAGAAACACACCATGAAAAATGGTCGCCAACCACAGTATACAAGTTGTCAAAATGTGGGCCACACATATAATGAGTCTAGCAGAACAGGGAAATTTGCAGACAGGGCTCTGTTAATAGAAACAGGAACCCTGGAACTGCCCAAGTGTTCCCATTAAAATTCTATGCTATTAGAGCACATGCAAAGGCAGAGTATTGGTTACCAGACACTATTAATGATAAAACAGGTAGACCATTAGTCGACACTGGAGCTGACTTATCAGTCATAAGTAAACAATGTACTTAGGTCAGGAGATATAACCCTCCAGATATAAGTTAAGTGGTATAGGTGGAGGTGCCACGCTTTCAGTAGGCTGTACATCACCGACCTTTCACATTGAGTTTGTAAGATTCTGGGAGGTTGTGGAAGTCATATCAAGGGTAAGTGACAAATATGATGCTAGCCTAGGGTAGGATTTCGTGAATAAACATCACTGCATTATCCACTTCGGGCAGCAAACAGTGGAGCTTAGTGGAAAATTGTTTTGATTATGTGACATAGCTGCCAAGGACACTCTGTGGCACAGTCACTCTCCCCAGAAAGAGGAATCAATTAAACTGCGAGCAATGCCCTCAAATGTAGATTCACAGAATAAAATATCATTTTGTACAGAAAAGCTGTGGTGGACATTAATGCTGCTTTACCCACAAACACACTATGCATAGTGGAACAATTAGAGGAAAATGATGAATTAGACACAGCACATTGTCTTATATGCAGGAGTACAGTTTGTGCCACAACAAATGATGGAGTACAGAAGATACCAGAGCATATAGATAATTTTGAGACAGAGGACAAGAAGCTATGGAAGGGAATATTAATAGCAAATATAAGTGCCTGAGAGGAAGATGATTTTGATTGGTCAGACGTGGACAACAGCAATACACCAACTGCCTATGAAACTGCATTTTGCTAGAAGATATCACACTTAAAAGGAAACAAACAGGATGTGATACAAGCAGTGTTGCATGAGTTTCAGGATCTGTTTAGTTCACAAAGCTCCCCAAAAATTGCCTTACCTAAACAACTCCCTTGATTCCTCCATCCTGCAGTCATTAGATGTTCTTCTGCACAACAAGGCACAATAGCTGCAAATGCTATGATGCAGCATATTGTACAGTTGAAAGAGAAACATAAAACATGAGTTATGATATGGGCACAAGTATTTTTGGAACCTTCTTGTTCATAATTATACTTTGTTCTGCTTTCCTGTGTATCAGATGAAAACACAAGACAAACAATAACATGTCACTACATCAAATTCCAGTTGAATAGCTATAAAAAATCCTGAGCATACATGTTCACTGCCAAACTGTATACAGAAGTAATTGTTGCTTGCTACTTTATTTTGTTGTTACTGATCGTCATTCTATCATATTTCTAACATTACTTTCAGAATTTTTCTTAATGCTGATGTATTTCAAACTATTAAAGAATGAATGTATTATATAATTTTCCTGACAGACTAAGGTTGCCACTGTGTTTTTGTTTCTTGTTTGTTAGTCATTTGTAGATGGACATAGGAGAAAATTTGAGGATGAATTTTTCTGGTTGGAAGAAGAGTGTAGGGTGTATAATAATTGTGTATAATAATAACATATTATTTATGGTTGTTCAAAGCAGAAAAATATGTGAAGACTTATTATAAGTTAAGTGAACATTTTAGAGACTTTGACACATTAAGCCACAATATTCAGAAGTAGCAGCAGTTGAACGAGGGAATCCATCATGTGTGTTTCCATTGGTCACATTTCTGTCCAATGTGAGAAGTCTGATGACCAGCGGAGTCTGCGCAGCAGTCAGCACTTTGACAGATCAGTGACCAAGCAGTGCTGCCAAGGGAACAATGACCAGTGCTTTTTGCACATCAGTGGTCAATACTCCATGAACGGTCAGCGTATGGAACTTACATGTGTGGCATATCTGGTGATGCGGAGGAGGATGAAAGGGAAGTCCCCAACCATGCCAGAACAGAGGCAAAACAATGGAAAGCCGGCATGTGCATCAACATGTTTCTGCCCAACATGACAAGCATAGATCAATGACCGAAGAGTCAGTCGCCACCCTAGAAACTTTGCAATATTGGCAAAAACACTGAATAAATACCTCTGGCAATGGGCGTGGTATGGTCCTTTGAGGAGGTACTTTGAGGGGAGAAAAGAGATATGAAGAAATGTCGCCTGGAAGGATGGACCATTGGTTAGTCAGAGGATGTCATATTTCGCTACAATGACTTAGCTACTACACTGCTCGACACGCAGAAGATGCTATCCCAGATGTTACCAGAAAGGAGTTTGTGTGGTACTTACTGAGGTGGCTGGTGAGGGTGAAGGAACTGTGGCCTCACCAAATGGGTCACCTATGAACCTTGAGGTTGACGAACTCCACCAGAAGACACCGAACCTGAGGGTTACTGGTTTGATTTCAGGATGGAACACTCTGCACGATGCTGTAGCTGCTTGTTAATAATCCAATGAGTGAATTCAGAAGGAGAAGACCACACAGTCATCACACTAAGTCATGGGCATGGTACTGAGGGAAGAATACGATTCCCGGTGCTCCACTGCAACATGAAGCATTTCTGTTTCAGCAGTCACCAGAATTGGCATGCTATGACTCCACTGCTCCACTGCCATGAGAAAGTGAGCAAATTAAAACACATTGTATTACTCTGTTTGTTCAAAGGGTCTTATGTCTCAAGAAATGACTGTTAGTGAGCCAACAATGTTTCACTCACACCTCACCCACTGAGCTAAGGAAACATTCCATTCCACTGCCCACAAAGTGTCACTTTCCCTCCCGCCACCCCTGACAAAATAATGGCCTTTGCATTCCTCTGTCACTAATGCTCAATACCTAGTGTCACTAAACCCCAACCTGCTACAGTAACTCATTCTTTAAATTTCATAGCCTTGTGCAGAACAACCCTCTGCCATATCAATGAAAATATGAAAATTAACTAATCCGAAACATATAAATATGATATGTACGTAGAACAGAATTTTGTCCAGAGACAATTTCATTATCTACTAAACTAATTTTTTATTTACCATTTAATATTACAAAATATTTCATGATGTCTTTTTATGTCAAGTGCAGATGTCATATTGTTATCAGTTTTTTATTTTGGTTTTACTCTTTTCTGAATGTTTAGAGGATGTGTTCCATGCACATGGAAAATAGATTTCCTGCCCCAGTGGAATGTAAAGAAGAAACACAAGCAAAGGCTTTCAAATGAAGAGACAATGCATATGTTCTACACAAAGCAAATGATGGGTACTTATGAACCAAATCAGTTTGGTCTGATAGAAGTTATCTTTGAGCCACTCTCTGCAGTAAGTACTTTTTATTAATTCCTGGAAGTACTTTTAGAACAAGAATGCAAACAATATTTGTTGACAAATTTCTTATAAGTCACAGAGATTAAGGTTTAATGGTCCTGTTGTTGAAGATTGAGGTGTTCTTTCAATCTTGTGTATTATATGATGTCTTATATTAATCAATAAATTTCTGGTCACTATTGATTACTAATTCTGACTTCTTGTTTTTAAATTGGAAAAAAGTGGATGTCTTCACAGAATAATCTACCCAAACAGCAGGTACTGTGAAATGTAGTGAGACTGCTACCATCATCCTGGAATGCAGATACACTGCCTACATCCATACCAGAATATTTGCATGTAAAGAAAACATACTTCTGAACAGCATACTGTACTAACACATTACTTAAATAATACTTTTTGGTGGCAGCATCTACATTTAAAAATGTTAAAATTAGCTCTGAACTCCAAATGTTCGTTGTTCCTTTGGGTTTTACACTACTGATTACATCATTCATCTAAGGGGAGGAAAGTGTAGTGTAACGCATTATTCGGTAAAGTGATGTGTCACACAACTTATTCCAAAACCACAAGTGATATGTCTGTTATCTTCTTCGCTGTTTTTACTTCTTGATTGCATTTATAAATGTATCTCATTTGTATTAAATTGACTCATCCGTATTTTAACATGTGGAATTTCCACAAAGAGTTCCTAACCACCAACCATAGTCAAGTACTCAACAGAGAGTCAATTTGATAAAGATTACATGCTCATTATCACAAAATGTGTGTGTGTGTGTGTGTGTGTGTGTAGACTAGCAAAACAGGGGCTGAGAAACAGACACACCTCTCGGTTTCTTTAATCATCCATACTGCCACTATTCAGGATGAGTTTTCAATACCTTCTGTGATTAGTGTTAACATCAATTGAATATTTGTCTTATTTATTATTTCTGCTATTCACTAACTGAATTTGGAAATTGCTCATGTTGTGGTATGGGTACTCAGGCAGTACTGGAAAACAGGTTTTATCTAAAAAGATAAGGGGAGGATCTCTGCAATGGAAACTATTGCCTCTGAAGAGAGGGAAGATAGTGGAAAAGAAAGAAAGGAGAAGAGATAACTAGGAATGTCAGAAAAAATAAAGAGAAGGAAAGAGGCCCTGAAGACAGATCTCCTCCTTCCCCCCTCACTCTTCCCCAAGAATCCATTCTTGGGATGTACTTCAACAGGAGGCTGGAAAATGAAAATGGTCACACACTGTACAGAATACACATCCCTAGCTTCACCTGCAGAAGGCTTGAAAATTGGATCTAACACCCTACTATAGATCGCCTATGGAAAGTGTAGTAATACAAACAGTGATTCCATCCAATTTATTAATTAATCTTTGAACATGACATTGTTGACCTTACCATACTCATTATACATAGCTTATAAGGAGCCCCTTAAGTATGAGATCATAAGTTCAATCATTAGTAAGCCTCATTTGAAAGTGTTAAGTATTATGATAGGGAAAACATTAGCTGCTAATGACTCATCATCTCTCTCAGGAGGGCATCATAAAATGAGCATCTGGGAGGTGCAGCGATCCACTTTCTGTGGGATGTATGTATGCACCTCCATAGCTTTTCTACAGTATTCATAGTCTGCAGAATTAATAGCCTCTGTATAATTCTTATGCTCATTTATCTCAGCCAGCATCACTTCAATAAGATGCTTGGCTTTCTTCAGTTGTTGCCTGCTCCTCAATTCTCTTTCCCTAGAACTTGCTGCTGGAGGTTCTTTAAACATCCATGCATTGTCTTCATAATGACTCTTTGATTCTTAATTGCCCATTTCACTTGGGAGTAATACCATCGTCCTTCCAGTTTTATTAGGTTCAAAAATGACATCCCTACTCCAAATTATCTGTTTTTATGATTCACTCCACACTTGAAAGCTAGCAGTATCATCAGAATAACCAACAAAGATTCCTGGTTTTCATTTTGGATTCCACTTCTTTCACTTTTGCTTTGGAATGTGAACAAAATGCTTCTCTCCAAAAATATGAAGTTTACTCAGCTGCATTGTGTTTTCAGTGAATACCTCATAGAAGCTTCTGCCATTCACATGATTTGCATCAGTTCTGTTTAACACATAAACAACTGAATTTGGGCATTACGGGAATGGCAGATACCTCTGTACAGTGATGGAGAATGAATATGGATTGTTGGCAAGGGTCTCATCCAAGGTATGGCAAAGCTTCATCTACAGGTTGACTATAATTATAGGCAGTTGACTGGTGTGAATAGTACTGTTCTCAAGGTTGTTGTTTTGTGGCTTCAACTTCTGTTGAACACTCATCTTTTTTCTCTGCAGAAGCATACAACATTTCCAGGATACCAACAGTAGAAACAGACTGGCATATTTTTCTCCATCCTGCAAATAATTGTTCTTCTGCAGGACACAGTAGTTGGTGGAGAAGATTGTTGTACGTGCATTGGTTGGATGCTGCATTGTCGTTTGATGTCTGTGGTGTATGTCTGAGTTGGCTGGGTCCATTCTTCATGGTGTGTTCAACTGCTGGCTCAGATGGGGTACTAAAGTCTGATATACCTCTTCTTCATATTCTCTATTACCTGTTAACAGAATCTTCTCTCAGGTTTTGGTAGAACAACATTATAATAAATGGAAAGCACCAGTTTGCTTTTGTTCTACAATATTACATTTATTGTTAACTGGTATTTGGCTTACAAGGCCATCTTCAGGCCTTTACTGAGTATTATCACCAAAGAAGTTAAATGTTTGCAAACAATATTGGAAGAGAAGTAACACATCTAGACTGAAGTAGAAACATACAGTAAGTAACATTTTTGCAATGAAAAGAGTAAAAATTGAACAGTACATAAATAAAAATGGAGTAGACAGGAAAACCTTTAGCACAAAATAGGAGTAGCATGCCTACATAACAGTTTCTATTAATAAACAAAACTAATAAAATAAAATAAAATTAGTACTAGACAAGGCTACATCAGGAGGTATGAAACATTGAGAGTGATACACAAACCAATTGAAAGAAGAGACAATTATCAATGTAACTACAGAATGCATAAGGAACTTAAGCAATATCAATAAGATAAACAGAAATAAATAAATGCAGGAAAATGGAGGATTTGAGGGAACCTACAGTTGGAGAGTATGGTGATACTGCATTTTAAGATTAACATTATAATCTAAGCAGTGGCTGTGTAACAGTTTTCATTAAATAAATGAGCAAAGTAATATATGAACAGTATTTGATGAGACAACTACAATGGGTGTTACACATGGACACTAATACAAGTACTGTCCACGACATAGCCATCATGCAGCCACTGTACTAGATGGGTGTGTGCCATACTGCAACAAATTTTCTCTCATTATAAGTTGCTGCATTACAGTCTGTATGACAGTGCTGGAGGATTCTTGTGTTTGGGTCATGTTGTCACATCCTCTTCACTATGAGCACTGAATCTTCACAACCACTGAACAGAAATTTAGGTTCCTTGAACAAGAAGCCTCTATTGTCAATAAGTGCTTCAGGACTGTAGTAGTTCTCAATACGGAGGCCATGGATGATGTTTCTGCACTTTTTTTCTTCTTAATAAAAACTCATAATTCTAGACTTCCTGTATGGTGTTCTGGAAGTAACAGAGGATACTGTACAGACCACATTAACAATTTAGTAACTTTGCTGATAGTCTAGCTTTCCACAAAGGAACAAAAGTCTCCTGGTCTATGGTTGGCAAGTGTTTTGCATTGTAGCACTTATGGTCCTTCTGTTGGATGTCCAGTCTGTATGCTAGTCAGCCATGTTGTTCGTTGGTCCTGGTGATGAAGTGTTTTTCACGAAGTCATACTCACTATTGTTTGGTTGAAATGGGAACAGTGAATTTGTTGTCATTTTGGCCTGTGACCATGGAGCAGAAAGAACATTGTAAGGCCAGTTGTATCTTTCTTTGCTGTGTCATATGTAAATATCTTGAGAGCCAGTATTGTATCATAATCTTTCTGTTTGAGATCTGTGTCCAGGGTGCATCAGAAAAATGGCAAAATTTGGATATAGCAAACAGACCAAGGGTTATATTGTAAGATATTTCCAATCACAAGAATGAAACCCTTGCGTATTGCTATTTCACACTTTGTTCATATTTTGAAGGAAAAAAAATGAAATGATTGTGTGGCATTGATGGCCAGGAGGCCCCACCCGGGAAAGCTCAGCCACTGAGCTGCAAGTCTTATTTCAGATGACAGTAAATTGGGTAATTTTTGTGTCTGTGATGATGGAATGATGATGAAGACAACACAACACCCAGTCTGTGAGTGGAGAAAATCTCCAACCTGGCTGGGAATTGAACCAGGACCCATTGCATGGTAGGCAAACACATTACCCTCCTGCTAAGCAGGTGGACCATGTTTTGAAAATCATGTCTCGTGGATGACTATCACCATTATGTTGATATATAGACAATCTGTGATCTAAACTGTTCACAGCGTGTTCAAGCATCTGTATAGGAATGTTTTTGATTTCTGGATGAATGGTGTCTTTCAGATAACCAGTTGAGTGTAGCTATCTGACATACATCCTATGTTTCAGGAACAAAAGGTAGTAATCACAGACTGAAGATCTGGAAGGTCACAAAAGGTGCCCATTCCTTAATACGTTGTAGTCACCACTCAGATGTACCATTGAAATTTAAGCACAGTGAAATGTAGCACCATCTTCCTGAAACCAGTACTCATTTGCAGAAAACTGTTGAAAAGTGCAGGCGTGAGGAATGTGTCAACCATGCCAGCATACCACTGAGATATGACTGTCGTTGTTCATCCATATCCATTCATCAAAAAGGAAAGGCCAATTATGCCCACTGAAGAGACAGCATGCCACAATGTGACTCCTGGGCTGTGTAAGAGATGGTGTTCATAATAATTATCTTTGCACCAGTAAAGACAGTTTTGTTTGTTGACATAACCACTGAGAAGAAAGTGTGCCTCATTGCTCATCCATAGCAAATTCTAGTCTTCATTGTCTCTAATTTTTGTCAACAGTTCAGCAGTCAAAGTCATTTACTTTTTGTAATTTAACAGTTGCGCAGCCTGTGTTTTTTTATGGTTGCAATTTGAAATCATTAACATAAAATTCTGTGCCCACAGCAACTGGACATTCTCACTACTTCTGCAATTTGTGTCACAGAATACTTTTGACTATTCTTTACAAGATTTTGCACCTTCTGTATTCATCCTTGTGAGCAACAACTTCTGGGCCTTCCTGGTGATTTCAGCTTAAGTATACTTACTGTTCCTCTGAAGTAAGTTTTTCAACCATAACCTGATTACACATGCAAATGGTACAGGAGTATTCTGTCTAAGACTGAAATGAGGACTGTATTCTTGTCTAACATCAGCAACACTGTACTATTTTTGTAAAATCCCTTTACAACCACAACATGTTCAGGTTTGCTCCAGTGCTCCCTCCCAGCATAGGATGTACCTATCTGAAACATATTACAAACATTCAGTGTTATCAATAGTACCACTCCACCCCTAGAGAATAATTAAAATAGTCTGTTCCTTTGCTGCACCCTGTATATCAAAAGCATACCTTCCATTTTTTTTTTTTTTTTTAACATGAACTGGGTGTGCAATAGCAATGTGCAAGGGTTATTAAAACATTCTGCGAGGCCATTCATCTGTAGGTGCTAGGCAACTGTCATCCTGTGGGTGACATCGCAATGTGAATTTACTTCTGATACTAGTATCAACTGGAAAATTTTCCGTGATCAGAGATATCACACAGATTGCTCCCTGGTTCAAAGTGCTAGACGTTTGGCAGTCAGCACAGCTTTGGTGACAGCATAACATATGATGTAGACAGTGCAGATTATTATTGATTGATTTCTGTTTGTCGACTTCAAGAACTTCCACAAGAAGTTTATTATAATTTGGTGGAATGGTGTAGCTGCAGGTGGAATTGGTACCACATGCCTTATAGGTAATTGTGGCATGTGCTTCAGTCACTGGTTCTCCTTACATCATCATTTGTCCATTTCCTATGACATTTCCTGTTTTGTCAGTGCCATCCCTGCCACGATGAATCCTTGCTCCATCTTTCTGCACCAGTTAAGAAAATTATCTCTTTCCCTAGCTAAAACCCAGTCCCACATCCTGTTCCTTAAATGCTGCCTAAACCTGGGAATCCTCCCAAATGGCCTAACCATAAAAACCTTTCTCTGGATCCCACACCTCCTTGTACAATGACCTTCAGCTTTTTGGATTCCAACAGTCCCTGTCTCTCACAAACCTGTTCCTGCAAAAACACATCTCCAGGGTACAGGCATCCCAAACCACCTCTGCTCCCTTTGCAAGATAACTGCTACTGTGGAATCCCCATTACATACATCACATCTCTAAAATTTAATCTCTTGCAGTCCAACACCTAGAAAATTATTCCAGGTACTGGCTGCATACGTTATCCAGCCTGCTGACATTCTAATGCCACCTTGGGACACCACTTTCCAACCCCCATCCTATCTGCAGTTCTCCTTCTTGTCAACCCCTTGTAGTCCAAAGATGTTGCCCAGCTGACCTTCCCAACTTGCCTCATCCCCCTAAACTCCATTCCAACACTTCACTAAATCCAAAGCTGAAACAACCCCAGAACACTGTTGTTAACCTTTCCACTAAAATCCTGAGCCCCACAAAAGTTTCAACACTATCCAAAGGCTCACTTTCAGGGCTATATCAAAATTTAACTGTGCTGGACTTATCAAAAACCCCTCTCCTTCTCCCGATCCCTGCACTGGAAATACTTCCTTGCCCCATTCCTACCAACCACAGCCAACCTAACCCCAATATTGAACTCTGTCTCTCCCACTTCACATGACCATCCAACCATGATTCTCTTTTCCCCTCTCTTAATCACCCTCTGGTCATCTTCAAGGAATTCCTTACCTCCAAATTGGCCTCACCATTCTACCTGCAGAGAAAGGTTCCACCATTTCCATTAAGTAGTGCAGTGACTGCCTGACAGAAAGACTGCACCACTTGTCTTCCACCCATCGTAGTTGGATATTGTTTTCCTACTGAAAGAATTTGGGTTCTCATTGACCAACACCTCCGACCTACTGTCCACTTCCTTCACTTACTCTCCATCATCACCGTCCGTAATTCATGAAATTAATTCACAGTTATTAATATGGACAGCCATCAGTTGTATAATGGAATGATGACAATGAAAATTTGTGCCGGACTGGGACTTGAATTTCTTACTTACCATTAGGCTGCCCAGGCATGCTTCATGGACAGCCCCAAACACCCATATGTTGTCATCCAAGTGTCTACAACTGACACTCATACATCCATTACGTATATTCCCAAGAGAAGAGGAGACATTTAATTGAAAGTCGGTTGCCTAGTTTTGGCAGATAAATACAATATTGCAGTGCTGTGTTGTTCAGAAGTATGAGGCAATATTCTTTTGGACATGCATGCATGTCATCCTCTCTAATGACTCCATTCACTCCTACGTTGACAATAAACCCACCAACCCTCAACAGTATCTGCATTTTGACAGCTGTTATTCTTTTCACATCACAAAATTCCTCCCATACAGCCTGGCCATCGGTGGGCAGCCTATCTGCAGTGATGGAAGTGCTCTTGTCCAGTATGATGAAGGTCTCACAAAGGCCTTCACAGATAGATACTATCCTCCAGACCTAGTCTGCAAACAGGTATCCCATGCCATATCCTGAAACACCCCAAACCTCGCACCAACCCAAAGAACCCACTAAATAGTAATAACCCCTTCATCATGCAGCACGACAATGGAATGGAATAACTGAACCACCTCTTTTGTCAGGGCTTTGTTTACCTATTATCATGCGCTGAAATGAGGGATATCCTACCCAAGGTCCTTCCCACCCCTCTGAAAGTGGTCTTTCATCACCCACCCAGCCTCCACAACATCATACTCTTTCCTTGTGCCACTTCTAATCCCAACTCCTGGTCCCAGGGATCATATCCCTATGGAAGACCCAGATGCAAGACCTGCCCAATCCAACCATACAGCACTTCCTATTTCACTCCTGTCACAGCCTTATTCTACCTCATCTGAGGCCATGTGACCTGTGAAAGCAGTCGTGTTACATACGAGCTGCACTGCAATTACTGTTCAGCATTTTATTTTAGTGTGACTGCCAAACAGCTGTCTACCAGGATGACTGACCACTGCCAAATTGTGGCAGACTGTGGAATAGATCACCCTGTGACACAAAAGGCAGCTGTACATAACATATTTGATTTTAGTGGCTGATTCACAACCTGGGTTGTATTGATCCTCCCCTTCACAACCAGATTTTCTGAACTGACTAATAAAGTGTTCCATATGAAATGTCCTCCTGTATGGTTCTGAAACATGGTCAGTGAATAAAAAAGATAGAACAAGGCTGAGGTGTGTATAGTGCAGAGGATGTAAAGCGTACCATATGTTGGATAGATCGACTGAAAAAATATGAGATATTGAGGAGAGTGGAAATGTAAAGGCAAATATTGAACATAATAAAAAGAAGGAAAAGAAAATGGATTGAACATATGTGAAGGAACAAAGAGGGACTTAAACAGTCTTAGACGGATATGTGGTATGAAAGAGGAGGTGAAGGAGGAAGAGATTGTAGACCTTGGGTGATATGTTGCATGTCAGCACATACCCAGCATTAAGAAGGAAGCAATGGATCCAATGAAATGGAGATATAAAAGACCAAGTAACATAGCAGAAAACTGATGATGGTGAAATCTGTGCCTTCTTTCTACCTACATCTTCATTACATCTACATCCACATCTACATACGTAGCCCACAGGCCACCATACAAAGTGTGGCGGAGAGTACCCTTTACCACAACTAGCCTTTTCCTTTCCTGCTTCACTCACAGATAGTTTGAGGGAAAAATACTGTCTATATTTCCCTGTATGAGCCCTGATTTCTCATATCTTTGTGGTCCCCATTCAGAATGTATGTTGGTGGCAGTAGGCCCATTCTGAAGTCAGCTTCAGATGCTGGATCTCTATAAATTTTCTCTGTAGTGTTCTTTGAGATGAAAGTCTTGTTCCCACTAGTGATTCCCAGTTGAACTCCTGAAGCATATCCTTAACAGTTGCATATTGTCCAAATCTACCAATAACAAATCCAGCAGCTC
Source organism: Schistocerca cancellata (assembly GCF_023864275.1). Lineage (NCBI taxonomy): Eukaryota > Metazoa > Arthropoda > Insecta > Orthoptera > Acrididae > Schistocerca > Schistocerca cancellata. Next base: position 145,545,804 of record NC_064630.1, on the reverse strand, counting down.
ACCTGTGAATTGCTTCAATGTCTTCTTTCAATCCAACCTAGCATCTGATATGCAGTCTCCTTTTAGATGAACCACACTTTCCTAAAATTCTCCCAATAAACTGAAGTTGACTGTCCACCTTCCCTACCACAATCATGACATGCTTGTTCCATTTCATATTGTTTCACAATGCCTAAATATTTAAATAATGTGCCTGCATCAAGCAGGACACTATTAATGCTGTAGCCAATGTTGTGGGTTTGTTTTTCCTATTCATCTGCATTAACTTACATTTTTATACATTGAGAGCCAACAGCCATTCATCACACCAACTAGAAACTCTGTCTAAATCATCTTGTTTCAACGTACAGTCATTCAGTTTCAACACCTTCCTGCACACCTCAGCATCATCAGCAAACAACTGCAGACTGCTGCCAACACTGTCTGCCCAGAATTTTTTCAGTTCTGTGCCAGATCTTTAGCGAAGGTATGACGGTGGTAGCTATTATACGCTTTTAAAATAGATCTCTTTACAGACATACAGATCTCTACTAATCTTTGCCAGGCATCAATTGTGTATCCTCTTTTGAACCAGGAGTATAACAGCCTATATTTCAGAGACTCTCCACGCAATAGGGTAAGTCTGGGATAGTTGGTCTATGTTTTTTTAAAGTTACTTTTTACAAATATTTGCAATGTCTAGTATTTGGTATATATTTTTATAATATGTGTGTGTGATCTTGAACAATTGTATACAGCTCTTCAGCTGTTACACTGAGCACACTTGAAGCTATGATTTTTTTCCTTTTTTAATGCTCAGTACCATTTAAACAAGCCAAAATTCTTATTTGATGCACTGGAATATAAATGGCTTAAGTTTCTGCATATTCTTGAGCTCTTACAGAAGCTATGAAGTGAAAACAGATTTTAATTGTTTAAATGAAAATTGTATATTTGAAAACTGTTGTGTAGAGCTTAAAGACCTTCATATGTTAGTCATTTCAATTTTTAGAATTCCAGAAAGGGCTTTAGTCACACCATTCCTCCCTAAATTCTAGTGCTTGCTAGCTAAACTAAAGAAAGAAAAGAAGAAAAAAATAGTAATTGCAGCTGACTTTAATACAAACATTGCAAATGATAATAAAGCATGAACAAAATTTATTCATTCAATTAAAATGTCTGATTTTAAACTAAAGGCTGATAAAAATAATATCAAAAGAAATTTCAATAAACAAATATTGAAATATTCTGTGAGAAACTAAGCAAAGTTAAGTGGTGTTTCGGGGATGCTGATTCAACAAATGAAAATGTTAGTACATTTTTGAACAGTTTTCTGGAAGTATTTAATGAAACTTTCCCACTAAGATCGTATTGCAATAAGACATCAAGTAAGATAAGATGGATTGCTCCAAGAATAACAATTTTCCAGTGAGAAGAAAAGGAAGCTACACAATCAGCTAAGGTACAACAAAGATCCTGATTTTGTAAAATATGTTTGAAACTATAGAACTATTTTTTAGAAAGTTGTGAAAGCTTGAAAACAAATGGCAAATAATAAATTCATTCTAGGGCATTAAAAAACCAAGGGCAGTAGGGTCTGTAGTTAAGCCTGAATTAGGTGTCAAAAATCACATGCAAGAAATTTCAAACATCAAACTTAAGAAAAAATCCATTGTAAATCCAGCTCAGATATCTGAGTGCTTCAATGAGTACTTCAGAAATGTAATTTGATTCAGATATGGCAAATTATAGGCAGAGAGTAAATATTTTTGGGTTGAGAGGCAATATCAGTGAATGTCTTAAAAAATTCAACAGTCTCAACAAAATTTGTTGAAAATGGCATACTGTCATTAACCCTCGAGCAGACGCACTTGTGTATAAAGTGCACCAACCACAAATAACACTGTCATGCACAGTTGCATTTTTGTTTTAGGATAGCAAGCCCCTACCTACTTCCGCACTATTGTTTTGGCTAGCACAGTGAGAAGTTGTGATGTCATAGGTTCATGTGAACTACAGTAATTTGAAATAAACTGGGAGTGTGTCATCTTATTGTATAAAATACGCCACATGCCCATGTGTAAGTAATTTTTCCTTCACTTTTATTTCATTCCTTTTTAATCGAATCAAAAGATAACACATCACAAGTGAGTATATCATTGTGCAGGGGAAGATCAAAACTGACAGACAACAAGCTTGATTGGTTATTCAACGAGAATCCAGAGTTCAACTCTGTACCAGACAATGAAAATGATGATGACTCTGATGAAGAAGAGGAATTTATCACATGAAGTGACCACGATTCAGATTCTGATCAAATCCACAATTCAGATGATGACTGTGAAGAGCTCCACTGGTGGTATTTTTATGGGAAGCGACAAAACATGTAAATGGAATAAAATATGTCCTAATGTGATTTCAACAACAAAAGGAAAGAATATTATGAAAATATTTCCTTGGCCAATACGTATTGTCAGAGGGGACAAAAGCAAAACAGAGCCTTTGTGGACAATACTTAACCTGGAAATGACTGATGAAATTGTAAAATACATGAACTTATACATCCAATCTAAGAAAGAATGTGTACAATATTCTAGGGAAAGGGATGCTAAGGAAACTATACAGTGTGAAATAATGGCATTGTTGGGATTGCTATGTTTTATTGGGACTAAGAAAGAAAACCACACAAATGTCATTGAACTGTGGACAGCAGATGGTACAGGTATGGAGATAATGAGAGCTTTGATGAGCTACAGAAGATTTCTGTTCCTTTTAGATTGTACCTGTTTCGACAACGAGAGTACAAGGCAAGAAAGAAGATTAACTTATAAATTTGCTGCAATAAGGCAAATATTGGATGACTTTGTGGTGAACTGCAAACACTTATACTGTAGAACAATTTGTTACAGTACACAAAAAGTTGCAAGCTTTCCGGAGTCGCTGTTCTTTTGATCAGTATATCCCAAACAAACCATCAAAATACGGGATAAAGGCTTTGTTTTAGCAGAAGCTAAAACATTCTTCACTAGTAATATTGCAGTATATTGTGGAAAATAATCTAAAGGACCATACTATGTTTCTAATTCTCCCTGTTATACTGTAGGAAGGATAGTTACTCACACTGAAGGCTCAGGAAGAAACGTTACAATGGATAATTGGTACACTAGCTATTCCTTAGCCAACTCCCTTTAAAAGTGACTAACATGCATTGGTACATTGGGAAAAAACAAAGGCGAGAACCCACAAGAATTTCTATCTGGGAAATGTAGGGCTATCCACATCTTTCTGTTTGGTCTTCGGAATGATATGACACTAGTTTCATATGTGACAAAGCAAAAAAGAGGTAGTTATATTACTTTCAACTATGCATGATTTTGGAACCATTGACAAAGTTAGCGATGAACCAGAGATAGTTTTGGATTACAATATAACAAAGGGAGGAGTTGACACAGTCGATCAACTGGGAGGTGCGTATTCTGTTGCATGGGGTGATAGGAAGATGGCCATTGGTTGTATTATATGTTCTAATGGATATAGCAGGAATCAATGCTGAAATAATTTTTTATGCAAATGAGGCAAATCCAAAAAAGAGGAGAAGAATTTTCATGAAAGATTTAGTGCTGTTTCTTATGAAGCCTCAGCTAGTGGAAAGAGCTAATATTCCCTCACTTCCTGCTGACATTGTAACTTTCCTTGTGAAAAATGAAGCTCAACATGTTGAAAGAACTGAGGAGCTTGCCACCAAGAAAAGAGGCTGGTGTGTGACATGTCAATGAGGAAGAAACACGTATACTACCATAAGGTGTAACTCATGCCATAGCTTTGTTTGCAAAGGAGATGTAAAAACAGTGCATACACATGAGAAGTGTAATGCATTTCTTGAAAATGTGCAAACAGTTAACTGTGTAGATGGAAGGAACTTTGTGATAACTGATAGTTCTTCAATATATAATGCCTTTGTCCTTTTATATTGCAACGAAAGAGTGTTTTTGTTCACTATGTGCTTATAAAAGTGTTGGAATAGACTGATATGTCAGCTGCAGCAATATAATGATATGGAAGTTTCTTACTTATTTCATCAAACAGTAAATTAGTGATGTAATATAAGTTTCTTGTATTGTTGTTTAAATAAACTGAAATTAAACTATGATTTTGCTCATACATGTTTCCATTGGTAGCATAATGACAGCTTTTGGCTACATGTGTACAAAATGTGTCATGTGCCCATTCATGTTAAGAAAATTGGTATGTCTATTCAATGGTTAAAAGACAAAGACTCAGCAGATAGGGATGGGATACCAACCAAAGCAATTAAAAAGTTTACAACCTAATAGCTCATCCTCTCTCTCTCATAAATAACCAATCATTTGAGAAATGTTACTTCCCTGATCTCTTGAAATATGTAAAAGTAAAGCTGTTGTTGAAAAGAGGTTCAAAAGATGATATGGGAAATTATCACCCCATTTCTATACTCCCTGTTATATTAAAAATTTTGAAAAAATTGCTGCTTTACAGATATAAAGCTTCACCACACAGGATGATATCATTTCAAATAACCAATTTGGCTTCCCAAAAAGCAAAAGCACAGTAGATGTGACAAATGAGTTTATTGAAAAATTATTCATCATTAGGTAGGAAAGCTAAATTCACAGGTATATTCTACGTTCATACAAAAGCATTCGTCTCTGTAAACCATTCCCTGCTTCTTTACAGACTCAACAGGTATGGAATAAGAGATACTGCTTTGAAATGGTTTGAATGGCATCTCATGGAGAGGAAACAAAGGGCAATAATCACATCAAATGGAGCAGATTACTTTTCAGAGTGGAAAACTTTGCCACAAATTGTTTCTCAAGGCTCAATCCTTGGATCAATTAAAATTCCTATTCTATGTAAATGACTAGCCTCTGAAAGTAAATTCTCATTTAATCTTGTTTGCAGATGATACATCTGTCCTAACTGAAAATGAAAGTTCTAACACTGTACTACAGAGTGTCTTGAATATGTTAAGTAACGGAAACATGGTTCAATTTAAATGGCTTTAGGCTCAACATTTCAAAAATGCGCTTGGTGACTTTTAAAACCAAACAGTCAAAAACTGAAGAAATCTGTATTCCTCACAATAATAAAAAAAATGGAACAACTTGACTCAGTCAGATCCTAGTAATAGACTTAAAACAATGGAAAATCCAGGATGGAATGTAACAATGTTATGAGAAGGAAAGTTGCTACTCACCATATAGCGAAGATTCTGAATGACAGATAGGCACAACAAAAACATTTTCACACTTAAAGCTTTCAGCCTTTGTCTAGAATAGACATAAATACGCACACACACACAAACACACACATACACACACACACAAATGCAACTCACACACACATGACATCCTCCCACCACCACCCTCTCCAGACTGGTCACTAGCATCACCTATCCCATCAAAGAAAGGGCTACCTGTGAAACCAGTCGTGTGAGCTACAAGCTAAGCTGCAACCACTACGCTGCATTCTATGTAGGCAAGACTACCATCAAGCTGTCTGTCCCCATGAGTGGCCACTGACAAACTGTGGCCAAGAAACAAGTGGACCACTATGTTGCTGGAAACGCTGCCAAACATGATCTCCTCCATTACAATGACTGCTTCACAAACTGTGCCATATGGATCCTTCCCACCAACATCAGCTTGTTGAATTGCACAGGTGGGAAGTTGCCCTGCAATACATCCTATGTTCCTGTAACTTTCCTGGCCTAAACCTTCGTTAGTCACTGTCCTCACCCATCCAACCCCTTCCCTGCTCCCTTTCCAGCACTACACAGCCATCATTTCTCTCCTTTTCTACTACTCCTCCCCCTCCCCCCCCCACCCCACCCCACCCCACCCCGCCCCGTCCTCAGCTCTACACAGCCCACCGCCCAACTTGCAGCACTTCACTGTCCGCCCTCCCCTTCCCCACCTCAGCCTCCTCCTTTCTTCCACCCAGTTGCCACTCCCATCATGCACTGGTGGTGCTCCTCACAGTGTGGTTTCACTTTCCTGAGACTGCAGTCATGGGTGTGAGTTGCTTTCGCATTAGTGTGTGTGTGAATATGTGTGTCTCTGGTTGACAAAGGCTATTGACCAAAAGCTTTAAGTGTGAAAATCTTTTTGTTGTGCCTATCTGTGACTCAGCACATCCATTATATGGTGAGTAGCAACTTTTCTTTTCATAATTTTGGTATAGGAACAGACTTAGACAGAACTTTGAGTTGAAATTTTCATATAGAATATCTTCAGATAACCTTAATTGCCTTGCATTTACAATGGAAATTTTAGCTTGTGCAACTCATATGGACACCAGGAAAATAGCATACTATAGTAGCTATTTTGAATCTGTTATTAGATATTGCATAATTTTTTGGGGAAATTTTACACGAATTTTAAAGTTGTAACAAAGAATCATTTGTAACATGTGCACTGCACAGCTGAGAGCATCATGTTGACCATTATTTAAAGACCTAAAAATGCTAACTGTCCCATCTTTATACATCTCTGAAAAAAGAAATTGAACACTCATACAACACAAGACATAAAGAAAACTTACTTTATGCTCACATCACATCACTTAAAATTGTGTGCTCAGACTCCTCAGTATATAGCCATGAAAATTCGTAACACAATAGAAGGATGTTACATAATGAATATGAAGATAAATATTTTAAAAAGTAATTTATGTAAGTTTCTAATAGAAAGATGAGGTAATACTTTGATGTGGATCCCTAAAATGAGATAACAATTTATGATAGTTGTAGTGGATGTAAATATCATAAGTTTGACAGAATTTGGATAAGTAAATTATTCACAAAATGTAATTGTAAGTGTAACAAAATTACAAATAAGCTAATTGTAACCTTAACATGTCTCCCGTACATCAGACATATGTCCTGAAATTCTGTATGTTATGAGATGAATAAAACACTTTACACATTACATTACATTCACTCAGTGGTCCATCTATCCTGGGGGTACTCAGGTTAGATGGATCATATAATCTTGCTCTACCACACATCACCATTAAACCTTAACTCACTAGGTGGCTTTCCTGTAAAGTATACCATGAGGTGTGGTCTCTGGGACCCCTCTATTTAAACCAAGATTTAAGGCAATAATCATTTGAAATTTTTAATTTATGCTATATAACATTTATTTTTACAATTATTTAAGTGTTGTTCACATGCTTATAGTTAATTTTATTGCACTAAACAAAGCCTGCAGCATTTTATTATTTATCACACAAAAGCACATAATTTTGTGTGGTCCTTTTAAATATTACACATAAATATACTGTTAGAGTATTGAATTTTACATTTTGAAAAATTATACAATCTCTGTAGCAAATAAATTTCCAAATAAAACTAAAATTCAGGGTTTAAATTTGCACATAAAAATTCCACCTGATATGTACAAAAAGAAAGTCTGTCAAATTGACATTCATTGCTGGGAACTACATTTTTATCGCCACTCCGAACACATTCAACTTTAACCAACACTTTAAGTATTTCATTGAAGAAACAGACAGATCCGCATCACAACTTTCCTGAAGTTCTTCCTTTGAATGATACTCTTGTTCAATAGCAGAACCGTGACCACTGGCTAATGTAAAGTTGTCATGTTTTTTGTTTATTTCTTCATCTGTATCACTGACACCTTCCTCCATAGACTGACAATAATTTCATCAATCTTGGGAAAGTCAGAAATCACACATTTGTGCCAATACATTTTGAGCTATACGGTACTGTACTGAAAGAAACAGGTACATAGTTCAGGAGGCGTGGTCAAGGAGACTCTGACACGAATCAATAATAAACACAGAAGGTGATAACACAACTGGCAACAAAACATTGTAGGCTTGCAATTTAAGTAGGGTGGGGAGTATAGAAGCATTCCATGACAACTGGTCTTGGAAAGCAAGTTCAAAAATTTTGAGTGGTCTGAGAGACCACACCTCATGAGTTAAGGGGTAATTTCTCTGTCTTCGCAAAAGTTTCGAAAGCTTTGAGAGGCATAAGATATACAAAAGAAAAACTTTTTACTTATCTTCATCTTCTCTTGTTGTTGGCTGCAGTTCTCTTGTCTAGGGGTACATTAAGGAGGCTGAAATTTTGATTTTGTGGGTTCCAGTTGAACTGAATAATTGATGAAATTCCTTCTGTTGCTATGACTTTCTTTCATTTTATCCCTTTCTTCTATATAACACTGACCTTACAATTTTCACTTCAGAACACAAATTACATTGTTATTGACAAAACTAAAAAAATACTGCTGTTTCCATCAGAGACATGCCACTACTCCTTACATTCCACAGTACTCACAATATTCCAGAGTTTACAAATCAAAAGAGTTTACAAACTTTCTTGTCAAAAGAAGTTTCTTTACTAATTTATATCATTATTTTGTAAATTAATCCAGAAACAAATGTAATAATTAATGTTAGATTATCAAATTTAAGTATGTCAGATATTTTGTAATTTCAAATATTTTTAAAAGAAGGGTAATTTTAACTGTATGAATTGCCTTGAATTAATTTATTTTATACATTTTAGCCTGAAATACAATACATCACATGCAAAATTATATGAAGTTCATTCAGTTAAACATCTGATGTAATGTTCACCTATACAAGATTCGATAGCATACGTACAGATTTATAGAAGTATCTAATACATAACATATTAGGCCTACACAAGACATAAAAAAAATATCTACTATACAAATTGTAATCTATACATGTATCAGGACGTGGTATTCAGATTTTCAGATCTGTGGGACATACTGTCACAAGACAAATAATTCAAGGTCAAACCGAAACATTACACCATTAAACTATAGAAATAAATACAGAGACAATGTAGATTACTAGAATTATAAATTGTAGGTTTACTTCCATACAATGAAACCTTCTAAACCTTCAAAAGAGCAGAAAAATACTTCAGAGCCTAAGTGTACGATGAGTGAACTAAAACTAAACTCCTCCCGAACAGGCCATGAAGGCCCCAACGGTAGTGATGAGTGAGCAGACTCGAAAAACTCATAACGACTAGTACAGACCAGAAGAATATACTCAATCTTGAGTAGGAATCAATCAGCCACATAAACAACAGTATTTAAGGATGTGTTGATTCATGAGAGAACAAAATAACGGAAAAATATTAGAGCCTAAGTTTATGATGTGGGGACCTGTAGGGAAGCAGCCCACTCACGCTGTAGTAAATTCACATCAGTTTCCATTGTGTGCCAGCTAGTCTGCTGTAACTAGCTCTGACGTCATAAATGTTGCGCAATACCTTAAAATTCAAGCAAATGATCTGAAACTTTTCCAGCATGTAAGGAATAATACTAAATTAACGTGTATGAAATATCAGTGCGATAACTTCAGCCATTTTTGTAATTTGGACGTTTTTCTAAAAAAATAATTGGCGCAACAGAAAGGAGCTAGAGACTTCAAAATTTATATTTAGACTCATCTTTCATAATGATTTAATAAAAACAGTACTTTGGATTTCACAGGTTAAGACTTTAGTGGAAATTCATGATTTTCTGGTTTTCATCTCAAAACTGAAGGAAGCAAGATAGATTAAGTAGGCTAATGAATAAGACTAGGATGTTTAGATTTAAATAGGTTGGAGGTCCGCTATGACTATGAAGATGTGAAAAGTTTCTTTTGAATACCTATAAAATTATAGCGATAGCGGATCTCAAAAGGACCAGTTCAGAGCTTATCTGCTGCGTGCAGCGTAACTTAATTATTTCTCTCGCCCAAGATATTTAACTTAGCCACGTCATAATTTTATTATAAATACTTACCTGCGTGCTAAATGCACGATTAAATTAACAGCTTCATAAGCCGTCAGCAAAAGAAGCTATAAATTATTATGTAACTTGAAGTGGTGCGTTACTAGCCCAGCGGCCAGTCGTGAGAGCCAAGTTAGAGCCGGCGTTCTCTTAGCCGTCCGCACCGAGGCTATATATATAAGAGCACTGCGCGAGTAAGGAAGGCCCCAGTTCTCTTCAGACGCTGAATAGCACGTCAGCTGTGTCGGAAGTCGCTTCGCTACGGTAGCGCTGCTACAAACTGCCTCGGGTGCCGTATTGAGTTACGATGTATACGCGTAACTGTGAAAACATTTCAAATGAAGGATTATTTTGGAATGATTTTCATTGTCTAGCTTCAGTTTGCGTGTTGTTGTATTTTCACGTGCCGTCGCGGTACAGACATTCTACCAATCATTTTAGCGTGGCGTTTGATGAGATTTTCTCATCAAATTTTGGCGAGCATTCTTTTGACATTCAATTCGGACATTTATAGTTGCATCAGCGAATTAGACTCTGAACTGCTCTGTTTGTTAGGCTGTTGGGATAATTGTGATGTTATCAGTGAATTTCAGAATATACTCAACTATTTTGGAAAATTGTTTTTGATTAGAAATCCCGAACAATCTCCTACTTCTTCAGAGCTATAAGCTGCAGCTATAATAATATTCTCAGGTTAAGTGGGCACTAGGAACTCTCATTACAGGCTCCACGTTTCGTTAAATCACTTTCTGGGTGCTAAGAAGTAAAGAGAGAGCCAGTGTTGAGAACGGCGAAAGACAGCATTATACAACATTCCAAAAGCTGGGAAGTGCAGTGTTTTTCCCACGTTTAAATAACAAACTTTATTTTCACAAACTCAATCGCCGCCCCACATATGGTGCATCGGCCGGGAAATTAACTAAGTGAAAGTGATTTTAACTATTCGGATTCGCGAGTGAAATGCGACACGCAACTGAGTATAGAACAGTGAAAGTGTTACGTGGGCATGTGGGCAACGCAGTTGAATTAACAAAGCATCTGGATTGACGGAGCTGGTACTGAGTCTAGCGGTGCTGCCGGCTTCGCGAGAAGCCAGTTTCGCCGTACCGCAGTCGTCCGCCACAGCAGCCGGGGCCGCGCCTGCAGTTGCGGGCCACGCGAACACACAACAGCCGTCGGAGTGCCGTCTGCAGTTCAACGTGCCACGTCGCATCAGGAATCCTGGTACGCCGCGCCGGCAACAACAACGTCGTGCAGAAGGAACTAAGTTAAGTGAAAAACTGTTTAAAATTTTACTAACCTGCACTAAAAGACTGTCGGCGATGGAACCGCCAAAAGAAACTGGGGTTAAACTTAAATCAGAACCTATGTCTGTTGAGCAAACTGTAAATCCAGACAACGTTTCAAGTGTAAATATGCATAAAAGTGGTAATGTTAAAGTAAAATATGAAGTATTATCTCCTGACAGTAGTGTGGGAAGGGGTAATGATTCAATAATAGAGACCCCTGTAGTAAAGCAGAAAGTAGAAATTGTAAATTTATTGGATGACAGTTTCTCTGGTGAATTAAAAATGAAACAGTCATCAGAAATGGTAGAGTTTAAACAGGAGAAGTTAGGTATGACTGATCAATCAGGAGTTTCATTTAGTTTTGATGATTCTGGTGTTGGAGCTAGTTTTTCGTCACCTGAGTGTGATAAAAAGCCAGCTAGTGAGCAACCCAAAGATGCTGGGGCTGTTGATTTAAATGTGATATTACAAGCAATAGCTGCCAGTCAAACAAATTTTAATAAACGGTTTGAGGCAATGGACAATACTTTCAAGGCTGGTTGCAATAAGTTGAAAGAGGATCTAGACAGTTTGAATTATAAAATTGATTACAACCATGAGGATATTAAGAAAAAGGTTGCTCAACAATTTTCTGAAATGTATAAAACAGTTAAATCTGAAGTTGCTGAGGTTCGCAAAGACTTCCAAATGGAAGATACGAAGCTGGAGCACAAATTAACAGAAAAGATCGAGTCGGAATCTGAACTGTGCTCAGATAGATTTAAAGATGTTAATATTAAAGTAAACATATGTCAAGCAGACGTAGATGCAATCAAAAGTGATACTACTCATATTGTACAAAGAGTAGATAATGTTGAATTGAGAGTAGAAAATATCAGAACTAACATTGCTAACATTGAGAGTAAAGTAGCTTCAGTAACTTCTGGTAATGGTTGTGTACAACAAGTTGTAGCTGCAAACGCCGCTTTTATCGGGTGTCGGCAGTTCTTGCGGTTTGATCCAGATAAAAATATCCACCCGCTAGATTTCTGGAACGATTTTGAAGATGTGATTCCATCAACTTGGTCTGAACGAGAGAAAATTTCATTTATTAGAAGTCATTTAGCAGGTGACGCAATGCGTTGGTCAGCTGATGTTATAATAATAATAATAATAATAATAATAATAATAATAATTTTATTGTCATTCGGCCATTACAGCAATAGACAACGTCATATACATACTAAAATACAATTAATAGTTTGAAAGAAACAACAGGTTCCTTGTTAACATTATAGTATTATATTACAGTTGATAAATTCTCTTATGTCATAGAATGGGTGGAGGACTAGCCAGTCATGAATTGTTTGTTTGAATAATTGTTCAGGTAATTCTTGAACAGATTGAGGAAGATTATTAAATAATTTGTACCCCATGATTTCGTAGCTGTTGAGTGACTTTGACAATCTGTGGTAAGGAATATAGAGGCACCTATTCCTTCTTGTATTGTGGTTGTGTACATTTTCTCTGGTTTTTGTTTCTGGTAATTTCTTCTTCGTATAAATTAGAACATAGTATATGTACAAGTTTATAACAGTCATGATTTTCTGTTCACAGAACAATGGTTTACAGTGTGCCTTATATGCAGAACCAGTAATTATCCTAATAGCTTTTTTTTGCAGTATTAATATGTCATGTACACAGCTAGAGTTCCCCCACAAAATAATTCCATATGTTATTATACTTTGAAAGAATGAAAAATAGGATGTTCTAACATATTTTTCAGGAACACAATCCATAAGTCGCCTTAACAGGTAAATAACTCTTGACAATTTACCACTAATATATTGTACATGTTGACCCCAAGATAATTTATCATCAATGTATACCCCCAAAAATTTGACATAACTTGGATCATCTGACAGAAGCTTGTCTCTAAGACTACAGACCATCTGCTGTGTTTTGTTTTCATTCAACAGGAATCCATTTGCCTTGAACCAATAGGATGCTTGGTCAATTGTCTTTTCTGCACAAGTTTTAAGGCTATTGAAATCCTCACTAGCATGAAGAAATGTTGTATCATCTGCATACAACACAGTGGTGGACTTGACAAACGACGGCAGATCATTTATCATTATCAGGAACAAAAAGGGGCCCAGCACAGATCCCTGCGGAACACCTACCTTGACTTGCTCTATACTCGACATTTCTCTCCCTACACAAACAACTTGCTTACGATTCTGGAGATATGATTTCATTAATTTAAGGCTGTTGTGTCTAATGCCATAGAATTCCAGTTTTTCTAGGAGTGGCTTATGCTTTACACAGTCAAAAGCTTTGCTTAGATCACAAAATGTGAGTTGAGCATAGCCCTTATCCTCAAACACTTGATGTAAGTATTTGACTACAAAGTCTATAGCATCCACAGTAGACAACTTTTTCCTAAAACCATACTGAGATTCACTAATTATTCCTAATTTTTCAAAATAGACAGATAGCTGTTGGTAAATTACACATTCCAGTATTTTAGAAAAAGCTGGGACTATGGAGATTGGTCTGTAACTGGAAGGTGAGTCCATATCTCCCTTTTTATATATTGGAATTACCCTAGCCACTTTGAGTTCTTCGGGAAAATATCCTTCAGATATGCATTTATTTATACAGAATGTTAAGGGGTACACAATATAGTCTATTACTTTCTTTAGTAAATTACAGGATATGTCATAAATATCTACACTGTCTGAAGATTTCATCCGTTTTACAATGCTTAGGACATGACTAGGTGAGACCTCGGAGAACATAAATGTACCTGTGTCTGTTGGTATTCTGCAAACATTTTTAGAAAGTAACTCTGATGAACTGATATCAGGTTTGATTATAGTATTTCCTACATTTTCAACAGATTTAATAAAGAAATCATTGAATTTTTGGGGACTTATATTAATTTTTTTGCTTCTCACATCTTTAGCAGCACCATTTATTAATTTCCATGCAGCTTTGCACTTATTTGTGGAATTATCAATGGTATTGAAATTATGTGCTTTTTTGGCTTCCACGATGGCTTTTTTATACTCATTCCTGCATTTTGTATAGGCTAATCTGGCATGTTCTGTTTTCTGATTGCTACATATGTTGTGCAACACCATAACTTGGTTTTTCATATTTGATAATTGTTTAGTGAACCATGAATTTTGTCTGTTTGTAGCCCTGTTTGTTAAGCCTTTGTCAGTTAATTTGCATTTCTTTATGGGGATGTTGTCATTAAATTGTGTCAGAAATGTTTTAAAAAATCTCTCAAATAATAGTTTCCCTGACAAATCAGCACTAAGACTATAACTTGTGTCACCATGACATTGGTTGAACCAGTCTCTCTCAGCAAGGGACTTACAGAGCTGAACAATTTTGTCATCTGTGACAGGCCTGGTGATTATAACTTTTGGGACAGGCTTAGGAATATTACTATTATCAATACAGAACCTACTTGTATAGTTTAAAGATACAGAGTCATGGTCTGAAAATGGAAACGTTGTAACAGCACATGTTTCTTCTGTAGTTTTAAAGTTGACAAAAATATTGTCAAGACATGCTTTATCTCTTGTGGGCCTGTTATTGATTGAGTGCAAATTGCACTGTCTTAGAAGGTTTTTCAACTCAGTCACAGTACGTTTATGCGTTGTTATATCAAAATCTGCATTCAGATCTCCACCAATTACTATGTCATAATACAACCATCTGGTCCCTCTTAGTACATCTAACAGCATGTCCAATTTTTCAAGAAATACATTGATGATACCCTTAGGTGACCTGTAAAGGGATACTATTACTAACTTAAGACTGTCCATAACTATACCAGTGGCTTCAAAGTTCTGTTCCTCACATAAATAATCTAGGTCCAACTTAAAAAAGGAACAGCCGAATGACTGATTAATATATATTGCCACACCACCTCTTATATGCAGTTTTCTACAGTAACTATTTGCTACACTATAATTATCTAGTTTGACAACTGGAAGTACACTCTCAGTAACCCAATGTTCACTCAGACAGAAAATATCAAATTTGTTATCTAGTCCAAAACTGTTTACAATAAATTCTTTATCTATTAGTCCTTGAACATTCAGATAGCAAATTTTAAGATCATAATTGTTGTTTATTTTAGATTGAACGTTTTGGTGAGGTGTTATGAAATTTGTTACACTACTTATCTCGTGGGCTTCTTCATCTTGCTGCCTTCCACTAAAAAATCATTTAGACGGACAGGAGGTGCTGTTTTCCGTCTACCTGTAACACTTGATGCTGCTTCTCCTGCTGCAATTCTCATTTCTCCTTTTAGAGGCACTATAGTTACTGTTGCTGGTGAAACTTCTGCTGTTGATGCTACTGTTACTTCCTTTTCCACTGCTGCTACTGATAATGCCACTGGTGACTGTGACGCTTTACATGTTTGCACAGTTGTAATTTTTTCATCGTAGGGTGTATCTGCAGATGTTTCTTCCTCATATGCTGTTGGTGCACTTTTCTTTTCTGTTGTCATTGGCACAAAACCTGTTGCAGATAGTGCTATTTTTACATAGGCATCCACTCCTGCTGTCTTTATCGCCTGGAGAATTTCTTTGGCCAGCACTTTCTTGCCTAGGTTGTTTCTGTGCAGTCCATGTCTAGTAAAATGCTCTCTTACTGAACTCGTTGCTTCAATGAAAGTTGTGTGCACAAAATCGCTACAAATCTTCCTGAATTTCCGATTTGTCGCGATAATTTCTTTGTTTACACACGAGTCTTCCGTTAAGTCGTGTCTGTAGGGAATGTTTACAACAAATACCTTCGCCTGTGAAATTTTTCCTAGCGATTCTTTCAGTGTTCTTACAGCAAGGCTGCTTTCATTTTTATAGACATCGTTTCCCCCTCCGATTATGACACAGTTGACGTCGCTTTTCACGGAACTTTCACAGTTTTTCAGCACTTCTCGTAGAGGAGCACCAGGTTTCGAAATTCCAATCACTTTATATTCGGACTGCATATCAGAAATGATTGTAGCCAGTCCCTTGCCATGACTCGTCGATAATATGTATATTTCTTCCTTCTTCTTCTCTGTTTCCTTTTCTGTCTCGTGTTCAGTTTTATTACAAGTTGGTCTCACACGATTTTTTCGTTTAATCGTATTTGATGGTAACGTGTTTCTGCTGGCAGTTTTTTGTTCAACAGATCTTTCCGAGCAGTTACCTGTTACAATGAGATTTTTTGTCCGTGATTCTGAGCTGTCTGCACTTAGAACATCGTATTTATTCATTAGTGGAACACGAAAAACATTGGTATTTAAGACAGGTCGAGAGATTTTCTTAGGCCAAGTTAGAGCCGGCGTTCTCTTAGCCGTCCGCACCGAGGCTATATATATAAGAGCACTGCGCGAGTAAGGAAGGCCCCAGTTCTCTTCAGACGCTGAATAGCACGTCAGCTGTGTCGGAAGTCGCTTCGCTACGGTAGCGCTGCTACAAACTGCCTCGGGTGCCGTATTGAGTTACGATGTATACGCGTAACTGTGAAAACATTTCAAATGAAGGATTATTTTGGAATGATTTTCATTGTCTAGCTTCAGTTTGCGTGTTGTTGTATTTTCACGTGCCGTCGCGGTACAGACATTCTACCAATCATTTTAGCGTGGCGTTTGATGAGATTTTCTCATCAAATTTTGGCGAGCATTCTTTTGACATTCAATTCGGACATTTATAGTTGCATCAGCGAATTAGACTCTGAACTGCTCTGTTTGTTAGGCTGTTGGGATAATTGTGATGTTATCAGTGAATTTCAGAATATACTCAACTATTTTGGAAAATTGTTTTTGATTAGAAATCCCGAACAATCTCCTACTTCTTCAGAGCTATAAGCTGCAGCTATAATAATATTCTCAGGTTAAGTGGGCACTAGGAACTCTCATTACAGGCTCCACGTTTCGTTAAATCACTTTCTGGGTGCTAAGAAGTAAAGAGAGAGCCAGTGTTGAGAACGGCGAAAGACAGCATTATACAACATTCCAAAAGCTGGGAAGTGCAGTGTTTTTCCCACGTTTAAATAACAAACTTTATTTTCACAAACTCAATCGCCGCCCCACAGACCGACCCATGAATCCAAACCACGCCAGGCACAAAGCAGCAAAAAATGTTTCACCACAACAAAATGAGTGAAGTTCATAATCATATCAATAAGTTCAATTATATGCAGAGGGTAATTGTAAGAAGCATCTAGCATCAATCAATGGTTGTATGCTCTCCTTCAGTATGCACAGTCGTGATGACCAGGGGTACCCAAAACAGAGTTAAGCATGAGTCTGACTGCAACTCATGTTCCAATCAGATACAGAATTGCAATATTCAGGATAAATACAGGTAAACAGTCAAGAAATAAGCTTTGAATGATGACACAATCGAGTAGCTGGAGGACCAAAATTGGTGTATGAAACCAGATACGTATACATTTTTTTATGTTGTCTACACTAGTAAATGTCTTCCACACTATTTGCTAATTATCCATACAAAACTAACCTATGTATATAGAAGTCCAGAAGGTTCATCACAATTGATAAAAAAATACATGCTGATTTAAAGTTACATATTGTGTTGGGAAGTCTACCTCCCTGCTTGAAAAAAACATGCATTTATGCTGAATAACACTGTCTTTAGCAGTCTTCATTAACAATTCACAAATGTCAGTCACAACAAAGATGTAGCTGACAGAGTACATACCCATCACCTATGATCTCTTGTAAGTCGACTGGTCCAGCAGGTTACAGCCATACAACAATGTGAGGACTGGATCTGCCCACATCTTCCAGTTTCCTCCAGAGTTCTCATCACATGCTCCAAATGATAGATAACGTCCTGTCTAGTATTCACATCAAATCCTGAAACATTGTTTTGTGTACTAAATATGCTGTTCAATAACTTCTTCAAAACACACATGATATGCTCTCCTCAGTCATTTTTCGAAGTCAGTTATATGGTATTTATGTCAGGTGAAATAAAAAAGTGTTCACATGTGAAACGTTAATAAACAGAGTTAAATGCAATAAAAAATGGACTAATAAGGTATCACACACAGATATGCTCAGATACTATTCCTAATTTTTGCAGTGCAAATTATGAACATTGTCACATTTCAAAATTGTAAAAAGATCTACTCATTTAGTCTCATTGCATATATGTATCAAATTCTAAAGCACAGATTGATTACAGACC
The DNA here is from genome assembly GCF_023864275.1 of Schistocerca cancellata. Classification (NCBI taxonomy): domain Eukaryota; kingdom Metazoa; phylum Arthropoda; class Insecta; order Orthoptera; family Acrididae; genus Schistocerca; species Schistocerca cancellata. The sequence goes on along the minus strand of NC_064630.1, from coordinate 145,527,498 downwards.
ATAATTATATAGTGTATCACAGATTTTTAACTCAGTCAATAGATAATACAGAACTTTAAAATTCACGTCATCTTACATACTAAATTCTAGACAAACAAAACAGAATTATATAGTTCTATGAATCTACAAATAGATTTAAACCCAGTCAATAGTAAGGGAGAACTGTAGAAGTCACATCATCTTACACAACAATGGAAAAAGAACAAACAAACAAAAATTAGATACTTATAGATAATGTATATATGCTTTCAGTTCAGTGATATTGCATAATCCAAACAACTTCTTAGATTTAGGATACACAAATCTGTATGAATTAGGATGTGGATTTTAATGAGTTTCAAATGGTCCAATATAAATACAAATTTTTTTTTTTTATCTCAGATGTCATTTGGCTTTCACCAACTCAGGATCTCCTTCCTTAAACTTAGAAAATCTACCTTTACCATCCTGTCTCTGCTTTCTCCTAGCCCCCTATTTTTTCATCATCTCCCTAACATACTCTTCTCTCTCTTGTGGTGACAGAATTATACATGGTGGAAACTCAACATTTTTGGAAACAGAGTTAGATAGTATATGATTAAACATGATTTCAAATGGTGAAAAACCTGTTTAAGAAAGTTGTAAGCTGTTCATAATATGTTCAAAATCACTGACATAATCTATTCAACTGGTGTGATTCTTACTACAATAAGTTCTAAACAGTTTTACAATCTCTCTCATATATCTTTCTGCAGGGTTACTTAAATGATGGTACACTGAGGTTAGAATACGCCTTGTTTTTACATGATCAACAAAATCTTTCCAAACTTCTGATGTAAACTGAAAAACTGTTACCAGATAAAATTGTTTTAGTAATACCCACCTGATGAAATATGTGTTCTCAAATTTAGAGATGATTTCCTTACTAGTAGCTTTCTTGAGAGAAAACAGCTTTATGAACTTTGAAAATACATCAACCACTACAAAAACATAACAAAATCCATTCTTAGACTTAGGTAAAGGTCCTTGAACATCCACAGACATGAGATCAAGATTGCTCTTAGGCAATATGTTTTGCATTTAGCCTCTACTTGTTTGGTTACTTACCTTCACTCTTTGGCATCTGTCATAACTGGCAATCTTCCTCTTGACTCTCCTTCCTATGTTATAAAAACAGATGTTTTCCTGAAGCTTTTGCGTGCATTTTGTTGATCCAAAATGACCAAAATTCTCATGTGTGTAAGTAATCAAAGTATCAATACACTATTCCAGCCAACATAGTTTCCAATCTTCTGAGGCAGTCTTATGTCTCCTGAATAAAATAACCCTTATGTATCTTATAACACTGTTCTGTCTTTTCTCCTCCTTTCTTACCCAACATGTTCTTCATCAGTTTCCAATTTTGATCATGATTTTGTTACCTAGGGATGTCTTTGCAAATTTTCAAGTTCTCTTTATCCTCTTTCATACCCCTGAAGTACATACTTTTAAGCTCTTTCTCTCCTTCTCCAAAGCTGTTGCATAATTCTCTCCCTGAAGGTAGCCTAGACAAAGTATCACCAACTACATTGTCTGTGTTGTTAATGTATCTGATTTCATAATTTAACTGCTGTAAAGACAAGCAAAACAAGTAATTCTGTTATGGTACAGCTTACACAACTGAAGATATCATAATGCCTTGTGATCATTGTAAATGATGACTTTGTGATCTAGTAAATAATTATTAAATTTGTTGAAAGCCCAATGTACACCCAAAAGTTCTTTCTCAGTTACAAGGTATGTCTCTTCATGTTTCTGCAATACTCTACTATCAAATGCAAGAGATCTATGTTCAATAACACGATCATCTTCAACCTCCTGAAATGAATGAGCACCCAAACCAACATCACTACTGTCTGTCATAATACAAAAAGAAAGAGCCATATGTGATCTGAACAATATCTGTCTTTGACACAACTGTCCTTTGATCTCATTGAAAGCATCCTGACACTCCTGATTCCAATCCCAAATGGTATTCTTCTTCAACAGTTCATACAAGCATGGAGCTTTCAAAACTTGGCCGCTAAAAAATTTTCTATAAAGTCCAGTTAACCATAAAAATAATTTGAGCTGTTATTTGTTGCAGGGAGTAGGAAAATTAGCAAAAGCATCAATTTTCTCTGTATCAGGTGCAATTCCTTTCCCAGGTACAATATGTCCTAAAAATTTAACTTACCTATTTTCTAAGTCATGCTTTTTGAAACTAATTTCGCAAACACATCTCATAACAGATTCAAATGTTATTTCCAAGTCTTATCTGTGTTCAGAATGTCATCAACATTCACAATTAATTTTGAACTCACTTCACTTCCTAAGACAGAATCCAGAGCGCTTATGAATTCAGCTTCAGATACATTTAGCCAAAATGGCATCACACAGTATTGTAAACACTTACATCCATACAAAATTGCTTTATACTTTCTAGAGTTATTTTCAAGTGGAATCTGGTGAAATCCAGGGGTCACATCCAAACTACTCATGTATTTTACATAATCAAAGTTGTGTAATAGCTCATCCATGTTCTCAGGATGGTCGTTCTCTCTGATAAGGAAATTATTAAGATGTCTACATTCCAAACAGTTCTCACTCCATCATTTCTGTTACTTACCAAAACTAAAAGCTTATTGTATGCAATCCTACTTTTCTCAATTGCACCTGATGTTTCCATTTTCTGAATTTTCTCTACGTCTCTCCTTTTTGAAAATGGGATATTATACAGCTTTAGGAAGGAAGGTTGATGATCTCTAAGGTAAAGTATGCATTGATAGTCTTTCACATTCCCTATCTTTTTACTAAACACATTTATAAACTCCAATAACAAATTCCTAAGTTGTTGCTTTTGTACGTCACTAAGAGTCATAGCTTCCCTTACTTTAGCATCTATTACACTCTCATAATCCTGATCCTCAATCTCAGCAAAATCTATATCATCATCAAACACCTGGTGCTCATGTTGATTCACAATGTTTTGCAGATAGTTACAACTTTTCCCACAGTTTAATGTAGAATACAGAAAATAGATTTCACATAAGTATTACTTTTAGGTTCCAAAATAAACAATTCTTTAGCATTCCATTGAAAAGAAGCCTCAACTTCCACAATACAGTCCATACCAAGAATTACATTTTCTTCCAGACTGGGTATCACTAAGCATCCATGTTTAAAGCCTTTGCCTTCTATACTAAATGTTGAAAGTACCGGAGATTTTACCAATTTGCTTTGCTTACATGTAGCTTCTCTTATCTTTACATCTACAATGGACATTTCCACAAAATTTTAACTATATTCAATCTTGTCTCTAAACTGTTCAGATATAGCACAAAATGGGCTACCTGTATCAGTTAAACAGTTCCCTTCTCACTGATCTATCTTAATGTAAGGAGATCCAAAATCTGAATAATCATCTCTGTTATTAGACACTTCATGTAAGTGAACACTTTCAGTTTCATCAAATGCTACAGCCACACTGTTTTTGCAGGGTTTTATCAGCTTTACCGGTATCATAGCATTAGTTTGGTCACACATGTTGTCAGGTAAAGATTGAACACTCTGAGGTAATGGGCAAATTGTGGTGCCCTGAAAATATTCTAATTTGGAGTTGGTATGGCTGCAAGGGCTGCTCGGCCAGCTGGGGTGCCTAATGTTAGCCGGATGAGAGGGGTAGCCTCAGCGTATGGTCCAGCCGCGTGGCTGGGAATTCCATTGTGATGCTGTGTCACTGGGAGTGTCAAAGTTGGCGGACTTTGTGAAACCTTAATGGCAGACATTTCACAGTTTGTATAGAAATTAATAGTAGCCAGATGAATCATGATAACTCAAAAAGAAACATGTACATTACCATTATTTGCATGATGATTCTGATGGTGTAATCAGATTTTCAATATATTTATTAGTTTAAAGTTTAGTATCTGACGATAAATTATACAAGTAACACCCAGCAACGAATTTCCAAAATCTAAATGATTCATCTGATTTTGTCTTTAGGAAGCTATTAATGTAAACATAAATTGGTATAAATTACAGGCATGTAACTTAAATAATATGTGAGTTATTGGAGGTCAAAGTGGATGATTACTGTCGATCACATCAGGCCGTCAGTACTCCACAGTCACACAAAAAAAAGGTAGCAGCATACTTATAAATATATTTATTCATCTAGGTCTTTGTTTATATCTGATATATACTATTCATGAATAAATTGGTTAAATATTTACAGTGTTTTAGAAAGCACAGAGACATAAGGCTACTGGCCTACCTTTTTTCTGTTCCTTTGGTATATGATTGTTTAACTTGTTTATGTATCTAATAATGTGTGTTGGAGCATGTTTATTCTCCAGCTGGAGGAATATTTATTTAATATCAAGTTACACTCCTGGAAATTGAAATAAGAACACCATGAATTCATTGTCCCAGGAAGGGGAAACTTTATTGACACATTCCTGGGGTCAGATACATCACATGATCACACTGACAGAACCACAGGCACATAGACACAGGCAACAGAGCATGCACAATGTCGGCACTAGTAAAGTGTATATCCACCTTTCGCAGCAATGCAGGCTGCTATTCGCCCATGGAGACGATCGTAGAGATGCTGGATGTAGTCCTGTGGAACGGCTTGCCATGCCATTTCCACCTGGCGCCTCAGTTGGACCAGCGTTCGTGCTGGACATGCAGACCATGTGAGACGACGCTTCATCCAGTCCCAAACATGCTCAATGGGGGACAGATCCGGAGATCTTGCTGGCCAGGGTAGTTGACTTACACCTTCTAGAGCACGTTGGGTGACACGGGATACATGCGGACGTGTATTGTCCTGTTGGAACAGCAAGTTCCCTTGCCGGTCTAGGAATGGTAGAATGATGGGTTCGATGACGGTTTGGATGTACCGTTCACTATTCAGTGTCCCCTTGACGATCACCAGTGGTGTACGGCCAGTGTAGGAGATCACTCCCCACACCATGATGCCGGGTGTTGGCCCTGTGTGCCTCGGTCGTATGCAGTCCTGATTGTGGCGCTCACCTGCACGGCACCAAACACGCATACGACCATCATTGGCACCAAGGCAGAAGCGACTCTCATCGCTGAAGACGACACATCTCCATTCGTCCCTCCATTCACCCCTGTCGCGACACCACTGGAGGCGGGCTGCACGATGTTGGGGCGAGAGCGGAAGACGGCCTAACGGTGTGCGGGACCGTAGCCCAGCTTCATGGAGACGGTTGCGAATGGTCCTCGCCGATACCCCAGGAGCAACAGTGTCCCTAATTTGCTGGGAAGTGGCGGTGTGGTCCCCTACGGCACTGCGTAGGATCCTACGGTCTTGGCGTGCATCCGTGCGTCGCTGCGGTTCGGTCCCAGGTCGACGGGCACGTGCACCTTCCGCCGACCACTGGCGACAACATTGATGTACTGTGGAGACCTTACGCCCCACGTGTTGAGCAATTCGGCGGTACGTCCACCCGGCCTCCCGCATGCCCACTATACGCCCTCGCTCAAAGTCCGTCAACTGCACATACGGTTCACGTCCACGCTGTCGCGGCATGCTACCAGTGTTAAAGACTGCGATGGAGCTCCGTATGCCACGGCAAACTGGCTGACACTGACGGCGGCGGTGCACAAATGCTGCGCAGCTAGCGCCATTCGACGGCCAACACCGCGGTTCCTGGTGTGTCCGCTGTGCCGTGCGTGTGATCATTGCTTGTACAGCCCTCTCGCAGTGTCCGGAGCAAGTATGGTGGGTCTGACACACCGGTGTCAATGTGTTCTTTTTTCCATTTCTAGGAGTGTATTTAAATGTAAATCCAGTATTTCAAATGTGTTTCATTACGTTTGTGTGGGTGCATTGGCTTGAAGACATGGCGTGAGCACTCTAGCCAATCACAGCACTCGTGAATGGAGAGACTGGATGGAAGAGAGTTTGGAAGAGGGCGGTAGTTCTGGACAGTACAGGACAGGACATGGGAAGTGCTGAACGTGACAGGATGATGGACGTGGATTTGACGGAAAGACTTGGACAGTGAAGCAGTTTGCGTGAGATCGCAGAGGATAGAAATATTTCAGAGTGCTGACCTGTGCTCTTGTGCGATTTCTGTGGCTCCTGCAGTGAAGTCGTAGTGTGCATTCAGAAGTGAATATCTTGTGAGCTATGTTGTTGTTCACAACTAATTACGTGAAGTGGGGATCTATTGTTTCCCTGTTATTCAACTTATATTTTATTTAATTGCCAGACCATCAATACCAATAAGTGTTTTGCAGAAATATGCCACATTCTCAAAAGTACTTCTACTATTGTACTCATCATTTAAAGTTGTTGAGATAGTACCTGCAGATTTTATTTAATTGCAATCTTTCATTTATAAATTTATATGTTACTTTCATAATTCGCAATTGCCGAGTGACAGAAACCTTCGACCAATCGATTCATGTGTGTATTCTTATCATCTGTAGACTCAGCAGTATTTGGCCTGTAATGCTGCAACTATGTATCCCAGCCCCTAGACAACAAAACCAGCCAAAACTTTTAATATTGCAACTCTGAGTCGGAGAGTACATAGTTGAGGCCAACACCACCACACCATCATTAATTTTTTTATAATGTTTTTGAAAGCCTGCAGTTGGGGGCTCATCCAGGATTTGTGCCCTGCAAAGTGGTAATTCCTTTGCTCTCTGTTATTCAGCATACTGTGTGAAGTGTAAAAACGTTTGCAAAATCAGTAGAGACTTCTGTAGAGTGGACCTCTTGCAAAACACAGTGTCAGATCAGTTTTTTTCTGAAGTAGGTTTCTGGAAATAGTGAATTTATGCAGTAATTTTCACAACCAGCACATGTTATCAATAGAGATCCTAATCTATCATGTTAAAGGCAATTTGCATGAGGGCTCAGAGTTTAAATAAGTTGAGTGCAGGGAACAGTTAATGGTTAGTGCATTTAACGGACAGTGGTTTTGGAAATGGGTGGAACACGCAGTAACCGGCGGCAGCTGCAATTACATCAGGCGACTTCTCCAGTGGCAGACACAGTCCAGCAGCAGTACAACAGCAGTGTCTCCGACTACTCCAAGGCAGTCTTCAATGCTGTCTTCCACTACAACTGATGGCATCACCATGGCAGATGGAACCATCTCAGATCAGATAGATGCCTGCACAAGTAGTGAGACAATGTGTGACTCTGAAGTTCAAGCACCATTTATAGATCTCGTGAATATAAAACAGTCACCTAGTATGCGTAATTCTGAAAACAGAAGTGAGCCGGTTAGTCTGAAATCAGAGTGCGAAATTGCAACTGGTAGGAATTCAGGCAAGAGGAATGAATGTGGGGGAAATATGATGTCTCAGCTAATGCAAATGACCCAGGGAATAGCAAACAATATCAGTGCAGTTTGAACAAATATGGGCACATTGCGAACAGGTGTGGGAACATTGCAATCAGTTATGGACACAATTCGGACTGATATGGGTACAATGTGAACTGGAATAGGTTCTGCTGTGAAACAAGAAGTTGAATAAACATGGGTAACCTTGAAAAAGCAATTGATGATAAATTAAAATGTGTTCAAGTGGATATGTGGAAAATTACAGATGAAGTTGTAATAGTAAAATCTAAAACAGAATCAGTGGAGAAAGATCTTGAGGAGAAAATGGATAAGGTACCAATGGAACTTGGGGATGAGGTGAGCGAATGCATAAAATTGCAAGATGCTCATAAAAACAATGTAAATTTAGCAGTTAGTGACATTGCCAATCATGTAGGTGATGGGGAGAAAGAAGTGGGTAAAATTAAAGATAAAATAGAGTCCAGTATCACAAGTGAAAATGAATTTAAAAAACAAATGCAACAGATAAAAAGTGATTTAAATTTGTTAGCCTCCCAACAAGCCATTGTGGTTATAAACATCCCTTGGGCAAATACCAGGTCTGTGAAATGAAATGTTACACAGATGATGGAAGATATCACCCATTAAATTTCTTGGCTGCATGTAGGGACACTTTTGTTCATGGCATGTCAGACAAAGCAAAAATAAAGCACATTAAACAGCATTTGGAGGGAGACCCATAGTCTTGGGCAAATGTTAGATGTAGTTTGTGCAAATCGTACAAAGAGTTTGAAAAGTGTTTTTTGAATAAATATTTGGAGTGAGGCAAAACAGACGCAGATCCAAAATTAATTCTTAAATGGGCTGAGTTACGTGTATGGCAATGGTACGATGAGAGATTTTTGCAAGCACGAACTTGGCAAACTTATGCATGTGAAAATTCTGTTGGGGGTTTTTAACAGAAATAAACACATTAAAAAGGTGATTATCTGAAAATTTGCATTGGGATCTTGTCCATAGTCCTTGTGATTCTGTCAATGAATTTCTAGAATTTGTAGAAAAATTAGAAAGGGCTTTGAAGTTCAAACCTCAGAGCAAACCAGGTGGGATAGAATGAGATTTTCACTCTGCAGCAGAGTGTGCACTGATATGAAACTTCCTGATGGATTAAAACTGTGTGCCGGACCGAGACTCGAATGCGGGACCTTTGCCTGCGGGCAAGTGCTCTACCAACTGAGCTACCCAAGCACGACCCACAACCCATCCTCACAGCTTCAAGTCTGCCAGTACCTTGTCTCTTACCTTCCAAACTTCACAGAAGGTCTTCTGCGAACCTTGCAGAACTAGCACTCCTGAAAGAAAGAATATTGCGGAGACATGGCTTAGCCACAGCCTGGGGGATGTTCCCAGAATGAGATTTTCACTCTGCAGTGGAGTGTGCACTGATATGAAACTTCCTGGCAGATTAAAACTGTTTCTGAAGAAGAGAAATTTGTTAACATAGAGTATAGATTTAAGTGTCAGGAAGTCATTTCTGAGAGTATTTGTATGGAATGTAGCCACGTATGGAAGTGAAACATGGACGATAAATAGTTCAGACAAGAAGAGAATAGAAGCTTTCAAAATGTGGTGCTACAGAAGAATGCTGAAGATAAGATGGGTAGGTCACATAACTAATGAGGAGGTATTGAATAGAATTGTGGAGAAGAGGAATTTGTGGCACAACTTGACTAGGAGGAGGGATCGGTTGGTAGGACATGTTCTGAGGCATCAAGGGATCACCAATTTAGTATTGGATGGCAGTGTGGAGGGTAAAAATCATAGAGGGAGACCAAGATATGAATACACTAAGTAGATTCAGTAGGATGTAGGCTGTAGTACGTACTGGGAGATGAAGCAGCTTGCACAGGATAGAGTGACATGGAGAGCTGCATCAAACCAGTCTCAGGACTGAAGATCACAACAACAACAACAACAACATAAACTGCAAATAAACATATCATTGTCCTTTCTTCTTCTGCAACAGACAACACTTCATTAGCAGTCAACAGATCATGGTTGACAAAAACTTTTTACTTATCTTCACCTTCTCTTGTTGTCGGCTAAATTTCACACGTTTGGGGTATATTCTTAAGGCGGAAATTTTGATTTTGTGGGTTCCAGTTGAACTTGATAATTGATGAAATTCCTTCTGTTACTATGACTTTCTTTCATTTTATCCCATTCTTCTATATCACACTGACTTTACAATTTTCACTTCAAAACACAAATTACATTGTTATTTACAAAGCTAAAAAATACTTCTGTTTCCATCAGAGGCATGCCACTACTCCTTACATTCTGGAGTACTCACAATATTCCAAAAAGTTTACAAACCAAAAGAGTTTACAAACTTTCTTGACAAGAGAAGGATCTTCACTAAGTTACATTATTATTTTGTAAAAGAATACAGAAATAAATGTAATAATTAGCATTAGATAGTTTAACTGATACTATCAAATTTAAGTATGCCACATATTTCATAGATTCAAATACTTTTAAAAGAAGGGTAATTTTAACTTTCTCAATTGTAACAAATTAATTTCTTTTTATACATTTTAACCCAAAATACAATACATCACATGCAAAATAATATGAAGTTAATTCAGTTCAACAGCTGATATAATGTTCACCTGTACAAGATACGATAGTATACATGGTATTAGTTACTAAAAGGAAAAAGGGTCTAACACAAGAAATAAAAGTTATGAAAGATATGAACATTGATTATTATCAAATATGAAGTTAAAAAATGCTTGAAATGTGATGATTATATACTATTTGAAAAATGTAATTTTGATAGCCAATATACCAGAAAATATAAGTACTAATTTATTTTCAGAAGGTTCAGAACATTTAATCATTATGCAGCAATCTTCTTCAAGAATCTCACTTTCACAGTAATTGAATTTATCTTCAAACTTTGTGCAGCCTTTCTGATGTTCTGATGACTTAAAGTGTGAGTGTGGTCTGGGTTATATGGACTTACTCCCACAAACCAGTTTCCACTTCTTTATGAAGTGACTTATTCTGAATTTGTAGCCACTCTTCTTTACTGAACAGCTGGCTGCTGGAAACCCTCTTCACTTCTTCTCTGTTGAATAACACTAGGTACAGGAATTTTTAGGCTCTTTCTACTTATGAAATAAGTAGACACACAAATTTTACTTTTTGTCAACTAACGAGGTATTTGACCTCCATACACAATAAAAATCTCACTTTCAACATGAATATGTAACTTCCTGCAAGTGTCTTGTACATGCAGACATTATAAACAAATTGAGTTACAGTTAAGAAAGTTGGCTTGCATATAATGACATTTCTGAACATGAATCATAAAATGAGTCTTGCCTCTAACAAGGTTGCATCATGAGTCTACAAGGGTACTTTTTGAACTGTTCTTGTTTTAACAACAATGGGCAATGACACAATAAACACAGAGCTGCATATAAAATCCATGGTTGTTCCTTACACACTCACTAAAACATCTGTGGATTGCCTGGCAGGTATTTGTTGGTGGTGTCCAACCACTGCGTCTACTTTCTTCCTGCAGCTGATTTTAAACCTGTACACACACAAACATGTGATGTGCAGTAGGTAGGATTCTACCAGCCCACACTCATATCCAGAATATTTTGTGTTCGAGACGGTAGAAGGCTGAGTGGTTCTCGAATTTACACAGAAATTCTCAAATCACTACATATCCAACCCCCCACCCCCAACCCACCCCCCACCCCTCAAATCGAACACACAATATTTTATACATAATCATTAGGCAAATAATATCATCCATAATAACATTTCATATCTTAACGGTATACATTTCTTACATATGTTTATATACAGGATGTCTGAAAAGTCCTTCCCTGATTACATAAATAGATAACTCAGGCTAGAAATAAAATACAAATATGAAACTGGTGTCTAATTGTTTACAAACTATCAAAGTTTTTTTCACACATCAGTAAACTTCCACATGAGCACCCTTGGTAGCACGTAGCACATCTAGGCGATTTTCAATTTCCATCCACACATCAGCCAACATCAGTGGAGGAATCAATTCGACGACTGTGGTTATCCGTTGCCGCAGGGTTTCAAGAACTGGTACACATGTTTGGTAGACCTCGTCCTTGATATAACCCCATAAAAAGAAGTCTAATGGGGTTATGTCAGGAAAGCATCGAGGCCAAACTGTTGGCCCATCACGACCAATCCATTGCCCAGGAAAGGTCATATCGAGATAGGCATGGATGTCGAAACCCCAATGAGGCGGTGCACCGTCTTGCTGAAACAAGACGTCGGGGTGACACTGAAGCAGCTGAGGAACAGCATACAGTTGCAACATGTCCAGATACACTACACATGTGATGGTAGTCTAAGCGAAGAAGAATGGCCCGATAATTCGATCGTGCAATAGCGAGCACCAAACATTCACCTCTGGACTGCCTCTGGTGCACTCCATGACCTCGCCAGGGGGTTGTGAACACCAAATATGCACATTATGGTGATTCACTACTCCTCTGTCAAAAAAGGTTGCTTCATCGGAAAAGGCAATTCGTCTGAGATAACCATCATCATCCTCGATACATGATAGCATTTCGACCGCAAAGTCATATCGACGTGTACTGTCATTGGGCAACAAGGCCTGAACAATTTGCACTTTGTATGTATGAAACAATAAATGTTTATGTAAAATGTCATGGAGTGAGCTTCTTGGCATTGGTAATTCACGTGAGGCCCTGCGCACCGATTTCTTCGGACTTCGCAGGAAAGACTGCCTTATAGCTTCCACCCTGAGGTTCTTGGTCGACCAGACCTTGGAAGGTCAGCAACCGATCCTGTGTTCTTGAACCTCTCATACCAGGCTTTAATGCTCTTCACATCAGGTGGATTCCTTCCAAATTTTGTCTGAAAGTGTCTCTGCACTGTGTTTGGTGATTGTGTCTCATGGTACCACAGGACACATTGTGCCCTCTCCTGATTGGTTAACATGGCTTCTTGGGCACTGCACCCCATCCACTACTTACGTACTGTGAACCTAAAACAGAAAAAAAAACTTTGATAGTTGTAAACAATTCGACACAAGTTTCATATTTGTATCTTACTTCTAGCCTGAGTTATCAATTTATGTAATCAGGGAAAGACTTTTTGGGCACCCTGTATATATCTTTTCTTTCCATAACAGTTCCCTGTCTTCCTGTCTTCTCTTGAACAATCTTTCACTTACTGTTTCTCTACTCTTTTCTTATTTTACTTTTTTTTTTATTAAGACATGAGCAATTACTCGTGGCTTTAGTCTGCTTCACTTTCCCCCCCCCCCCCCCCCTCCCCGCTGTAAATTTCTATTTTCTATTCTTATCTCTTGTACTACCTTTTTCTTAGTATGTACTGTTTTCATTAATTGTTGCTTGGAGGAACTCTGGACTAAATGAAAGTGTTCTTTTGACTCTCATTTAGTTCCACGAAACATAATAATGCCAGTCATTCATAGACTTCACACTTCCCAGAATAATACCTATAAAATTAGTGACTTTTGTCATGATACTATTCCCTTCTCCTATGATCAGCATCTATTCCTTGCTTGTGGGTTGACCTTATTAGAGCACTTCCACTTTCAATTCTGGTAGGTACGCCTCTTACAAAACATCCCTATTATTTAGGCCACAGATCATCCTATCTCCACGTAGGTATGCCTGCCCTTTATACTTAGTGAATGCCAAGTACACCCCCCCCCCCCCCCCCTTTATCCTTTCTGAGTAGGCCTCATGGTTCATTACCTTATTATACAATTCTGTGTATACCATAATTAAGTATCTTCTGGTAAAGATATAAATCTATTTTAAACTTCGCATTCAATCTTTAATATATCATTTACTCCCTAGAGTCCTCCCTAGAGTCCTCCTCTACTTATCAACTTCTATATTTTCAATAGATACTATGTCTACATATACTATTTATGTCCCAGTATCCTTCAGTTCTTCAGAGTACACTGATGTTTCTTAATGATCAACATGACTAATTCTACTGCTGCTTTCATTTTCTTTCTTTGCTCACACCTTTCCCTTATTTATCCATTACTCATTACTACTTTATAGTTGTTCGTTATGTATGTGTACCTCTTATTTTGTGTATTCATTGTAGAACCGTCATAGCTTCCTGTATATGTGCACATATTTCCATATGTACACACATTTTCCCTACACCTGGCGGTTCTAACATCGTGACAGGCTTCCTCTTATGTGATTTAATGTTTGTGTAGAAGTGTATATTTGTTTATATGTGGATATGTGTTTGTGTAGTCTATTCTTCGGCCTTCTTATCTTAAGATTAGATTTAGGTTCTTAGGAACCTCAGAAATAAGGAAGGACTTCAGTAATAGAAGTTTGTGAATATGGGAAGAGGGAAAAGATAGACAGCTCCTCAAATGTGAAGTAAGAAAGGAAAAAGTAGATATGGATGTTAGGATCAAAGAAGGGAAAGAACTTAGCCCCAAAGACAGGAAACCCTTTCCACCCCCTTCCCTAGGACCCCTACCACTCAGGTACTTGAGTGAGATGCTGGAGGAGGTTTGATGTTAAATCATCTCCTACAGAACGGACTTGTCCCACCTTCACCCTTTGAGGTCCTCAAAGGAAATCCTAGTAACCTTATGGAAAAAGCAAATGATGAAAAATCAGGCACACTTTTTTGTGAGTGTTGTTTGAAAAGTGTGATGTGATGTGTGTTTTGTGTTAGTCATGATTTACCTGTTCTTGTAAATCATGCTTTTAGCTACAATACCCACCCCTTTCAAAATTTATACAAACACTCCCATATATATCACATCTCATGAAAGGTATAAATTCCCTATACAAAATAGAAAATCTATACCCTACTGTTTAACAGTTGTTCAGCTAGTCACATCTTTAATATTTTCCACAAATATAATACTCTATTTAGTTTATTTCGTCTAGATACAATTTTTTTTCTGTGTTCTCTGAAGTAGTTTTCTATTTCATAGTCATATCCAGTTTTCTAAGCAATAAGATTACTGAATAGTTCTATATTTTAAAGGAATTCAGTGCAGGAAAGTATTTGGAAAAAATACCCAAATCAACTCGGGATTCAACGGTCGTTACTCCGCCCATTAACTTAGAATTTTAATGTCCCTGGGGATTATACAATTTTACATCCTTTACATTGTATTTACCCCTCTCTATTACAGTTGTGGGATCTACAAAAAATAATGTCTAAGGTTGGACCACTGTTTGTATCCGGTACGGTCCGTCATATTTTTGGAAAAACTTATGAGTCTCTTTCTTCAGAGCCAAGCTGGGAAGATGTTGTTTTGTATGAACCAGGTCATCAACTTGGTACTGAGGTTCCACAGCCTTTCCATTACGCTTACTTACTCTTTGTAGCGCCTTTTCATTTATGTTTTTAGGTGAGTATTACTTTCTTTTACTTTCTGGTAAGTTTCACAGGTTCTAATCAAAGATGCTATTTTATGCCCTAGTTTCTTGAATTAATAAAACTTTTTCATATGGGATATACATTTTTTGATTCTGAAGTATCCATATCCTGTGTGAATATACCATAAAAGTTCTTCTTCCATTACCTTCGGAATACATAGGTGCCACCGCTGTGATGTTATGCTGCCTCTCCAAAACAAATTATGATCTATAATTTTCCATTTTCCTAATTGATTAGGAGGTAACAAGTTCTGGATGCACATAGAAAATATTTCTGTGAAATAACGATCATGATGAATATTCCCTGCTATTCTTTGAGCCATTTCCTTTACAATGATGTTCAGATATTCTGCTGACATAAAATTAATGGCAAAAATAACACTGGGACCTTCCATACATTTTAATTCTTCCATTCCTATGGGTGGCCTCAATAAAGCATCAGGTACAATATTTTTAAAACCTTTTACGTATCGTATCTTATATCATATTTCTGTAGGAAAAGCATCCATCACATCAACCTACTGTGTAGTAATCAACTATTCATCAGAAATGGTAAAGCTTGATGATCTGTATAAATATGGATTTCTGATCCCCATACTAGTGTTTGAAACTTTTGAATACTCCACACAGTTGTCAATAGTTCCTTTTTGGTAGCTGTGTAATTTAGTTCATGGTTATTTATGCTATGGCTAGCAAAAGCTATGGTTCTGTCTTCTACATCACTTGGATCCCATTCTCTTTGGAAAAGCTTGGCAGCAACACCATAATCAAATGCATCTGCCTAAAGTTTAAATGGTTCACCCATAACTGAAAGTTGTAATATGGCTGACTCAACAAGCGCTCTTCAACGGTTTCAAACACATCATTTTTACCTTGATCCCAAGTCCTCGGTATTCCATTTCTTAATAAACATAAAATTCTTGGGTCATTTAACTCTTGCCCTCATACGTACCGTCAATAGTATCCGGCCATACCTATAAATCCTTTTAACTGTCTTATGTTTCTGGGGTTCGGACATCCTTTGATAGCTTTTATGCATTCAGGGTCTGGTCTAATTCCCTTTACCCCTATAGTATGACCTAAGAACTTAAGTTCTTGGCACACAAGAAATGATTTTGACAGCTTCACTGTAATACCTTTCTCTTTACATTTTTTCAGAGTCTTGCACAAAGTTAGACAATGTTCCTCCCAAGTAGCTGACAATATTAGGATATGGTCTATGTACATTATCAAATCCTTCAATAAGTCTTTCCCAAGTGCTTCATCTAACGCACATATAAATGCGGACACAGAGGTATTAAGTCCAAATGGCAATACATTGAAATGATATGATTTTCTGTCAAACAAGAAAGCTGTATACTTTTTGGATTCAGGATGTGATTTTACCTCCCAATATCCCATGGTCAAGTCCATTGTGCTAAAAAAATGTTGCCTTTTCAAATTTGGATAACAATTCGTCAATATTAATTGGTCGATCTCTCTCCATCTCTATATGTCATTTCAATGTATGGGCATCTAACACCAATCGTATCCCACCTGTAGCTTTCTTTACCATGACCAGAGGATTATTCATTTCATTGGAATTTCGTTCTATAACATTATTATCAGTCATGTCGTTAATCTCATCCTGAACTGCTTCCTTCAAACTCACTGGTATTGGATACAGTCTACAAAAGAATGGAGTGTCATCCTTGATTTTAATCTTACAGATATAGTCACTGATGTTACCTGGACAATTGGAAAACACCACTTCATACTCCACCAAAATATTATATAAGTCTCACCTTTGTTGATCCATTAATATTAGCAATTTATTAACTTCGTCTTGTAAACCAGTTCAATGAGTTTCTTGATCCACATTATCGATTTTTGGTGATAACTGAGCTGTAGCTGTTAATCACAGACACTGACACTCAGTTGTTTGTCCCTCAATGTGACCAAATGGTGTCCAACATCTACTGTCCCCTCTACCAAAACAAAGAAGATGTTTGTCAAATTTTAAGATGACTTTAAACTCTAACAACCAATCTAAACAGAACAGTACATCTCTATTAATATTCTCTACTATTAATAGCATTTGACAAAATAATGTATTTACAATACTGCACTTCACTTGAGTGTCATATTTTACAAGTTTTCTTTTTGTTCTCTTTATCCCAATCATGTATACTTCACTCACTGGCAATAACGGCAAGTGTTGTTTGTTCTGTAGTGAGTTAGAAAATGCATTGAGATGAGTGGTACCTCACTTCCTGAATCTATAAATATGTTAACCTTGGAATTTCCCACTGTCCCTGTGAGTATAGGTTTGGGGTTATTAGTGGCTAAGCTTGCTTCTTCAAGCAGCAACCATTCCTTTGTGGGTATTTTGTGTGTAAAGTTAACATACTTATATGGAATAAGGTCTCCTAATGTGTCTCCATGATCTGGGCCATGGCCCTGTATCCAGGTCAAACAAAGTTTTCCCCATTGCTTCTAATTACGGGTTGGTTACCATAACGAGATACTACATTCCCATTCTGTTTTATGGTTACTTGGTACAAATTCTTGAGAAGCTACCAGATCTAAATTTTAATGTGGATGCTTCTTTTAACTTTTCTTATTGTACTGTTGTACTTTTGCTAAGTTTGCTTCATGTTTTTAAAATTATTTCCACTATTTCTTTTATACACTACTGGCCATTAAAGTTGCTACACCATGAGTATGACATGCTACAAGTGTGAAATTTAACCAACAGGAAGAAGATGCTGTGATATGCAAATGATTAGCTTTTCAGAGCATTCACACAAGGTTGGCACCAGTGGCAACACCTACAATGTGCTGACATGAGGAAAGTTTCCAACCGATTTCTCATATGCAAACAGCAGTTGACCAGCATTGCCTGGTGAAACATTGTTGTGATACCTCATGTAAGGAGGAGAAACTCGTACCATCATATTTCTGACTTTGATAAAGGTCAGATTGTAGGCAGTTGTGATTGCAGTTTATTGTATCACGACGTTGCTGCTCGCGTTGGTCAAGATCCAATGACTGTTAGCAGAATATGGAATCGGTGGGTTCAGGAGGGTAATACGGAATGCTGTGTTGGATCCCAACGGCCTGGTGTCACTAGCAGTCGAGATGACAGGCATCTTATCCGCATGGCTGTAACGAATCGTGCAGCCACATCTCGATCCCGAAGTCAACAGATGGGGACGTTTGCCAGACAACAACCACCTGCATGAATAGTTCGATGATGTTTGCAGCAGTGTGGACTATCAACTTGGAGACCATGGATGCAGTTACCCTTGATGCTGCATCACAGATAGGAGTGCCTGCGATGGTGTACTCGATGATGAACCTGGGTGCACGAATGGGAAAACGTCATTTTTTCGTATGAGTCCAGGTTCTGTTTACAGCATCATGATTGTCGCATCCATGTTTGGCGACATCGCGGTGAACGCACATTGGAAATGTGTATTCATTATTGCCATACAGGCATATCACCCAGTGAAATGGTATGGAGTGCCATTGGTTACACGTCTCGGTCAGCTCTTGTTCGCATTGACGACACTTTGAACAGTGGAGGTTACATTTCAGATGTGTTACGACCCGTGGCTCTACCCTTCATTCGATCCCTGCGAAACCCTACATTTCAGCAGGATAATGCATGACCGCATGTAGCAGGTCCTGTACGGCCCTTTCTGGATAGAGAAAATGTTCAACTGCTGCCCTGGCCAGCACATTCTCCAGATCTCTCACCAATTGCAAACGTCTGGTCAATGGCGGCCGAGCAACTGGCTCATCACAATACGCCAGTCACTACTCTTGATTAACTGTGGTATCGTGATGAAGCTGTAGGGGCAGCTATACCTGTACACGCCACCCAAGCTCTGTTTGACTCAATGCCCAGGCATATCAAGGCCGTTATTATGGCCAGAGGTGGTTGTTCTGGGTACTGATTTCTCAAGATCTATGCACCCAAATTGTGTGAAAACGTAATCACATGTCAGTTCTAGTATAATATATTTGTCCAATGAATACCCGTTTATCATCTGCATTTCTTCTTGGTGTAGCAATTTTAATGGCCGGTAGTGCAGTTTGAACTTTCACCTTGGTGTAAAGTTTCATTGCAGTCCTTATTTATTGCATCAAGTGCGTCAACAAAAGACATCAACTCATCCATCGCTTTTCAGCCACTACATAAGATGTCTTTTATTGCATAGATTGGCAATTGTCTAATTAAAATATGAACTAATCCTTCTTCTTCATTTGGATTATCTAAATACTTTGTTCATGTTAAATGCCAATCAAAATATTTCCTCACAGTGCCCCAAGTATTATTATAATATTTTGGGTCTCACAGATCTGATATTAACTTTTCTTGAGCCCTAGCAGACCAGTACTTCTCTTTAAATTAATTTTGAAAGTCTTCCCAAGGGAAAAAATTCTCATTATTTACTGTTCCCCATTCTGAGGATTCCCCTAGAAGATACCCCACAGCAAACTCGATCTTCTTGGAATCTTCCCAGTTTTTTGGGAAAGCTTGGTTAAATATTTTTAGGAAATGAGTCAGATGTATGTCTCTCTCTGGCTTAAGTTTAGGGAATTGTCTAGATAACCCTGAATTAGCTCCCCATTGCAAATCAAGTCACAGCTTCACTAGTTAACACAACATTAGGTGAAGTTACCCTTTTTTCTACTTTGTTTTGGATAAGCATAATTTCTCTCCACAGATCATCCATACCCTTCCTGGTACCGTTAAGAAGGAATAGGTGATACGTTCCTGGATGTTATTCTCTCAGTAACCTTTGGTTCTATAAGTTTTCCAAATTGTTCCTGCAAAATAATTACATTTCCAATATCAGAGTTAGCTATTTTCTCTTTGAAACTCCTTTCTACAGAAATTTATATTATTTACCCATGTATTGACACCTCTAATTTGCAATTGAATGATTGGCATTAATTCATTATCTACACTCTCTTTCAAAGCACTCAACCCCTGCCTTACATCATTATATTTAATATTGCACAAGTTTTCAAAACATCCTAACTTTTCAATAAGTTCTGATTCTACATTATTACATTTGTTCTCAGTGCCAAGTTTTAACATTTTTGATAAATCTGGAAAAGTGTCATTCTGTTTCTGACTAAGGTAAGTAAACATATGATTTATATGAGTGGTCAACGAGTTTGTCATCTCATTCTTTAAATCTACTTTAAATTCTCTACTTTATTACTTATGGCATTGAATTCAGTCTTCAAAGCACCCACCCCTTCACGTAGATTACAAAATTCCTTGCTTTGAGGGTCGACTTTGGTATTTAACAAATGTAAATTTGTCGTTTGAGTATTTAATTGAAATTTTACGAAGTCTATTTCTTTACCTAGAGTCACACTCTGATCATTTGATTGAGAATTTACTAAATCTAGTTCTTTACTTAGAGTTGCACTGTGAGCATTTAATTGAGAATTTAATGAGTTTAACTTAAGACTCTGAGCTTTTATTAAATTTATCAATTCAGCCTAGTCAAGCACTTCTTTGCTAGTCTTCATAAACTTAGCTGGGTCTTGAGTTTCCACAACCTGTTGTATATTTTCCGTACTTTTATATGCCTTAGCTCTTGTAAGCATTTAAAACTAACTTTAAGTATGATAATTACACAATAACAGTTCACTCAACAGTTTCTTGTACCACTTCATACTAAAGTAATCTAGTTTTGTTTCATGCTCACTCAGTGTAAAATTCTAATTGTATAGGTGAGCAGATGTGGAGGCAGGTCAGCGCCAGTGAACAGCAGCTGGAACTAAAACATAATAAAAGTCCTGATTTTGTTACCTATGTAAAAGATAAAAAAAATATTTTTAGGAAAGTTGTAAAGGCAACCAAAGAACTGGCAAATAATAGATTTATACTAGATAGTGAAAACAAGTCAAAGGCATTATGGTCAGTGATCAAAGCTGGAGCAGGTTCCACAGTTAGAGGCCATGATATTTCTGAAATCAAGGTAGAGGATAAAACTATTGTAAATCCTGCTCAAATTTCTGAATTGTTTAATGAATTCCTTATAAATGTAAACAAATGTGCCAGAGTATCCAGACACAGTAAATTTCTTCAATGGTGAGCAAATTGATGGTGAATTTTTCAGTACCTTTACAAAAACTACAGTAAAAGATATAGAAAAAGTCATACTGTCACTATAAAGTAAAACATCAACAGGATGGGATGGGATACCAATGAAAGTGTTAAAAACAGTCTCTAAAATAATTGTGCAGCCACTAACTACAATAGTTAACCACAACCTTCAAGAAGGTTATTTTCCAGGAACACTGAGATACGCAGTAATTAAGCCACTATCGAAAAAAGGCACAAAACAACACAGAGGAAACTATCGTCAAGTCTCTCTTCTTCCATCACTTTCAAAAATAATTTGAGAAGGTAGTCACCATACAAATTCAGAATTTCATAGAAAAATTTAAAATAATTTCAGAAAATCAGTATGGATTTCAAAAAAGCAAAACCACAATATCTGCAATAAATAATTTTGTTGATAAAATTAGCTCGTCTCTAGACAACTCACTGCATGCCACAGGAATTTTTTGTGACCTATCAAAGGCCTTTGATAGTGTGAATCACTCCTTGCTACTTTGTAAACAGGAAAAGTGTGGAATTAGGGGCACGCTATTAGAATGGTTTAAATCCTATCCAACCAACCGAAGACAAAGAGTGGTTATAACATCAGAGAGAGGAACTTATACTTCAGAATGGGAAACCATTTCACAAGGAGTACCCCAAGGTTCTGTCTTAAGTCCCATTCTGTTTTTGTTGTACATAAATGATGTGCCACTTAAAATTGAGTGTCACTCAGTTTTATTTGCAGATGACACATCATTAATCATTGAAAGTAACATTACAGATCAAATTCTACAAACTGTATTAAATACTCTAGAAAACTTAGATACCTGGTTTGATTTAAATGGGTTAAAATTAAACATGGAAAAGACTCAGTTAAAGCAATTTAAAATAAAACAAGCAAAATGAAATGATATTCAGGTCAGTCACAGAAACTAGGATTTGCAGGAAGCTAGCTGTGTGTAATTCCTGGGAATGCAACTAGAAAAAATCTATCATGGGGGTCACACGTACAGTACCTTGCAAATAAATTTAATAGCCTAGCATATGCAATGAAAATATTGTACAATGCTACCAGTATGGGCATAACAAAAGTAGTATATCACAGCTACGTTGAGTCAGTAATAAGGTATGGAATTTTATTACGGGGCACCTTAAACCATATGTGTCCAACACTAAAACTTCAGAGAGCCATCATTATAAATACGTACAATGTAGGACAAAGAAAATCATGTCGCCCACTCCTAAAAAGTCTGAGTATACTAAGTGTTCCCTCACTTCACATATATGAGCTGATTATCTTTGTACACAGTAACCCTGAATTATTTGTAGCAAATAATTTTCAACATGATTACAACTCTGAAATCAAAATAATTTTATGCCGCCCACCCACGATTTAAAACTTTATGCTCAAACTCTACATTATTTGGGTATGAACATTTATAACAAAGTGAAAGGAAGATAATTGCTCTGCATAAATTTAGAAACACTGAAAAAATCCTTATATGAGAAAATAGTGCAGAAATATTCCTATTCAGTAGAATAATTCATAAATGACAACCTGAAAATTTGAGTACGAGATAGAAAATACTTAGGACATAAGTTTGTTGCTTTTGAAGAAAAATTATTAACTGCTTAATTAACTAATTATTTAGTACTGTATGTTATATTTCTGGTATTATAAGGAAAATTGTAAACCAGTTTTTGTGTTTTGATGAGTGTCCTGTACTTTTAAGTCAATGGCTTGAAATTGTATGCAATGAGACAATAAACTTCTACTTCTACTTCTACTTATGAAATAAGTAGTTATACAAACTTTACTTTTCGTCAACTAACAATGTACTTGACCTCCATACACAATATAAATCCCACTTTCCACATGGATATGTAACTTCCTGCAGGTCTCCCGTACAGTCAGATGTTAGAAACAAATTGAGTTACAGTTAAAAGAAAGTTGGCTTGGTTACCATGACCTTTCTTCACATGAATCACAAAATGAGTCTTGCCTCTGACAAAGTTTTGTCACAAATTTACAAGAGTACTTTTACATCTGTTCTTGTTTTAATATCGGTAGTCAATGACACAATAAGCACAGAGCTGCATATAAACTCCATGGTTCTTCCTTACACACTCACTAAAACACCTATGGATTGCCTGACAGGTACATGTCCATGTCGTCTGACCGCCAGGTCTACTTTTTTCCTGCGACTCATTTTAAACTTGCACACACAAACATGTGACACACAGTAGGTAGGATTCTACCAGCTCACACTCATATCCAGAATCATGTGTTCAAGACAGTAGAAAGCTGAGTGTTTCTAGAATTTACACAGAAATTCTCAAATCACTACAACTTCCAGTGAGAGCATGACACACACTTAACCCCGTCATCATCTTATTTTGTTTCACCATACACAACAATCTTCATCCTAAATCACTTTCATAAAAATTCATTGCACATTGTATTAACATTAGTCTCTTCAGATTCTGAGGATGATGTAAGTTCTTTCTTCTTCTGCATTCCCTTCATTTTACTTTCATAAAGCTTATCATTGCACATTGTGTTGATATTAATATCTTCAGAGTCTTAGGATGATGTAATTTCTTTTGTTTTCTGCATTCTCTTCTTTTTGTTAAATATTGTTTCCTTCTTATTATCACTTTTTATCTCTAACTTCTTTTTCCCTCTCTGTCTTTCTTCTTGTCCTCCTTATCTTTCTAGTTTTCTTCCCTTCCTTTCTTTTTTCCTACTTTTATCTTAATCATTAACTCTTTTTCATCTTTTTCTTTTTCTGGGCAATTGTGTTTCCCAGAGAGCTTAAAACTGTTGATTCAGAGTATGGACTTTATCAACAGAAGGTACTGGATGTATTTTGTCCAATAACTTTGAGAGGGTTACGTTTTCAGATATATCCAAATATTGTTCAGAGGAATCAGCCACAGGACATCTTCATAGCTTCTTGAAGTACCATCATTTCTATCATTTCTTGATCTACTAGGATGAACAACAGCAACATCATTTCTTGAACTATTAGGACCAGCAACAGTGACATCATTTCAGTGACACTGGCCATATCATTTTGGGAAACAAGAGTTGTGTCTAGAGGCCTAGACTGGTTTCACTGTGTGTTCAAAAGGAATGATTCCACCATTTCTAAACTCTCTTATTCCATTATCTACTTTTGCTGACTTTCCCCAACCTGAGACAAAAAGTGCACCAAACTGCAAATCAATAATCTTCCTTGAGGGATTTGTTGGTCATGTAGAGGGGGCAAGCAGAATAGTAGTTGATTTCTAAAGACTTAAAGAATGCATGAGCTAATGGTTAAAGCCAGTGGCTGATGTGTGGGGAATACTCATCAAAATTATTTCATTATTTTCTGTGAACTCCAGAATTTCCATACAGCTACTATGTGGTGTGTGCCCATCTAGAGGGGGGTGTACCCTTCATGTCAGTTTTCTTGGAGTAATGTGGCTTTTCATCGAGCCAAAAATAACTAAATATTTACATAGTCAGACTTCAAAGAGGTTTTTAATTCATTACTGGGTGGCAAACCATTGCAGAACTCCTGCTTTAGAATCTTCACTTTCATTATGAAAAAAAGATAGAAGGATGTACCCTCCCCATTTAAACATGTCAGTACTGAGATAGTTTCATTCTTTTCCCCAGGAGTAACACAAGTTACTTTCTTACAACCTTTTAAGGAAAGTACTTTTCCAAGCTTTTTGTTCAGTTTTAATCCTGTTTCATCCATGTTGAAAATGTTTCCAGGTTTATCTATAAGACCAGTTTCTTCCAAAACATTTTTAAGAGGTCACAGTACTCTTTGGCAGCTATTTTATTCAAGCCCTTCACTCTTGCAATATATATCCCTTCATTTTGCTGGATGGAAAGTTCAGGATAGTCTACAAGAAAAGAAGAAAACGAGATAGGCTGCTTGTTTGGTTTCATGATTAAAATTATGTTTTAATTGCAGGTTTTCTACTAAATAATAAACAATGGAACATACTTAGTCTCTAGTTGGAGTAAACTTCCTTGATTGTAATTTTTTAATATGTCCTTTTTTCAAAATCTTAACAATGAGTTTTTCTCTTGCAACCTTTACTAAAGCTCTAGTACTTTAGATTTTGGGTATGCCAAGCACTTTTGCTTCTACATTATCTACCATATGGCTCTGAATGCATTTTTCAAACTGTCTTCAGCCCATTCTCTCTGCCAGATGTGCCTTTTCTTTTATAAAAATTAGGTATTTTTCTGTAACAGGAAAAAACCCACGTTATCAGGATACGTCTTTGTATTTAAAATAATTTTTTAACAAGTATGATTTGATTTACATAGAAAGTGAAGTCCTAATAGGAGATATGGTCCTACTATCCCACATTTTCTTTTTAAGTGGGCCAACTATTGGAAATTTCACTGGTCCATCAAGCCCAATTCTTAGGGATAGATGGACTAGCTCTCCATTGAGACAAACAACGCTACAGGCACACTGTTTTAGGTTAAGATTGTACCCAGGCATTCACTTAAGTCTCAGCATTTATCTTAAGTTTAAATAATTAAACTAACTTAACTACATAACAAGGAAAGTGAGTATCAAATATTTTTCAACTCATCAAAAGAAGTAGGTGAAGTTTTTTTCTAAAATGTACATGATACTAAACATAGGTTTGCCTACTCAAGAAGAACAGCTGTAGATGCCTATTACAGAACTGCTGTGGCAGACCTGCCAAATATTCTACTTGTCCATCTATACCGGACTTACCCCATAGCTGATGTAAAGTACTATATTATCGAGCTGGCAAGTACAAATGCTGCCAAAAGTACAGTATTGATATTGTTTCTCATTTTATAATTCTTGAAATTCAGTTTCTGTATCTAATTTTTATACTTCTGTCTGCGAGGTAGATGTTTAGGTTTCCTTCTAGCAGTACACAAGTGTCATTTTGATTTGTTTCATCTCCACATTGTTTTTCATAAGCTGTTACTTTTAAATTTTTATTCTGTGATCCATAGTTATTTAATTTAATTGCACATTTTGTTCCAGGTTTTGAAAATTCTTTGCTTTCAGAGTAAACTTTGAAATCCATGTTAATTATATTAATAATTCTATCAACAACAATAAATAACATAAATAGAAATATTTGTGTACGTGTTTCTGCTTCCAGGGTGTTCATGATTCAGGAGTCGCAATAAAAATGGAGCACAATCCTGAAGAAATTATTGTAAAGATGGAAGGGAAAGGAGTAGAGCCAGTAATTGCCATAAGTAATAACTTGCTGCAATTCTGCCCAGTGGATCCACATGCAGATTCAATTACAGAAACATTCAGTGTGACAAATCCAACAGATTTTCCTGTAGAGATATTTCTTCAGGAGGTTGATAGGTATGAAGAATGAAAAATTTCCTTTGATGCCTATGTTTGTGGATGCCATATAATCATAACAAAGAATAAATTACAACTGAACTTTATTTTCAGTCAGTATGATGCAGAGGAAAAAGTTCTAACTTCATTGTGTTACTTTTATAAAGAACAAATACTATATTTACCTATTCGTACTCCTGGGAGTAAGATATGTAATGAATTACAGAGTTTTTATGATAGAATTGTTGCTCTCATTTTGGAGAAGTTATCGGAACAAAAAGAAGATGATGTAACAGCACCAGCTTCAGGTGAGTTTATTCACTTTATTTTAGAATCATACTTGATTTATAATCAGTGTAAAACAACAAGTAAAACAATGAACTGGTGACAAACTAAAATTGATGTAAACCAGAAAGCTTACTATCATTATTAGTAAGTTAGTAGAATAAATCAAATAATAGAACTTTCTACTATCAACTGCCCCAGCTATATTTTCAGAATGTTTTAAGAACATTGACAATGCCCTTTAATTGTCTAGATCACAAACAATATGCAACATTAAATTTGATAACTAGTTTCAGTTGTAATCAAAAGCATCCTCAGATCAGTCATGGGAAAGGCATTGCTTTAACATATATAGTAAGGTTGGACTGCATCATCTGCATGTCTTGGTACATTCTCATGTAAGAGATGGCTTCAGTAAAGTGTTGGCCATACCAATGAGATACAAAAAAGTAATTCTAACAAATGCTTATCAAAATTGCACTTGGGTGTAAAATTTTTGTAGTTGATCTTTACAAAACATTGCAAATACAAGAAGAAAAAATACAAGGTTGAAAAGTAGATCAAACTTGTTTGTGGTCTATTCAAATCCATAAGCATACTCAGCTCCTCTTACATCTAATTCTGGATTCGTATAAGTCAGAAACAAGCTTGATCTACTTTGATTAATTGTATTTTTTCATCTTGGATTCTAAAAGTTATATTTTGTAATGATGAAGCACAAAAACTTTGTACTGAAGTGCAATTTTAATAAGTATGATTATAATAATTCTTTTATATCTCATTGCTAAAGCCAGCCAGCACTTTATTGATGTTGTCTCTTGTATGAGAATGTACCATGAGTTGCAGATGACAAGATCTAACCTTACAGTATATGTTGCTCAATGTCACTACTGTGATAGATATGACGGTGGTCGTACATACAACTGGAACTAGTTATCAAAGTTAATTTTGTATAATGTCTGTCATCCAGACAATTTAAAGATATTATATAGTTTTTTGTAAAAAAAGTTCTGAAAATACTCAAGATCACTTTTTCCATTTCCTGATAATGTCAGATATTACCATTTTCAATTTCCATATACTGTCTCTATTTGGGCTGGAGTATTACTTTCTGTAATAAAATGTTTGGCCTTTGTCTAAGTAACAAACACAGTGAAATGAATTTGTTGTGATACTGCCCTGGGTTTCATAGTGTCTCCTCATTGCACAACTCCTGACCATCTTGAAGCTGAAAGTCTAAATGAGTGTGGGACTGTGTTTACTCAAAACTGCACATGACACCTCTATTTAGATTGCATTGACACACATAGCTATTCCTTGGAAAGCTTGATTATTGATAATCATGACCAGTTTGCAAAGACAAAATTTTATTAGGGCACTAAACCTTAACAGCACTTAGACAGTTCATTGATGAAATAGAATATGCATTTGTGACATAAAACAATGTTCACATTTACATGAAAATGTTACAGTTCACACTTAGCACAATACTGTAGTAATTTATTCTAGTGGATTACCCTTATCATTCTATTCAGTCTATAATGAGCATCACCATGTCCAACATTCATTCATTTTGATGGCAATAACATACACTATGTGATCAAAAGTAACCAGACACCTCCAAAAATGTATGTTTTCATATTAGGTGCATTTTTCTGCCACCTACTTCCAGGTACTCCATATCAGCTACCTGAGCAGTCATTTGACATCATGAGCAGAATGGGGTGCTCTGCAGAACTGACGGTCTTTGAAAGTGGTCAGGTGATTGGGTGTCACTTGTGTCATACATCTATGTGTGAGACTTCCACACTCCTAAACATCCCTATGTCCACTGTTTCTGTTGTGATAATGAAGTGGAAACATGAAGGGACACATACAGCACAAAAGCATGCAGGCTGACCTTGTCTGTTAACTGACAGAGACTGCCGACAATTGAAGAGGAGCTTAATGTGTAATAGGCAGACATCTACCTGGGCCATCACACAGGAATTCCAAATTGCATCAGGATCCACTGCAAGTAATATGAAAATTAGGCAGGACGTGAGAAAACTGTGATTTCATGGTCAAGCGGCTGATCATAAGCCACACATTACGCTGGTAAATGCCAAACGACACCTCACTTGGTGTAAGGAGTGTAAATGTTGGACAATTGAACAGTGGAAAAACATTGTGTAGAGTGATGAATCATGTTACACAGTGTGGCGATCTGATGGCAGGGTGTAGGTATGGCGAATGCCCAGTGAAAGTCATCTACCAGGGTGTATAGTGGCAACAGTAAAATTCTGAAGTGATGGTGTTATGCTGTGATCATGTTTTACATTGAGGGGGCTCACACCACTATCACAGCAAAGGCCTCCATTGATGTTTTAAGCACCTTCTTGCTTCCCACTGTTGAAGAGCAATTCGGGTATGGCAATTGCATCTTTCAACACAATTGAGCGGCCGTTCATAATGATGGCCTGTGGCAGAGTGGTTACACAAGAATAGCAACCCTGTAATGGGCTGACCTGCACAGAGTCTTGACGTGAAAACTACAGAACACCTTTGGGATGTTTTGGAACCCCGACTTTGTAACAGGGCTCACTGACCGACAGTGATACCTCTCCTCAGTGCAGCACTCTGTGAAGAATGGGCTGCCATTCCCCCAAAAACCTTCCAGTGCCTGATTGAATGTAAATCTGCAAAAGTGGAAGATGTCATCAAGGCAAAAGGTGGGCCAACACCATATTGGATTCCAGCATTACTGATGAAGGACACCATAAACTTATAAGTCATTTTCAGCCAAGTGTCCGGATACATTTGATCACATAGTGTACCGCACACTTGCAGATCACAACACATTTCAGTTTGAATGTACATTGATCTGATCTACAGGAAACACTCCAGCACTATTAAAACATTAATGTCATTGAGTATTATAGTTGTTAGAGCATGTATTTTCACGCACAATGCACTCATGATTGTGGCATAAGCCAACACTGAGAGAGCACCTGACATACGTTTTACTCATATGTTTTCAAAATGTGAACTGGCAACTTGGTGACCAAGAATGTGTTTTAAAGATTGGCTTAGGAACAAAATGTCATTTTGCAAACTTAAGTGGGATGTAAAAAGTAGCTGGGTTGGATTTTACTGTTTTTGATGTACTACAAGAACTAATGTGATTATGGTTATAAAAATGTAGCTTCTTAGCTGTTTAGAAAAATATTTGAACACTGTTATTCTTACATGACATGGATTCCCTTGTTTATGAGCACTTTATTCAATATTAGGCTAAATTACATGAAATTATTTATTAGTTAGTTATGCAATCAGTGCTGTATGTCATTTTGAACAGAAAAATTAAACTAACATAAATATGTGGTCAAATTGCAGAAGTTGACAAGGGTTATGAAGAAATCTGCAATGGAAAATGAAATTACTTATGAACTATATGCTAATTATCTCTTCAGTTAATTTGTTTTTGGTAATTCAAGGTATTTTACAGGAAAGTGAGACTGCCGTATGTTCTACTGGTTTGGGTCACCTTTCTCGAGTATAGTGTTTAAGTCATGTTGTGAACTATAGTATTAACACCAGTTAATTATATTTTCAAATTAAAATTACCCTCATGAAAATTAATTACATCAGTGTAACCAGAACAGTCAACATAGTGACTGAGTACTCAGTCAATATAAAGTGCTATAATACCTTTGCCTCTACTTCAGGGTTACACTATGTGCAAGAGGCTATTGATCATCCTGATGTAATAACCATTGAATGATGACATTACTTACATTATGTGATAACTAAACTTTTAGTTCAGTTTTCCTGAAACTTTAATTTTCAGGAAATGTTTCTTTTGACACCTTGGTTATAAGGAGGACAGTTGAAGACAGCATAAAATTTTGTTTCAAAATCCAGTCATTACCAAGTTTTCCATATATATTTATTGAAGAAACAAACAATAGACAGTTGACCACTAGAGATGTAGCCGTATAAACCTAACATTAGTATTATGTGTTTAATTGTTCTACTTACAGACCAAAGACACATCACTACCCCATGGGCAAGAATCTTACATAGATACATTGTCAGATCAATAAGACTTCTGTGCAACAATGTGGGATTAAAAAATGTTTGCTAGTTTTTAGCATTATGATGCAACTAACTCAATATTTTGATAAGAAACAAAATCTGTACTCTGCCCTGGTAGACTTTTTGGATAGTATCCAGTTTATTATACATATGTATCAGCTGCCTCTGTCTGTGGTTGCCAACTGAATGGTGATACCTATGTTATGTGGGTGACTGTGGTAGAGGAGTACAGCACTAGCTGAATCTGAAATGGGCTGTGTTGTGACAATGATGGCTTGCTTAGGCTTGTGCTGCTACACAGTTAGCACTGTCAAAAGCATTCTCTAAATCTGCACATTGATAAATCTTAATGATTAATGGAAAATCACATATAAAGATGTGAAACAAATACTAACAAAGAGATTGAGGGGCTGGCCAGTACTTACCTCAGCCCAGTACAGCCAATAGATACACAAAAAACTGAACCGAAAATTTACATTCCTAGCTTTCGGAACAAATGTTCCTTCATCAGGGAGGAGAGAGGGGAAAGAAAGGGAAGAAGGGAAAGTGGATTCAGTTACTCACAACCCAGGTTATGAAGCAACAGGGAAAGGAAAACAGGGAGGGTAGCAAGGATGGAGGCATGATTGTCAGAGGGAAGCCAAAGACATTCTACTGTTAAGTACTGTGCCAGCTTCAAACCAAAGAGGATGCATACAGAAGTAAAGAGATATATAGTATAAAGATAAACACAACTATGTAGGATGAAAAGATGCATGAATGGCTAAAGAGGAAAGGGAAAGAAGAGAAGACTGAAGAGTAAATGTGAGTGAGGGTGTTTATTGAAGGTTCAGCCCAGAGGGATGGCGGGAAGAAAGGATGTGTTGGAGTGCAAGTACCCATCTTCACAGTTCAGAGGGACTGGTGTTGGGTGGGAGAAGCCAAATGGCACATACGGTGTAGCAGGTTCCTAGGTCCCTAGAATTATCCTGGAGGGCATGCTCCACTACTGGGTATTGGACATCTCCTAGGCGGACAGTTCATCTGTGTCCGTTCATGCGCTCAGCCAGTTTAGTTGTTGTCATACGGATGTAAAAGGCTGTGCAGTGCAGGCATGTCAGCTGATAAATGACATGTGTAGTTTCACACGTGGCCCTGCCTTGAATTGTGTATGTTTTACCAGTAGCGTGGCTGGAGTAGGTGGTTGTGGGGGGATGCATGGGGCAGGTTTTGCAGCGGGGTCGGTTACAGGGGTAGAAACCACTGGGTAGAGAAGGTAGTCTGAGAATATCGTAGGGCTTAACAAGGATGTTATGGAGGTTAGTGGGGCCACGAAAGACAACTCTCCGTATGACAACAACTAAACTGGCTGAGCGCATGAACGGACACAGACGAACTGTCCGCCTAGGAGATGTCCAATACCCAGTAGCGGAGCATGCCCTCCAGCATAATTCTAGGGACCTAGGAATCTGCTACACCATATGTTCCATTTGGCTTCTCCCACCCTACACCAGTCCCTCTGAACTGTGGAGATGGGAACTTGCACTCCAACACATCCTTTCATCCCGCCATCCCTCTTGACTTAAACTTCATTAAACAACCTCACTCACATTTACTCATCAGTCTTCTCCTCTTTCCCTTTCCTCTTTAACCATTCACACATCTTTTCATCCTACATAGTTGTGTTTATCTATACTATATACCTCTTTACTTCTGTAAGCATTCTCTTTGGTTTGAAGCTGGCACAGTACTTACAGTAGAATATCTTTGGTTTCCCTCTGACAACCATGCCTCCATCCTTGCTACCCTCCCTGTTTTCCTTTCCCTGTTGCTTCATAACCTGGGTTGTGAGTAACTGAATCCACTTTCCCTTCTTCCCTTTCTTTCCCCTCTCTCCTCCCTGATGAACGAACATTTGTTCCGAAAGCTAGGAACGTAAATTTTCGGTTCCGTTTTTTGTGTATCTATCGGCTATACTGAGCTGAGGTAAGTACTGGCTGAGGTAAGTAAATCTTCCAACACAAGTAATTGAATCAGTAGTGCCTCATGTATTCCTGCAGAGGCTAACATTGTCTTCCCTAAGGTCAGCTACTACTAGTTTCTCCACTCCTCTGTAAATAATTCATGTCATTATTTTGGAATCAAGAATACCAATAGTTCAGTAACATTCACAGCTGTCAGCATCTGCCATTTTGGAACTGAGATTATGACATTCTTCTTGCTGTGTGAGTATATTTCATCTATAAAATATATCTTAAACAGTTGGTGGAATAGTTTTGTCATTGTTGGCGCTGCCAAGCACCATAATAATTCCAAGGGACGGTTGTCTACTCCATGGAGATTATTTTGACTTAGATCTTTTTAGGTTCTGTCAAATTTTTTTGTGCAATTTTGTACCCTTCTTCTCATATTCATCTACTCCCTCTTTCTTCTATATAATACTGTCTTCAAGTCCATTTATCTTGTACAGCCCTTCCATACATTCCTTTCGCCTTGCAGCTTTCGCTTCTTTGCTTAGTACTACCCATTTTCCTTTTTAAATTCTGCATTTTCTGTCAGTCTCATTTCTAAGAACAACGACTGTAAGATTTAAAATATATTGGCATGGATATGAGGATGAAATTATTTGTCTTGTAGATAAATCAAATGAAAAAAAAGAAAAAAAAACAAATGAACTACACTCAGAAATAAACCAAGGACATCAAAACATGAAATTAATAATTGAAAATGAAATGAATTTTATTGACATAACAGTAAAAAAAGAAAATGTCATATATTCTTTTAACATTTATAGAAAACTAATAGCCACACACACAGTAATTCATTCCACATCCAATCAGTCCCACAGCCAGAAGCCAGATGCACTAAAAACACAAATTATCTATACTAATAATAAGTATGTAAAACCTTCATGCCTGTCAATTTATCTTTTAACACACTAATCTGCAAATCTAGTAGATAAATCTTCATGTTATTTTCACAGATAACTTCAGAATAAATCAGATCACTGATCAAAGTAATTATTGATATATAAATCAGATCACTGATAAAAATACATACATATGTAGATACATTAATACTTGTTTCATAAATCATGAATATGATGTTTTCTAATGATGTGGAATGTGTCACTTTAACATAAGTTTTCTTTAGATAAAATAATTAATTAATAATTTTTTTTACCATTACTGCTTCATATCTAAAAATTCGTCTGCTGAGTAGAAGGAGTTGTCATTCAGAAAATCTTTCTAAATGTTGGTTGGCTATCTGTCAGGCTTTTAATTCTATTTGGCAAATGACCAAAGATTTTTGTGCCAGCACAATTCACACCTTTCTTTAGCAAAGTGAGATTTAATCCAGAATAGTGAAGATCATCCTTTCTTCTAGTGTTGTAGCTATGCACTTTTCTTTCTTTTTTTTTTTTTTTTTTTTTTTTTAATTGGGATGAGTTATTAATAACAAATTTCATAAGTGAATATATGTATTGTGAAGGTACTGTGAATATCCTGAGTTCCTTAAATAAAAGTCTGCAAAGTGATCTTGGGTGGGCTCCAGCTATTATTCTATTTACACACTTCTGTATAGTGAATACTTTCTCTCTTAATGATGAATTGGCCCAGCATATGATGCCATATGAAAGTAGTGAATGAAAATAGGCATATTAGGCTAATTTACTGATATGTTTATCTCTGAATTTTGCCAAAGAAAGGTGTGAATTGTGCTGGCACAAAAATCTTTGGTCATTTGCCTTTAGATCATCAATGTGTTTCTTCCAATTCAGTTTCTCATCAATGCGTGCACCCAGAAATTTTTGAATATCCTGCACAACAGACTTCTGTTCATAGTCAATATTTATCAATGGTGTTATGCCATTTACTGTACAGAATTGTATAACCTGCTTTTTTAACAAATTTAATAGAGTCCATTTGCAGAGAATCACTTAATAAGTTTCTGAAAGAGATTATTTACAATTTCCTCAGCTGATTCTTGTTTTTTGGGTGTGATTACTATACTTGTATCATCACAAAAAGAACTAACTTCACATCTTCATGAATATAGAGTGGCAAGTCATTGATATATATTGAGAACAATAAGAGAACCAAGACTGAAACCTGTGGTGCACCATTCTTGATACCTCCCCAGTTAGAGGACTCTGCTGATTTTGCAGACTATCTGTACTGTTAATTTCAATCTTTTGTATTCTTCCAGTTGAATATGAATTATACCATTTGTGGACTGTCCCGCTCATAGCACAATACTTGAGCTTATCTAGAAGAATTTCATGATTCACACAATCAAAAGTCTTCGAGAGATCACAAAATATCCCAATGGGTGATGTTCAGTTATTCAGTGCAGTTTGTATTTGATCAGTGAAAGCACATGTAGCATTTTCTGTTTAAATCCTTTCTGAATGCCAAATTGACATTTTGTTAGTACTTCATTTTTACAAATATGTGATGCTACTCTTGAATAAATTACTTTTTAAAGAATTTTGGGTAATGGTGTCAGAAGTGAAATTGGGTGGTAGTTTTTAGTATCAAACCTGTCAGACCCTTAACAACAGGGTATTTCAGTCTGTCTGGAAAAATGCCTTGTTTCAGTGAGCTACTTGTAACCTCCCCCTCACTTATCAACCTTAATGACAGTGAAATATTAAACAGCGTACACCTAAAGGAAATTTGGGAAAAACAATTATAACCAAAGTTAATCTGTCGGTAAAGAGGGAGGAAAGGGTTACATCTAAATGAAAGGAAAAATGCAAATGAAATTGGTGGAAATTAATTTTGAGAAAAGGGTAAAATTAATAAAGAAAGTAAATGTGCAGTCATTACATTAGCAATTAATTGGTGATAATTAGATATTTGAGAATTGGGGAAAATTACGGTCGCCAGTCCTATGGACAACTACTATAATAACTGAAAATGAAAGATTAATGCACATATAATTAGCACTAAAAGCGTGGCAACTGAAGGTTGACACGTGTTGTGTGAAAACTGAATGTTTGTCAGAAGTAATAAATTTCACTACACTCTGACCTAATTTAGCAAAAGAATTAATAAAACCGGAAAATTGAAAGTTAATTTAGTAACTGAAATTAATAGTGAACTTTGTTTCTGAAGCACTATGAAATTCTATAAAATAAGGTTAGTCTTGGGCTACCTCAACAATCATTTCAAAAGCAACTTCAATCTACACAATTTAGAAATAAGAGATTTAACTTTGAACTTGAATTAAATGATTGTGAACAATGAACAATAGTAAAATTTAGTATGTACAAGGCTGAGCTGCAGTCACAGGTAAGCTAAAATATGGTAACAAAACTCGCACTCTTAATTTCTGTTGTGTAATCTAAATATTGTAGCCAGCTATGAATATTTTAACTGAACTTTGAAATTAAAGCAGTGAAGTGTAATGATATCACATTAATGCTGGCGTATTAATTTCAATGACACTCGGGTTCATTCCAGAAAAGGAAAGGACCCTGCTTGGTAATGCAATTGGGACAATGAACAACAAAGTTTCATGCTAAGTTGCTGTATTTTTGTGATGCAACAGTTTGAAAAGCTGAGGTCTGCCATACAGTTCTAAAACTTTACGTGCTTTTAGTCTTCCTTGTTGGTTGATCGAAGATTTGCAGTCATCGATCGACAGTCACTCACTGTTGGCCGTCGCTGTTGCAGAAGCTGGATGTTGGCGCGTCTTCTTCTCGACACTGCCACCAGGCAGAACGGGCTCTTGATGTGCACCAGCTAATGCCTCCTGTCCGCGACACAGCCTCAGAAACTGTCATAGCAAGTCGAGCGCACTTACATGCTGACAAACCCCGAAAGCGCGGCACCTCGCGGGAGCATCATACAGCACATCTGCTCCACCACCCTACTCCAGCCAGACTCCCTCTGCCTGTGCTACATGTGGCAGAGATCACACTACCAAAGATCCTAAACACTTTGGTTCTCCACATGACCTATCAATGTAATCGTTCAACTGCATAGTTTTCCCTAGGCCAGACCCAGCTTAAAAATACAAATAATATTTACAAAACAAACATCAACATAATGCATAAATATATAAATACAAATAATAAAACAATTACAATATATCTAAAGACACAGAAATTTCATATCTTCAGGTAACAAAATAAGGAAAAAATTTATAGTACAATAGATGGAAATAGGAGGATATGCATTTCTGGCGTTACATACTACATATGTTGTTGAGAATCACACTTATTTGTTGGGAACCAGTTTCCAGTACTTTGTTGGAAATTTCATCAATTCCATGTGAGCTTTTATTTTTGAGTGAATTTATTATTTTCCTAATTTCAGTAGGAGAGCTGGATTGAATTTAAATTTTAACAAATTGCATAGGTTCTCTGCAACCAAATAAAACATATCTGCACAACAATTGTGTTCTTGTCCATAATAATTTTTTTCCACCCTCTCATCCATAAGTATTAATTGTCAATAAGAAATACATGGAATATATAACACCACAAGTACAAATTTTATTGATTAATTGTGGTGGAACAACCTGCCAGGATACTTATGAGCACCTACTGAGGGTTTATTTAAAACAAAATGGAAATCATTTCTTACAAATAAATATCTTTAAGTGTTGGAAGAACTGTAAGCTCCTTATTGTCCCGGCACCAGACTAAAATAGACTTTCCAATAGAAACTGTACATTATTGCTAGATGCTGAGTTTTGTAAGTAGTGAAAACAGATCTAAAATGAGCCAAAGCATATGAAATGGTCTGTGTTGAACAGTGGAAATTTTACATTTGAAGCAGACATAAATCTTTGCAAATAAGCTTGTGCTCTCTAATTTGTAAAAACAATTATATTTGTTGAAGTAATATTGTATATTAACCTTTGTACACATACATGACATCTTCTGCCTTTTTATTTAGTGGCCACATTTATAAAAATGTATATAAATTAGAAATAAGTGCAAATAAATAGGTGTTAGACATCAATGTTCTTTATGTTTTACTACTGGGCTTTGTGACAGGCTATTTACTTTTTCATTTTTTAAAAATTCATACATTTTTCTGGCTTTGTTGTCATTCTGTTTCAAATGCCCATAAAAAATAAAATGATTATATATTTTTACTATCTGTTATCCAGTGTGTGCTCGTTTATCAATACTTTTGTAAGGGTCAGTGATGGTGAGTAAGAATGCTAGTAATTTATAAATGTCTGGAGATTATGTATAGAGATATGTAGTACTACTATATATAAGTACATAATGAATGTGTTTCAATTATTTTGCCATATGTCAAATCTTAGTTAAGAATATTAAAAAACAACATTTTGTTTCTTTCTTGTCAATTGTTTATTGCACAGTCTCAACCCAATGCTGTTTTACAAACAATGATTATGGTCTTCTCTTGTTTTGCAAGGACATAGCGATTTTAGGATTGGTTACATGTTTGCAGGTCACATAGAGTGGTCCATGAGGAAACATAATTTTTCTAAATGCACAGCAGCAACCATGAGTATTTGCCCTTGGACTTCATTTATGGTCATTACTGAAGCAATTTTTAATTGGATTTGAAATATTTTAAATTGAAAAATAAATATGTCAGTATAATTGGTATTTATAGAATGAAAATATTTTCCCATTAGTTGTGCCACTTATTATAATAACCCTAACAATATTTCCACCAAAGTGTGTAATTTGTAACCATGTATCAGTACACAGTCTGGTCAATGACAATACTGGTTCTGGATTGCCTCTCCTCTGCTCATGCGAATTCTTCTTGTTAGCTTCAATCCTCTTTATGAAAGATTCTCAGTGACTCACAGAGAAATGGACAGATGGGTATCTTCGCCATGAATGAATGAAAAAACTTTGCCCTCTTGATAATTGTCTTTAATACTTTCTAACCCACAATTGGAATACACACTTTTAAGCAATACCAATGTGGTGGAACTCATCACACATCTATCTGCTACCACGTCTAGAAACAGATGAATCTAAAGCAATTTTAAAAATTGAAGAGCAACACTTGAGCTCTTTTGATTGTCAATGTTATCTATGGTAAAAAATTATTATTATTTATTCATAAAGAAAAGAACAAGGGAGGAAAGAAAATAAATAAATAATAATAATAATAATATTTTAAATTATAAGATTAAGAAGACTTTTGCAAAATTATTAGAAAAACAACTTTCATGACGTATAAAAATCAGTAAAAAATATTCAAAATCCAACAGCTCATAAAAAAACAAAGTAAATTGCAGTTTAATTTTTGACTGTATTATCAAAAATAAATTAAATATGAATTTAAGAATTACAAAGTTTTATTAGCTGCTACAAAATGGAATTCAAAGAATCAGGTTGGGCTCTAAAATAAAATGTAGACTTAAATTATTAAATAGTGTTGAACTGTTGAAGAAAGAAAATAAATAATTTGTAGTTCAATGCAGCACAAATTTTATAATATTTGTACATGAAATAATTTCAGTTACCTTCACGTGTCATCCTGCTTAGGTAAGCATAGTTCACAGTTCGTGATGTTCCCCCCCTTCCACACTCTCCAGGGGTGTGAGACAAAGTGTGCATTTATGCAGCATTGTATTGAAGTACAGTGGAGTCCCGTTAATCTGAACTAATTGGGACCAGACCTCGGTTGGATTACTGATTTGTTTGGATTAGTCAGGATTACGCTGATTAATTTCTAGAATGAAGTATACCAAGCACATAAGTAGGTACACCATGGTAACAAATGGGAAAAAGTCTGGGAACAATGGCTCACTCTCACTCCCTGCCCTTGTTGTTCTGCATTGTTCAAACCTTTGTAGTGTCTGAGGTCAGTGCACTGGCAGTTGGCTTGTAAAGTGCTTGGTTATATTAGTTATTGATCACTGGAATGCGTAACAGTTGTATTGTATTCATTTTGGTGGTGTGGTGTACATATTTTCGACATGAGTAAATGGAGACATACAACGTTAAGACTCAAAGAAAAACTGAATGCTTTGAAGTGGATAGACACTGCTGAGATTGTATATAAACTGGCAATGGAAATGAGTTTTGGTAAAGCAACCATTTGTGATTGGAAGATGAACCGAGTGAAGCTTAAACAGTCCTGTCTGATGTCTTTGGGAAAAACACTTAAAATTCAGCAGACTTTGAAACAGTCCTAGTATGATAAAGTGGATGAACCTCTTTTCCTTTGGTTTATGTAAGAAAGAGAAAGGGAAACCCCTTTGAGTGGAGCACTGGTTCAGGAGAAGGCTGTTTACCTGAACAAGTTAATGAATGGTGATGAGTCTTTTAGTGTGAGTATGGGTTGGTTGGACAGATTCAAAAATTGTCAGTGAATCCGTCAGCTAACAATTACTGGGGAGAAGCTTTCTTCTGACCATGATGCAGTGAAGGAATACTTGGTTGAGTTTGAAAAATAAGAGAGGGAAAGTATTCTGCCCAACAAATTTATAATGCTGACAAGACTGGCCATAATTTAAGGGATTGCCAAGAAAAATCCTGCCATCAAAAGCAGAAGACCATGCTCCTGGTTTTAAAATGTGCAAAGATCATGTGACTTTATTAGCATGCAGCAATGCTGCTGGTGATAACAAGCTGCCTTTAATGCTGATCAGCAAATCTGCTAGGCCCAGATCTTTTAA
The DNA here is from genome assembly GCF_023864275.1 of Schistocerca cancellata. NCBI lineage: Eukaryota > Metazoa > Arthropoda > Insecta > Orthoptera > Acrididae > Schistocerca > Schistocerca cancellata. Next base: position 145,487,225 of record NC_064630.1, on the reverse strand, counting down.
AAACTGCAACACAAGGTCCCTGCCCGCACATTATTGCAACCAGAAAAAATCGTGGATGGATTGAGCTGTTCAAAGAATTGTTTCATGACCAGTTTGTTCCCTCTGTTCGATGGTTTTCTAAGGAAAATCATTTGTCCCCCCATGCAATCATTTTGATTGATAACACACCATCTCACCCCAGCACTGAAGAATTATTTGATGGAGAAATTCAGGTGAAGTTTTTGCCACCAAATGTTCCACCACTTCTAGAGCCGATGGACTAGGGAATACTGCATACATTAAAACTAATTTAGAGAAAACAATTTTTAAGAATTGCTGATCCAAGATGATAGCATTACTTTAGTGGACAAAATAAAAAAGACAAATGTGAAGAATGTTGTATATTGGGCCACAGAGGCAAGGCAGAAAATTTCAGGAAATACTCTGAGATAATCATGGAGAAAACTGTGGACACCTCTTGAATTTCAGGACAACCTAGTTGAAAATGAAGAGGAAAATCTACTACAAATGGTACAGACAATCCCTGGATGTGAAGAAGCTAGTGAAGCAGATGTAGATGAGTGGATGGCAGCAGATGGGGCATGTGTGGAGAACCTTACTGACACTGATTTAGTTGCTGCTGTGACTCAAGACCAGGAAGAAGTGGACTGCTGTAACAGAAGTGACAATGAGCTTGAAAGTGACAAACGAGTGCTGGTGCCACACAGTGATGCAGCAGAAGCCCTTGATCTTGCTCTATGTAATTTGGAACATCTGCCCACTGCTGCACTTGCTGATTTGATGTTTATAAGACCATGGCACAACTATGAGTCATATAACATACTGTCTTCATTACGCCAAAAAACAATGACGGAATTTTTGTCATCTAGAGATAAAATGTCTGCTGTATTTTAGTAAGTTTGACAGGTTTTCTTTGATTGTTATGCATTGTTTAAACCTGACGTTTTCTTGCCAGTTTTTCTAACACATGTTCACTGAACTGTGTAAATTAAAATAGTGTGCATGTATAGCAGTTTACTGCACAGTTTTCCATACTTAGACTAGTGTTTTTCATGTTCGGAATAACCAGACATTCAGATTACCAGTGTTTGGATTAGTGGGACTCTGCTGTATCTATATATTATACAACAAATTTAATACTTTTTTAAACTTACATTATGTTGACTTCACCATCTTAGGGGCTATTTTTTCTTACTTTCAAAGAAGGCAGTATTTTTTCTAGAGGTCATCAAAATCATTTCAGCTGTTTAGTCATAAAAATGTAACAGAGGGAGCTATTTTTTATTTATAATATTGGTATGGATATTCACCTAGTCATCTTACTATTACTAACAATTGTCTTGCCATTTAGTACGAATATTACTTGAGTTAATTTTCTTATCTTCATTCCATATTCTGAAACCTCCATTTATTACACACATCATGCCCATCTTAGTAGAGTGTTTCAATATTATTAGAAGGAAAAAAAAAAGATTTTCACACTTAAAGCTTTTGGTCAATGGCCTTTGTTTCATTCCATCCTGGATTTTCCATTGTTTAATGGAGTGTTTGGTTGCAGATGGTGGTGGAGGTCTTTCACCAGTCAACACAGCTTTATCGAGAGATATTTCTCAAGCAGATACGCTCACAAAAGCCATTTTTCATTCTTCATTGCCTTATTTGGACCTACCAACAGAGGATAGTGACCTTAGTTCTAAATTATGTAATATACTAGCTGCATCAGAAGGTGACTTAAATACAGTTCTACAAGGTAAGCATGTGTTATTTACATTTTTAATACTATTTTTCTATAGAAACTATAGGATACAATCAACTGATCTCTTAATCTCTGTGGACAGAATGTCATGTTTTCCTAACAATTGTAGAATCTCTAATATTTTTTAGAAAACAGATATTAAAGCTACTGGTCTGTAGTTATTTGGGTAGTCTTTGTTGCTTTCCTTGTGTATTGGCAGTACTTTGCTTGTTTTTCTAATTTTTCTGGAAATGATCCTTCTCTGAATGAGCAATTTACTTTATCCACAAGAGCTTCAATTATTTTCCCATTCATGTCCTTTATTAATTGACATGCTGAAAAAGACCTGTTTTGCTTGGTCTTTATTTTCATTTGTTCGTGTGCTTGACTTCACTCACTGTAAATCTTATTAGTTAATTTTTTAATGTTGTTTTACAGAATTTCTTTATATCTGCTTGCTGTGTGCCTCACTCGATCTACTTTTCTAATTTCATCGTGTTGTTCCTTCTTTACAGCTCACCACTGGCAGTATCTCCTCCTCATTTATGTATCAGCATCCTATTAAATGTTAGTATAACTTAACATACTAATGTTTCACTTAATTTGCTGTTCACTTTTCCTTGATATGCTGTAATCAGTACTGAAAGTATACTGACACATGTGTCTCATCATTGTCTGTATATGCTTCTGAGCTTGAATATATCTTCACTGCAACAGAATAGTGGAACATTCACAAACATTCTCTAACATCCTGAAACATTCTGGAAAATTCTAACTTTCTGTAAGGTTGTGCAATATTATAAAACATTTTCTAAACTCCTGCAAGATATAATGACATTCTACAACATTCTATAACATTCTGGAACATTGTAGAACATGTTTGGACATTCTACTCCATCACAGCCACTCCAGCACTTGATTCCCATCTGCTTCATTACTTTCCAAAAAGTGTAATGCTCTTGATGCCCGTATCTTCCAATCTAACCCTGCAGTTCCAAACTGAAAGTTCTTCATTGATGGGAGATGAAGGACTACCCTATAATATAACACTCATGGGGCTGCGGAAATGGATTCTGTAGTTAAAGTGGCTTGCTTGGGCAAACCAAATTTATATTTAATATATGTAGTGATTAAATATTTATCATTTCTTGCAGCTGGTTGCAGTTTAGTCTCTGAATGATTTTATAAATTCTTGTTTTGTCGCTGTGTGATGTTTGCCTGCTTTATGTCTTTGTGGATAGTCCTCAGTGTCGATATACTGCGTTGTTATACTGGCTGAAAAATGGGGAGGTGGAAGTTCAACACTGACTACTGTAAATGATGTAGCTGACAGTTGCACAGTTGCATTCCACAGTTCTTTACTATCACTGTTCACAACCCCCCAATATTACACTGTTATGTGGCCAGTTCAGTATTGAGTGGCTTGGGGGAACACAATGGTAAGTGTCAAAATTGTAGTTTTGAGATACAGTGAATTTAAAGTTAGAATTGACCTATGAATGTGAATAATCTTTTTTGAACATTGCTTTTATTCTGTAGGGCTTTTAACATTCGTCTTTTTCTATGCAGACATAAATAAAACTGAGAACTGACTAAAACAAATGAAATATACAAGAAGTATTACGTTATGGTCATATAGATGCGATTACATTTACCAACTATACATCATTAAAAATACATAGTGATAGGAAATTACTTACGAAAATTTACAACAACTATTCAACACTATACTCAAACTACATGGTCACTCATCACTCTCATCACTGACATGTTCTCTGTCCGAAACAGTTGGCTTTAGTGACAGGAAAAGTCCATGATGGGCTGAAGGTATGTAATTATGAGTGACAGGACATCAGAAACTTTCTTCTTTTCAATAAGTCTTGGCCTGTTGTGTTAAAGTCAGAGGGTAGAAACAGGTCATTGCCTTCCACATTTTCTGAAACTTATTTTGTGCCAGATGTCATGACAGAATGTCTCACTTATAAATAAAGATAATGGAAATTCTGAGGTCACATTCCACCTGCATACATTCCTGAGGTTTACATCTCGACCATCAAATATCTTCTTTGTTAAGGCAAATGTTTCTTTCAAGTGCCCCATTTGAAAGAAATGCTGTCTTTTCATAATGCGCACAAAGGATGGATTCTTCTTAACTGACTTCTGGATGTAATCCAATCACAGATCTGGACTGTACACATCTTGTAATTGCCAGCAAACATAATTTTCAATTGTTGCAAAATCTCTGTCAGAGGGCAACATCGTGTGCCCACTAATGGAGAAGTGGTGTTTAGTCACGTGAAATCTTCCAGGTGATATTAGATACTTCCAAAACAAAACCATGTTTCAGTTCTTATTTTGACCACAGCAGTTATCAGATATCATGATGAGAGTCTCACATTTTATGTCATTTTCATCAGAGTGACATAAAAGGCAGCTTAAAGTTTCCTCTGATCCATCGGCAGCAGTAGTCTCACTCCACAAGAAGCAGTGCCCTTTGTTCTTGCCACAGTCATGAACATTCAGGTTATATAAGCAAATTTTCCTTTTGTAAAAATCTAGCCAAAATCTTAACTTAGAAACTGGGAGAGTCAGCTGCAAATCAAAAGTCACAACATAAAGATTGCTGTCTGCTTCTGCTCGTTTTGTCTGGATTCCATTGTTAGCCTTCCCAGCCTCGACACAATGTTGGTGCAATTCCATCTGACATGCAAGACTTGGTTTCAGCTGGCGGTCAACAATACTCTCAATTTTCACTTTTAGCATGTCACAAGTCTTACACATCTTGTTCTTTGGTGACTTTACTCCTATGACATATTCTTCAGTGAAAATTCGGCTGTACTTGTCTGCAGATACAGGATCATAGGACATCTCCTTGCATTGTAACAGGAGGCAATTGTTGAGTCTGTACCCAGGTTAAATCTGCTAGTCTCCCACCTTGTTTGAGCGTCTATAGTGACACTTGTATTTCAGTATTTAGTTGATGTGATCTCTCACATGGTCAACACTTGTTTCAGAGTCAGCATGTGGATGCACGGAATGCTTGCTGGGTTTGGCCTGGGGTGGTGTGCTCAATCCAGATGAGATTTTCTTCTGTGTATTTTCCATGAGACCACAATTATTATGCAGACTATGAATGACAAGAAAAGTTTTCTTGCAGATTTTAATATCATTTCCACCAACATATACACAGTAGGAAACAGTAAAATTTCTCCGAGATTTGACAAATACTTTTTGAAAACGTGCAACAGCATTATATTTCACTGCACCAAATAAAAATGCATTTTGAACATGAAGTCCCCTCCGCCACACACCGTTGGGTGGCTTGCAGAGTATAAATGTAGATGTAGATGTAAAATCAACTATTTCCTAAAATAGTTTGAACATTTTCATCACCTTTGAATCTCCTACTTTGTTGAAACACTTGCTAGGGCACTGGTAGTTAGGTCCCACACTTTTTTTACTTACAGTTTCTCCTGTACATGAAACATATTCTTTGCTCAAATTACACCTCTTCTGTTTAATTTTGCACTGAGAATCAAACCTCAGCTTTTTCTGAGACAACCTCTTCGTCTCTTCGAACACCTCTTCCTGACTTGTTTGTGCAGCAGCAATACCCTGTTCATTGCTTTTTGCAATATGATCTGATTCGCTATTAATCTGGACAAGAACAAAAATTACTATTGTTGTTACCATTAATATTATTACATGTAATAATGTACATGAGAAATGTGCAAACACATCACTTAACCAAAAGAAGTAGTGATTATAGTATAACCTCAAAATTCATGTACTTCAGGAACATAATGTTATCTACATGCACTTACCATTATGTTTGTGAAACATGCTAAATACACAATATATTTACAAATTAACCTACCTCTGAGTCATCTGAGTCATCAGGAATGTATTCTGGACCCTTATCAGAAACATCATTATCACTGGAAGTACCTATACTTGCCATCTTCTGTCAGTTTCAATCTTGCCATAATCTCAGAAGAAGTAATGGGTTTTTTCTGCTAGCCGCCATTTTCTCTGTCACTTACCATTATGTGTCTGCAACAAACAGACATTGATGCTTACCAATAAGCTTCGCCCTGTTATTTGTTGAATGAATTTTGTCTAACCTGCAGAGTTTCCTCATGGCTCACTCCTTCTATTCTGTCGAGGAGCTCCTGGAAGAGCTAAAAAATTAAGCAAATTTCAGTGTTACATTGTTGATTTTCTTTATTTAAAGTTAAGACTTATCGCCTGAATATGTTTTTATAGTTCATTTTATCTGTTTCTACTATTGTGTTATAATTCCATGTATTGACTCGTTCCATGACCATGGAGACTTCTCCTTAATTTGGTCCCACGGAACAATAAATTAATAAATAAAAATAAAAAAACTACTAATAAGTGTAATGCATTGTGCACCTCACAGGTGGCATCAGTAGCTGCCTATTGCAAAATACATGGTTATGGTGCTTACCATTGTGTTCACTATTGGTATATTATAATCCTCATTACCAGCTTGTAGACATACATCACCAAACTGCTACAGTAGTTTGCTGTTGAACATCTATGAGCAGTAAATACCTAACCACACAGTTCACAGTTCTAGCAGAATAATAAGGCATGTGTGACACTATTTCTCAAATAAATAATTGAACAGACACTGTCATTGTTTTAACATACAGCCTATTTGTGTTACTCTATTTCCACTGTTAAGTTAATGCATTATTGTTACTCTAACTGATACAGACTTCCTGCCTGAAAATTGATCATGTTCTGAGTGACTCGGTACCAAAAATTGGGCCTCTATATATCCTCACAATAATAGCTACTGAAACTATACATTGTTTGGCATTTAAGCTACAGAAATTACTCATTCAATTAATTGAACACATCAAAAAATTCCTTCTTTTAAACTGATTCTCATAGCACAAATGTTAGGCCAAATTATTTGTTGAAATTAAAAAATTAACAGATATTGTTATGCAAACAGTGCTTTTGACAAAGCTGGTAATTATTTTGGAATTAATTAAGGGCTGCCTTTGCTAATTTGTTTTCGAATGGAGCCAAATAGATACTTTAAAAATCCTTGTAGATTCTCTTCCAAATGTTTATAATTATTACAGAATTTATATTTTTTTATAAGTCAACAATAGATTTTCAGTCACCAAACAATTACTGATTACACCCTATAACCAAGGTATTAACTATGAATAGCCAAAACAACTTAGGAAATTAATTATATATCTAAAAACAAAGATGATGTGACTTACCAAACGAAAGTGCTGGCACGTCGATAGACACACAAACAAACACAAACATACACACAAAATTCTAGCTTTTGCAACCAATGGTTGCTTTGTCAGGAAAGAGGGAAGGAAAGGGAAAGACGAAAGGATGTGGGTTTTAAGGGAGAGGGTAAGGAGTCATTCCAATCCCGGGAGCGGAAAGACTTACCTTAGGGGGAAAAAAGGACAGGTATACACTCGCACACACACACATATCCATCCACACATATACAGACACAAGCAGACATATTCAAAGGCAAAGAGTTTTCACTTAGTCCAGTGTGGACTAAGCCATAAGCAAAACACAAAATTCGTAGCTCCTGCCCCCACACACAAAGCGTGTGTATACTTCCTACTATCTTCTTGGATGCTATTTGACGATAGAACGCTTATAAATCATTTGTAGTGAGGTATTTAACATTGTGAAATTTCAGTAACTCTTTCTCAAAGTTGTCAGGGCATGTCCTGACAGGAACAATGATTTTGTTTTACTTCGAGCATCAAGAACAAGCCTGATGCTACCATTAGGCTTGGTGAAAACAAAAATAGAGCTACAATGTGGGGAATAGGAGGCTTTATGATTTTTCAATTTATCATCCTTTCGATTTCATTCCTCACAGCTTCTTTTTTTGCCCAAGGAATTGGATACAAAAAAACGTTGAATGCTTCATGTGGCGAACAGTCCATTTTATACTCATAACTCTTTATTACCATGGGGCACCTTCTAAACACTTGTTATTACTGAAGTATTACTTCTTGTACTTCTCCTTCTGATCCTCTGGCAAACAAGCTGATTTACTTACCTTGGGTCAGGCTGTTTTCAGGTTCATATCTTCTGTAGACTGCTGCTCACCCTTTTCTGTATCAAGAAACAATACATCTGGATATGACAACTGTACCCTGATATCAGTACTTGCTTTGCCTGTATTTTCAGTTGTACTGGATTCAATTAAATTTAATAATAATCTCTGTTCAAAGAAACATTTTCCTTGCCCCATGTCAATCTGTACTTTATGTTGTTAAACAGTATCCATTCCAATAAGATAGTTTACTGCAAGTTTTTCCACTAACAGATAAATACGCTTTAGAGGAAAATTGTTGTTGGCAATGGGTATCAATGAGTGAAATTTAACTCCTTTTGACTTGCTCCCCACTGTGGCCAGAATATGACAATTCTGCAATGTAATAGTTGGTACAAATGGCATTCAAAAAGTTTTGCACGGTCATCTCTAATTTTTTTTTTATTTTTTGCAGGAGGAGAATGAAATTTTTGTGGACATACTTGGAACATTTAGCTATAAGTTGGTATATAAAAGTGGTTTATTTTATTTACAGCTGAGCCATAATGGACCGTGAAGTATATGTCAGGCTGCGACAATGGTCAGTGTTGAGGTTCCTCTTCAAGACTGACGAAGACTCTGCCACATTGATTGACAGGAAGTTGCTCCCTGTTTATTGGGAAGATGCAGTGGATTTCAGCGGTATCAAGTGGTGGTTGTAGATGTTTAAAGAAGGTGATTTCTCTGTACTGTACAATCCACTATGTGGTAGACTATCGACTGCAGTGAGTGATGTGAATAAGGAGACCATTGATCAAATAATCCAAAATGACAGATGTGTGATCACATGACAGCTTGCTGAGATGACTTGTTTGACATTGCGTAGTGTGCTATCACTGGTATGGTCACTAGGGTACTGAAATATCTGTGCCTATATTAATGACAAGAGAAATGAAAACGATGAGGAAGAGTGTGTGCGATGGTCTCATGAAGACCTTTACTGAAGAGTGGAAACAGTGTTTTCACAGCATCATTACCCAGGATGAAACATGCTTGTTTTTGTCCAAACCTGAGGGCAAAACCCAATTCATGGAGTGGTGTCATCCGGGTTCCCCTAGGAAGAATAAACCAAGACTTTCATGAACAGCAGGCTGAAAGGTGATGGCCTCCTCCTTCTGGTATCAGCGTGGTGTCATTTTCATTTACTTTTTGGAACCTGGCTCCACAATTTCCTGGGGCTGTTACTGTTTGTCATTGGACAAGCTGCGATGTGCCATCAAGACCCACAAACCACAGCTTCAGGGTCAGCCCATCAGACTACCCTATGACAATGCCAAACCCCAGACAGCTGTTATGATGCTGGAGAAAATCAAGAAAATAGGTTGGAACATTGTTCCTCATCCTCCCTACAGTCCAGACTTGGCTCCATCTGATTTTTGCCTCTTTGGTCATTTGAAAAACCACCTGTGCAGTAAAACATTTGTTAGTGAGAAAGACCGTATTTCCTGTGTCAAGTGATGGTGTAAAAGTGAATCCTTAGAATTTTACCAAAGTGCATTTACATCATGAAAAGAATGTTGGGCCAGATGCATCACAGCTGATGGAGGCTACATTGAGTAGGCTCAATCTATAGCTAAATGTTCCAATATGTTTACAAAAAATTTCATTCTCCTCCTGCAAAATATAAAAAAAAATAGACATGACTCTGCAAAACTTTTGAAATGCTGTTTGCATATAACATCAGCTTTGCAGCTCATTTAACAGACCTTGTGACATTAAATTTGACAATATAAACATATCAAGTACCACAGATACATCTAGATCACATATCCAGACATTAATTACAGCTTGCACTGACTCCTCACTTTCCTTGCCTAAGTCATTTACATCCTCCCGCCACAGTTTGTCTTTGAGATCTACTGCTTGGTCATATCTAAGAAAGTAATTTGGAATAAATTGCATGCCCCCTGCCTCCTTTACTGGCCTGCAAATGGAGGCTTATCACAATCTGTTCAAGTTTGCCTGATTGGTCAGAGGCTTAGCCTCTTCATTGTGAGTAATTTCAACTATGTGCACATTGTGGGTTTGACCTCATCAGTTACTGTCCCTAGAATTAAATTTTCCTTGACATTAACCCCCAATAGACATATTATTGTTATTCCATTGATTGTAATTGCCAGATGGGGACTGCTGGATTGTCATTTGCTGTTGGTTCCTGCCAATTACTATATTCCTTATTACCATCTGTGGGGCAGTGCATTGTAATCTTGTTGGCCACAGCCCCTCTGTTTTGTAGAAGCCAGTATATGGTAATTCTGTACATGATTTCCTTTGAAACTTCATTTGTACTTTTGGTTTCCCAAATTACCATAATTAGCTTTTGTATTTTTGTTGTTGCATGGGACATATCAGTGCCAACAAGTTGGTTACTGCCACTACTGAGATTCTGCTGTTGACTGTTTCATCAAGGCACACACTGTGTATTAATGTTCAGTGGTTGTGATGGCCCTTCTTCATATATTAGGTCGATCAAGTTGAGTATGTATAAGAACTACTCTATATCATTTTCAGGTCTTGTGATTGACTTTTTCTTGATGTGAGTGGGCAGGCAACTTTTCAGTATTTTCAATATATCAAGATGGGAAACTGGGTTTTTCCAATACCTAGTTTTATTTACATATTTTTTGAAATACTTCCTCTGTCCCCCATGTTTACTACTGAATGGCAATGGATTGAAAACCTCTCGACATAATCATTCTTGGAATGCTGTGGACCAATATTTGTCCAAGGAAGCCTGTTAAAATTACTCATAGGTACGGCATCTCTCAACCATATCTGTTGCCAACAATAATACATTAACCTATGTAAACCCCACAGCAAACTGGATCCTCTGTGATTCTGTCCAGTTGTGGGGTAACATATTACAAAAAGCTCTGATAAACACTGTGGGGTTTGTTCTCTTACCCTGTGTTGAAAAAACTGGAAATTTCCTATGACTGAGCAGACCCTCGTGTGCTAATAATGTAGACAAACATGCAGTGTTGCCTGTTGTTGCTGTGGCATTGTTTGGATGCACATGATTATATTCTGGATATTCTTGCACAACAGGTATCAACACTGACAGGGTCTGTTGCACTTTGTAATGTTTCTGTCTGAAGGCTGGTAGCAAATGGTTGATGGGTGTTACCACTATCTCTCCTGCCCAACTGCACCTGATTGCTTACTATCACATCTCTCTTGTGACGTCAGCTGCTCTGCAACTTCTCTTTGGCTCCCTGTAAGCCTATCTCAGTCCAACAATTTATTTTCCCTTTCCTTTACCACCTCTTCAACTGCTTCAATATAGGTCTTATGCTCTTGAATGACCAGTCCAAAGATCGTACACTTATCTAGCAGTGCTGCTTCTTCTTTGTCCTTTAAATTCCTTACCTCCTTTTCATTTTGTCTTGTGCTTTCTTTATGAACTTTGTGCCTAAATCTAAATTACTCAATTTTACTGACAGCTCCTGTACTTCTTCTGCAGCTCTTTAACAGTACCTGTCATGGTACCTAAATTTTTGAAAATTTGTGACTGAAGCTCTTGCGTCTGAGTCTGTATGTCACTCACAACCTTTAGTTTACCTACCATTTCCTCCATTTATATCATTTAATTATTGCCCCCATCTAATCTATCTAGCATCATCCAGGGAACAATCAACAGTTCCACTGATTAATTAATAATATTAATAATAACAGTTATGATGGAAATTTGCTGTCTCTGCGCAAGAGGTACAATAGTGAGTTTGTTCAGGAGTGTGTGTCTCAGCTAATTTATGCACAGCAAAGTTCACTCCACACAGTCATCATCTTGGACAGTTTCCAGCCACTGGCTGGGTCTGTTGGGAACACAAGCCTCTCCATCGTGTTCTGTCTTTCCACCATTCCCCCTCTCCCACCTTCGCCCAGTTCTCTCCTCTTCTCATCACACATTCCTTCACTCCCTTCACCCATCTATCCCTTGGTTTTCCTCTGGGCCTCTTCCCCTCCAGTTGCAGATCAAACATCCTCTTTGGAATTCTTCCCTCATCCATTCTCTTCATGTGTCCATACCACTGCAGTCTTGATTTTTTTATCCTGTCCTGTACTGGTTCCTCCTTTAGTCTTTCCCTCACATACACATTTCGCAATCTGTCTCGTCTTGTTACACCCAACCTGCTCCTCTGGAACTTCATTTCACTAGCCTGTATTCTACTTTTGTCGCTTTCATGCATTACCCATGTCTCACTTCCGTATGCCAATATGGGGACAAAGTAAGTTCGGTATATAATTCCCTTGGATTTCTGTGGCACCTCCTTGCTCCAAATAAGCCCCCTAATGCATTTGTAGAACTGCCCTGCTTTTCTGCACCTTTCATTTATTTCCATTGCGTTTCCCACCTTACTTTCAATCACGCTTCCCAGGTACTTGAAGTTCTCTACCACTTGTAGTTTTTCCCCTCCACAAGTTATATCCACATTTGGCCTATTCTTCTTCCTTGTTGTGACGATTATTTCACTTTTCTTTGCAGAGAAATGCATTCCATATTGTGCTGCCGTTGCCTCCCATGCATCTAACTGCTCTTGCACCTCCTTCTCGCAATTTCCCCATAACATCAGGTCATCGGCAAAAAGCACTGCTTTCATATTATGATCTCCAATTGCATCTGATACTTGCTGTAGGATTTCATCCATAACAATAATAAACGATAAAGGCAAAAGTGCACTTCCCTGGCACAGCCCATTTTCCAGCTTGAACCATGCAGTACGTTCCCTCCTCACTTTCACACAACTCTCACTTCCCTCATACATTTTTCTGACTTTTCATGTTATCTCTTCATCTATCCCTTTTGTGTTCAGCACATCCCAGAGCTTGTCCCCACAGATACTGTCATACGCATTCTCAATATCCAAAAAGGCCATGATTAAGTCCTTCCCGTACTCATAGTGCCTCTCCTGCAGTTGCCTTACCGCAAATATGAGGTCCATTGTTGATCTTCCCAGTCTGAAACCGTACTGCTCCTCTTGCAGTCTACTTTCAATACTGCTTCTTATTCTCTTTTTCAGGATCTTTTCATAGATTTTTCCACAGTGGCATAGCAGGGTGATTCCTCTGTAGTTCTCACATCTCCTTTTATCCCCTTTCTTGAAGATCGGGACTATAATTCCTTTCTTCCAATCCTCAGGAATTCTGTTCTCCTTCCACACCACCCTCAGCACTCTGTATAGCCACTGGGTTCCTACTTCTCCTGCTGCTCGTATCATATCCACTGTTACTTCGTCCCAACCTGGTGCCTTGCCCCCTTTCATCCTCTTTATGGCTTCTTCCACTTCATTCCAAGTTAGATCATCAATTTCCCCACTATTATAATCGTCTGCTGCCTTAGGCTCTCCATCACTGTTAGTTACCCGCTTGGCGGCATTCAACAGATCTTCAAAGTACTCCTTCCAAATCTTTTTGAGCTCATGCATTTCCTCCACAACTCTTCCATTATTATCCATGATCCTCAGGCACTCGCTTCTGTCGTTCCTCTTATTTCTTACCATGGTGTAAAGTACTTTTTTGTTCCCTTCACTGTCCTCTTCTAACATTCTTGTCCATTTTTCCAACCACTTCTTCTTCTCCGCCCTTACTATGGTCTGTGCTGCTTTCTTGCTTTCTTTATATTTTACCCTAGCTTCCACTGTTCAGGTCTGGAACCATTCTCTGAAGGCTTTGTTCTTTCAAAGTACTGCCTCTTTACATATGTTGTTCCACCATGGGGTTTCCCTACCTCTCCTCTTTGTGCTAGTTCTTCCGCACACAGTCTCAGCTGCCTCAACTAGAGCCCTCTTAAAATCTCCCCATTCTTCTTCCACTGTTCTCTGATCTTCCTTTGGCAGCTTCTTCCTGATCAGTGTCTGGTACTGGGTCCTCTGTTCATCCTCTTTCAGCACCCATGTCTTCAACCTTTTCTCCTGTATTTCTGTTGCCCTCCTATCTTTTTTCTCTCTCAGGGTGGCTACCAACAGCCGATGGTCACTGTCTGAGGCCTCAGATGGAATGACCTTAACATCTGTGAGGCTGCTCATCATCTGCCTATCCACTAGTATATAGTCTACTACTGAAGTTTGGGACCAGTCCCCACTGTACCAAGTTATTTTGTGACTACTTCTCTTCTTGTACCAGGAATTTGCGATCGCCAGCCCATTCCTCTTGCAGAATTCCAGCAACAATTTTCCTTCTCTATTTCGGTTCCCCCAGCCCTCTGGTCCCATTATCTCCTTGAATCCTTTCCTGTCTGTGCCAACATGTGCATTGAGGTCCCCTATTATAATCTGGTTTCCTCCATTTAGCTGCTTTTGCATGTCATCTTCAAATTCCTCCTTCTCCTTTTTTGTACACCCCACCTGTGGGGCATATGCTTGGATGATTTCAATGCTTTTTCCTTTCACCCGTACTCTGGCTTTTATCATTCGATCATTGATACCTTCCACCTCCTCCTGCAGACCCTCTCTAACCACTATTGCCACTCCATTTCTTCCCCTCTCATTCCCTATCCAGTACAGTTTACATCCTTTACTTAGTGGTTTTTCACCAACTCCTCTCCACCTAGTCTCAGCAAGTCCCAAGATGTCCAATTTCCTCCTTTCCATCATTTCTACAATTTCTTCTAACTTCCCAGTTAGAGTCCTTATGTTTAAGGTGCCCAGTCGTAAACCATCTCGTAATCCTTTTCCATTGCTTGGTCGGTTTCCTTTAGATCCGTTCCGTGATCCGAGGCATGTTCCCTTTTTAAAAGCAGTTGATTTATCCACTACTGGCTTGCTAGGCCTATTGCAGCTTCACCAGAGCCCCGTTGTCTGTCACATTTCAGGGTTCCCATACGGCCTTCTCAGCTACCGTAGCGGTCCTGGGGCACACGAAGTCCCCGCTGTACATCGCCCCTATAGGCAGTCCCCTACTTTGTGCCATTGCCCATCTCCCACGACTTGGACGAGGGGTTGGACTTATGGAAGACTCACTCCATTTTTCATATACATGAAAAATCTGTAACATATAATATTGTATTAATAATTTATAGTTGTTCAAGCCTTGGAAGTTATTTACCTCCATTTCTACTTCGAAGACAATGTTATGGGGTCCAGCTCATTCTGTTTAAATTTCTTGCTTCTCTAAACTATTACAGGCACCAGTAGTGCAGTTAGATAGATAGATCAGGTGAAGTGACAGTTTTTGATCTATATGAAATAAAATCATTATAACTTCTGAATGGTTTGCCTTAGGATGTTCTAACTGCACTGTTGGCCGTGACACATGATGGGAATTAGTATGCACACACGCAAGCACCTTGTTGTTGTTGGCCCACTTTCATTTGGATGGGTTCATCAATAAGCAAAATTGGCACATTTGGGGAAGAGACAATCCATATTTTGTTATCAAGAAGTCTTTTCTCCCTCAACATGTGACTGTGTGGTCTGCAATGTCAAGTCACAGAATAATTGGTGCAATATTCCATGATGGCATGCTGTCCACCAAATAGTACTTGAGGGTTTTGGAAGATTACTTCATCCCCATTATCCAAAGTGACCCTGCTTTCAACAAGATGTGGTTAATACCAGACTGAGCTTGATCCCCATCAAAGCAGGAGAGTGTTTGATCTTCTGGAGGAGCACTTTGGGGACTGCATTCTGGATCTGAGGTATCCAGAGATCACAGGCATGGGCCTCAATTGACTGCCGTATTCTCTGAATCTGAACACATGTGACTTCTTTTTGTGGAGCTATATTAAAGACAAGGTCTACAGCAATAACCCTAAAACCATTGCTGAGCTGTAACAGCCAGTCAGGAGGTCATCAACAGCTTCAATGTTCTGACACTTCAGCGGGTCATGTAGAATTTTGCTATTTGTCTGCTCTACATAATCGCCAATGATGGCAGGTATATTGCACATGTCATAACCTATATCCAAATATCTGTAGTGTTGTTTACACGTTGAATAAAGTGTGTGCATGCCATAGTTTTTAACTAATTGACATTTTTTCATTTAGTTCAATAACTGTCACCCTGTATATTTCACATTATTAGTTAACTAAACAGAAATCCACATCCTCTCTTTATAATGGACAGAAAAAGACCAAACGTACAAGTTTTATGAAACAACTGACAAATAGTTTTTACAAACAAATGAAAATTAATGTTCTTCATCTTTTCTTTCTAGCTTCCCTGGCTTTATTGCTATGGGTATACCACATTTTAATCTTTGCTGTAAACTAATTAAGCAAATGAGTGGATAAAAATAGACAGAAAAAAACCTTACATCCCTATAGGTAAGCCAACATAAGTCTCAGTACAAAACATACACACACACACACACACACACACACGCACACACACACACACACACACCAGCATGCGCACCTATACCGTGCCAGTTGGGCAAACTGTGCCAATGTTGCATTTTGGGTGGGGTTGGTGTTGGATAGATTGGGTGCATGGAGAGAGAGGTGGGAGGTACAGTAAGGAATTAAGCGAGAGTGGCTGGCAGTTTGGATAGAGGTTTTCAGTTTGGTGGCTAGGGATATGAGTGGAGCAGTGGCAGGTGAATGAGCTAAGCAGGTGATGCATGGTTGTTGAAGCTGGTGAGGAGCACTGCATGCTGCAGGTGGTGTGGGTATATGAATTTGGAGGACATGACAGGGTGGAATAAGGGAAATCCTTTGGGTGGAGGGTTTGGGGACAGAGGGGCAGCGGCCATTCATCCTGATGGGCAGCTGGTTGGTGGTCATACTGACATAAAACACTGTGCAGTGTTTGCTGCGAAGTTGGTACATGGCATGGCTGCTTTCACAGGTAGCTGAGTCTCTGATGAGATAGGATAAGACTGTGACAGGCATGGAGGAGGAGGTGCTGCATAGGTGGTCCAATGTGGCTGGTTTTTGGAGGTGGTGGGAGGTTGGAGGATGTGTGAGAATAGTGCAGGGGAGGTTGTAGTGATTCAAAAATTTCTGCAAAATTCTAGAACCACTCGGCCTTCTACCATCTCAAACACACAATATTTTAAATATAAGTGCGAGAGAGCATGTCTACTGCACGTAACCTGTCTGTGTGCAGGTCTGAAGTCTGTCATGAGAAGACTGTAGATGCAGCGGCCGAATGGCACTGACAAGTACTTGTCAGTCAGTCCATGGAAGTCGTAAGGAAAGTACACAGCAGAACCAAGGAACTTCTGTGTTATTCTGTGCTCATCATATCAGTGACAATTGAGACTCTGAATTGTGAAAAAACTCTTATATTGGACTTGCTGGAAGCAAGACGTATTTTTACAATATGTTGGTAGTAGAGTTGTGGTTGTTAAGCCAACTCTTTGCTAAATGTACTTCAATCTGTTTCTAATGTGAGACAATACGCGTTACTTACAAGAAGGCAAATGTTTATGTGTGAAGTGAGAATTTTGTTCTTCGTGAAGCTCAAATATACTGATAGTTGCTGAAAAATATTCTTCATGTACCTAATTATTTCGTAAGTAGAGAAGAGAGTCTTTAAGGTTCCTGTAACTAGCATCATTCTTCGGAGAAGAAGTTTATAGAGATTCCAGAAGCTGGCTACCGAGAGAAGAAGATCAGCTGTGTACACCAAGTAAGTCAACT
This sequence comes from Schistocerca cancellata, assembly GCF_023864275.1. Classification (NCBI taxonomy): domain Eukaryota; kingdom Metazoa; phylum Arthropoda; class Insecta; order Orthoptera; family Acrididae; genus Schistocerca; species Schistocerca cancellata. The sequence continues at coordinate 145,469,785 of NC_064630.1, read as the reverse complement.
CATATAAAGGAAGTGGGAAGGTTGCATTCAAACTTCACACATTCATGTTGTCAAAAATGTTAGATTGTGGTGACTGGTGTGACAAGAATTTTGAGATGAAAACGACATAAGAATACATCATGTGATGCCATAGCAACCGAGCATAATGAGACAAAAGAATCATTCCAAGAAATTGAATTAAACCCAAATATCTGATGGAAAGAATTTGTAAAGGCAAATAAGGGAGAAGACATGAGAAAGTCACAATGCCAAAAACAGGAGAGAAGATCATGACGTATTAGACTAAGAAGAGATGTGCCTAGAACGATATGACTAAGACTTGACTTCCGCAAGGCGTTCGATACAGTTCCCCACAGTCGTTTATTGAACAAAGTAAGAGCATATGGACTATCAGACCAATTGTGTGATTGGATTGAGGAGTTCCTAGATAACAGGACGCAGCATGTTATTCTCAATGGAGAGAAGTCTTCCGAAGTAAGAGTAATTTCAGGTGTGCCGCAGGGGAGTGTCATAGGACCGTTGCTATTCACAATATACATAAATGACCTGGTGGATGACATCGGAAGTTCACTGAGGCTTTTTGCAGATGATGCTGTGGTGTATCGAGAGGTTGTAACAATGGAAAATTGTACTGAAATGCAGGAGGATCTGCAGCGAATTGACACATGGTGCAGGGAATGGCAACTGAATCTCAATGTAGACAAGTGTAATGTGCTGCGAATACACAGAAAGATAGATCCTTTATCATTTAGCTACAAAATAGCAGGTCAGCAACTGGAAGCAGTTAATTCCATAAATTATCTGGGAGTATGCATTAGGAGTGATTTAAAATGGAATGATCATATAATGTTGATTGTCGGTAAAGCAGATGCCAGACTGAGATTCATTGGAAGAATCCTAAGGAAATGCAACCCGAAAACAAAGGAAGTAGGTTACAGTACACTTGTTCGCCCACTGCTTGAATACTGCTCAGCAGTGTGGGATCCGTACCAGATAGGGTTGATACAAGACATAGAGAAGATCCAACGGAGAGCAGCGCGCTTCGTTACAGGATCATTTAGTAATCGCGAAAGCGTTACGGAGATGATAGATAAACTCCAGTGGAAGACTCTGCAGGAGAGACGCTCAGTAGCTCGGTACAGGCTTTTGTCAAAGTTTCGAGAACAAACCTTCACCGAAGAGTCAAGCAGTACATTGCTCCCTCCTACGTATATCTCGCGAAGAGACCATGAGGATAAAATCAGAGAGATTAGAGCCCACACAGAGGCATACCGACAATCCTTCTTTCCACGAACAATACGAGACTGGAATAGAAGGGAGAACCAATATAGGTACTGAAGGTACCCTCCGCCACACACCGTCAGGTGGCTTGCGGAGTATGGATGTAGATGTAGATGTAGATGTAGATCTGGTATGGGGAGTATACCACTCTCATACATTGTGGGCACGCAGACATGGAAACCAACATCCGGTGCCGTCAGCACCAGTTGTTGTTCACTGCTGCTGACCTACTTTCACATCCACTCACCCATGCCTATGTGGAAACCAACATGCGGCATTGCCTGCACTAGTTGCTGTTCACCGGTGTTGACCTACTTCTACATCTGCTCACTGACGTCTATGGAGAAATCAACATCTGGCTCCACCAGCACCAATTGCTGTTCACTGGTGCTGATTACACATCCACTCATTGACACAGACCAATTCTACATCGGGTGAGTGTAAAACAGAACTTTATTGTTTTAATATAAAATTGGTATAAACTGCTGAATGAACTTTATTTGTGTAGTTATTATACTTAAAGTTAATTTTTAGATGCTCACAAGATCTAAAGCTTCTAAAATTATCGATCAGGAGCAGAAAGTTGGAGAAACTTCTGAACCAGCCATGGCTATGAGAATTAGTAAAGAAGGGCCAGACTGGTCTGAGTTAGTAAATTTAATATCAAAGCTCAGAATCTTAAAATAGACTCATTATATTCTGTCTCAGATGCTCAGAGGGAAGCTTTAAATGCCCAGAGTCTTAAGTTAGACTCAGTAAATGCTGTATTAAATGTTGAATTGGATGCACAGAGTGAAACTTTAAATATTCAAACACTGATTCTGGGGTTGCTAAATGCCAAAGTTGACTCCCAGAGTGAACAATTTGGAAATCTAGGCGAAGGCATGGATGTTGTAAAGATTGAATTTGATGCCTTAAATAGTAAAGTAGAGAGTTTGATATTAGATTTAAGGAATGAATTAAATAGTTTCTTAAACATTCATGTAAATCAAATGTTTACTGACTACAACCGAAAACAGAATGATCAATTTCAGGATTTGACAAAAAAGTTAGAATTTGATATTGAGGAAAAATGCAATATGGTAGAATCTGAAATCAATGACAAGTTAGAGTCATTTGAAAATGTATGAAATGTTAAGTATAATGCTGTAAAGCAGGGATTGCATACTTTAAAAGAGAGTGTCAATAAGCATAGCAAATTAATGCCTGTCATTCAATTGCAAATTACAGGTGTAAGTACATGAGTGGATAATGTAGAAAGAAGCTTCCAAGAGAAGATATCAAACCCTGATATAGTAAATATAAGTAGTTTGGAAAACAATTTGATGGGATAATAGATTGAAAAGTCACCAAGAGAATGACACCCAGGAACGTGTCACCTATTGTTCAGGTACCCGAATGGTTATAGACAACTTGTGGAGAGAATTTAAACTTATCTAGGACAAAGTGTAAAAATGGGTAACTTCACCCAATGTTGTGTTAACTAGTGAAGTAGTTACTGATTTGCAATGGGGAGTGAATTTGGGGTTATCGAGACATTTCCCTATATTCAAGCCTGATGGAGATGTGCACTCGACACATTTCTTGTAAAGGTTTAACCAAGCTTTGCCAAAAAATTGGGAAGGCTCTAAAAAGATTGAATTTGCTGTGGGTTACCTTCTAGGAGAAGACTCCGAATGGTGTACTGTAAATATTGAGAACTTTTCCTCTTTGGGAGATTTTCAAAAGGAATTTAAAGAGAAGTATTGGTCTACAGGTGCCCAAGAGAAGTTAATATCAGCTTCATGGGATCTGGGTGGAATCATCTGTCCCCCAGGGACATTAACATTCTGAGTTAACGGGCAGAGTAATGATGGTTGGATCCGAAGTTGTTTTCGGTGTTGCTTCCAAAACAGTTTTCCTACACCAAATTCCCTTCAAATCTTAAAGTATTCTGTCATCTGTTCCTAAAATCTTAAACTATCCTATAATCGTATTACCTAGAAAACTGGGTATGACTACAACTTAGGAGAATTACAAAATGAGGAATAAAGTGATCTGTCAAGAAATAAACGGAATAAGAATATTATGTCTATGAAAAATATAATATAATGTGATAAACTGAACGACTGTTAGACTGTAGTGTATAATTTACTATTTTGTATAGAATATTTTTTACCTTTTATGAGATGTGATGTAGATGGGAGAGTTTGTATCAGTTTTAAAAGGGGTGGGTATTGTGAATAAAAGCATGATTTAAAAGAACACACATATCAAGACTAACACAAAACACACACCACACCTTTCAAACAACCCTCACAAAGAAGTGTTACTGATTCTTCACCATTAGCCATTTCCATAGGTTTCCTAAGATTTCCTTCAGGGACCACAAGGGTAAAGGTGGGAATGTCTGTTCTGTATGTAGGAGATGATTAAACACCAAACCTCCTATGGCATCTCACTCAAGTACCTGCGAGGTATGGATCCTGGGGAAGGGGGCGGGTGGGAAGGATTTCCAGTCTTTGGTACTATCTTCTTTCTCTTCTTTGATCTTAGCAACCAGTTTTATTCATTTCCTTTCTTACTTCTCATTTGAGGATGTATCTATTTTTCCCTCTTTCCATATTCATCTACTTCTATCACAGAAGTCCTTCCTGGTTTGCATGATTTCCAATAACCTATATCTTATCTTCAGATAAGAAGGCCGAAGAATCAAACTACACAAACACACATCCTCATACATACAAAATTACAAAATTACTAGAAACCTGTCGCGATGTGAGAACCACCAGGTATTGCAGGGGAAAGAATATGTGTACATAGGTAAAAAGGGAAACATACACATATAGATATATAAACACTACGACAGTTCTACATCGCCTATTTATATAAAAACTAACACACACACACACACACACACACACACACACACACACACACACACACACACCTAAACCCACAGGTATATATGATTCCATATCTCATATATAGAAAGAGAACACAAGCAAGATTGGAGTTAATCGTGATGCTTATTTAAGAAAAGTCAGTGTAGCAAATACTCTGATAAATTGATGAATAGCAGAATAGTGAGTCTTGAATTATAGGTATACATAGTATATACTAAGGGTATAGGAGTTGAGAAGTAGAGGAGGACTCCAGGGATTAAGTGATGTATTATAAAAGTGTATGTGAAGTGTAAAATAGATTTGTGGCTTTACCAGAAAATACTTATAGTATACTTAGAAATGAACCATGAGGCCTACTCAGAAAGGATAAGGGGGATGTACTCAGCATCTGCTAAGTATATAGGGGAGTCATACCTAGATGGAGATAGGATGACCTGTGGCCTGAAAAATAGAAATCTTTTATAAAGGGGAGTACCTACCAGAATGGAAAGAGAAAGTGCTCTCAAAGTTCAACTGACATGCAAAGTATAGGTACTGATGCTGAAAGAAGGGGACAGTATCGTGACAGAAGTCACACATTTTATAGGGATTATTCTGATAAGTTTGAATTCCATGCACAACTATCATTATTCCGATGAATGGAAAAACTGGTAGAAGCCGACCTTGGGGAAGGTCAGTTTGGAAGTTTATGAGTGTCAAAAGAACACTTTCATTTTGCTCAGAGTTCCTCTAAACTACAGCATATAATGAATGAGTACATACTTCGGAAAGGTAGTATGAAAGGTGAGAACAAAAAGTTCTCATGTGTCTTGAACACCTGGAGTTTATGATTGGAAAGATAGCAAAAGAAAAAGAAAAAAAGAAAAAAAATTGTCCTCACAATTCCTAGATATTACAAGAGCTGAATAAAACCTTGAGTGAAATGCTCACGTTTTATTACCAAAGTGAAATGAAAAAAGAATGACTAAATAGTAAGAAAAACATTATTCAGGTTATTAAAAGAAATGTATACTATTAAAATGTGAATTGTTATTATGTGTGATATTAATGTACATCATGATTATATGTATAAAGTATGATCTGGGGGAGGGGGGGGGGATATGTAGTGATTGGAGAATTTCTGCATAAATTCTACAACCACTCAGCCTTCTACTGTCTCGAACACATGATATAAAAGGAACTTCTGTGTTATTCTGTGCTAATCGTATCAGTGACCATTGTTATAAATAACAAGAACAATTGAGATTCTGAATTGTGAAAAAAACTCTTATATTAGACTTGCTAGAAGCAAGACATATTTTCACGATATGTTGGTAGTAGAGTTATGGTTGTTAAGCCAACTCTTAGGTAAATTTACTTAAATCTGTTTCTAATGTAAGATGATATAAGTGTCTTATAAGAAGTCAAATGTTTATGTGCAAAGTGTGAATTTTGTTCTTTGTAAAGCTCAGATATACAATTAGTTGTTGAAAAGTATTCTTTGTGTACCTAATTATTTCGCAAATATAGAGAAAGTCTTTAAGGTTCCTGTAACTAGCATCATTCTTCAGAGAAGAAGTTTATAGAAGCTGGTTATCCAGAGAGGAAGATCAGCTGTGTACAACAAGTAAGTCAACTTGTATAAGGGAAGTGGCAAGGTTGCAATCCAACTTCACACATTCTTGTCATCAATAACATTAGAATATATGTTTGTTGACTAGGCTTGGGGGTAATATCTATCTGTGAAGGTCTTTGTGATACCTTCAGCGTACTGAGAAAATGAGTTCTTGGCATTGTGGATACATTGTTCCAAGGTATCTAGGCTGTATGGGAGGGATTTTTTGGTGTAATATGGATGGTAGCTGTTGAAATGTGGATACTGTTGACTGTTAGTGGGTGCAATGTGGACAGAGGTGTGGACAGAGAGGTGGAGGTCAACATCTGGGAAGGTGGCACATTGAGTAGAGCCCTGTACAGTCCACACACCTGGCACCTACTACTCCAGTCCTGTCCGTGCTTATCCTGCTCCCTTCGAGGCTGAGACACTTGTGAAAGCAGCCATGTCACATACCATCTTTGCTGCAAAAACTGCATAGCTTTTTATGTTATTGTGGCCACCAACCAGCTATCCACCATCTAAATCTTCACGCATACTCCTCAAGAGCCATACGGTGAAAGCGAGAGGGTATCCTGTATTACTAAAGTTGTTTCCTCTCCTGTTCTGCTCGGACATGGAGTGAGAGAAAAATGACTCTCTGTATGCCTCCATATGAGCTCTAATTTCTCATATCTTATCTGCATGGTCCTTACACAAAATGTATGTTGGCAGTAGCAGGATCATACACAGTCAGCTTCAAATGTAATTCTATAAATGTTCTCAATACTGTTCTTCAAAAAGAACATCACCTTCTCTCCAGGGATTTCCATTTGAGTTCCACAAGTATCTCCATAATACTTTCATTTTGTTTGGACCTACTGGTAACAAATCCAGCAGCCTGCCTTATACTGTTTTGATGTCTTCCTTTAATCTGACCAATGTGGATTCCAAGCACTTGAGCAGTACTCAAGAATAGATTGCACTAGTGTCCTATATGTGGTTATCTTTAAAGATGAACCACACTTCCCTCAAATTTTCTCAATAAACCAAAAGTGTCAATTCACCTTTCCTACCTCAATCCTCACATGCTCATTCCATTTCATATTGTTTAGCAACATTATGCCCAGATATTTACAGGGTGTTTCAAAAATGACCGGTATATTTGAAACGGCAATAAAAACTAAACAAGCAGCGATAGAAATACACCATTTGCTGCAATATGCTTGGGACAACAGTACATTTTCAGGCAGACAAACTTTCGAAATTACAGTAGTTACAATTTTCAACAACAGATGGCGCTGCGGTCTGCGAAACTCTATAGTACGATATTTTCCACATATCCACCATGCGTAGCAATAATATGGCGTAGTCTCTGAATGAAATTACCCGAAACCTTTGACAACGTGTCTGGCGGAATGGCTTCACATGCAGATGAGATGTACTGCTTCAGCTGTTCAATTGTTTCTGGATTCTGGCGGTACACCTGGTCTTTCAAGTGTCCCCACAGAAAGAAGTCACAGGGGTTCATGTCTGGCGAATAGGGAGGCCAATCCACGCCGCCTCCTGTATGTTTCGGATAGCCCAAAGCAATCACACGATCACCAAAATATTCATTCAGGAAATTAAAGACGTCGGCCGTGCGATGTGGCCGGGCACCATCTTGCATAAACCATGAGGTGTTCGCAGTGTCGTCTAAGGCAGTTTGTACCACCACAAATTCACGAAGAATGTCCAGATAGCGTAATGCAGTAATCGTTTCGGATCTGAAAAATGGGCCAATGATTCCTTTGGAAGAAATGGCGGCCCAGACCAGTACTTTTTGAGGATGCAGGGACGATGGGACTGCAACATGGGGCTTTTCGGTTCCCCATATGCGCCAGTTCTGTTTATTGACGAAGCCGTCCAGGTAAAAATAAGCTTCGTCAGTAAACCAAATGCTGCCCACATGCATATCGCCGTCATCAATCCTGTGCACTATATCGTTAGCGAATGTCTCTCGTGCAGCAATGGTAGTGGCGCTGAGGGGTTGCCGCGTTTGAATTTTGTATGGATAGAGGTGTAAACTCTGGCGCATGAGACGATACGTGGACGTTGGCGTCATTTGGACCGCAGCTGCAACACGGCGAACGGAAACCCGAGGCCGCTGTTGGATCACCTGCTGCACTAGCTGCGCGTTGCCCTCTGTGGTTGCTGTATGCGGTCGCCCTACCTTTCCAGCACGTTCATCCATCACGTTCCCAGTCCGTTGAAATTTTTCAAACAGGTCCTTTATTGTATCGCTTTTCGGTCCTTTGGTTACGTTAAACCTCCGTTGAAAACTTCGTCTTGTTGCAACAACATTGTGTTCTAGGCAGTGGAATTCCAACACCAGAAAAATCCTCTGTTGTAAGGAATAAACCATGTTGTCTACAGCACACTTGCACGTTGTGAACAGCACACGCTTACAGCAGAAAGACGACGTACAGAATGGTGCACCCACAGACTGCATTGTCTTCTATATCTTTCACATCACTTGCAGCACCATCTGTTGTTGAAAATTGTAACTACTGTAATTTCGAAAGTTTGTCTGCCTGAAAATGTACTGTTGCCCCAAGCATATTGCAACAAACGAAGTATTTCTATTGCTGCTCGTTTAGTTTTTATTGCCGTTTCAAATATACCGGTCATTTTTGAAACACCCTGTAAATCTACACTACTAATGCTGCATCCAAACATTACAAGTTTGTTTTCATACTCATCTGTCATTAACTTACATTTTTCTGCATTTAGAGCTGGCTGACATTCCTCACACCAACTAGAAGTTTTCTCTACGTCATCTTGCATCATACTACAGTGAGTCACCTTCATCAGGTTCCCACAGACCACAGCATCATCAGCAAAAGAGCACAGATTGCTGTCCACCCTGTCGGCAGGCCATTTATGTACAGAAAATAATAGTAGTACTATCACACTTCCCTGGGACACTCCTGAGAGCACCCTTGTCTCTAATCAACACTTGACACTATGATGACATACTGGATTCTCTCACTTAAGAAGTCATTGGGCCACTCACACATCTGGGAGCCTATTCCATATGCTCATTCCTTCATTAACAACCTCTTGTGGGGTATTGTGTAAAATGCTTTTTGGTAATCTAGAAATATGGAATGTGCCTGTTGCCCTTCATTCATAGTTTACAATACCTTGTGACAAAAGGACAAGCTGAGTTTTGCACGAGCGATGCTTTTTAAATCCATACTGATATGTTGACATAAGCTCTATGGTGTCGAGGAAATTTGAACGCAGAACATGTTCTGCAGCAAACTAATGTTATGGATATTAGACTGTAACCTTATGGGTCCATTCTGTTACCCTTATTAAACACAGGGATCCCCTGCACTATTGTCCAGTCACTTTGAACTATGTGCTGGGCAAGAGATACACAATAAACGGAAGCTAAATAACAGGCCAATGCTGTAGAGTACTGCTGTAAAACCAAACTATGTTCCATCTGGACCTGGCATCTTATTTGTTTTCAAGTCAGTTGTTTCTCTATACCAGGGACACTTATTACTATGGTGTCCATATGAAATTCTGTGCAACGATCAAGTGATGGTATGTCTGTAAAATTCTGATGCATTAATGATTTCTTAAATGCTATCTTCAACATCCATACGATGCTGGTCGACAAGTGACTGGATGGAAGCCTTAGACCCGCTTAGATATTTTATGTAGGACCAGGATGAATGGGTACCACCAAACTGTTGCTGAGAACAGAGTTGGTCACCTGGTGACACAACATGCAGTAAAGCAAAACATGTTCATTTTCAGTGGCTGTGCCATAACTCATGCCATCTGGATCCTTGCCTTCACAACCAGCTTCTGTCTTGGCCTTACTCCCAATTCATAAATCCTAATCCCCTTCAGAATGTGGCATTCCTCATCAGCTCCAAAAACCATGCATCACATGTCAAGGCCATTTAACTGCCACACCATCCTCCTGTATTCCTAGCTTGCAGACTGGTTGCCACCCTCTGACCCTTGTCCGCCGCTCGTGGTCTCGCGGTAGCGTTCTCGCTTCCCGAGCACGGGGTCCCGGGTTCGATTCCCGGTGGGGTCAGGGATTTTCACCTGCCTCGAGATGACTGGGTGTTTGTGTTGTCCTCATCATTTCATCATCATCCAGGAAAGTGGCGAAATTGGACTGAGCAAAGATGGGGTAATTGTACGGGCGCTGATAACCACGCAGTTGAGCGCCCCACAAACCAAACATCATCATCATCATCACCCTCTGACCCACTAGCCACCCACCCCCAATTCTTCTCTATGCCTCCTTTTTCTCTCTCCTTCTACCCACCCCACTTGACACTACCCCCTCAACCTAATCCATCTGTTGAAATACAGCATTAGCACTGGCACCACATAGAGGTGTAGGGATATGTATTTGTGTGTGCTTGTGCATCTGTGTGTGTGTGTGTGTGTGTGCGCGCATGTGCGTGTGAGTGTGTGTTTTATGTTTTATTGTAGTTCAAAGAAGATAACTTCTTAAGCCACCTAGTTTTCTTTTTTTGTGTGTGTGTCTCTATTGATGACTCAACACTTCTGATTTTTGTGGTGTAGTCTTGTTTAATTCAGACGCATTTACATTTCTAGCATTCTTTTTCGTTGTTCATGTCTCCAATTCATTGTCTCCTTTGTGTGGTATGTAGGAATCTATCCTTTCTATAGTGCGGTTTTTTAGTCCAATAGATCACATTCTACAGGTGTGTACAGCTGAAACTTCAGCTTGTTCGTCGCCACAAAAGTTCAATGAACTTCTCCTTCTCTATGACAACGCAAGACCTCGCACAAGCCTGCGCACCAGAGAGCAGCTCACAAAACTTCATGGAACTGTTCTTCCTCATCAGCCCCCCAGCCTGTATCTCACACCTTCCAGGTTGCATTTGTTTGGTCCAATGAGATATGCACTCCGCGGGTAGCAGCACGAGGATGATGGGGAGGTTACTGTAGCAGCATTATTATACTGGCCCCAGGGTATAAAAGGAAGGGATCCATTTTTTTTGGAAGTTGGTATATTTATGTTTATTTTTCACACACATCATCATGATCTTTAGTGGCATATGACATTGAGATGTCACATGTGAGAACTTGGTTTTCTAAAAACTGTCTGAAGCTGATACCTAACTGTTTGGAGCTGTACTGGTTGATGGTTCTTCTGTATTGCACTGAGGCCAATAATGGTGAAATGTAAGATACTTAAGCATTAATATTAGACTGTGTTATTATTGAAACAGGGTTGCCATGAATTCTGGAAATCTGGGAATATCGGGGAATTTCAAACAGATCAAGGAAATTAAAAATAAATAAATAAATAAATAAATAAAAAATAAACTGGAAAAATCTTGTTTATATCTCAGTGGATGAAATTGTTTGTTTACTGATACATCATGCATTGTTAGTGGCTGGGCACAGCTGAGTATGTGTGCTGCTTCCCACCTCCCTCATACTTACTGCTTCTCTCCTTCCTACCATTCCGCTCAGCTTGCAGTCAGTGTTGCCATCACTTCTTGCTGATAACCTAGTAGCTGCCAACAAGAGTCAGGAAGGTGAGTGGAGTGGTTTGTTTGGATCTGATTCTCAGAGACTATTGATGCAATGGCTGGAGATGGCAGTCATGTGTGCATGAGTTGTGTCTGAGTGATTATGTGGAAGTGTGTGTGTCTCCTGACAAAGGCTATGGCTGAAAATTTAATTTGAGAGTGTGATTGTCTTTCCTGCATGCCTGTCTGCAGCTCAGTAATCATCTTCATAGCGAGTTGTTTTCTATCCTCATTAGAATTGATTCTCAGTGTATTTGCACAAGTTATTTGATCCTCAGATTGATCACTGCAATCTTATTTCATCATTGTGGTTTTGTGACACGTGAATAGCTGGCCACATGAGTGGACTTCCATGATGAGCCAAAATCACAGGCCATTTCTGTGGGTATCTCTAACAGATTGAGCCTGCTGATCTGAAACCCATTGTTTCCCACTAATGTGCAGACCCTGTCCATTGGATCTAGTCTCACCGATCTTCCTGAAGGCCAGGTCTGTTTGTGTGTGGCATAATGTGGCAGATTATTATCAAGGACCAAGGACTGCAGTGCTCCTCAGCAGGCCAGAAGCCACAGGCAATTGATTTCAGGAATTGCAACCGACTCATCACAAGTACACTGTACAGTGCAGCGTTTTATAGACATTTTATTCATTCTATTTTGGCACTTTGGAAGTAGTCCATATATTAGAAAGTAGGACAATAAGGAGAAGAAAATTGTGGCAGTTGCTGGTGGTTTGTGTGGTACGTACTCATATATTTTTCAAAAGAAAAATCACACAATACCTGCAAAACGAAATTATCATTTGGCATTGATGGCCAGGAGGCCCATCCAAGGAATGTTGGCCACCGGATTGCAAGTCTTCATTCAGGAGATCACATATTGCCGACTTGTGTGTCAGTGATCACGAAATGATGACGAGTGAAACACAACACCCAGACCACAAGTGGAGAAAACCTCCAATCTAGCCGGAAATCAAACCCAGGCCCACTACATGGTAGGCAAACACATTACCACTCAACTAATCAGATGGACAAACAATACCACTAAAATAATAGACATTACACAGTGGGTAATAACTGACAATAACAAACATATTAGCGGTCACTTGTAGTGTTGTTGTACACAACTCTTTCCCACCTTATACACATCTTTCAAGAGGCCTACTTTCCTCTGAGTTTAATTTTGAAGTCAGTTAAAGTATTTTAAATCTGTCTTGTGACTCCAAGGAAATGCGTATTTTAGTCACCAAATGTGTTTTGTTTTATTGAAATAAATAACATCCATGGTCTTAATGAAGCGCACATACCATTTGGCTTGTTCAAAAATGTTCAAATGTGTGTGCAATCTTATGGGACTTAACTGCTAAGGTCATCAGTCCCTAAGCTTACACACTACTTAATCTAAATTTTCCTAAGGAAAAACACACACACCCATGCCCGTGGGTGGACTCGAACCCCGCCGGGATCAGCCGCACAGTCCATGACTGCAGTGCCTTAGACTGCTCAGCTAATCCTGCGCGGCCCATTTGACTTGCTTTCTCCATCTAAATACAGTTCATTACAAAAGATTTTGATGTTAGTACTTAAGAGTTTTGCTCACACATTTAAAAATACAGAATTCACTTCGTTTTTGTCAACTTATGTCTTTACTCACCCTTGAAATCTCAGAGTTTTCCAGGGAACAATGCTAGTACTTGTCTGGAAATCAGGGAAATATGAGTGATTTCACTTGGGGAAACTTGTGGCAACCCTGTGAAATTATCAATCATCCTTTCAAGTCAACTGCACGTTGTTTACAATGCCAAGACAGCCAAACCACACGAAACAATTTGGTCAAAGAGGATGAAATAATGGAAACAGTTTTTTTTCATGATGTTATTTATATTCTAAAATTGAAAGAAAGGCTACAGTGTTCTATATAATTATATTTGCTTCCAGCATGCATTGAAGAACTACGTAGAGATGAAGGTTTGCCATTGTTTGCTGAAGATCCCATTAAGGATGCATTAAAACAAACTGAAGTGGAACCAGAATCAAACAATCAGCAAAGTGATAGTGCCTGCATTGTATTTCACGGGGCTCCAAGTACTGGTAAGCTGCATAGGTGTTACTCAACTTATTGTTATGAAGTTTGGTAGCGTTGAATGCAAATATCAGTCTAAATAGTTCAAAGTGCACTAAAACAAATTTTTAAGTGTATTTCTTGAAATCGTTTTGAGAACATGCTTACAACATATTGCACTCGTAAGACAATGGGAGTAAAATCTGTAGCTTTAGTGAAGAAAAAAAATCGTGATTTACTTTAAGATAATGAATAAAATAGTAAGTATTTACTCACAGTACTTAGTTTTAGTACAGCCAATGGTAGCATTTCAATTTTAGATTTACACTTTGTGGATGAAACAGAAGTTTATTCTGCACAGTCAGATCAAAACTGTTTATGTGATGCTAATACTGTTACATTACAGACTCAATGATATATTTTTGCATAAACTTCTTCATCTATTTCAGTTTCATAGGTAATAGAATTGTGCTTTTCTTTAAAGCAAAGTACCACTGATATCTCTTATCAACCCTGAAGTAGCCATGGATGTTTAATTTATTTATTCAGGCATAAAACAATGTACATTGTATGAATGTCATCAAATGTTTGTACAATATTTCTTATTTAAAATAAGCATGCCTCATTCAGTATTTATAGCTCCTATAGTTAGCTGTACTTTTAAAATCACATCATAAATTTTTACGTAGTACTATATTCATGAACATGAAGTAACTGTTGTGTAGGTACATGATGAAAGACTCCCAGGGTACTGTAAAGTTAAGATTTATTAAAAAAACAAAACCAAAAATGAAACATCAGTCGAACATAAGAATTGGTGAAGACATTAATAATGAATGCATGGAAAAAAAAAAAAAAAAAAAAAAAAAAAAAACACAAAAACCCACATTCAGTTATTTGTACAGTTTTTTATTTTATTTTTATTTATTTTCACACACTCTCTCACTCATATGTAGAGGGAGGATGAAGATGTGCAATTTTAAATATGAGGTATTATGAGTTTTATGTATCATATGTGTGCATGAATAATAGTATACTGAACAGCAGTATCAAGTATTTTTTATTTATTGAAGTGAAGTGAAAACCATAAGATGAGGATTTTCTTGATTACGACAAGTGATGGTGTTCTTGGAATCTGCTGCCTGCAACTACAACTGAAATCTGAGCGAAGTCTGATAGCCAAGAGAAATTCAAATAAGCACAGAACATTTCTAATAATGCAATTTTATTATATCCTACAAAAATGTGTCTTCATGTGCATATTCAATAATATTTATGCAGTTCAGAACTTCCAAGAGATTTCCTTCTACTGTGTGTATAAAATATGATGACATGGAAATATGAGAAGTTGAGAGTGTAAAATTCTTGGGATTACAACTAGATAATAAATTCAGTTGGGAGCGACATACTAATGAACTGCTAAAGCACCTAAACATGTCTGTGTTTGCAATGTGAATGATGTCAGACAAAGGAGATACAAATATTTAAAAAACTGGCAAATTTTCACTCCATTGTGTCATATGGTATCATGTTTCAGTTTAATCCACAAATTGAGAAAAAATTTTTAGAGTACAGAAGCAAATAATAGGAGTAATGTGTAGTGTAAATCCAAGAACATCATGTCGAAACCTATTCAAATAATTGAGCATACTAACCACAGCTTCTCAGAATATTTATTCCTTAATGAAGTTTGTTGTAAATGATACATCTCTTTTTCCAACTAACTGCTTGGTCATAACTACTGTCTGCTTCACATCTCCTGTGCAGCAAGCTACATAAATTTAAAACTGTGTTTTTCTCACTTGTCACTTTTTTTCCAAGTGTTTTTGCTTTTAGGAAGGTTTACTTTTTGAGTACTAGCAATAGTGTTCCATAGATTTCGTGTTTGTTTTGAATACAGTCCAGATACATTTAGTGCTTATTTTCATTGTTTCCAACAAGAAGAGTCTAGTAACCACAGTTTAGCCAGTTATCAGCCACCTCTAGTGAATTAGCAGTCTAGTTAAGGCTTAAACCAGAGGCTCAGATTATTCTACAGAGATCTGGAGTGCAAATTTCTTGACCTCCGCTATCGGGTCCCCCTGAATAGGTCAAGTGTGCACTACATGCTGGAACCAGTTACAAGGTTAGCAGAGTATGTGTGGAGTGCACATCTGGGTTTTTAGGTTAGAGAATTCCCACCCTAGGCCTGAGAAGATGCCTCCTGAGACGCGATAAGGTAGCAGTAGGCAAATTGCAATAGGGAATGACAATAGCAATGTGGTAATAGTAAGCTGCAGGAGTATCTATAGAAAGGTCCCAGAATTGCTCTCATTAATAAATGGTCACATTGCCCACTAGCACTAGGGACGGAAAGTTGGCTGAAACCAGATGTAAACAGTAATGAAATTCTAAACTCAGATTGGAATGTATACCGTAGAGACAGTCTGGACATTGAAGGGGGAGGCATGTTTATAGTGATAAAAAGTGCAATAGTATTGAAGGGAATTGATGGAGATCAAACATGGTAATTGGATGTCTCTATAGGCTACCTGGCTCAGCAGCTGTTGTGGCAGAACACCTGAAGGAAAATTTGGAAAATATTTCAAGTAGCTTTCCCAACCATGTTATAGTTCTGGGTGGAGATTTTAATTTACCAGATATAGACTGGGAGACTCAAATGTTTATAATGTGTGGACAAAGAATCCAGTGAAATTTTTCTAAGTGCATTATCTGAAAACTAGACCTTCTGGTGACAAACAGACCCAAACTATTTGAAACAGTTAATGCAGAACAGGGACTCAGTAATCATAAAGCAGTTGCAGCATCAATGATTTCAGCCATAAATAGAAATATTAAAAAAGGTAGGAAGATTTTTCTGTTTAGCAAACGTGGCAAAAGGCAGATTTCAGATTACTTGACAGCTCAACACAAAAGTTTTATCTCAAGTACAGATAGTGTTGGGGATAAGTGGACAAAGTTCAAAACCATCAAACAGTATGCATTAGATGAGCATGTACCAAGCAAGATCATAAGAGATGGAAAAGAGCCGCCATGGTACAACAGCCGAGTTAGAAAACTGCTACGGAAGCAAAGGGAACTTCATAACAAACATAAACATAGCCAAAGCCTTGCAGACAAACAAAAATTACATGAAGCAAAATGTAGTGTGAGAAGGGCTATGCAAGAGGCATTCAATGAATTCAAAAGTAAAGTTCTATGTACTGACTTGGCAGAAAATCCTAAGAAATTCTGATCTTATGTCAAAGCAGTAGGTCGATCAAAACAAAATGTCCAGACACTCTGTGACCAAAATGATACTGAAACAGAGGATGACAGACTAAAGGCTAAATACTAAATGTCTATTTCCAAAGCTGTTTCACAGAGGAAGGCTGCACTGTAGTTCCTTCTCTAGATTGTCACACAGATGACAAAATGGTAGATATTGATAAAAAAAAATAGATGACAGAGGGATAGAAAAACAATTAAAATTGCTCCAAAGAGGGAAGGCCGCTGGACCTGATAGGATACAAGTTCAATTTTACACAGAGTAAATGAAGGAACTAGTCCCCATTCTTGCATCAGTGTACTGTAGGTCTATAGAAGAGTGAAGTGTTCCAAAAATTGGAAAAGGGCACAGGTCATCCCCGTTTTCAAGAAGGGACGTCGAACAGATGTGCAGAACTATAGACCTATATCTCTAACGTCGATCAGTTGTAGAATTTTGGAACATGTATTATGTTTCATTATAATGACTTTTCTGGAGACTAGAAATCTACTGTGAAGGAATCAGCATGTGTTTAGAAAAAGATGATCATGTGAAACCCAGCTCACACTATTCGTCCACAAGACTCAGAGGGCCATAGACATGGGTTCCCAGGTAGATGCAGTGTTTCTTGACTTCCTCAAGGTGTTTGATACAGTTACCCATAGTTGTTTAATGAACAATGTAAGAGCATATGGACTATCAGACCAATTATGTGATAGGATTGAAGAGTTCTTAGATAACAGAACGCAGCATGTCATTGTCAATGGAGAGAAGTCTTCCGGAGTAAGAGTGATTTCAGGTGTGCCGCAGGGGAGTGTCATAGGACCGTTGCTATTCACAATATACATAAATGACCTGGTGGATGACATCGGAAGTTCACTGAGGCTTTTTGTGGATGATGCTGTAGTATATTGAGAGGATGTAACAATGGAAAATTGTACTGAAATGCAAGCGGATGTGCAACAAATTGACACATGGTATAGGGAATGGCAATTGAATCTCAGTGTAGACAAGTGTAACGTGCTGCAAACACATAGAAAGAAAGATCCTTTATCATGTAGCTACAATATAGCAGGTCAGCAACTGGAAGCAATTAATTCCATAAATTATCTGGAAGTAGGCATTAGGAATGATTTAAATTGAATTACCATATAAAATTCATCATCGGTAAAGCAGATGCCAGACTGAGATTCATTGGAACATCCTAAGGAAATGCAGTCTGAAAACAAAGGATGTAGGTTACAGTACACTTGTTCGCCCACTGCTTGAATACTGCTCACCGGTGTGGGATCTGTACCAGATAGGGTTGATAGAAGAGATAGAGAAGGTCCAATAGAGAGCAGTGTGCTTCATTACATGATCATTTACTAATCACAAAAGCGCTACAGAAATGATAGATAAACTCCAGTGGAAGACTCTGTGAGAGAGACACTCAGTAGCTTGGCATGGGCTTCCATCAAGGAGTCAAGCAGTATATTGCTCCCTCTTATGTATATCTCGCGAAGAGACCATGAGGATAAAATCAGAGATATTAGAGCCCACACAGAGGCATACCGACAATCGTTCTTTCCACAAACAATATGAGACTGGAATAGAAGGGAGAACCGATAGAGGTACTCAAGATACCCTCCACCACACAACATCAGGTGGCTTGCAGAGTATGGATGTAGATGTAGATGTAGATGCACACGGTATCAATACTAGGAATAAGAACAATATACATAAAGATTTAAAATCACTTACTCTTGCCCAGAAAGGAGTCCAGTATTCAGCAACGCGTATTTTCAGTGTTACCAGCAACCATTAAGAGTTTAGTTTGAGACAAGGCACAATTTAAACATAATTTAAAAGAATTTTTGGTGGCCAACTCCTTCTATTCCATCCATAAATTTCTCAAGAAGTGCAGTAGACCATTTTAATGAAAATTTTTTAATTTCAATTTTTGACAATACTTGGTTGTAACAGCCAAGTAACTAACTACTGTGTGAATGATGGATGTATGGAAAGCAGATGTAAGTCTTAAGTCTGTAAATAGTGGAATATTAATTTTAAATCTTGTACATAATTTGACTGTTCTTAACTGAGGATCATTGAAATGAATAATTTACTTTAATTTATGACAACACTTGGTTGTAATAGCCAAGTAACTAGCTGCTGTGTGAATGATGGATTTAATGAAAGCAGATGTAAGTATTAAACCTGTAAAAATAAGAAGTTTAATTTTAATTCATGTACATAATTTTACTGTTTATTGGCTGAGGATCATTAAAATTAATGAAACTCAAGTTTTTCTAATTACTTTTTTGTAATGTGTTTATCTGACATGTTCCACACCCAGGAGGATCATCCCCTCTTTTGTGGGTCTATGGAATGAATAATTAATCTAATCTAATCTAACAATAATAATATATTTTTATTTCTTTTTTCATTTTTTTTATTTTTTTTATTACAACACAACTGGCGTCTGCGACAGGACTTCAGGGCACCGGTTGTGAGTAGTGTTTGTTAAATACTGATATAGTAAGAAATTTTTATGACATTGTTATGAGTCATAAAAACTAATTGTCTGTTTTCTGTTTGCATGAATCACAATGGGAGGAAGTATTGCAAAAAGGCAAAAATTGAGTAGAAATTTTGGAAAGGAATAAAAATTGGATGCAGGTTAAGTAAAAATATTCAGTAGTAAGCTGTTTTGTTCGGCGCAGCAAAGGTAGGATGGCTATGCATGTTCTTGCATGGTTACACTTGGCAGCACCTCTTTTGATGTAGATAGAAACCTTTTCCTCAGTATTTCCTTCCTGAGTTTAATTTGCAAGAAATTTACAGAAATTTTTCAGTGAGATACATATTGTCACAAAAACATAAAGAATTGCAATACAATAGTTTGCACATCATAATAGACATAAAACAGTGTTTGATATTATCTAAATTCATTTATCAAGTGTAATAATTAGTGTACGAAATTTTAAATTTTTTTTGAAATTTCTGTTTTTTTACGTATTCATACAACATGGCAGGAAAAAATATGTCCTTTGTTGATGGCGATAGTGAAAATGCAATCAGACAAGATGGCTTAGAATTGCATGATTGAACAATTGAAATTCAGGTGCCATGCATGCCTGCTGTAGAAAGTTTAATTAGCTCAGAGATAAGTGCCACAGGAGTGACAAATGATAGCGACGCTCTGCAGCAGAACAGCCTTGATGACACAATGTTTACAACTGACGAGGCAATGTCATGCATCTTCCAGAGTGACATACCACTCATGAATGAAACACTGGAGAGTGATTCCAATATGAATTTTGGCAACAAGTTACAGACACCACTTGGTCCCAACACAAACATTAACTTGGGAAGTACAGCTGACAGCAACCACAGTAGTACAACTGAAGCACTGCAATGGCAGTTACTATCTAACATAAATTAGAAATTTGGTGATATGAAACACAATATGAACACCAATTTTGGTAATTTGACACAAGATATGAACATGGGAAAACAGCCACAAAATACTGTTACACAAGATCTAAATGAAATGAAGCAAGAACAAAAAAGTATTCAAGGAGTTGCAAGACATGGTCTCACAGGAATTCAAAGACTCAGCAAAAAAATTTTCTGTTGAAATCGACGTCAGATTGAATGATACGAAAACACCGGTGAAGCATGAAGTACTTTTCTTAAGTTAACAGTAACATTTCAGAGTTAAAACGGGAGGTAGATTCTTTTAATGAACATTGTGATGTAGTAGAGCATAAGATAAAGAAAATCACAGATGCAATCACAAACATTGAAGTCAATTGTTTTCAACAGTAAGAGAGGTAGTCACTGTCATTAACGAGCTAAATAAAGACTATGAAAGTGCACCTCCAGCTGTAAAAGAGGTTACTTTAAAGGTTGCAACATTAGAGGTTGACTCAGCATGTGCTAAGAAGGAAAGAGAGAAAATCAGTGAAAATCTGAGTGATGTCATTAGTCAAGCTGAAGCAGGTAAATTAGATAAGGGTAATACCATTGCACAGAAGTTGGTAACAGATTGTAAGTTATACACAGATGTAGTAGAAAAGGCTATTCAGAAAAAAGAAAATGAAATCATGAACAAGGTATACATTAACCTACAAGACAAGAGGATCTGAAATCTTTTAGAAGAAAATATTACCAGATCTCAAAATGTGCATGTAAATAATACACAGGCTACAGCGAACAAACCACAACCTGTCAGTATTTATCCATAAATTGTCACGAGTCCCACAGCAGGTACCAATGACAGTGTAGAGTGCAAAATGTAAACATACCCACAACTCCTATATCTGAACAATTACCATCCGGAATTAAAGGGAACTAAAATAACAACATAAATACAATAAAAAATGCAGCGTGTCTGTAAACTATTTTTGCAGGCAAAGGTTTGCTGATACATTGACAGTTTCCTACATTCACTACTGATGGTAAGACAATAAATCCCGTAGTATTTACCAGTGCTTTTCATCATGTATTTCCATGCAACTGGACGAAAGCACAGAAAATCAGATTTGTCGTGGGACATACGCAAGGTGATGTGCTTTTATGGGAAACTGAAGTGGCCAAACATTGCAACACTTATATTGAATCTGAATGAGTTTTCCTCAACAAATACTGGTCTGAGGCAGAGCAAGAAAGACTCAGATATGAGGTTTTCAACCCTGCACAATTCAATAGCAAATACAGTAATCTATGTGGGGTACTTTGAAAAATACCTGAACAAGACAAGCTACTGGATTAACCCAGTATCACAGGTAGACATGTTAAAAATTTAGAAAAAGTCATTTACCATCACACATTAGAGAAAAATTAGTCACAATGCCAGAGCATGACACTGGCTGTTTTCTGTCAGTGCTCAATTCTATTGACTTAATCTATGAGGGAAGACCTGTACCCAACAGAGCAACAGAAAATCAGGCACATCAACAACATAGTTATATAAATCAGTCAGTAAAATGTGATCTAAAAATGCAACTACTGTGGTACACTTACTAGCAAAGTTGGATACCCAGAGGTAATGAGCACGGTAACGGAAATGGAAGAAAAAGTACTCACACAGTGCAACTAACTGAAATTTCTCCAGGTAATGAATTAAGTCATACTACATCATCGGAAAACACCAACCGGTTATAGTTAGACCCAGGCTATTGACCTCTCAGGGAGTGGGGACAAAGCAAAATTACAAATAAGTTTCATAAGTTTTGACAAAGAAGGTGACATCAAGGATGATTTGTATCAGCATGAGTTAGGTATAGTAGATAAAATCAAGAAAGAACATGTACAAGCAATTATTAAGATGAAAAATTTAACATTGACACACAGTTAATTTTAGAAACAGGTTCAACTACCAACCTAATATCAAATGCATTTTTTTGTGAATTGAAGAATATAGGCAAATTCCCTAGATTTACTGTACCAAATTGCAAGGTGCAGACTGCTACAGGTAGTAAGACTAAATTGGTTAAGCATCAGGCACTTGTTCTATTACAAATTGAACATTTTACAGTGAAGTGCAACTTTATTATAATTGACAAACTTATAGTTAATTGTCTTATTGAGATGGACACATTTAGAACATACAAAACACAGATTGGCATAGGTTATGGTAAATGCCACTTTTATGTTAAGGTTTGGATTTTTTCTGTTGATTTAGTCAGAATAACTGATGAAAGTAACAAAAACAAATGTAATGGTACAATATTCCTTTCCAGCTGTATATTTCACAAAGAAATTTGGTACTGAACAAGAAGCAAACACTGAGGTTAGTTATGAAATGGTTGAGCAGAAACAGGTACTAAATGAAATGCAACAACAAGAACTTTCTAACTTGTTATTTAAGTATGCCAATGTTTTCAGTAAGGAGCCAGGAGTAATCAAAGACTATGAATAGAAATTTGAAGTCTATCCATGTGAGACATTTTTTGTATTGTCATATCCTCTTCCATTGGCAAAATGAGAGGCAGTAAGGGAAGAGATCAATTGTATGATTAAATGGGGACTTATACAACCTTCATTTTCACCATATTGTAGTCCAATATTACCAGTAAATAAACCAGACAGTTCTGTAAGATCGATTCTCGATACTAGAGGTATCAATAAGATAAAAGTACCAGTACGCAAGACCAGACAACTTGGATGAACAGCTTCTAAAGTTTTACAATACAAAATATTTCAGTATACTTGATCTCAAGATGCCCTACTGGCTCCTAAAGCTCCAAGAAGAAAGTAAAAAATATACAGCATTTGTTTGTGATGGTAGAAGTTATGAATTCTGTGTTCTACATTTTCGACTGAACCTTAGTGCAGGCGTGATTATATCTGCATTGGACAAGGTCTTAGTACCAGAATTACTTAGCAAAGTCACTGTTTACATAGACAATATGCTAATAGCCACATCCATTTGGTTATGAAGTATCAGTCTCATTGAACTGGTGCTTCAAAAATTTGCAGATTACAGTGTAACACCCAACTTAAAAAAAGTCTAGTTTTGGTAGGGAAAAAGTCAGATTTTTAGGACATGTGTCAGAACAAGGTATATTAACTGATCTGAAAAAAACTTGATTCCATAACCAATTGTACAGCCCCAAGGAATAAAAAACAACTAAAAGCCTTTTTAGGACTAGCATATTTTTTTCATAAATTTGTACCACAGTAACCGATGAACAGTGATGCATTGCTCAACTTGTTATGAAAAAATAGGTATTGGTTATGGGATGATAAGTGTCTAGAGGACATTAATAAACTTAAGCAGGCCTTAGTCAATGCAAATAATCTTAGCCACCCTGATATGTCCAAGGTTTTTTGTCTATGCACAGTTGCCTCATCTCAGGGGCTGGGGCGTTCTTGTTCCAGATGCGAGAAGAAGAAGGTAAGGAAGTACCCAAGGTCATCAGTTTTTCTAGTCACACATTAGCAGATGCAGAAAGTGTCAAAATTGGAAAGTTTATCTGTAATATGTGCATTTAAAGAGTTTGAATAATTTTTGTGATGTAAGAATACCAAAGTGTACTGTGCCCACCAGTCGCTGTCATTTCTTCTAACATGTAAACTATTGCACTGTAGATTATCTAGGTGGTGTCTATACTTACAAGAATTCAATTTCAAGGTCATTTATGTTAAAGGAAGTCAGAATGTTATTGCAGATGCTTTGTCTCAGTTACCACAAGGCTTAGAGGAATTTGGTGAATTAACTGAGGAAGATGCAGAACTCAGAATGTTATTAATGCAACGTACATCACAACAGCCTGAATACCATGAGTTTTGGAAGCAAACGAAAATTATAAAACAACAACATCACAGATGGAGTGAAGTCATGCAAAACCTTATGCAATATGAAGGTGGAAAGGGAAGTAATTGGTATCAGAAGTACAAGGGTATTTTGTTTCATGGAAAACATGAAAAGTCTGCTCAGTGGTCTGTGTATATTCCTGGAGATTATGTCGACAAATTTTTAAGACACACACATGGAGTATGGGGACATATGGAGTAGGCAAACGTACTGAAAAAATTGCTACACTTTGTTATTTTCCAAATTTGAGAAGGCGAGTCCTACAGATATTAAGAAAACATGCAATATGTCAAAAATCAAAACAGTCCAATGTGTCAAAATATACTGAACAATATCCAATACCAACAAAAAAACCTCTAAATATAGTCTCCCTGGACATAGTTAGTCCATATCCAAGAAGTAAAAGAGGAGTAAGATATGTAGTAGCACCATATGACATTTTCTCGAAACATATCAAAATGTATGCCGTTAAAAATGCAACAGCCACAAATATCAGAATAAGAATTGAGGGAGACTATTTGAGAAGAGTGGGTAAACCAAAGGCACTACTAACTGATAATGCTTCACATTTTGTTGAGCAAAAGTGGAAACAGTTTTTGACCTCACAGGGCATAAAGCACATATTAATAAGCTTTTTTCACCAAGAAGCAACCCCATTATAATGAGTCTTTAAGGAATTTAACTGATTTATTGGGATATACAACCCTCATAAACACATGTATTGATGTTCCAAAGAAAACAAATGAATGAGTGGGAGTCACCCATACCAAAGGCACCCACTACAAAAATGACGCTACAAGACAAAATCAAACAAGCCATGGTTACACTAGAAAACAGGGCCGAGTACAGAAAGAAAATTTATAATAAGAAACTAGAATGTGTTACACATTTTTTTGAAGGGCAATGAGTCCTCTTATGGACACACCATAAACAAATAAAATTTAGCAAACTGAATACAAAGTGGCAATTACTCTATTGGGGACCATATGTAATTTCCAAAATAGCATACCCTGGGATGTATAGATTAGTCTTATGAGAAAACAGGGAGAGACAATGGTCTGCATCCTCACAAAGATATAAAATCTATGCACTATGTACAATTATCTTGTGATAGAAAGAAAAAATGCTACCTAGCTTCATCATTCTATAAAAGCTTTTATAGAATGATGAAGCTAGGTAGCATTTTTTCTTTCTATCACAAGATAATTGTACATAGTGCACATAACTCTAACTTTAATTTTTCTTCTGGAGTGTATTTTAAGATAAAGTAATGTGTATATGCATAAGTATTTCTTTTGATTAGCACACATAGATATAAAATTAGCAGCAAGGAGAAGTAATACACCGCTTGACGCAAAGCAAAGGTATAAACAAAATAAGCTTATGGCTCAGCTGCCTGCACTCAACAATACACGCTGACATCAGTAGTAGGAGAGGAGACATTGACCTGTGTGCACCCACGACAGACTGGCAGAATGTGCAACGAAATAGGAGTGTAACATGTACAAGTACTTAACTTAAATACAAAGTTAACAGAAATACTACACAAATACATCTACTGCCTAAGAACTAAGGAACCTGTTGATGTATGTACACAGAGATTTAATCAAATACTAAGCTACATACAACATATTTACAAGAAAAGAAGCATTAAGAAATATTACACAAGATGTCTAAGCTAAGGAGAAATGACAAAATACTGTAAGAGATGTCAGATGATTCTCTTTGCAGGGTAAATGATAATAAAGGATAACATAATAAACAGATGTCTATGAATTTAAACAATGTATGGAAATATCTGACAATGCATGCAGTGACCAGATGTATTAGTGGCCCCCGAGCTACGTAATGCAATTAGTTTTAAGTTGGTTTTAAGTTTTCTTTTTCTTTCAGCAACCAGTGCATCATCATGGCACAGAAGAAGAGAATTACATTGAGAGTAACAGGTACCAAATGAAGAAACGGGCCATTCCTCTAGTACACAATTTAGTATAAGGATATTTATGAAGAGGTCATAAGGGAAATGAAAAATGAAATATGTATCGCCACAGTGTATCTCCCTGACGATTTTCAGTACCTGTTCACTGCTGAGCACACATAAATATTTAAGCATGAGATTTTGCAAAAACCAATTAATTTTTATCGTGTCACATGAAAGCTTTAATAATGACATTTTTATGTATTCCAGAAAGATAAGTCTATGATGGTTAAAACTTCATATTTCACACTAAGCTACATGTGAATTGAAGTAAATAGCACTAGTACATGAAGAAACAACAGGATACTACATGAGTGACTAGTCAGTACACATTATATTCATGATACGAAAGTTCCTTGGCAACTAGTCCATGACTGTACAAGTAACATTTCCTCATAAATCCTTGAACCAGTAGATGAGTGTTCCCCTTCTTCCGTCCCAAACAAAGGAGACAGTGCCAAGCATAGTTAGGCCAGCAATGTGCAATGTTTTGGCCCTCTTTCCAGTGTTTTTCTCCCTCCTCTACCTAAGGAAAAAATGAGCTCCAATAAGTGTTAAAAATGGCTCTGAGCACTATGGGACTTAACATCTGAGGTCATTAGTCTAAGTGTTAAAAGCCTGTCTTTAAGTGAAACATAAATGTATCATATGCTTGCATTGTATCAGGATAATGTGGATGTAATTAATTTGTATATATAATGGGAACAAAGATAAGTTGAAACCAACAAGCAAAATTTAGTAACAGAACCTTGTTAATGAAAATTTTATGACATTTTAAAACTTACGAAATTTATATTCATAGTAGAAGTGATGGATGGAGTGTCAGCCATAGGTATAAGCTATCATGTTATGTACATTGTTGTAACTCAATATTTCTATGAATTTTCATAGGAAACCAAACTCCACATGAAGAAATGAACTTTAAAGACAAGCAAATTATACTATGTTTTGGATGCCTGTACTTGTCTTTCAGCATGTGAATGTTCAAGGGGGATGATACGAACAAACATGAGCAACAAAATAATTTCTGAGTATCATGAATCACAAGTGAACTACAGTTGTTCGAGCTGGTACTTACCTCACTGACGGATGGTGTTGGTTGGGGTTCTCTCCACTGAAAATGTGAATGCAATGGGTAATAATGACGTCCAGGCTGTAAAAATGGAGATCTTCTGCCACAGTATTGGGTTTTGAACAATAAGCACACACTCTCTGCACCAAGAACGAAGACAGACACCACGGCAGTTCTTCAGTATGTGACGCTCAGGTGAAAGTGTGACACTCAGTGTGAAATCAACACTAAGAAAACGAGTGCACGCACTTGTGATGGTAGCAGCTGACATATTGACTGTTGGCGACTAGTTCTTTGCTGCCAAATCTGTCAGTGCGCAAGCACAAAACCTGGCAGTGAGAATGAAGCAAACTGAACATTATTGTCAGCATGCTAAATTCAAATATGTAATAGACTTTCATATTATATATATAACCATTCAACTCTAATTACATAGGATAACCTGACGTATGCATTCCACTAAATAAAAGAGAATCGAACAAAGGGCATCAACCCCTATCGGCAATTGTAAACATGTACAAGCAGAAAACACTGTACGTCTCCATACCATGTCAGCATACAGTGCGGGGACAATTGTTAAGGTACATAATGAAAAACCCCCAGGATATCATGAAGCTAAAATTTATTAAAAACAAAAAATGAAACACTGATTGACCATAAGCATTGGCAAAGATGTTAATTATGAATGTGCAGTGAGGAGCAAACAAATGAAAAAAACATTAATTTTTTGTACATAATTTGGGTAAAATATTCCAGAGGTAAAATAGTCCCCCATTCAGATCTTCAGGTGGGGGCTGCTCAAGAGGACGTTGTTATCAGGAGAAAGAAAACTGGCATTCTACAGATCGGAGTGTGGAATGTCAGATCCCTTAATCAGGCAGGTAGGTTAGAAAATTTAAAAAGGGAAATGGATAGGTTAAAGTTAGATATAGTGGGGATTAGTGAAGTTCAGTGGCAGGAGGAACAAGACTTTTGGTCAGGCGAATACAGGATTATAAATACAAAATCAAATAGGGGTAATGCAGAAGTAGGTTTAATAATGAATAAACAAATAGGAGTGTGGGTAAGCTACTACAAACATCATAGTGAACGCATTATTGTGGCCAAGATAGACATGAAGCACATGTCTACTACAGTAGTAAAAGTTTATGTGCCAACTAGCTCTGCAGATGATGAAGAAATTGAAAAAGTGTATGATGAAATCAAAGAAATTATTCAGATAGTGAAGGAGATGAAAATTTAATAGTGATGCGTGAAGGGTATTCGGTTGTAGGAAAAGGGAAGGAAGGAAACGTAGTAGGTGAATATGGATTGGGGCTAAGAAATGAAAGAGGAAGCCGCCTGGTAGAATTTTGCACAGAGCACAACTTAGTCATAGTTAACACTTGGTTCAAGAACCATAAAAGAAGACTGTGTACATGGAAGAACTCTGGAGATACTAGAAGGTTTCAGATAGATTATATAATGGTAAGACAGAGATTTAGGAACCAGGTTTTAAATAGTAAGACATTTCCAGGGGCAGATGTGGACTCTGACCACAACCTATTGGATATAAACTGCAGATTAAAACTGAAGAAACTGCAAAAAGGTGGGAATTTAAGGAGATGGGACCTGGATAAACTGACTAAACCAGAGGTTATACAGAGTTTCAGAGAGAGCATAAGGGAACAATTGACAGGAATGGGGGAAAGAAATACAGTAGAAGAAGAATGGGTAGCTTTGAGGGATGAAGTAGTGAAGGCAGCAGAGGATCAAGTAGGTAAAAAGACAAGGCCTAGTAGAACTCCTTGGGCAACAGAAGAGATATTGAATTTAATTGATGAAAGGAGAAAATATAAAAATGCAGTAAATGAAGCAAGCAAAAAGAAATACAAACGTCTCAAAAATGAGATTGACAGGAAGTGCAAAATGGCTAAGCAGGGATGGCTAGAGAGCAAATGTAAGGATGTAGAGGCTTATCTCATGAGGGGTAAGATAGATATTGCCTACAGGAAAATTAAAGAGACCTTTGGAGAAAAGAGAACCACTTGCATGAATATCAAGAGCTCATATGGAAACCCAGTTCTAAGCAAAGAAGGGACAGCAGAAAGGTGGAAGGAGTATATAGAGGGCCTATACAAGGGCAATGTTCTTGAGGACAATATTATGGATATGGAAGAGGATGCAGATGAAGATGAAATGGGAGTTATGATACTGTGTGAAGAGTTTGACTGAGCACAGAAAGATCTGAGTCGAAACAAGGCCCCCGGGAGTAGACAACATTCCATTAGAACTACTGACGGCCTTGGGAGAGCCAGTCCTGGCAAAACTCTACCATCTGGTGAGCAAGATGTATGAGACAGGCAAAATACCCTCAGATTTCAAGAAGAATATAATAATTCCAATCCCAAAGAAAGCAGGTGT
This sequence comes from Schistocerca cancellata, assembly GCF_023864275.1. Classification (NCBI taxonomy): domain Eukaryota; kingdom Metazoa; phylum Arthropoda; class Insecta; order Orthoptera; family Acrididae; genus Schistocerca; species Schistocerca cancellata. The sequence goes on along the minus strand of NC_064630.1, from coordinate 145,440,398 downwards.
TGACAGATGTGAAAATTACCGAACGATCAGTTTAATAAGCCACAGCTGCAAAATACTAAAGCAAATTCTTTATAGACAAATGGAAAAACTAGTAGAAGCCAATCTCAGGGAAGATCAGTTTGGATTCATAGAAACACTGGAACACGTGAGGCAATACTGATGCTACGATTTATCTTAGAAGATAGGTTGAGGAAAGGCAAACCTACGTTTCTAGCATTTGTATACTTAGAGAAAGCTTTTGACAATGTTGACTTGAATACACTCTGTCAAATTCTGAAGGTGGCAGGGGTAAAATACAGGGAGCGAAAGGCTATTTACAATTTGTACAGAAACCAGATGGCAGTTATGAGTCCAGGGACACGAAAGGGAAGCAGTGGTTGGGTAGGAAGAGAGACAGGGTTGTAGCCTTTCCCCGATGTTATTCAATCTTTATATTGAGCAAGCAGTGAAGGAAACAAAAGAAAAATTTGGAGTAGGTATTAAAATCCATGGAGAAGTAATAAAAACTTTGAGGTTTGCCGATGACGTTGTAATTCTGTCAGAGACGGCAAAGAACTTGGAAGAGCAGTTGAATGGAATGGATAGTGTTTTGAAAGGAGGATATAAGATAAACATCAACAAAAGCAAAACGAGGATAATGGAATGTAGTCGAATTAAGTTGGGTGATGCTGAGGGAATTAGATTAGGAAATGAGACACTTAAAGTAGTAAAGGAGTTTTTTGGGGAGCAAAATAACTGATGATGGTCAAACTAGAGAGGATATAAAATGTAAACTGACGATGGCATGGAAAGCGTTTCTGAAGAAGAGAAATTTGTTAACATTGAGTCAAGTGTCAGGAAGTCATTTCTGAAAGTATTTGTACGGAGCGTAGCCATGTGTGGAAGTGAAACATGGATGATAAATAGTTTGGACAAGAAGGGAATAGAAGTTTTCAAAATGTGGTGCTACAGAATAATGCTGAAGATTAGATGGGTAGATCACATAACGAATGAGGACGTACTGAATAGGATTGGGGAGAAGAGAAGTTTGTGCCACAACTTGACTAGAAGAAGGAATCAGTTGGTAGGACATGTTCTAAGGCATCAAGGGATCACCAATTTAGTATTGGAGGGCAGCATGGAGGGTAAAAATTGTAGAGGGAGACCAAGAGATGAATACACTAAGCAGATTCAGAATGATGTAGGTTGCAGTAGGTACTGGGAGATGAAGAACCTTTCACAGGGTAGAGTAACGTGGAGAGCTGCATCAAACCAGTCTCAGGACTGAAGACCACAACAACAACAACAATTTTGTTTGTCTCTCTCTTGTATTAGACGTTTTGTTAAGAAGTGCTTTGTGGAGGATGACAGGCTGCAAGCTTTTTGCATCATACATATTTCGAAAATTAAAAAAAAAAAAAAAAAAGGTAATGATACCAGTGGTAAGTATTTTTTATTCAAGTGAAGTGAAACCAAGCAAGGAGGATTTTCTTAATTATGACAGGCACTGGTGTACTTGAAATCCACTGCCTGCATCTTCAATTGAAATTTAAGAGAAGAAGTCTGATAGCCTAAAAATTTGTACACGCAATAGAACATTTCTAATGACGAATTGTATCATCCTTTTAAAAGTCTTTCATATATATATTATTTTATTTTATTTGTTTTTCTATTTACAACACACTTGTCAGCAGTACCCATGTACAGGGAGCTCTAAAAAGGTGTAGAATACCTTCAGAGATACAAGTACTGATAAAAGAAAGGCCCAATAGCATACTTTTTAAGATAAACTTGTGTTTATAGGAAGGGCTGCGAAAAAAGGGAGAAGGATCAATCTCACATAACAACAGTAAAGCATAATTATTGAAATCAAAACCATAAAATTGAAAAAATTAGAATGTTATCAAATTAAATAAACTGAAACTCTACAGTAATTATTAAAGAACAAATCCAAAATTCAGTAAAATTAAATTAAAAGAAAAATAATAAACTCCAAAATAATATCTTATTGTGTTCAGATCAGCACATGAATAAACACTAGTCATAAAAGTAAAACTAGACAGAAACATGAAAGAATGAACAAATTATCAACAATTATTTAATAAATAAAGGGGAATCAAAACAGTCAGAAATAAATATTTTTGCACAAAGATAAACCAAAAGAATTAAATAATTCATAATAATGAGACCAAATTGTTGAAACTAAGATAGGGAGACCCTCACAATCTGAAAAAACTAAAAAATAACTGGAAAAAATAATCACAATCAAATTCAATAAGGAAAATAATAATTTACATAAATAAAGAAGAACAATGTATTCCAGTCTCAATGAAACCATTGATAAACAGTTACGTTTTGGAGTAAGCATGTTAACGCTAGCAAAATAAACAAATAAATAACTAAAATTAGAGAATATGAACATCAATTTTAACAGTTGAAAAAAAAAAATGCTACTCTTTTAAGACAGAAATAAGTTGCGATCCCACATTTAAAACTTCAGGGCTGGGTAATTTTAGCATCCTTGGCCCCAAAACTGATATTCTATCGTTTTAGATGACAAGAAGTGATGTGGAGCTGGTTTGTCACCTTCACACCTCTCTCACATCAGTTGGCTTACTTGGTATGCACAGCCGATCTCCTTCTCTGGATAGTTGGCCATTTCACTCTCCAAAAACTTCTTCTCCAAAGAATAAAGCTGGTTAAGGGAATTGTCAGACTCTCTCTCTCTCTCTCTCTCTCTCTCTCTCTCTCTCCCTCTCTCTCTCTCCCCCCTCTCTCTCTCTGTACTCATGAAATAAGTGGATAATCGCAGAATTCTTTTAGTTTAGTATTGGTATATTTCAGCTTCCACAAAGGAAAAATTCACCATTTCTCACATAAATATTTGAAAGTTTGCAAGTCATTCATCTCACATTAGACTTGATTAAATAAATTTAATATAGGGTTGGTTTAACAACCATGCAATTTATGAACCTATCTTGCTTCTAGCAAGTCCAACACATGAATTACTTAAAGTCTAATCCCATTTCTTCATTTGTCCTTAACAATCATCACAGTCACTAAACCAGCAAAGAATAGCACAGGTTCTTCTCTACACATACACTGAAATTCTATGGAATATACAACAGGTACTTGTCGGCTGCCATTCGGCCGCTGTGTCCTTTTTTTGCTCATGACTGATTTTAGACCTGCACACACAAACATACAGTATGCAGTAGATTGGATTCATCTCTCTCACATTGGTATTTAAAATATTGTGGGCTTGAGACGGAGGGAGGCCAAGTGGTTCTAGAATTTACAAGGAAATTCTCGAAGCACTACATATCCCACACCTCAGATTGAACTTGCGATATTTTATATACAATCATTATGTACATTTATATCACACATAATAAGAATTCATATTTCAACAGTATACCTCATTCTTTTAATAACTGTGAATACCTATTTTCTTATTATTTAGCTATTCCTTATTTTTTTTCATTTTACTTTAATTATAAAATGTGAACATTTCAATCAATGTTGAAGTTCGTTTTCTTAAATCTAGGAGTTGTTAGGACTAAACCTTTGGTTTCCAATTGTAAGCTCCAGGTGTTGATGACACTTGAGTACTTATCCTAATTCCTTGTACTATTCTTTCCTTAGTACATACTAGTATCATTTTTTATAGTAGTTTGTAGTCTGAAGGAACTCTGGGCAACAAGGTGTTCTTTTCAACACTTGTAAACTCATATAAAACATAATAAGGCTAGGGATACATAGAATTCAAACTTACCAGAATAATTCCTATTAAATGTATGACTTCTGTCATGATACTGTCCTTTTCCCCTAGGATCCGTACCTATACCTTACATGTGGTTTGACGCTACGAATGCACTTCCTCCTTCCGTCCTTTATAAAACATCCCTATTCATCAGGCCACAGGTCATCCTATCTCTAAGTAGGTATGCCTGCCCTACATCCTTAGCAAATGCTGGGTACATCCCCCTTCTCCTTTATGAGTAGACCTCATGGTTCACTGCCCTAGCGTATATCTTTATGTACACTATAATTAAATACTTCCTGGTAAAAATAAAGTCTATTTTACACTTCACTCTCACTTCTTAGTACCTCCTCTAATACCCTAGAGACCTCTTCCACTTCTCAACTTCTGTAATCGTAGTAGGTACTGTGTCTACACATATTATTCAACTCTTGGTGGATACTATGTCTACACATAATGATCAAGTCCCACTACTCTTTGACTCACCACTTCATCAGCGTGTTTGCTACCCTGACTTTTCTTAAACTATTATCATGATTAACTCCAACTTTACATATCATTGTTTTACAATAATTCCACAAGCTCTCCTGCTCCTGTCTCTTTCTGGGCTTGAGTTGATTGCTACCATTCTTTCTTTATATAGGGTGGTCCATTGATTGTGACCAGGCCAAATATCTCATAAAATAAGCATCAAACAAAAAAAACTACAAAGAACAAAACTTGTCTAGCTTGAAGGAGGAAACCAGATGGCGCTATGGCTGGCCCACTAGATGGCACTGCCATAGGTCAAACAGATATCAACTGCGTTTTTTTAAACAGGAACCCCAATTTTTTATTACATATTCGTGTAGTAAGTAAAGAAATATGAATATTTTAGTTGGACCACTTTATTTGTTTTGTGATAGATGGTGCTGTAACAGTCACAAACATATGGCTCACAATTTTAGACAAACAGTTGGTAACAAGTAGGTTTCTTAAATTAAAATACAGAAAGTAGGTACATTTGAACATTTTATTTTGGTTGTTTCAGTGTGATGCATGTACCTTTGTGAACTTATCATTTCTGAGAACACATGCTGTTACAGCATGATTACCTGTAAATACCACATTAATGCAATAAATGCTCAAAATGATGTCTGTCAACCTCAATGCATTTGGCCATATGTGTAACGACATTCCTCTCAACAGAAAGTAGTTCGCCTTCCATAATGTTCGCACATGCATTGACAATGCGCTGATGCATGTTGTCAGGCATGGTTGGTGGATCACTATAGCAAATAACCTTCAACTTTTCCCACAGCAAGAAATCCGGGGACGACAGATCCAGTGAACATGCGGGCCATGGTATGGTGCTTCAATGACCAATCCACCTGTCATGAAATATGCTCTTCAATACCACTTCAACCTCACGTGAGCTATGTGCCAGATATCCATCATGTTGGAAGTACATCGCCATTCTGTCATCCAGTGAAACATCTTGTAGTAACATCGGTAGAACATTACGTAGGAAATCAGCATACATTGCACCATTTAGATTGCTATCGATAAAATAGGGGCCAATTATCCTTTCTCCCATAATGCTGCACCATACATTAACCCACCAAGGTCACTGATGTTCCACTTGTCACAGCCATTGTGGATTTTCTGTTGCCCAATAGTGCATATTATGCCAGTTTACATTACCACTGTTGATGAATGATGCTTCATCGCTAAATAGAACGCATGCAAAAAATCTCTCATCGTCCCATAATTTCTCTTGTGCCCAGTGACAGAACTGTACACGACATTCAAAGTTGTCACCATGCAATTCCTGATGCATAGAAATATCGTTCGGTTGCAATTGATGTTGATGTAGCATTCTCAACACTGACGTTTTTGAGATTCCCGATTGTTGTACTATTTGTCTGCTACTGATATGGAGATTAGCCATGACAGCAGCTAAAACACCTACTTGGGCATCACAATTTGTTGCAGCTCGTGGTTGACATTTCACATGTGGCTGAACACTACCTGTGCCCTTAAATAACGTATCTATCCTGTGAATGGTCCGGACACTTTGATGATGTCATCCAGGATACTGAGCAACATACTTAGCGCATGCCCATTGGGCATTTTGATCACAATAGCCATACATGAACATGATATCGACCTCTTCTGCAATTGGTAAATGTATCACAAAGCAAATACCGTCCACATTGGCAGAATGTTACATAATACCATGTACTTATACATTTTTGACTATTACAGCGCCATCTATCAAAAAGCAAAAAAAGTGGTCCAACTAAAACATTCATATTTCTTTACATATTACATGAATATGTAATAAAAAATGGGGGTTCCTATTTTTAAAAAATGCAGTTCATATCTGTTTGACCTATGGCAGTGCCATCTAGTGGGCCAACCATAGCGCCATCTTGTTTCCCCCTTCAAGCTAGACGAGTTTCGTTCTTTTCAGTTTTTCTGTTTGAATCTTATTTTGTGAGATATTTGGCCTGGTCACTATCAGTGGACCATCCTGTGTATGTACCTCTATATACATGTATGTACACTCCTGGAAATTGAAATAAGAACACCGTGAATTCATTGTCCCAGGAAGGGGAAACTTTATTGACACATTCCTGGAGTCAGATACATCACATGATCACACTGACAGAACCACAGGCACATAGACACAGGCAACAGAGCATGCACAATGTCGGCACTAGTACAGTGTATATCCACCTTTCGCAGCAATGCAGGCTGCTATTCTCCCATGGAGACGATTGTAGAGATGCTGGATGTAGTCCTGTGGAATGGCTTGCCATGCCATTTCCACCTGGCGCCTCAGTTGGACCAGCATTCATGCTGGACGTGCAGACCGCGTGAGACGATGCTTCATCCAGTCCCAAACATGCTCAATGGGGGACAGATCCGGAGATCTTGCTGGCCAGGGTAGTTGACTTACACCTTCTAGAGCACGTTGGGTGGCACGGGATACATGCGGACATGCATTGTCCTGTTGGAACAGCACGTTCCCTTGCCGGTCTAGGAATGGTAGAACGATGGGTTCGATGATGGTTTGGATGTACCGTGCACTATTCAGTGTCCCCTCGACGATCACCAGTGGTGTACGGCCAGTGTAGGAGATCGCTCCCCACACCATGATGCCGGGTGTTGGCCCTGTGTGCCTCAGTCGTATGCAGTCCTGATTGTGGCGCTCACCTGCACGGCGCCAAACACGCATACGACCATCATTGGCACCAAGGCAGAAGCAACTCTCATTGCTGAAGACGACACGTCTCCATTCGTCCCTCCATTCACGCCTGTCGCGACACCACTGGAGGCGGGCTGCACGATGTTGGGGCGTGAGCGGAAGACGGCCTAACGGTGTGCGGGACCGTAGCCCAGCTTCATGGAGACGGTTGCGAATGGTCCTCGCTGATACCCCAGGAGCAACAGTGTCCCTAATTTGCTGGGAAGTGGCGGTGCGGTCCCCTACGGCACTGCGTAGGATCCTACGGTCTTGGCGTGCATCCGTGCGTCGCTGCGGTCTGGTCCCAGGTTGACGGGCACGTGCACCTTCCGCCGACCACTGGCGACAACATCGATGTACTGTGGAGACCTCACGCCCCACGTGTTGAGCAATTTGGCGGTACGTCCACCCGGCCTCCCACATGCCCACTATACGCCCTCGCTCAAAGTCCGTCAACTGCACATACGGTTCACGTCCACGCTGTCGCGGCATGCTACCAGTGTTAAAGACTGCGATGGAGCTCCGTATGCCATGGCAAACTGGCTGACACTGACGGCGGCGGTGCACAAATGCTGCGCAGCTAGCGCCATTCGACGGCCAACACCGCGGTTCCTGGTGTGTCCGCTGTGCCGTGCGTGTGATCATTGCTTGTACAGCCCTCTCGCAGTGTGCGGAGCAAGTATGGTGGGTCTGACACACCGGTGTCAATGTGTTCTTTTTTCCATTTCCGGGAGTGTATATACAAGATAAGACAAAAAAAGGAATGATGGAGAATTGTCACTTGAAAAAAAATGTGTCCATAAATAGGAATGGCGTAGAACCGTCATTTAAAAAAACAATGTGTGCATCTTTCGTGATGTACATATTTCTTTTTCCCCTACAACCCTTGGCTGTTCTTACATTCTTTTAATCTGTAACTTCATTGTTTGTGTATTCGTATTTCTTTGTGTGTATGGGGAAGTGTTTTCATGCAGTCTGATTCTTCAGCCCTCTTATCTGAAGATAAGTTGTAGGTTATTGGAAACCATGGAGACTGGGAAGGACTTCTGTGATAAAAGTAGATGAATATGGATAGAGGGAAAAATAGATAGGTCCTCAAATGAGAAGTAAGAAAGGAAAAACAGTAGATGTGGTTGCTATGATCAAAGATTCGAAAGAAGACAGGCCCAAAGACAGGAAACCCTTCCCATCCTCCTTCCCCAGGATCCCTACCTCACCGGTACTTGAGTGAGAAGCCTTAGGATGTATGGTGTTAAATCATCTCCTACAGAATGGACTTTCACACCTTCACCTTTGAGGTCCCCAAAGAAAATGTTAGCAACCCTATGGAAACTGCAAATGGTGAAGAATGAGGCACACTTGTTTGCGAGGGTTGTTTGGAAGGTGTGCTGTGTGTTTTGTGTTAGTCATGATTTATCTGTTAGTGTAAATCATGCTTTTACCTACACTACCCACCCCTTTCAAAATCGATACATCTACATCACATCTCACGATAGGTATAAAGCATTTTATACAAAATAGAAAATTATACACTGCAGTATAACAGTTGATCAGTTTGTCTCATTACATTATATTTTACACAGACATAATATTCTTATTCCGTTTATTTCATGTAGAGATCACTGTTTATCTGTGATTCTCTTAAACCAGTCTTTATCTTATAGTCTTATCCAGCCTTCTAAGTACTAAGATTATAGGATAGTTTAAGATTTCAGAAATGGATTACAGAATAGTTTAACATTTGATGGGAATTCAGTGCAGGAAAATGTTATTACAGAAAAAACACCAAAAACAACTCAGGTTCCAATGGTCATCACTTCTGCCGTTTACACAGAGCATTAACATCCCTCGGGGATTAGATGTACCCTGCCCAGATCCCATGGATCTGATATTAACTTCACTTGAGCAAGTGCAGACCAATACTTCTCTTTACATTTCTTTGAACATTTTTCCCATTGCAAAATAATCACCACTTCACTATCTAACACCACATTAGTTGAAGTTATTCTCTTGTCTACTTTGTCTTGAATAAGTTTGAATTCTTTCCATAATTCATCCATACCTTTCTTGGTATCTTTGAGTTCAGAAGCTAAGACAGGAGATACGTTCTTGGAGATTACTCTCGCAGCAACTTATCGTTCAGTTATTTCCTCTACCTGTTCCTCCAGACTACTTATATCTGTTAATTCTGAGGTTGCTAGTTTCTCTTTAAAGTTTCTTTCCATGTTATCTACTCAAGTGTTAACTCCTGCAATTTGCAATTGAACTATTGGTATTAACTTATCCTGCTTTTGAACACTTTCTTTCAAAGTATACAGTCTCTGCTTTACAGCATCAAATGTAACATTACATACACTTTGAAATGATCCTAACTTCTCACTAAGTTCAGATTCTACTTTATTACATTTATCTCAGTATCAAATTCTAACTTCTTCGTCAAATTCCGAAGTTGATCATTCTGTCTTTGATTAAAGTCAGTGAACAGTTGATTAAGTGACTGCTTAAAGAACTCATTAATCCTCCTTTCAAGTTTACTTTAAAATTTGCTACTTTAATAGTTAAAGTGTCAAATTCAGTCTTCAAATTTCCCATGCCTTCACATAAATTGCTAAATTCCTTACTTTGTTCATGTACCTTGGAACTTAAATTTCCTAATGTTTCATTCTGAACATCCAATTTATTATGTAATTGAGTATTCACTGAATCTAATTTAAGACTTCGAACATTTAAAGTTTCATTTAACTGTAAGCATTGGGCTTCTAGTTTGGCATTTAAAGTTGCACTTAGTTCATTTCTTAAATAAGTGTTTTGAGTTCATTCCTTTCTTAAAGCCGCTGAATCTGTACTTTGGGTTTTGCTTAAATTTACTAATTCAGATCAGTCTATCACTTCCTTCCTTACTTTCATAGCCATGGCTGGTTCTAAAGTTTCCCCAATGCTCTCTGTATTATCCATATTCCAGTTAATTTTAGATCTAGTTATCATGTAATGAATTAACTCTTAAGTATAATAACCACACCAACAAAAATCACTCTGCTGTTTGTATCACTTCCTGAGAGGGTGCTAAAGTTCTATTTTGCACTCACCTGGTGTAGAATTCTCACAACACAGGTAAGCGGATGTGATGGCAGGTCAGCACCAGTGAACAGCAAGCCGACAGTTTCAAACGTTGGTGTCGACGTCAGCGTTGGTAAGCAGCTTTGGAGGCAGGTCAGCACTGGTGAACCACGACTGGTGCCAGTGGCATCGAATGTTGTTTCCACGTCGGTGTTGCTGTGCTATGTCTGAGAGCTGTATACTTCCTCCACTGGATCTTTTAGTTGAATTATTCTCTTTTTATCTCTTCTTAGTCTAATACATTGAGGTCTTCTTTCCATTCTTTTAACGTTATTACTTCCTTATGGCTTCCCTCTTGTTGCATCCAAAAAAATTTCCATTTCATTTTTGGAATTAATCCAATCACACAAAACAGTTCTCTTGTCTGGTTATAACTGGTTGCTAGGGCAACACATCATATCTTCTTCTTTGATTTCTTTTCAAAATTCCTGTTTTATTGAGTCCTTTTCACTGGTCACCACGCTCTAACACTTTTTTGACAATAGAATATGTGCAGAACAGATACAAACTTTATGTTTTCACCAATTAGTGGTGGAGTTAACTATGAGAATAACATTCTTACAGTTCACATATAACTATCTTCATCTTCTCATATTTCACTCATACTTCGAGCTTTAGAAACATGTTTAATTAACATTTATAAATCAATTGGTTTAAGGAAGCACACAGTATTATGAACGCTTCTAGCAAGTCCAACACATGAATTACTTAAAAGTCTAATGTCATTTCTTCATTTGTCCTTAACAATCATCACAGTCACAAAACCAGTAAAGAATAGCACAGGCTCTTCTCTACACAAACACGGAAACTCTATGGATCATACAGTAGGTACTTGTCGGCCCCCATTTGGCTGCCACGTTCACTTTTTGCTCGTGACTGATTTTAGTCATGCAATCAATCAATCAATCTCTTCTTATTCATTGATTAACAGTATACATTGTGCAGTAGGTTGGATTCATCTCTCTCACACATTTATTTAAGATATTGAGGGTTTGTGACGGAGGAAGGCCAAGTGGTTCTAGAATTTAAGCGGAAATTCTCGAAGCACTACAATATTTTAATGAACTAACTCCTGAAATGTTTAAAATAATGATTATATCACTATTGAATGCAATAAATATTAATTTTACTAAATTGAGACATTCAATATCAATAATATTTTTTATTATTATTCAAATCTTCCTTATTGGTTTATTAACAGGAATAATAATAGAAAGTTATTGATTATCATTTATTTATTTTTTTAATATTTCTAGGAGTATATTGGTTTTATTTGTTTACATTACAAGAATTGCATCAATGAAATATTTCAGCTGAAATCAATTACTATATTCTTTACTTTAACACTGTCGATCTCCATTGTATTTACATTAATTATCATAGACATAATAATATGTATAGACTTCTTCAAAAACTACAAGGCCCTAAGTATTAATAACACAATTAATTATCAAGAAATAACAATATCTTAGGAAAGCTATATTACAGTCCAACATTTATTATTATGATAATAATTTATCTATTTTTAATATTAATAGTAGTTTAAATTACTAACATTAACCAAGAACCTATTCATAAAATAAGATAATTGTACTAATGAATAAACTCTTATGATTAGGACACCCTTTAATTAAAATTATTAGTAAACCTTTAATTTATCTACCTGCACCAACAAATATTTCATTCTGGCGAAACTTTGGGTCTCTATTAGGGTTATGTTTAGGAAATCAAACTATAACTGAATTATTTGTAGCTATACACTATATCAAAATAGCATTCAGTGGTGTACTTCACATCAGTTGTGGTGTAGACAATGGTTGTGTTATTCAAACATTACACTAGAATAGAATAGAATAGAAATTTTATTTGCCTTTCAGCATGTTTTCCATACAATTGGCATCGTCAGTGTGTTCAATACATTTTTTTTAATTATAATAATTATTATTGTACATAATTGTGCCTGTGCAGGGCTAGCAGATATGCATGCTAAAGTAATATTCATAATACAACAATTATTCATTCACAATAGTAATAATAATAATAATAATAAATCATAACAGTTAATTATACAATAGTATCAAAATATATTTATGGTACATCTTATGTATCCATATAAAAAGTCTTTGTTGGTACATTACTGTCACAAATATATATGTATAATTCATATGGCAGTTTTTTGTTTAATGTAGCATATCTCTTTTGTGTCACTGTTTTGAAACTGATCAAGTGAGTAATATGGCGTACATCTGAGCCACACTTCTATTGTTTGCTTAAACTTATTCATCGGTGGTTCGCTCACAGCCTTTGGGAGTTTGTCATAAAATTTCAAACTAAGGTGTTTATGGCTCTTTTATGTTAATGTCAGCCTTGTGTGTGGTAGGTCTATGTTACTATTGTTTCGAGTATTATGAACATGCACTTCAGATCTTAAATTAAAGTCCTTTATGTTCTCTTTAGCACATATTAAACAATTATTAAACAATTATAAATGTATATACTAGGTAGTGTCATTATCTTTAGTTCTTTAAAATGATTTTTGCATCTTTGTCTTGGTGCTAGTCCTAAAATGCACCTGACTGCTTTCTTCTGACACTTGAAGATGGTACTTGAACCCACTGAGTTGCCCCAAAGAAGTACCCCGTGTTGCAGTTGTGAATGGAAAAAAGCAAAGTACTTGGAGATTAGCAGATTTTTACTTATAATGTGTCTCAGCTTTTGTAATAGAGAGTTCAAGCAAGTTTTCCACATAGATAATTTGTGTGTCTAACCCATGTTAGTTTTTGATCTATTTGTAAATCTAGTAACTTGACATTTTTTGCATTCTGTTCAATTGGATTCAGGGTGAAGTAAATTTCTTCAGTTTTCAATTTGTTTATTGATAAAAGGTTGGCTCTGGACCAGTCACTGCTCATTTCGGTTACTACTTTGTTGTATTCTGTGACATCTTGCATATATTCTCCAGCTGTTATTAGTGTCATATCATTGATGTAAACAATGAACAGGAAAGATCCAAGCACTGAGCCTTGTGGAATTCCTCTCTTTACTTTCATGGGTGTTGACTTTTGATAGTTTGTTTTTACTCATTGTACCCTATTGCCTAAGTATGATTGAAAAAGTTGTAATGGTTTATCTACAATACCATAATGTTCTAGTTTTTTTTATCATTATTTCGTGAGTGACTGAGTCGAAGGCCTTTGTTAAATCTAACAGTGTAGCACAAGTGAGTTTCTTGTTTTCATGTCCTTCATATATATTATTAAGGAGGCATTCAACTGCTTTGGTTGTCGATAGTTCAGATCGAAAGACAAACTGGTTCTTACTCAATAATTTATTACTTTGAAAATAATATCTTTTATTTGCATTTATTTACATGTAGGATGAGGAATTTACTATGGATCTTATATAAATATACATACCTCAATAACTGAGACAGTAATTTTACAGTTATAGCAACTGCATTTATAAGATATATTTTACCTTGAGGTCCAGTATCATTCTGAGGTGCAACAGTAATTACTAACCTGTTATCAGCAATTCCATATTTAGGCACAGACTTAGTTTAATGAGTATGAGGAGGATCTCCTGTTGATAACAAAACCTTAAGTCAATTCTTCACATTTCATTTTTTGTCACCATTTATTATTGCAGCTATGATGCAATGCATTTGTTTTGTCATCACCAGACAGTGTCCAATAATCCATTAGGATTAAATGGGGATGTTGAAAAAAATTCCATTCCACCCATATTTTACATTCAAGGATTCCATTACATTTCTACTAATAACACTAGTATACATTATATTATCCCTAGTGAACGCTTATCTTCTGCGAGACCCAGATAACTTTGTTCCGGCTAACCCATTAGTAACATGAGTTCACATTCAAACAGAATGATATTTCATATTTGCTTATGCAGTTCTATGATCAATTTCTAGTAAAATAGGAGGTGTTATTGCATAATTTCTATCAATCTGAATGTTAATAATCTTCCCATTTTATAATAAAACACCAATCTGAGGTTTTCAATTCTAATTGATTAATCAAATTTTATTTTGACTCATTGCAGTTGTTGTATATTTATTAATGTTAATTGGTAAACAACCAGTTGAAGAACCATATATTATAACAGAAAAAAACCTGACAGTCATTTACTTTACCTACTTCCAAATTAATGTCCAAGTAGCAAATGCAAGGGCTAAACTAATTAAAGAATAAAACTAAAATAAGTTAATTACCATAAGGAAAGCATATGTTTTGAACACCTAAAACTGGAACTTTAACTCTTCTATCAGATTTCCTTAAAAAATTTACTAAATAAATGAAATGAATAAAATCTTCAAATAAATAAAGAAAATAAAAAAAATTGGAGGTAAAGGTAAAAACTCTGTCAAGATAAATATATCAACTTATCACAACGAAACCGTGGTAAAGTCCCTCTGACTTAAATACACCCAAAAGACATAATAACAAATTAACAAAAAAATATCAAAGAACAAAAAATCACCTCCCAAAGGAATAAAAGCTAATAATATACATACAAAAACTGATGTAATATATTCTACCAACCAAAAAAAAAAAAAACCTGCACCGTATTCAATATTAAATCCTGAAACTAATTCAGACTCTCCTTCAGCGACATGAAAAGGAGTTTGAATATTTTCAGGCAAGCAAGAAGCGAAGTAAGCCAAGGCTAAAGGAAATGGAATAACAATAAATTTGATAACTCATAAGATCAAATATATTATAACTACCAATTAAAATAACTAAATATATTAAAATCAAAGCTAATGTAACCTCATACAAATAGTCTGAGGAAAGGAGGATACAAAATGTAATACAGAATAATTTGAATTTGAAGATCAGCCAGCAATTATTGCAATATAAACACCTAATCTAGTACAATACAAGAAATAAAAACCTATAATAAAAGGGGCATATGCAAATTAAATAAGAAAAAATCACCAAAACTGCTCCGAAATTATTAAATTGGCAACAGAGGAAAAATAATGAAGCAAATAATTAGATATATTAGTAATTGTCAGCCACAAATAACTAAAAGAAAAAAATTCAAAACAAACATAAATAAATCATAAAGTATCTACACTACTTGTAGAAAAAATCTATGTAAATGAATTCTAAATTAAACACATTAATCTCTCAAAATAGTAACCAATCAGTATCAGTCAATAATATGAAAAATATTTTATCCACATTGTCCTTTCATACTAATGTGGATAAATAATCTTAAGATAGAAACCAACCTGACTCACACGAGTCTGAACTCAGATCATGTAAGAATTTAAAGGCCAAACTGATTTTTCTTAATCCAAAATCTAGGTTGCAATCTGCTTTGTCAATATGAGCTCTCAAAAACAATTAATCTGTTATTCCTAAGGTAACATAATCTTATGGTCATAGCTTATGGATCATGATAACAAATGTAAATTAAAAATTTAATAATAAAGAGACTATTTATTCTTCATGTCACTCCAACAATACATTATCAGCAAATATAGAAAGATGAACAAAAAACTATATAAAAATAAAAAGTTTAGCCCTATAGGAGCGACTCATCCTAATAATAAATTTTAGCCTTTTGACTTAAAATCTAAATTCAAAAATTTGTTAAGAGACAGCTGGCTTCCTGTCAAGCCATTCATTACAGCCTCTAATTAAGAGACTAATCATACCTTTGCACTGTCAAAATATCATGGCTCTTTAAAAATTTACTCAGTGAGTAGGCTGGAGCTTCAAATATTGTCAAGAGGACAGACAGAAATCAATTTTGTCTAGTTCCTCATAATAAGTTAACAACAGCAAATACTGTGTTCAAAAAATATACTAATTGAATCTTTATTAAAAAGATTATTAAATTAAATCAAAAATCTTAATAAAATACCTAAAATAATTATAAAATCAAATACTAAAAAAAATGAACTAAATTGTAATCTTAAAGATAGCTGCTATAAAGTCTACTATTATATTCTAAAATAAGTCAATTATAGGTCAATAATTTAAAAGCTTGACCCTTAAAGAATAAATAAGTTAACATTTATATTTTAATAATTAAGTATCATTATATTAACTTCTAAAAATTAAAAACTCTTCTTAAGAAACTAGAGCCTAAGAAACTAGAAATTGTGTGCCTATCTCATCTACTATCATCATCAATCATTTCAAGTGATAATGCTACTATCATGTATTTCCATGTTAACTGAAAAATGTAATTGGTCATTGTCACTGTTACCAACATTTTCTGTTTTCATAATTTTGTGTTTTGGTGAGGTGAAAGTGTCTTACTATGTTATTTGTGGAAAATACTCGTTGTAGTTATGTGTGCATCACAACACCTCAGCATGATGAGGAGTATGGAAGTGCTTGCCACATGAAAACATGACAAGCTACCTGTAGTAATTAACACACAACTGATCCAGAAAATTCATGCACACCATATGTGAAGAATAAATAAAAATGAAAACCCACTGATGATGGCACAGTTGTGCCGAAACATGTTTGGGTACTAAGAAAAAACGGTGTTTTGCATAACTGGCGGACCTCACATCCAACAATTTTCTGTTTTGCTTTCATTTGTTGCCATGTCCATGCCGGCGACATTGTGTGCCTGGCTGTCTGCCAATGGACTGGCAACTGTGTGCCTATTTTGTGCACATGTTTTTTGATGAGTCTACAAAATAACCAAATAAATGATTACTTTTGAAAATGTATTGTTCTGTTTGTAATAGTGGAGATACCACTACAAAACCTATTCAGTGGTGCTGCACTAACTTGTATCAAAATACACTCTTCATGTAACTCAGTCGAATGCACATATTTCTGTCCCTAAAATTAATTTTATTTCCAAATGTCTACATATTTTATATGAATTCTGTAATTTGGGAATTGGACTGGGAAAGATACTGTGATCATCATTGGCAAAGATGTTAGTAGGCACAGTCATGCATGCAATGGATCGTGAATGTTCCTACCATTCCGTCGACTTTTACACTCCTTTTGGAGTGAATTTTCCAATTAATTATGTTTAATTTCCATCCTTGTTGTGATACTATATTATCCAATTTGTAAAACAGGGAAAGACAACAATTAGAGTAACAGAAAATTTACAGAATTATATAATTATTTTAAATTACTACAAATGTGCTAAGTTTCTCCCAATGGTGACGACATTAATTAACTATTCATTATATTGTCATACTGTGACCTGTATTATGCTGTAGGCCCTACAATGCTGAAATTAGCCTTGATTCAATAATAACATGTTAATAGTGTCTCGATCTACATTGTCCTCCTATTAATAAGCACACTGCACAAAAGTGTTTGTGTAGTAAAAA
The DNA here is from genome assembly GCF_023864275.1 of Schistocerca cancellata. Lineage (NCBI taxonomy): Eukaryota > Metazoa > Arthropoda > Insecta > Orthoptera > Acrididae > Schistocerca > Schistocerca cancellata. The sequence continues at coordinate 145,422,959 of NC_064630.1, read as the reverse complement.
TACAGTTCACTGTATACAGCTTTTGCCTGTTGAAGCTTGTTTGAAATATCAAGACACTGCTAAAAATTCCAAGTGCACTCATCACATGTTGATGCTTGTAATTGGGCTCCATATCTGAATACTGTTGTAGGATGCAACAACCTTGTCAGCAGCATCCATGTAATAGAATGGTATTCTGCCTTATGGCAGGTCTTATCATGGTTTAAGCTTCTTCCACTTTTGTCTGCCCATAGCCAGTCTTTTCATTTCTGAATATTTGCCTCCTGTGATATTGACCAGCATTTGATATCTTCTTTTTCCTCTTCCCCTTTTTCCCTCCACCATTCCTTTTATTCCTTCCTTCAACAAACAGTCTCTCCTCAAACAGTGACCAATTCTGTTCCGTTTTCTCTTTCTGATTACTTTCAACATGTTTCTTTCTTCTCCAACTGTTCTTAATACTTCTTCATTCCTTACTTAGTCTTCCCATTTCACTTTTTCCATTCTTCTCCATATCCACATCTCTAGTGTCTCCAATTTTCTTTCATCTCCCTTCCTCAATGTACAGGTCTCCACATCATATAGTGCAATGCTCCAGATATTTGCCAAGTCTTTTCCTCAGATCTTTGTTAAGTGGTCCTCAAAGTAATTTCTGTTTCCTCTTGAATTCTTCTTTTGCCATTGCAATTCGTTTCCTAATTTCTGTTGAGCAATACATATCACCCATAATTACACTTCCCAAGTAATTGAAGTTATTGAATTGCTGTATTTCCTCTGCTCCTATTTTCATACAGCATTTTCTCCCCTTTTCTCCAATTACCATGCTTTTCATTTTCTTCTTGTTAATCTTCATTCCATATTCTTCTAATTTTGTGTTTAGATCATCTAACATTTGTTCCATGTCTGTTGCACTCTCTGCCATCACAACCATGTTGTCTGTAAATCTTATACATTCCACCCTCTGACCCCCTATACAAACTCCTTTCCTTCCATCAGAACTTTCACTAATAATTTCCTCCAAATATATATTGAACAGTGTTGGTGATGAACAACAACCTTGTCTTACACCTCTTCCCAGTTGAATTTCTTCACTGATCATACCTCCTATTCTTATTCTTGCTCTCTGGTTCAAATACAAATTTCTAATTAGCTGTTTGTCCCTCCAGTAAACTCCCATGTTTCCTTAGGATTTCCATCAGTATCCATGCACAGCGTGTTAAGTGTCGAATACTCTGCTAGATGGTAGTACTCCTAAAAAAATTTTAAAAAATCCGATAAAAATGGGTCCATAAACCCACACTTTCTGAGATAGACATGTGATTTTTAGGAAGGGCTGTGTGACACTGAGTTGCAGATATTAGCACTGTAATTGCATTGGCACTCCATCAAAGTGTCAGCAGGTTATTATGATGTCTTACTCACAGTACTTTACTGTCATTAAGTGGTCTGCAGTCAATTGTGTGTTTCAAGTTGTGTTGTAAGCTATGTTAGTTTTGGTCATGTTGTTGCGACTTATTGTAAAGTACTGTCATTGTGCTGTTTGTATTTACAAATGGTGTAGTACATTTATATTTTCTCTCTTTCACTACTTGTTAGCAGTGGAAGCCTACTACACTACAAGTGAAATGGTGGATATGATAGTCTAGAGTGGTTTAGCAAATGAAGGTAGCCAGTGAGCTCAAGCCCTCTACCTGAAAAATATTCATAATGTAGAGTGTTCTTTGATAAGCTGTTTGGCAGACTTTTCCAGCATCTGAGGGACACAAGTACCCTTGATTCTCAGGAGACTGCCAGTGGAAGGCCCTCACAGTCTGAGCACCAGACATGGAAGAGCATGTGCTACCTCCTGTGGAAGATACACCTGGGACCATTGTGCAGTGATTAGCAGCAGCAGAGGGCATGTCTGGGGAGGGGACTTTATGAACAGTTGCTGTACCCACATAATCTACAGTGCATTCAGGCACTAAGGACACAGGATCATCATGGCAGATGGTAGTTCTGTCAGTGGCTGTTGCAGAAGTGTGCCACAGATCCACAATTCATATCCAAGATTTCATTTACCAATGAGGCAGGGTTCACAAGAGATGGTGCTGTGAATTTTCATAACCAGCATGTATGGGCAGATGTAAACCTCCAAGCAATTCAGGAAAGAGGGCATCAACACTGATTCTCATCAACATATGGGCTGGCATACTTGGCAATAGATTACTAGGGTTACCTGAAAAGTTAATTTGGGGTACATTATCTGGACTTTCTCATTAAGTGTTGTCTACTTTGCTAGAGGATGTGCTATTGCAGCAGTGAATACAGGTATGGTTCATGCATGATGGCACACCAGCACACTTTCCTCACATCTGATGCAGACATTTCAGGACATCCGCATTGCTCAGGGATCCCACACTTCTTGGCTTGTTCATTCCCCAGACCTCAGTCCCCTAGAGTTTTTGTTATGGGAACACTTGTAGGAAATGCCCCCACCCCCCACCCTCAACCACCGCCCCACTCAATGAACTGCAGATACTACAGAGCTGCATTTTCAATGGAGGCCAATATGTACAATGACAACTGGGCATACTTCAAAGGGTGCATCGTTCCTTATGCCATAGGGCAGAGTGGTACATTTTCATGAATGGACACCATGTTGAACACCTCTTGTAAATGCCTGTTAATGGCAGAAAATATGCATTTCCTGACCCATGTTTATTGCACTTACCTCAGAAGGAATGCATTTCTGGAACCATGTTTATTGGACTTATTTTTCTTGTTTTGATAACTGCTACCAATCTCTCAAAGTATCTGACACTTTTTTCAATGGACTGTATATCAGTTGTTGTTGTTGTGGTCTTCAGTCCTGAGACTGGTTTGATGCAGCTCTCCATGCTACTCTATCCTGTGCAAGCTTCTTCATCTCCCAGTACCTACTGCAACCTACATCCTTCTGAATCTGTTTAGTGTATTCATCTCTTGGTCTCCCCCTACGATTTTTACCCTCCATGCTGCCCTCCAATACTAAATTGGTGATCCCTTGATGCATGTCCTACCAACCGATCCCTTATTCTGGTCAAGTTGTGCCACAAACTCCTCTTCTCCCCAATCCTATTCAGTACCTCCTCATTAGTTATGTGATCTACCCATCAAATCTTCAGCATTCTTCTGTAGCACCACACTTCGAAAGCTTCTATTCTCTTCTTGTCCAAACTATTTACCGTCCACGTTTCACTTCCATACATGGCTACACTCCATACAAATACTTTCAGAAATGACTTCCTGACACTTAAATCTATACTCGATGTTAACAGATTTCTCTTCTTCAGAAACGCTTTCCTTGCCATTGCCAGTCTACATTTTATATCCTCTCTACTTCGACCATCATCAGTTATTTTGCTCCCCAAATAGCAAAACTCCTTTACTACTTTAAGTGTCTCATTTCCTAATCTAATACCCTCAACGTCACCCGACTTAATTCGACTACATTCCATTATCCTCGTTTTGCTTTTGTTGATGTTCATCTTATATCCTCCATTCAAGACACCATCCATTCCGTTCAACTGCTCTTCCAAGTCCTTTGCTGTCTCTGACAGAATTACATGTCAATGTATAGCAGTAACACAGGTGTAATTTTTCAGGACTGCCACATTATTCCTCTTCTTCTCCTAATATCCATTTATACATATTCCTTTTCTGCTGTTTTAGGGAGTGAACTAGGAAAGTCTTATAATTAAATTTTCTGTGACACATTTAAGTTATATCTTTATATACGATAATGATTTAAGCTGAAGAAAAGAATTAAAATTTGTGTTACAGCTGACCTCTCCCTGCTTATGAGGCATAAATGCTAACCATTAGCACTAGGGTCAACATTGCTGCATAGACTACCTAAGTCGTGTGCCCTCCCCAACACAAACTTCAATTCATTTCTTCAGCTTATTTTCCCCCTAAATTGTCACTATTGCTGGGGTGCTCTGGCATTGGAATAGCATCCTGGCATTGGATGTAATGGGGAGGTCATGTACCTCAGGTGATCTTGTAGATCTTTCAGTTAAATTTTCTGTGAGACATTTAATTCTCATATTAATGTTCATTGATGATGGAGGCCGAAGAACTGAATTAAAATTTGGTCTATAGCTGGGACCTAAACCCAGGTCTCTTTACTTACTAGGCACCAACCGTTACAGCACCACAGCACTATGGTCAACATTGCTGCATGGACTACCTAAGTTGAGCGCCCTCCTCAACACAAGCTTCAGCTTCCATCATTATCGTAGATAAAGATGAGACTTAAATGTGTCAGGCAAAATTTATGTGTTGAGGAGATCACTCAACTTAAGTAGTCAATGCAGCAAAGTTGACCATAGTGAGGCAGTGGTGTAATGGCTAGTATTCCTCTCTAATAAACAAGGAGACTTGGTTTCATGTCCTGGTATAGCACAAATTTTAGTTCATTTCTTCAGCTTCCATCATTATCATAGAACTGGGAAGGATTAAGTTGATAACAGTTTTAATAACATATCACAGATTTATTACTGAAACTGCTACTCACTCTAAATCAATTCAAACTGTATTGCAATTTAATGACTTCTCATGTGCCAAAATGAAACACTGAAACAATTAAGACTGTGAAAATTTGTCATGAATAGTTAGACAGAATATATTGTCAATTATGTCCAAACACACACTTCTCACATGTCTGCATTTATAGCAGTTATAGCTCTCAACTCTAACTGCTGACTGACATATTACATAAAGTGCATGCACAGAAAAACACAACACTAAATATTCAAGATGCATTGTCGGAAGGCAAATTTTAAATTGTAACTGCTTGAGATGGCTTAACTAGCTGTAGCTGAATCAATGTAATGACCAATATGCAGTAATGCTAAAAATAACCTCGTAAAAAAAGTCAAAAGATGGCAGTAATCTGATATGTTTGAGTATAGGATCTTCACAAAGTGGATCTCTTCTAACTTGGTATATTTCAAAAGGCAAACTCCTTACTGTCCTGTGTTTTGAAATTTCTGTCATTGACTTTGATGTTCATATGGAATTTAATTTTCAATTTTTAGATTGTCTTTATCATGCCCATCGCACGGGAAAAATGCTTGGGCTTTCAGTGCTCAACATTGACCAGATAATTCTAGAAGCAGCAGCTTATGGCTTTCATCCAAATGAAGTACAAGTGCGTGAAGCCATCATCGCTAATTATGATTTATATGAAGAGTATTTTCAGACCAGTGATGAAAAACTTCATTGGAACTTGGAAGAAGAGCAACAAGGTATGTATGTTAATAAGTAAAATGATTCATAGTGATTTAATTGGTGTCTATGCTTAGTTGTTGCCTTGGATGCAGCAATAAAATACTTTGTTTCCCTCTTGCTCTCTGCTTTCCAGAAGAAAAAGTGAGGCTGTAACATCAATTTTCCTTGAATACATACTGGAGCACCTCTTGACTATACAATCTATGTATTATCCACAACATATACAATATCGGTTTGGTAACAGTAAGCATCAAATTAGAATATCCAACAATAAGCCTCTCCAGAACCCCTGAAGATAGACGTTGACTGTGGATATCATATCACAGACACAGTCCTTTTGATTGTTCAGAGATGTCACTAAACCTGCTCGAAGATGTAAACAACCACGCATGAGCAGCGCCTATTAGACACAGGGGGGTCCGACAGCCGAACAGTTCCAGTCATTTCACCAGGAAGGAAGTAGACAGCTCGTGTTGTCTGTTGTTCAACCATGCCTAGACGGTCAATACTGCAGTTTGATGGTGTCCGCATTGTTACTTTGTGCCAGGAAGGGCTCTCAGCAAGGGAAGTGATCAGGTGTCTCAGAATGAACCAAAGCGATGTTGTCTGGACATGGAGGAGATACAGTGAGACAGGAACTGTCGATGACATGCCTTGCTCAGGCTGCCTAAGGGCTACTACTGCAGTGGATGACCACTACCTCCAGATTATGGCTCAGAAGAACCCTGACAGCATTGCCACCATGCTGAATATTGCCACAACACTGAATAGTGATTTTTGTGCAGCAACAGGACGTTGTGTTTTGACTCAAGTTGTGTGCTACAGGCTGCATGATGTGCAACTTCACTCCTGATGTCCATGGTGAGGTCTATCTTTGCAACCATGACACCATGCAGTGCAGTACAGATGGGCCCAACAACGTGCCAAATGGACCACTCAGGATAGGCAACACATTCTGTTCACCAATGAGTATCACATATGCCTTCAACCAGACAATTGTCACAGATGTGTTTGGAAGCACATTGTCCAGTGAGTGCAGCAAGGTGGAGGTTCATTGCTGTTTTTGAGTGGAATTATGTGGGGCTGAAGTATGCCACTGGTGGCCATGGAAGCCATCGCAACATATGTATGATATTGAATGCCATCCTCTGACCGATAGTGCAACCATACCCACAGCATACTGGCGAGGCATTCATCTGCATGGATGACAATTTGTGCCTCCATTGTGTACATCTTGGGAATGACTTCCTTCAGGATAATGACATCACTCAACTAGAGTGGCCAGCATGTTCTCCAGACATGAACCCTATTGAACATGCCTGGGATAGATTGAAAAGGGCTGTTTATGGATGACATGACCCACCAGTCACTTTGAGGGATCTACACCGAATCACCATTGAGGAGTGGGACAATCTGGACCAACAGCGCCCTGATGAACTTATGGATAGTATACCACAATGAATACAGGCATGTGTCAATGCAAGAAGACATGGTATCGGGTATTAGAGGTACCAGTGTGTAATGATGTTTATGTTGATCTCTATTCCAAATTTCTGTACAGGTTCCGGAACTCTCAGAACCAAGGTGATGCAAAACTTTTTTTGAAGTGTGTGTATATTATAAAAATGCTGTAGATAGCTTTGTTCCACATCTCCTGTTGCCTTTAGCCTACCTTTATATACCACTTATATCTGTAAAGTACAGTGGTGGTAAGAGCCACCTCCCATTGAGTGGTGGTGAGAGTGAAAACTAGATGACAAAGGAGATTGACAGAAAGAAGTTGGAGGTGGAGATGGACAGCATGAAGGGAAGGAGGAGATGGGCAGATAGAGTGGGAGAAAGTCATGGAAAGTCAGAGAAGTGAGGTGGAGATGGACAGAGAGAGGGGAGCAGGGCGAGATGGAGGTAGAGAGCAGGCGGTGGGGATGGAGAGAGTGGGGAGGAACAGGTTGACAGAGTGAGGAGAGAGGGTGTGAAGGAGGATATGGACAGAGAGAGGATGGAGGAGGTGACAGAGAGAGAGGAGGTGGAGGAGACGGACAGAGAGAAGGGGTAGGAGAAGATGAAGAAAAGTGGGAGAAGAAGGTGCGCAGAGAGTGGGGGGAAGAAGATACGTCTGCAATGTATGTCATGTATGTATATGTGGGTAAAGTGACAGGTAAAAATTGGTAGATGTAAATATAAACTTGTGTATATATGTGTGTATGTTCCACATCTCCACCTTAACAACTGGATCAGTTTCAACCAAACTTGTACACATATGATGTACTATCTGGAAAGGCACATTGTTTGAGTAAGAACCATCTATTAACGTTCATAGGTGTGTGTGTGTGTGGGGGGGGGGGGTGTATATGTATGAATATGAGAGAAGGAAAGTTGCTACTCACCATATAACGGAGATGCTGAGCAGCAATAGGCACAATAAAAAGATGCACACAACCATAGCTATCAGCCATTAAGGCCTTTGTCAGGAGTTGACACACACACACACACACACACACACACACACACACACACACACGCAAGCGCAACTTGCACGCACATCTGCCAGATGGCCGCCCCCGAAACAGTGGCACCATGGTCGGGTGAGCTCGGTAGAGCTTGTTGTAGTGTATCTTTTCCTCGGGGTTCTGCCATGAAAATACAAAATAGAAAATCTGATTGGGGTTTGAATTTTGATGGAATAAGTTACGGATAAGGCGGACTGCATATTACTGATTGAGATAGTGCTGTAATTTGACCGTGAATGGCAGACTGGGTCGGCAACACTACAAAAAGCGACTGTAAGGAAATAGCATCAGAAATAAGTTGAAATTTACCTTATAATTCTGTCAGAAACGTAGTATCTGTTATAATATAGTATTCGTGGCTGCATCTGAAATACTTCTTGATTTTCTTGTAGGATGTCCTTTTTTTATTGTTCGCTGGTCCTCTTGTTCTCCGTCTGATGAAAATTTCTTGAAGTTCTCACTGTCTGGATTAATTTATAAATTTGGCAATAACCATTGCAAATCACTACTGAAATAACTTGAAGACGCCGTGTGTTCACTTCATAATATAGTTTTAATTTCCACTTAAAATCATTCTGTAACGTCAGCACAAAAAAATACACGTCTTAAATGTATGAAGACAAAATAACAAGAGAGTAATGAACTAGTTGCAAAAACAAGCACCCACACAAAAGTAAAAACAAAAAAAGATCAAAATTACTTATGAAAATCTGTCGCTGCTGCAGCGCTCTTCTGCATGCGCGATCGTAAATCACATCTTTGCTCTGGCGGAGGTGTGGTAGTCAAAGTACCATTACATCGTGAGCTGTTAGTGAGACCATTGTCCGAGGGCACGGCCTGCGGCAGCACGGTCGTGGGTGAAACACTTGGCATGATTGCACTGTTTGCGTTGTCAGTGGCGGTCGCATGGCACCGCGCAGGAGCAGAAGTTGCATAGTTTGAGGTGCTGTCCACGAGGGGTGGGATACGAGCCGTCAGTTCGGGAAAACGTGACGCTCATCGCCTCATCACAGTTGCGCACTTGTGTCTGGTGAGTGTGAAATGCTGCCGTGTTAGGAGGGTGTGGCCCTGCAGAACTGTCAGTAAACGTTATGGCAGTCTCGATAGCACAGTTGCGAGGGGTAGCGGGAGGTAAACAAACAGAGGCTCGATTGCTGGGATTGCAAGCAGATTCGGTGCACTTACTGACCTTGCTTTGTCCTTGCTGTAGTGTCTGTAATTCCTTTGCTGCATTGGAGAGCTGGAGCTGTGTTTTGTGGAGCCAGAGGGAGAGCTCGAAATTTTCATTGCATAGGCGAGCGATGTGTTCAAGCTTGACGAAGCTCGACAAGGCACTTGTGCATGGTTTCTTGTAATGTCGTTGACAGAGACAAGCATGTACAGATGAGATGAGCTCGGACTGATGTGTCATGGGGTGGGGGGGTTGCTATACAGAGCACAGGGGAAGTGAGTCTTGGACGGATTATGAAACATGGTGTTTCGCACTAGGTCCGGTGAAAGTTTGTGGTGTCACAAGAAGTCAATGCCTAGTATAGGTTTGTCAATTTCGCACACTAAAAAAGTCCACTCGAGTTTGCAGTTTGCGGAGAGTGAGACGATGTGGGAAGTTGAACCCGAGCATTGTAATTTAGTTGAATTCAGGGCTTGCAGTGAAGTATGATGAGCGCAGATGTTCAGTGATGCTAAGGATGTAGGCAGCAGTGAAACATCAGCGCCTGTGTCCAATAGGAAAAGTTATCCCGACAAAATGTCTTTAATGTAAAGTTGTCTGCAATTATCTGGTCGTTCCCGGACAGAATAGAGCACTGGGGAGTGCCTGTCACTTTGTGTGTGGAGGCGCACCTGGAAGTGACATTTGGGAAGTAGCAGGGTGGTCTGCAGATCTGTGCTGCCTCAACAAACCATGGGTGGAAGTAACAGTATGGGTGGTGCGGTTGCATTTTCTGTGGAAAGATCATTGCCAGTGGCGGTGGCTGAGGTTTGGTGGCCACAGCAGGTTTGGTTGCAGAAGGGGGCATGACTGTGGGTGGAGCCGGTGACAACCCAGTTGCTTGTATACTGCTTCCTGGAGCGAGTGGAACGGTCGGCACAGTACGGCCCCGGCCACATCCGGCCTCAGGGCAATGAGCCTGAACCTGAGGCTTGTGAGGTAGGCAGTGCCTGGCGAAATAGAGCAGTGATGCATCATGTAGCTTGTCAGCATTTGTCATTCTTTGCTCAACAGGTTCAAGAACCTTTGAGCCAGAGCAAAGCGGATGTGAGGAGATAGTTTATCTGACCAGATGGTGAGGAGAGCTGTGTCAGAGAATCAATCGGCACTGATCAGGGCACGTACCCATCTCCAGAACTGGGAAGGTTTGTCATTGCCTAGTTGCTCAACATGGAGCACTTGCCGTATTGCTGCCTCAGTTGAGTGTGCAAGCCAACGTAGAACTGTCTTTTTGGCTAGAGTGTACCGGGTAGATGAGTCCGGGGCATCGACCTGATCAGCAATCAAGTTCTCCTGGTCGTGCAGGTGGGTGATGAGGCACAGAAACCTGGTTGACTCATCGAGTTTGTAATGGTCAGAACACTTTGTCCACAATCATGAACCAGGTTGTTGCTCTGTTGGGATTAAATGGCAGCAGCATCAGTAAGCATTGTAGAATGTTCGGAAGAACAGGTTGAGTTGAGTTTGTCAGGGCACTGCCTGAATCAAGCTGTTGTTGCTGTAGTATTCCAGGAGAGTGTGCCTTCAGGGGATGTGGCAACGATGGCTGTTCAGGTGGCAGCTTGAAGGTGACACATTGTGGTTGAGCGCGATCCGTCGTGACGCGGAAGGCCGATGCGGGTGAGACACTGTAATGTGTTGATTGCGGTTGCGCAAGCTCTTCACATTGCAGGTATGTTCAGATTGATGCGTCGTGGAAGGCCAACATGGATGAGGCATCGAGATGTGCTGAGAACAGTAGTGGAAGCTTGACTGGAGCCGGCATGGGAGTGACAGGTGAGAAAAAGTTCAAAGTTTGAGAATGCGTGTTAGTCCGCAGAAAGCTCGATGTATGATCAGAGCCGGGGCCACCTGTGTACCAGGGAGGATGCGGAGGTGCAGGCTGTCCAGAAGCACAGTGTGGGAAATGATGCTGAATGTGGGACGGAATGTGTGAATGTTCACTGTTCATAGTCACTCCACTCAAAACAGTGTGCGGATAAGGTGAATGTTGTGGCACAAAACACTGAGGAATAGCAGTGCGACGGAGGTGGGGGTTAGGCACCGATAACAAGTTATTGTTCCTGTTGCAGGCTGAGGTATTGAAGTAGGAAGGCATGTGCTGATGCTGAAGCGAGGCAGGCACGGGCATGGTCGGATGCTGAGGAGGTAGACCTGTGAATGAAGCAGTTCTGCCTATGTGGCAGGTATCCGCGTGGTACTGCACGGATTGTGGCATGGCAAATCATTGTCCTGGTGGTAGTAGGTTGTCCGATGAAGCATTTGAAGAAATTGGCATTGGTCGCACACTGCATGGAGATTGGTAAGAGGTAACTGCACAGTCGATGAGGGAGGGCACATGTGGCGGGAACAAAGGCGTTTGATAGCCGTAGTCATGTGCATTCCTAACCTCACTTATTGTTGCAGGCTCGAAAATGTCTGGCAAAATCGGTGGAATCATCGAGTGAGAGGCATCGTGTTGCATTCCTGGCGGGTGTACATCGCCTGCAACACGATGCATGTCGATCACAAAATCTGGCGTTAGGCGCTCAGCCAAAGTCATTGTTCAAATGCTGTGTTGATGTAATACACATGAAAATAACCAACACAGAGGTTGTGGACACAGTAAAATGGCGAAAACAGAAGACATTACAACTCGGGGTCACCAGTGAGGAGGATTTCCGGGTTGGTTGCACCAATAATCACACCCATTTAGCAATAGTTCATTTATTAACATTAACCCATACAAGGATCACAAAGAACTGAACTGAACATGGCGGAACAGCCAAAGATAAGCTTAGAGTCCAAAGATGAATGCATATCGATGTTGGTGTCGATATCATTGCAACCTATTTATTACAATTTAATACATCAAAGTGGCAATACTTATAATAATGTTGCATACAATTTTCACCCATTTTTAGGTCCTGAAATTATTTACATACTATATTATACTCATATTTAGATTTTTCTCTCAGTATTCAGGTTCTCATGTTGTTTACCACAAAGGTTAGGTGAATTATTTTTTAAATAATGAAATTAATAGATATAATTATACAAACAATACTTTTGACAAACCTGGTAATTATTTTGTAATTAATTAAGGGCTAATATGTTTTTGAATATAACCAAATAAATACTTCAAGAATTGTAGTAGTTCTTCCAAATGTTTATAATTAGTACACAATTTATATTTGTTTATAAGTCAACAATAGAATCTACTTCCTGAAACAATTACTGATATCACCCTATAACAAGGGTATTAACTAGGAATGGTCAAAATAAATTACAAAATTAATTACATACACAAAACTAAGCACAAAATTAGGCCTGGTGCTATATTCCTTTAGACTGAGGGCCAATTTTTCTCTTTTATAGGAATACAGATTATACTCATGCATGTTAATGGCAATTAGGCAAAAAATGAAAATAAAATGAATTTAAGGAGGCAGATGGCAAAACAGGAGAGGAAGTAAAGAGATCCCAGCTTGCTTTACCACAATTTGGTAGTTGCATATGAATACAGGAAATGAAGGGACTCATTAGTAATATCATCATATTGAGTCACTATCAAAAACAAGTGTAGGATTGGTGTACTTTGTCCCTGAAATTGATTAAAAGCTATTTTATGTGATATCTGCCAATTATATCATTAAAGAAAGTATTACACTACTCAAATGACCACATAAACTTTATTATGATGTCATTAATCTCAAACTTTCAAAAAGACAAAAAACCCGATGAAACTCTTCATATCTGATGGATAAAGTCCACATACCAAAGTCCATTTAGAAAAACTACATGTTTATTTTTGAATCTGGATTTTGGAATGTTATTTGACATGACTTGTATATATTTTTGGCTATATTATATGTATTTGCATTCTTTGGACTGCATGCAATCCTCAGGGCATGTTTTAAATGACTGAACAACTTAGTCACAGCATTTACTTTTCAAGTAGCTAATTTTTCAATGCAGAGATTCACAGAGGTAAGTTGAAAGAATCAGTGTTAAATTAAATTATGCACAGACTCATAAATTTTTATAATTGCTAGGTAAGCATTCCTGCTTCTCTTGATGTCCTATAAATTGAGTTTTAAGTTATGTGCCTTGCTGAAGATCAGTTATTTATTAAATGAGTTTTATGAAACCCTAACTGGCGAATAATTTGAGCTCATAATGTTCAACATGCCAAAGGTTCTCTGTGCAAATGAAACAGCTATGAATATTTCTGACATTGGGAACTCTGTTTCTTATTTCTTCCAAATGTTCTTTCAGATAGGGTGTCATGTCTTGGTAAACATTTTTAGTGATAGTTAACTTTAATAAGAGTATAATAACAAGTGTTACATTAGAAAAATCTAAAAGCCTCATTTATTAGAAAATATTTTGAAAAAATAACATTATGAGTCACTTATTCTATAATTTGTTGGAATAATATATTTAACTTTGTCACTACAGACACTCATTATCATTAAAATAGCAGTAGCTATAAAGGTGAGGTGCAGCAAATGTCAAATTTGCATGAAGTGTACCACAGAATTGGAGATACAAATGAGTTTCATTTCAGTGCAACCACACAAAGTAGATAGTAGTAACAGCATCTAAATTCTTTGTATAAGGATGTGTTATGCAATAGTGGACAGCTTGGTGACATCTGGAGTGCCAAAGGCTGTTAGTATGTTGAATATTGTTGTGACCTTCCTTGACACAGCACTGACAGGTGTGCTGACAGTGTTGCATCTAGCAACAACATCAAACACAAGAGTGACAACGTGTCATTTTTTCAGATAAGTTGCTGTTATGTGTATAAGTTCACAAAGAATGAATCTATGTGGAGGTTCCTAGGAGAAAGAGAGTTGACAGATGCCATTCATCATACTTGTATGTACCTAGCACAGGGAATGACGTTATTGGGTGTCCCTGAGTACAAAAACGATCACCTTTTCTGCACATACTGAGATGAAACATTTGGATTTCCAAGGGTGTTATTTTATTTTTTATGACTGTAACAATAAAAATGGCAGTAACAGAACAATAACTTTCTCAAGAATGTAGGCCAAAATATATTTCTTAATTTGAAATACATAAATAAAACACTTGGTTTATAAACTATTTTTGCAGGTTCATTGAAAATGTTCAAAAAATAAATAAGATTCATTAACCTGTTATAATTGTAGATCTGATGATTCTTGTTCACTCTTTGATAATGTCTTTCGCAGTTTTACTGGGATTTTCTTTGTGCCATTTAGAAACACCCTCATACATGACATCCTTTCAGATAACTTTCCAGTCATCAGTCCAAATCTTTTAACATATTGTAATATCTTTTGCATGTAAGTGTTCACGCTGCTATGAAGATACTACCATCAGAATGTTGCATCACTTGTTCACTTTACGTAAAACAAAAATAAGAAGAGATTTACGAGAATATATTTCACCTAATCTTGTAATACACAAATAAATATATTTAATTAACTATTAAGTAATGGTAACATAATATTATATTCATTCATTTCCCATATAATCACTTAGATGGGATGTACAACAGTGTGGAACTCCAGAATCTTGTCACACTATAATAGTCACTAATCTGGAGCCCTGCATTTACTTTTCTTCTGTGTAAAGGCTGGTGGCTGTGCTCCAGCTTCAGTGTCCCTTTGATATTTTCTTTCAGCAGAAAATGTAACACAACATTTCCTGTCCAATCTTGATGCAGAAGACACTCAAATACTGCCATGCCATCATGATCTCCAGATCTTTCACCCACTGAAACCATCTGAACTTGGCTTGTTGCCAGAGTAGCAAGCCATCTTTCATTGACCACAGTGATTGATCTGGCACAAAGTTGGATTGGTGGTAACTGACTCAGCCATATCACCCAATATCAGTTTGACTTAGTGACCGGTGGGGTTAGAGCCATTGCTTCTGCCTGATGCAGCAACTCTATATTCTGAATTTTCCCCAAAATCACATATAAATTTAATCATACTATCTTCCTATTACAGTGTACACTGATCAGCCAAAAAACTGTGATAACTGACCCACTATCAATATAAACCTTGTAGTGCCTCGAGAATTTCAACGCAAATTCTAGAGACCCTCGGCTTGCCACGGCGTCAACACCCAATGTTTTATATATGAACGTGAGAAACGGAACTGTGTCTACAGTGCCACGATCATGTGTGTGCAGGACTGGTATGTATTAGATGGTTGATCGGCATGAGCAGGTAGTTGCAGCATTCGCCTCAGAAGTTACACGCCCAGCACAAGGAGGAAGCGTGACATACTCCATGATGGTGCGACATCACTCATTATTAGGAACAGTTAAGTTGAAAGAAAAAGAAAAGACACTTATCTGAATTATTCACTTGAGAAGAGGAATGGTTATTAAACCAACTTTCCATAAATGTTATTGAGTGAGGCTCTTGAAGTTATATATTTTAGTGAACACAAAGTAACTAATTGCATTTGGAGTTGATTTCATCGCTAATTGATGAGTACATTGACAGTAAATTTTGTGTATGTGATCATCAGATTACTGAAAATAAGAAGATATTATTTTTGCCACACATCTGACAGACTACCATCATGTGGTGACCGAAGTGATCAGGACTTAAAAAGGAGGAGTTTTTTGGAGAAAATTGAAATTAGAAAAAGTTGAGAGTTGCCATAGCAACCCATAATAACAAGACAAAGAAATTAGTCTGCAGAATTCGATTAAGAAGATTTGGGTGTGGGAAGGAAACAATTCTCACACACACAGTAATCAGCCGACGTCGACGCAGTAACCAGCCAGCGACATTGACGCAGTAACCATTCGACACCACTGGAATAACCAGTCACCAATGCTGACGCAGTAACCTGCCTCTGTTGCTGACTGCAATGGCTGCCATTTGAGTTGCTGACTCGCATCCACTCGCTGATGTCGACACCGCGACCAACGTTCGACGCTGCCGGCACCTGTGCAATTCACTGATGCCGATTCTACAAAACTCTATCCCAGGTGAGCTAAAGACAATAACTATTTGAATGTAAAATAGTGTGGTCATTATTCTCAGAGGTGAATCTTTTTAATGATCACAAGTTGAAAAAATATAAAAACTACGGAGCAGGAACAACAACCTACAGAAACTGTAGAACCAACCATCACCATAAAGGTGAATAAGGACATGCCAGATTTGTCTGAAGCAATAAAATTAATCAAGGCCCAGAGTATACCATTAAATGTTAGATTAGATGCAGATTCAGCTTCTTCAAGACAAGAAATAAGTGATCAAAGTACTTCTTTAATTCAGAAACTCGGTGTTACTTTAAGAAAGGAATTGGATGAAACCTTAAAAGCTCAAAGTCTTCAGTTAGATTCAGGAAATACACAATTGAACATCAAATTAGATGCTCAGAGTGAGGTTCTAAGTAGCCAAAGGGAAATCTTAAAGCACCAAGCAACAAATATATGTCTGTTAAAGACTGAATTGGACACTCTGAATAATAAAGTCGAGAATCTGAAGGTAAATTTAAAGAGTGAACTATCCATTTCTTTAAATACTTATGTCAATCAACTATTTACTAAATTTAACCAAAGACAGGAGGAGTGATTTCAGAGCTTTACAAAGAAATGAGAATTTGATGCCAAATGCAATAATAAAGAATCCAATCTTAATGAAAGATTAGAATCTTGTGAAAATGTATGTAAGGTTATATTTAATTCCGTAAGACAGGAAATGAATATTTTGAAAGAGAACACACATCGACCTAAGGATGTAATATTGACTATTCAATTGAAAATTCCAGGTGTTAGTATATGAGCTGTTACTACGGTACATGAGCTGTTAGTCCGCATGTAAACAATGAAGGATGGAATGTCAGGGAGGAAATAGTCAACTTTGACATTATAAATGTAAGTAGTCTGGCGGAACATTTTGAACTAATTATAGATTGAGCAATTACTGAGAGTATAATCTCTGGAAACATTGCGACTGTTGCTTTTTCCAAACCTAGCTATACTGACAAGGCTATGGACAGATAATTCAAACTTGTCCATGAAAAAGTAGAAAATATAATAATATTACCTAATGTTGTGTTCTCCAGTAAAGTAGTGATTGTTTTGTTGTGAGAAGACTTTCATACAAAATTTAATGAAAAGTACTGGTTTGCATTTGCTCAAGTGAAGTTAATGTTACATCCATGGGATCCGGGTGGAGTCGCATCTGTTCCCCAGGGACATTAAAAGTCTGTTTTAATGGGCAGAGTAACAACCGTTGATTCCTGAGTTGTTTTCAGTGTTGCTTCCACATTTGCTTTCCTACACCAAATTCCCTTCAAATCCTCAACTATTCTGTGATCTGTTCATAACCTCTTAAACTGTCCTATCATGTTAGTATTTAAGTGACTGAATATGACTACAAGATTGTGACTAATTTAAGAGAATCACAAATAAACAGTGATCTATGAACATAAGATGTAAGGAACAGAATAGTCTATTATATTGAAGAATAATTTAATATGACGTGACTAATAAATTAAATATTTGACTGTAGTGTATAATTTTCTATTTTTATAGAATATTTTATACCTTTTGTGAGATGTGATGTGAATGGGGAGGGTTTATATAAATTTTGAAAGGGGTGGGTAGTGAAGGTGCAAGCATTACTAACACTACACACATGCCCCACCTTTCAGACAACCCTCACAGACAGGTGTGACTGATACTTCACCATTTGCCTTTCCATATGAGTTGCTAAGATCTTTCTTCAGGGACTTCAAAGGTGAAGGTGAGAATGTCCGTTATGCAGGAGACATTTAACTTCATACCTCCTACAGCTTCTCACTCAAGTACCGGCGAAGTAGGGATCTGGGGGAGGGGAGTGGGAAGGGTTTCCTGTCTTTGGGGCTACCTTCTTTCACTTCTCTGATCTTAGCAACCTTCCCCCCCCCCCCTCCCCCCCTCATCTGAGTACCAGTCTATCTTTCCCTCTATCCATATGCATACACTTCCATCGTTGAAGTCCTTCTCAATTTCCATGGTTTTCTATAACCTTCAACTTATTTTACATAAGTAGGCCAAAGAATAAGTCTACATGACTACCCACACATTGCAACACAAAGACACAAACAGAAAAGATAATGTGAGAACCATCATGTGTTGGAAGGGGGATATATTGCGCCCATAATGATGGGTTATTTGAGGTGACTGTTCCATATCACATACAGGTATGTACAGGGATAAATTTATATATGTAAGGACAAAGTATTAAATCAGTATGTGTACATGGGAGAAGGAGGTACACTTTATGGTTCATTATGAACATGCTACATCGTATACTTTACAGAAATATATTTGGACTGGATGTCTGTCTGACAACTGTTTTCGTGAACTGTAGAATAGTGGTACAAGTAGATATGTCCAAGTGTGGTGTCTATTGGAAATATCAGACTGGAAGAGTAATGGAGGACTCTAAGGGGTTAAAGCAAGTATGGTGAAGTGAGTGAGAGGGGTAATGATGTAGATTTTTAATTTTTCTAGGAGGTATTTTATTATAGTGTACATAAAGATGTATACTAGAGTGATGAACCATTGGGCCTACTCACAAAGGATAAAGGAGAGGGGCAGGGGGGGGGGGGGGTTGCACCCAGCTTTTAGTGAATGGAAAAAAGGCTAGATAGGCAGACCAAAGAGAGGCTGACCTATACTGTGCGGGCAGGGGCACGAAGAAAGACATTGACCTGTACCATAGAATATAGGAAGAAGAAAGGGGCGTACCTACCAGAATGGCAGGAGAAGGGTTACCCATAGAGTCAACCCATAGGTAAGGGATGAGTACTGTTCCTAAGGGAAATTATAGTGATAGAAATCACATATATGGTAGGAATTATTCTAGTAAGTTTGAATTCTTAATGCCCCTAGCGTTATTAAGATTTATGGATGGTGGAAAGAATAGGCTCATAAATTTTCTCCAGAGTTCCTCCAGACCACAGAAAGTTGTATAGGATAGTACTAGTCCATACTTCAAAGGAAGTAATAGCTTGAAGGATTAAAGGCAAAGGATAAAATGTTTAAGGGTCCACGACACCTGGAATTTATGAGTGGAATTGAAAGAGGGAGTTTACCTGTAAAGTTCAAGAATTTATGAAAAATACGTATGTATGTAGAATTATGGAGTAACTGAATATCTCAAAGAAGCGGATTCTTATTAAGTATTATGTCGATGTACATACTGAACATGTATAAAATATCAAGTGTTCAAGCTAAGGGGAGGGATATGTAGTTCCTCGAGAATTTTGACGTAAATTCTTGACACCCTCGGCTTTTCACCATCTCGAACACCAAGTATTTTACATACGAGCAAGATAAACAGAACTGTGTCTACTGCACCATGATTGTGTGTGTGCAGGACTGGTTGATTGTCGTGGGCAGTATCCACAGCACTCACCTCAGAAGTTACATTCCCAGCACAAGGAGGAAGTGTGCCATACTCTGTGATGGTGTGATGTCACTCATTATTAGGAAGAGTTGAATGTTGTTGAAAGAAAAATAAGACACGTATCTGAATTATTCACTCACTTTTTGAGGTCTTGATGGTCGAATAACTAGAACTTTGAAAGATTTATAGTACTGTATTTTTGGTAAAGAATATGTAATAGTATCTGATGTACCAGAAATTGTTGAGCTTACGAAAAATGATTCCTGTATGTGCAAACTGTTATGTGTTGTGACAATATAGTGTGATTGATTGCAAAATATCTTGAGTGTATGGAGTTATTTCAAGAGTAGATGCAATTCCTCCAAAACAGCATCTTAACTTCGGAGAAGAAGTGGGGCAGACCATCACAGCCTGCTATCCTGAAAAGAACCAACTTTGCATAAGTTCAGCAATCAAGGGGGAGTGTGAGTCTTGCACAACAATACCAAACTGTTCCCTCTAATCACTGGAAACTGCCAGAACCTCTCCAGGCAATAGCAGCATCACATGGTGAAGAATGACTGCTAATCAGACATAAGGAAAATGCATGTCTTATCAGTGAGCATGCTGTCTGTGTTTCAAATGGGGAAGGTGTGTGATCTATCTGAGTTTAACCAAGGGCAGATTTGATGGCCTGGAGGCTCAGCACAAGCATTATGGAAACTGCATGACGTGTTGGGTGTTTGAAGAAGTCTGTGGTGAGTGTCTTCAGCACATGGCGAAGCGAAGGTGAAACTATGTCCACATGTCATGGGGTTGGGCAGTGACTTGTCATTACAGATGTTGGATGTCACATGCTGGGAAGACTAGTAAAACAGGACAGGTGGCAAACTGTTATGGTACTAACATTAGACTTTAATGCTGGGGGAGGATATAAGTGTATCTGTACATACAATGCACTGAACACTCCTAACAATGGGTCTCCACTGCCGAAAACCCATGCATGTGCCAATGGTAACACCATGACTTTGGCAACTACAACTGAAATGGGGATGTCACCATTGGCACTGGATGTTGCTGCAGTGGCAGTGTGTTGCATGGTCTGTTGAATTCCAATACCTGCTTCATCATGCTGATTGGAGGTCGTGAATCCATTATCTTCCAGGGGAATGGCTCCTTCAGACCTGTACTGTGGGAGGAGACAAGCTGGTAGTGGTTCCTTTATATTCTAGAGATCATTCTTGTGGGCATCCATGGCTCCAGTGGAGCTTGTGCAAGGCACCATGGTGGCCACAATGTATTGTACACTGGTTGCACATCACGTACACCCTTTCATGTTGATCTTGTTTCCCGATGGCAGTAGCAGTTCTCAATAAGATAATGTGCCATGTAACAAGGCCAGGAGCATGATGGAGTGGTTTGAGGAACACAGTGCCAAGCTCCTATTGATGTGCTGTCCCCCCCCCCTCTCCTCAGCCCATGAACCCAATCAATTACATCTGGGATATGTGGCATCTATGCTCTTCATCCCCCTTACCCAGAATTTATGGGGATTAGGTGACTTGTGTGTGTGCAGATGTGGTGCCAGCTCCCTCCAATGACCTACTAAGGCCTCACTGCTTCCATGCCATGATGAATTGCCACTGTTATCCAAAGATAGACATATTAGCTATTAGCTGTGTGGTCATAATGTTCTAACTTATGAGTGTATATGTATAGTTTTTTGTTATTTGACTTCTTGCTGGTGTTGCAGTTCAAATGGCTGGCAGTGCAGATAGCTGGTAGTGTACTTTATGGAGTTACATATGTGCTTTGGTTCCAGTATTAGATAAAACTAGCAGCTGAGAAATTTAAAAGAAGTGGAAAACAGCTGTCTATCAACTAATGTTACTTAGGCAAACTAATCCAGAAATAGCTTCTTTCATTATCAGTGTGAGAAGATTAGCACTAGTCATAATATTTTGTTAGAATACTTTGCAGAACTTGCCTTCAGTCACTGCAATTTTTGTTAGTGTATAACTTGACTTCTTACACATTCTTGAATACCTAGGTAGTTAATATTTGCTTTTTAATTAATTAATCAGGTAAATGTCTAATTGATAGGTAACCATCTTAAATGTCTCATTTATACTCCACTAGTTCATTTAACTTACATTTGTCACATACCAGTCTCACAACCTTATTATGCATAGTGATTGTATAATATAGAGGGAGAAAACAGTAGCATGTATTCTGATAACAAGTATATGTAGGAAATGAGTCAGAGTCAAGTAACTTATTAAGGTTATATTTTATTAGATTTCTTCAACAGTTTGAAACAAAAAGTTAAAATATTAGATAATAGACGAAGACAATCGCCAAAGGACAAATTTCCTAAAAGGCCTGGACAGAAACCACTTCCTAAGCAGACACCTCGAAGTAATCCAAGTCAAAAGAGTAAAAAACATGATGCAAATGAAGCAGTGGATGGAATAGTGCCTGACATTCCAAATGAAGTATTTGTGGAAATCTTGACTCGGAGGTAATGGACCTTCTTTACCTAGTTATAGGCAGTAATTATCATATGTTGAGCTCAAGTAACTGCTATTTGTATGGTGTAGAGGGTTGCTTTGCCAAGCTTAACTTCCACATTAATGTTTTTAGTATGCATCTTTCTTAAGTATGTTGGCATATGGGACATAGAAAAACTTGTTGTTTGTGTTCTTGTGGGTTAATTAAGTTTTTGGTTACATAAATACACTACTTTTAACACCATTCATGACTTTAGAGGCCCATTTTCCTCTTTATTGAGAAGTAAATTGTTCTCTTTTTTTGTGTAACTTACTACATTTTGTGAAAAAATAGTTTAATTGGATAAGTAAATAAAAAATCTACACACCAAGTGGTGGCAAAGCACACACCTAAAAGAAGATTATAATTAGGCAAGCTTTGGGAGCCAGTGGCTAGTTGCTCAGGCATGAGGGTTGAAGGGGATGGTAGAGGAGTGAAGGAATAGGAATTCAGAGGTCTATGAAAATTGGGACTGCATCAAAAGAGATTTGAAACCTGAGAGCTTGAAGGTGGAAGACAGTATAATATGCAAGACTGAGATTATTGCTTAAACATCATGCATGAGTTAATAACAGTGAAAACCTAAGTGCATGGTACATAACAGAGGTGGGAGGGGAGCGGTGAAAAATGTACTGGCAAGGCAATGAAAGATGGAGAAAACTAAAACGGAGTAAAGAAAAGAGTAGTTACTGTGAGAAAATCTGAGACAGAACAACAACCTAAATTAAGGCCAGGTGGGTGGTGAGTACCCAGGACATATAATAGCATTAGTTCCCACCTGTGGAGTTCTGAGAAGCTGCTGTCTGGGGGAATGAACCAGATGGGACATGTGGTGAAACAGGCTCTGAGATCACAATTGTTATGTTGTAGAGCATGCTCTGCAAGAGGGCATTGAGTGTTGCCAGTATACATGCACTGCCTGTGCCTATGAATCCCGATTGATAATGTAAAAGGCCGAACAGTGTTTATGTAACAGCTGGTATATGATATGTCTTTCAAAGGTGGCTCTCCCTTTGACAGAATGTGTTTTGCCAGTTGCAGTGCTGCTACAGGCGGTAGTAGGAGGGTGCATAGGGTAAGTTTTGCTGCGGGGATGGTCACAGACATAGGAGCCATAGTATGATTTTAGGCAGTCTTGGCCTTGTTGAAGTATCTGATAAATACATTCCAGACCAGGATAATACTGAGTCACCAGTGGTGTGCTCCAAAATTGTTTTTGTAGGGATCAGCAGTACCAGGATTAGATGTGGTGGCCCTGAAAATCTGCTTTTAAACTAGGCTGTGGGATAATTACATGTAGTGAAGGTTGAGGTGAGAGTGGTGGAGTATGGCTATAATGAGTCTGCATCCAAACAAATACGTTTGCGCCAAATGCCATGGCTGTATGGAAGGGAACCTTTGATATGGAAAGGATGGCAACTGTCAAAATATAAGTACTGATGTAGGTTTAAGTGATGTGCGTAGCTAGGCTTCAGTGAGGACAAGATCAACATCAAGGAAAGTAGCACGGGATTCAGAATAGAACCATGTGAAATTTAATTGCAAGATGAATTTAAACAAGTCAGTCTCACCATGAGTCCATATGGTAAAGATCTCATCAATGCATCTAAACCAAACCAGGGGCTGAGCACATGGATCCCAGGAAAGCCCCATCCAAGGGACCCAAGAAAATGTTGGCATAGGAAGGTGCCATCATATTTCTGATGGTCAGAACACTGATCTGTTTCTATGTATGGCCCCCAAAGGTGGAGAGGTTGTTAGTAGGTATAAAATTGATTAAGCTGAGTAAAAAAAATGTCATAGGTTTGGAATCTGGTGGGCTATGACTGAGGAAATGTTCAGCAGCAGACAGATCATGTACATGTGGATGTTGGTATACAGTGGGGTGGCATCATTGGTTACAAGCCAGGTATATGGTGGGAGGGTGAGGGGCATGGGTTTTAGACGACCTAGGGAATAGTTGATACCTTTGAGATACGAGGGCAGTTTTTGTTCTATGGGTTGCAGGTGCTGATCAACTAAGGCAGATATGAGTTGGCTGCTTTGAAGCCAGCAACTATAGGATGGCCAGGATGATTGGGTTTCTGGATCACAGGAAAAAGAAAAAAGGATGATGGTGTGTGGTTTGAGGGGGTGAGAAGTTCTGTGGATTGAGGTATTAGTCCTTAATAGAGGCCTGAGGTTTTAAGGACTGACTGCATGTCAGTTTAAATTGCAGAGATGGAATCCTGATGGCAGGCACTGTATGTAGAGGTGTCAGACAGCTGGTGTATACCTACACTAACATACTCCTTTCGGTCAAGTACCACAGTGGTAGATTCATTGTCTACTGGGAGAGTAATGATGGATTCATCAGCTTTAAGGGGATGCAAGGTCTGGACTTCTGCAGATGACAGGTTAGAATCATGTTGTAGGGACATGAGGAAGGCCAGCTGCGGTGGCTGAGCAGTTCTAGGTGCTTCATTCCTGAACCACGCAACTGCTACGGTCGCAGGTTCGAATCCTGCCTCGCTCATGGATGTGTGTGATCTCCTTAGGTTAGTTAGGTTTAAGTAGTTCTAAGTTCTAGGGTACTGGTGACCTCAGATGCTAAGCCCCATAGAGCTCAGAGCCATTTGAACCATATTTTTGGACATGAGGAAGGGTTGTGAAGCAATGTGGGTGTGAGGAATCCACAGAAGGCTTGTAAGGGATGATTTTGAGGTAGTGGTGGTGGATAAAGTTGGGATCAAGATCTGAGCTGTTCAAGGCAGGATTCAATGTCAGGTTTGCTGTTGGAAATGTTTTGGGATTTGGTTGCAAAGTCATATTTCCATATGTCTGAAGGAAAGTAGGTCCTTTACCAAAGCAGCATGATCAAATGCAGGTTTATGGGTGAAAGTGAGATCCTTACATAATACAGATAGTTCAGGAGGGGAGAGTGCTTTAGATGAGAGGTACTGTACTGTTGTGAAACTTCCTGGCAGATTAAAACTGTGTGCCGGACCGAGACTCGAACTCGAGACTTTTGCCTTTCTCGGGCAAGTGCTCTACCAACTGAGCTACCCAAGCACAACTCACGCCCCATTCCCACAGCTTCCAAACCTTCCAAACTTTACAGAAGCTCTTCTGTGAACCTTGCAGAACTAGCACTCGTGAAAGAAAGGATATTGCTGAGACATGGCTTAGCCACAGTCTGGGGGATGTTTGGAAGGTAGAAGACGAGATACTGGCAGAAGTAAAGCTGTGAGGATGGGGAGTGAGTCGTGCTTGGGTAGCTCAGTTGGTTGAGCACTTGCCCGTGAAAGGCAAAGGTCCCGAGTTCGAGTCTCGGTCCGGCACACAGTTTTAATCTGCTAGGAAGTTTCATATCAGTGCGCCCTCCGCTGCAGAGTGAAAATCTCATACTGTACTGTTGTGATCGTTTCTTGTGATTCTGGGTTATTCTTGGTCTGGGAGGCATTGATGAAGGCTGTGGGATGGTAAGGAGGTTGGCCAAGCTTGGTTTGTAAGAGACGAGTGGTTGTTGCTGGTGGGGCTGGTTAGGGAGCTGCCAAGAAACAGCAAGGGAAATAACACTTTTCAGGTAGTTTACGAAAAGCTGGGATAGATTTTTGAGGTGAAGTCTGGCATGTTGCAGCAGTTTGAAGATGCCTTGATGGATGATACCATCCAAGGAAACATGAGGGACACATAACTGCAGGATTTTGTAAAGTGAGGGTAGTCTGGTGGAGTGAAAACTGGCTGCTGAGGCATATAGATCATTGATTTGCTAGGTAAGAGCAAGAGGTTGCTGTATTTGCAACTGTAAAAAGCCTGGTGTAGAGTACAATTACGTCCAGAAACAGGGACTTTCAATTTTAGGCCTGTTGGGATAACTCTTGAGGGCTCCAAGGGATGAGTAGGTTTCAAGAAACAGATTGTGTGATCTTATTTTTGTAGTCCAAAAATGGGTTTTCGAAAAGAACAAATGTTACATGAGATGGGATTCACCATGGCAAAAGAAGACAGTATGGAGACTTAGGAACCATGAGAGTGGTAAAAAAATGGAAAAAAAGGCAGTTATTGGGTAAAACATAGGAAAACGGTAGAAAACATACTTCAGAATTTGGGAAAATCAGACTCTTATGGGAGTCTTTGTACTATGGGTTGTACAAAGGCTCCCCTCCTATATTGGAGATACCAACCATTTCTTAGATCATCTGAAATCTGTGCCTGTCCCAGTCCACCACAAACATTGCTTGTCACCGTTGATGTCACCTCCCTCTATATCAACATCCCCCACATACATGTTCTGTCTGCTGTTGAGCATTTCCTCAGTCAGTGCCCAACTGTTTCAAAAAATATGAAATCCTTCCTACTCACCTTAATCAATTTTATATTTACCAAAGACTACTTCACAAGGCATACATACAAAGAAATTAGTGGTATGTCCATGGGAACCAGGATGGCTCATTCCTGTGCCAGCCATTTCATGTGTCACTTGGAGGGAGCTTTCCTGGGATCCATAAGTCTTCAGCCCCCGGTTTGGTTTAGATACATTGATGACATCTTTACCATATGTACTCACAGTGAGGCTAAGCTGTTAAAATTCCTGGAGTCTCTGAATACCTCCTCCAAGTTAAATTTCACGTGGTCCTATTCCGAATTCCATGCCACTTTCCTTGATGTTGATCTTGTCCTCACCAGAGGCCAGATTAACACTTCTGTTCACATTAAACCTACCAACAAACAAACAACAGTACTTACATTTGACAGCTGCCACCCATTTCATATCAAAGATTCCCTCCCATACAATCTTGGCATTTTAGCCTAATGTAATTGTTCAGATGCTGACTCTTTCCAACAATATGCCACCATTATAGCCTCAGCATTCACTGCACGTAATTAACCCACCAGCCTAGTTCAAAAACAGACTTTCTGGGCAAACACATCCAATCATGCTACTGGTGATTCCACAAAAAAACAACTTTAGAACACACCACTAGTGACTTAGCATTATCCTGTTCTGGAATGTATTAATCAGCTGCTTTGACAGGACCGTGACATCCTAAAATCATTCCCCAAAATGAGATCAATTCTTACTAAAATTCTGTCCACCACACCTATAATAGCTTTTCATCACCCTCCCAATCCACACAATTTTCTTGTCAGATCCTATGCTCCTTCTGCACCCATCTCCCTAACGTATCACTCCTAGGCCCTGTGGCCATTCCCACTGCAAGACTTTCCCTATGCATCTTACCACCACCTATAGCAGACCTGTAACTGCCAAATCATATACTATCAAAGGGAGAGCCTTCTGTGAAATGACACATCATATACAAGATGATATGTAATTACTGTTCAGATTTTTACTTTGGTGTGACTACTGCCAAATTATCCATTAGGATGACAGGGCAGAGGCAGCATGTGTTTACTGGCAACATTCTCTACGTCATGACAATCATGACTTCTAAGCCTGTTTTACCTCACACAACATGTGTAATCTTCCCCAGATAACTGTTTCTCAGAACTCTGCAGGTGGGAACTAGCCCTACAACATGTCTTTGGGTCATGCCCCCCCCCCCCTCCCCACCTAACCTTAATTTACTTTAATATCTTCCATCTCAGCATTTCTTCACAGTAAGTACTCTTTTATTCCTCTATTTTAGTTTCCTACATTTTTCATATCTCTTAACCTGTCTATTTTTCACTGCTCCTCTCCCACCTCTGTTATGTACAATGCAATTAGCTTTTCACCCTTATTAACTCACACATGATGTATAAGCAGTAATATCTGTCTTGCATATTCTCCTGTCTCCCATAATTAGGATCTCAGGTTTCAAATCTCATTCAATGCAGTCCCCAACAATCAGTATTTCATTCTCATCTGGTGTGGTAAGTCTCTCCTGACCTGCAGTTCTGGATGACTTTCCCCAAAATTTTTCTAGATCTCTACAGTCCTTTTCCTGCACCCATCTTCCTTCCCCTTTAACACTTTTCCCTCAAGAAGTAGCCACTGGCTCTGAAAGCTTGCCTGATTATAAGTTTCATCAATTTTTATTTATTCCATTGACATTTATGAATCTGCATATAACAATCTACGGTTCATTTCACTGCATGGCCATCTCCTGATCATATTATGCTGATTTATAAGACAGCTTCTTTCTTTCCTCCATTCCACCTATCTTGTTTCTATGTAATTCATTCATGTTTTTGTGCATTAGGTTTTCTCCAAACTGCTCGATAAACTTTTGTTGCTGTCTCTTACATCACATTAATTTCCCAGCTTAGTAGCTGATGTTTTCTCATATGACATTCACTTTTTGTTTACCCAGTTTCTAAAAATTTCTGTCTCTCAACACTCCCAATCACTTCTTTTTATTCTTTTAAAAATCTTTTTTTTATATCATATAATTCACCCACTCATTACCTCTTCTTAACCATTGTCAGTTCTCATGATTATCATACAAATCTTTGTAATTTTTCTGATTTTTTCCTTGCTTTTCTTCCGTTTTTCTGTCTTTTATCCACACTCCCATTTTTATCACACACTCCAATGGTTCCAAATCGCCTAATGGGTGTATCTCATGATACATCCAATCTTTTCAAAAACATGTTCTAGCACTGTCAAAACTAAACTCACACATTCTGTTTCTTAAAACCTGCTCATCCCTTGGAGTTACTCCAAAAGGCCTAACATTGAAAGTACTTGTTCTGAATGTAATTCTACTCTACACCAGGCTCTTTTACAGTTGCAAATAAGTGAATCTCTTGCTCTTACCCAACTAATCTGTGACCTATATGACTCATAAGCCAATTTCCCCTCCACAAGACTACCCTCATTTTACAAAATCCTGCAGTTCTGTGTCCCTCATATTTCCTTGGATGGTATCATCCATGAAGCCATATTCAGACTGCAACAACATGCCAGACTTCACCTCAAAAAGCTATCACTACCTGAAAACTCTCTTACAATATGAGCTTGGCCAATCTCCTTAACATCCAATGGACTACACCACTGCCTCCCAGACCAAGAATAACTGAGAATCACAAGAAACAGTCACAGCAGTACAGTGTCCATAACCTCTCATCTAAAGCACTCCCCCTCCTGAATTATCTGTATTATGTAAGGATCTCAGTTTCACCCATAAACCTGCATTTGATCATGCTCCTTTGGTAAAGGAGCTACTTTCCTTCAGACGTAACATCAACTGGAAATATTACTTTTGCAACCCAATCCCAAAACATTTCCAACAGCAAACCTGACATTGAACCCTGCCTTGAACAGTTCAGATCTTGATCCTAACTTTATCCACCACCACTACCTCAAAATCATCCCTTACAAGCCTCCCATGGATTCCTCAGATCCAGCATAACTTCACAACTGTTCCTCAGGTCCCTACAACACGATTCTAACTTGTCCTCTGTAGAAGTACAGGTCTTGCGTCCCCTTAAAGCTGATGAATCCATCATTACTCTCCCAGTAGACAAAGAATCTACCACTATGGTACTTGACCTAAAGGAGTATGTTAGTGAAAGTCTACAGCAGCTGTCTGACACCTCTACATACAGTGCATGCCATCAGGATCCCATCTCTCTGATTTAAACTGACATGTAGTCAATCCTTAAAACCTCAAGCCCCTCTTAAGGACTAATACCTCAATCCATAGAACTTCTCACCCCTCTTAAATGACACATCCTCATCCTTTTTTCTTTTTCCTGTGATACAAACACAGTCATCCTGGCCATCCTATAACTGCTGGCTTCAAAGTCATCAAATGTATATCTGCTTTAGTTGATCAGCTCCTGCAACCCAAAGTACAAAAACTGCCCTCCTATATCAAAAGTACAAATCATTCCATAGATCATCTGAAATCCATGATCCTCCCACTCCCACCACACACCTGACTTGTCACCATTGATGTCACCTCCCTCTATACCAACATCCCCATGGACATGGTCTGTCTGCTGCTGAACATTCCCTCAGTCAGCGCCACCTGATTCCAAACCTATGACATCCTTCCCACCCAGGTTAATCAACTGTATACTTACCAACAACCACTTCACCCTTGAGCGGCAGACATACAAACAGATCAGTGTTATGGCCATGGGAATCAGAGTGGCTCCTTTCTATGCCAACCTTTTCATGGGTTGCTTGGAGGGTGCTTTCCTCAGATCCATAAGTCTTGAGCCTTTCACTGGTTTTAGATACATTGATGATATTTTTACCATATGGACTCATGGTGAGACTGACCTGTTAAAATTCCTGGAATCACTGAATACCTTCTCCCAATTAGATTTTGGCATGGTCCTGTTCTGAATCCCATGCCACATTCCTTGACACTGATCTCATCCTCACCAAAGCCCAGTCTCACACTTCCATCCACATGAAACCTACCAACAAACAATAGAACTTATATTTTGACAGTTGCCATCCTTTCCATATCAAAGGTTCCCTCCCATACAGCTTTGGCATTTTAGTCTAACATAATTGTTTGGATACAGACTCTTTACAACAAAACTCTGCCATTCGCTCCTCAGCCTTCATTGCATGTAATCACCCCGAAAGCCTAGTCCAAAAACAGATTTCCTGGGCCAACACATCCAATCCTGGTACTGCTGATTCCTCCACAAAACAGCTTCGGAGCATGCCATTGGTGACCCAGCATTATCCTGTTCTTTAATGTGTTAATCAGGTGCTTTGACAGGGTCATGACTTCCTAAAACTATTCCCCATGGCTAGATCCATTCTGTCTGAAGCACTGCTCAGCACACCTAGAGTAGCTTTTTGTCACCCTTCTAATCTGTGCAATACTCTTGCCAGACACTATGCTCCTTGTGCAACCATCTCCCTATGCTATGGCTCCTAACCCTGTGACTGTCCCTGCTGAAAAACTTGCCCTGTGCTTTCTCGTACCAACCGTCTATAGCAGCCGTGTAATTGGCAAAAAATATACTACCAAAAGCAGAGCCACGTGTGAAATGACGCTTGTTGCATACCAGCTGTTACGTAGCCTCTGTTCAGCCTTTTATATTGGCATGACCGCCACTAAAGTATCAATTAGGATGAATGGGCATAAGCAGAGGGCATATACAGGCAACACTCAATATATTGTTGCAGAGCATGCTCTAAAACAAATAATCATTACGTTGGAGCCTGTTTTACCACAGGCACCATTTGTATTCTTCCCCCAGACACCAGTTTCTCAGAACTCCACAGGTGGGAACTAGTGTTACGACATGGCCTGGGTTTTTGCCATCCACCTGGCCATATTGTACATTAATTTCTTCCATCTCAGCATTTCTTCACAGTAACTACTCTTTTCTTCACTTTGTTTTAATTTTCTACATTTTTCATTGTCTCACCCTTCTGTTTTTCACTGCCCCCCTCCCACTCATGTTATGTAAAATGCACTTAGCTTTTCACCGTTTTGGTTCCTTTGAAAGGGCATGGTTGACTTCCTTCCACATCCTTCCTTAATCCTATGAGATTGGTGACTATGCTATTTGGTCTCTTTCCCCAAATCAGGCCATCCCAATCTTATTAACTAATGCGTGATATTTAAGCTGTAATCTCCATCTTGCATATTAACCTGTCTTCCACCATTAAGCTCTCAGGTTTTCAAATCTCGTCCAATGCAGTCTCCAACAGTCTGTCTTTCCTTGCCATCCTGTGTGGTAACTCTCCCCAGACATGCAGTGCTGGCTGGCTTCCCAAAAATCTAACCCTTTTTCTAGACCTCTCCATACCTTTTCCTTCTATCCTTCTGCCTGAAGAAGGAGCCAGTGGCTCCAATAGCTCACCTAGTTATAACCTTCTTTTATGTGTGTTTCCTGTCATTGCTTGGTGAGTGGACTTTTTATTTACTTATACAATTACATTATGTAATTGTTTTCATTATTATATTTCCTGTTCTGTTAAATTTTTTGAACCATAACAGGATTATTTTGAATATTTTTTTTAAATCTGTGCTGGTATAATACTGTATTTATGCTGCTGAACTACATTAAAATCCTTAAGACAACCCACACAGCAAATTTGCCTTAAGTGTGTTTGTTCTTGCTATAGCAATTTGGAAGTTGCACAGAGGAAGTTAGATGTTTCTTCCTGTTGTTATACTGAGACATGCAATAAAAATTATGATACTCAAAAGTGACCTAAGAATACGACTGTGAATAGTGTATTCATAACAGAAATCATGTCTGCACATGTTTCTGACTTTTGGATTGGTTTTGTTCCACAAGCAAGCAGCTTCTTTCAGCTTGTTCCAAAATTGTATTAATTCATTCACTCAGATATGAATGTATTTTCCATGGTTTTGGTAATGGTCAACCTGACTAAAATATAAAATTTGTGTAGAAGAATGTTTATTCATATCTTTCACATGTCTTGTATTACCATGCTATTACCGTTTTTTTCTTCTCCTCATCCTCCTCCTCCTCCTACTACTACTACTACTAATAATGTCTTAATTACATGTGTTATGTTTTGTCTTGTTTCACATAAGCCTTTGTGATAAAATTTAGAAATGGCATCATTTGGTTTCATTACAAAATTAGGGGTTTGAAAAACAAGGTAAGTGACCGTTGTGTGCATAGAAGATGTGGAAATTTCTGAAATGATAGATGTCCTATGTCCCTGTGAACACCATGTAACCAAGATGGAGAAATTAAATGTCAGGGATTATAGACTAGCATCATTTTTGTGTAGAGTTAACATGGAAAAGGAGGAGCTACAACAGCATATGTAAAAGATGGGCACAAAGTCAAAAATGTTGAAACAAATTGTTTTTGTGTTGATCAGAACTTAAAAGCATGTGCTTGTGAGTTGTTATTGATGAATAATTCCATGAATACTGTAACAGTTTATAGATCCCCTCTAGGAAACTGTTTATGAGAAATCTGGATGCATGTTGAACTACTCCTCAGATGAGAAGAAACAGCTAGTTTTCTGCGGAGATTTCTTGAAGCATATGGGTGGGAAAAATGAACTGACTGATTGGCTACTACTGATGTTATGGGGTATGTGAAGGGCAGAGCTTCTTCTATTTAAGCAACAACTCTGTTACTCTCTTCAGCAGTTGACATTGGTGGATCCATGATACTTGCTCCATTCTCTGTTGCCTCCGTTATCATAGATATAATTTCTTTTGTTGTTGTTGTTGTTGTCATCATCATCTTCAGTTCAAAAAATGGCTTGATGCAGCTTTCCATGCTACTCTAACCACTCTAAGCCTCTCTATCTCCAAATAGCTACTGCAACCTACTTCCTTTTGAATATGCTTACTGTATTCATCTGTTGCTCTAGCTCTATGATTTTTATCCCCCAAACTTCCCTCCAGTACTAAATCAATGATCCCTTGATGTCTCAGAATGTATCCTACCAACCTATCCCTTCTTCTAGTCAGGTTGTGCCACAAATTTCATTTTTCCCAAATTTTGTTCAATACCTGCTCATTAGTTTCATGATCTACCCATCTAATCTTCAGTATTATTTTGTAGCTCCACATTTCAAAAGCTTGTACAGTATTCTGTTCTTGCCTAAAATGCTTATAATCCATGTTTCACTTCCGTACAGGCTACACTCTGTACAAATACTTTCAGAAATTACTTCTAAACTCTTAAATCTATATTTGGTGTTAACAAATTTCTCTTCTTCAGAAACAATTCTCTTACCATTGCCAGTCTAGAAGTATATCCTCCTTACTCCAACCATCATCAATTTTTTGTTGCCCAAGTAGAAAAACTCATTTACTACTTTAAGTGTCTCATTTCCTAATCTAATTCTCTCAGCATCATCTGATTTAGTCTGACTACATTCCATTATCCCTGGTCTGCATTTGTTGATGTTCATCTTGAATCCTCCTTTCAAGACATTGCCCATTCCATTCAGCTGCTGTGTCCTTTACTATCTCTGGCAGAAATGTGGTGACATTGACAAATCATAAAGTTTTTTATTTCTTCTCACTGAACCATCCTTTACTATCTCTGGCAGAAATGTGGAGACGTTGACAAACCATAAAGTTTTTTATTTATTCTCACTGAACTTTTAGCTCCTACACTAAATTTTTCTTTGTTTTCTTTCCTGCTTGGTCAGTGTATGGATTGAATAATGTTGGGGGTAGGTTGCAACCCTGTTTCACTTCCTTCTTAACCACTGCTTTCCTTCATTCCCCTCCACCCTTACAACTATTATCTGGTTTCTGTAGAAGTTGTAAATAGACTCTCACTCCCTGTATTTTACCCTCACTACCTTCAAAATTTCTAAGAGTATTTCAGTTAACATTGTGAAAAGCTCTGTCCAAGCCTACAAATGCTATAAATACAAGTTTGCTTTTCCTTTACCTAACTTCTATGATGAGTCATAGGGTCAGTATTGCCTCATATGTTGCTACATTTCTCTGGAATCCAAACTGATCTTCCTTGAGATCAGATTCTACCAGTTTTTCTGTTTTACTTTAAATAATTTGTGCTATTATTTTGCAACCATGAGTTATTAAATTGATTGTTTGGTAATATTCACACCTGTCAGCACCAGCTTTCTTTGGAAATGGAATGGTTACATTTTTCTTGAAGTCTTTCACCTGTCTCATACATCTTGCATACCAGACAGAAGAACTTTTATCATGGATGGCTCTTCCAAGTCTATCAGTAGTCTGATGGAAATTCATCTACACTTGGGCCTTGTTTTGGATTAGGTCTCTCAGTGCTCTGTCAATTTCTTCTCACAGCATTGTATCTCTTATTTCAGCTTCATCCACATCCTCTTCCATTTCTATAATATTACCTTCAAGTTCACCTTCCTTAATAGACCCTTTATATGTTCCTTCCACCTTTTAGCTTTCTCTTCTTTGCTTAGGACTGGTTTTCCATCTGAGCTCTCGATATTCAAACAGCTGCTTTTCTTTTCTCCAAAGGCCTCTTTAATTTTCCTGTAGGCAGTATCCATCTTTCCCCTAGTGAAATATGCTACTAAATCCTTACATTTTTTCTCTAGCCATTCCTGCTTAGCCATTTTGCATGCCCCGTCAATTTAATTTCTCAGAATTTCTTTCCCTATTCGCCTACTTCATTTGGTGCATTTTTTATATTATCTCCTTTCATCAGTTAAATTCTGTATCTCCTGTGTTATCCAAGGGTGTCTACCAGTCCCTGTATTTGTACTGATTTGATCCTCTGCTGACTTCACTATTTCATCTCTCAAAGTACCTGTTGGAATTGTAATACATTTATATCGGATATCGAGTATGTTCGAGAAATATCGATTGTGGTGACAGATGTTTGTGTATATATGTGTGTGTGTGTTGAGGCGCATTAGTCAGTCTTCGTGCGCCTATTTTAATAAAGTCAACATGTGTATATTTTAAATAAAGTGTTTTAAAAGTAAAAGTGAGAACTTGATTTGAAACATGGTAGCAGAGCGTGGTTCTTGAAAAGAAAAATAGAAGTTAAATATTATATTGTGGCTGTCGCGTGTTATTCAGAAAGTTCAACATGGCTGATATAACTATTCCTGTATTTGATGGCGAAGACTATGGGAACTGGAAGCAGCGGATAATCATGTACCTAAAAATGAAGAAATGCCATACAGTGACTACGAGGGCAAAAGTGAGTTCAGACAACGAAACGTGGGATGAAGAGGACTTGAGTCTATCAACTATATTTATGGTGCAATCACAAATAAGCAACTAGAATTCGTGAGTGACAGAGAAAGTGCTTTCGAGATCATGAAGAAATTTGATGAATTATATTCGAAAGAGTCTACAGCCCTTCAAATATTATGCAGAAACAAGTTGGACAAATTGAGGTTAAGTGATTACAGTGATACGGGGACATTTTTCAGTGCATTTGAAAAAACTGTAAATGAGCTGAAATCTGCAGGCACTAAAGTAACAGAAAAGGAGAAGTTAAATTATATGCTGCGAACGTTACCAGAGTCAATGAGCTATATTGGGGACTTAGTGGACGTCTTGAAGGAAGAGGACCAGACAGTTGAATACGTTAAAAGTAAGATTCAATTATTGAATGCAAAAACTGGAAATGAAGAGGTAAAATCAAATGCATTTCACACAGAAAGAAAATTGAATTCAAGAAATCAGGAGCAAGTATGTTATCGATGCGGCAAAGCAGGTCACTTCAAACGTGATTGTAACCAGGGAAGAACAAGTAACAGAGGCACATGGCATCGTGGAGTACATTTTCAAAGCAGCGACAGAGGTAATGGAAATACGCAGCGTGGAGGCTATAGCAATGTACAGCGTGGATATTACGGCAACATGCAGCGTGGAGGTTATGGCAGCAGGCAACGTGGTCGAGGAGAGCAGCATGGTTTTAGCAGCGGTCGGCATCACAGCAAGCAAGGTTACCATCAGAGTGATCATGGTATGAGTAGTTTTATAACAGAGGTTAATTCTATGATAGGTCAAAATAGAACAGTAGAGTCAAGTAATAACAATCAAATTCAAATCAATTGGTTATTAGACAGTGGCTGTACTGATCATGTTATTAATAATGAGGAATATTTTTCTAAGAGTATAACTTTAAAACAACCTATAAATGTAAAAATTGCTGATGGAAAAATTTTGCAAGCTACTAAAGTTGGTAATGTAATTAGTAATTTTCCTGTCTATGATCAAATGGTTCCAATTAATATGCGAAATGTTTTCTTTGTAAAAGACATAGACAAAAACTTGATCAGTTATGCTAAAATTACAGATAATCACAAAATTGTATCGGTAGGGAATAATGCAAAAATTTTTGATAAAGCTAATGGATTGATTGCGATTGCATGGAAAGAGGGTCGGTTGTATAAAATGAGTAGTACTATTAATAAAGGAGAAGTTAATGTTAATGTTATGAGTAAAGACAATAATATGACAGCAAAGGAAAAATGGCACCGCATTTTGGGACATGTTAATTTCAATTATCTAAATACTTTATGTAAACATCAATTGTTAGATGGGGTTCCTGCAGAACTAGAATCAGAATTTATGAAATGTAAAATCTGTATCGAAAACAAAATGCATAATGTTCCTTTTAAAAATAATAGAACCAAAGCAAAAGAAATCTTAGAAATTGTTCACACAGATCTAAATGGGCCTCACTCAACTACTGGAATGCATGGGGAAAGATATTTTCTTTCTTTCATTGATGATTACAGTAAGGCAGCTCGTGTTTACACCATAAAATCTAAAGATCAAGTATACAAATGTTTTGTAGAGTATATTAATGAAGTTGAGAATCTCACTGGGAAAACTGTTAAAAAGATAAGATGTGACAATGGGAAGGAATATTTAAATGAAAATGTCTATGAATTTGTGAGACAAAAAGGAATTGTATTGAATGCTTGTCCACCTTATGTGCATGAGCTTAATGGTACTGCTGAAAGGTATAACAGATCCATCATGGACATGTCACGGTGTCTGCTAGCCGAAGCGCGAGTAGACAAGAGATTTTGGCCTGAAGTGGTTTGTGCAGCAGCATACCTCAAAAACAGAACTTTAGCTAACACCATTGAAAAGAAAACTCCTTATGAGATATTACTGGGAAAAAAACCTAATGTTAATCATTTGAAGTTGTATGGGAGTAGAGTTTTTGTAAGAGTACCTGAGCAACTGAGAAAGTCGAAATGGGATAGGAAAGCCGATTTGGGGGTTTTAATGGGTTATTGTGAAGTAGGCTACAGAGTGCTAATAAATAATAAGATAGTTGTTGCTAGACATGTGGACATTGTTGAAAGTGGTGTTAAATGCATTGGGTTTAAAGATTATGATTCAGTAAGTGAATATTCTAGTGATTCTGAACATGAAAGTATAGAAAATGAAACTGAACTAATAGAAAAACAGAAGGAAATTGAGAAAAATGAAAAGCTTTCTGATAATCATGAATCAGAGAAAGTACTTGAGTTGAAGAGATCATCTAGAGAAAGAAAACCAAAAATATTAAATGATTATGTTTACAGCAATTTTATTTATGTAAACTTTTGCAGTGCAAATAGTCCGGAAAGCTTTGAGGAGGCGATTAACAGTGCCGAATCAAATTATTGGGAAAAAGCGATGAATAAGGAAATTGATTGTTTGAACAAAAACAAAACATGGGAATTAGTAGATAAACCAGTTGATAAAGAAGCCATTGATGTAAAGTGGGTTTTCACAAAGAAATCAGAGAGTGTTTACAAAGCAAGATTAGTTGTCAGGGGGTTTCAACAAAAAGAAATCGTTGAGGATATTTATTCTCCAGTAACCAATATGCAAACATTAAAGATTTTGTTGTCATACTGTTGTCAAGAAGGTTTGGTTATAGAACAAATGGACGTAGAGACTGCGTTTCTAAATTGTAAAGTTTTATCTGAAGTTTATGTAAAGCAGCCAAGAGGATATGATGATGGTACGGGTAGAGTCTGTAAATTGTATAAAGCATTGTATGGTTTGCGAGAAAGCTCACGAGCTTGGTACAATTGTCTTGATGAGTTTTTAAGAAGTTTAGGTTTTAAAAGGAGTAAATATGATTATTGTCTTTATGTATTGAGAGATGGAGATGTCTTGATTTACTTGATTATTTTTGTCGACGATTTGCTCATTTGCTGTGTGAGAAAAGAAAAAATTGTTAAGATTAAGAACTTATTGTCAAAGCGATTTAATATGAAAGATTTAGGTGAGGTAAAAAGATATCTTGGCATCGATATTAATTATGATTATGAAACAAGAGTTATGAGTTTGAGTCAAGAAAAATACATTGTTTCGTTAGCTGCGAAATATAAAATTGAAGATTCGATCTTGTACAAAACTCCAATGGAAGTAAATTTAAAGTTAGAACCAGCGTATGAAGATTGTAATGACGTTAGATATAGAAACTTGATAGGTGCACTCTTGTACATAAGTTCGGGTACTAGACCAGATATTAGCTATAGTGTGAATTACTTGAGCAGATTCCAAGGTTGTTACAGTAGTACTCATTTTAAATATGTTTTGAGAATTTTGAAATATTTATATTTAACTAAAGATTTGAAATTAAACTATTGTAGGAATGAAGGTGCTGAGATATTAGATTGTTTTGTGGATTCAGATTGGGCAGGTGATAGTGTGGATAGAAAGTCAACTTCTGGTTATGTAATTAGATTATTTAGTAATGTTGTATTTTGGAAGTCAAGAAAACAAGCGAGTGTCACAAAGGCTTCAACTTTTGCAGAATATGTAGCATTGTCTGAAGCTGTAAGCGAGGTGAAACTTGTACATGATATTTTAGACATTTTTAATGTTAAATTTGAAAAACCTATTGTCATATATGAAGATAATTCAGGAGCATTAAATATAGCGAAGTTTGGTAATTTCACAAAGAATTCAAAATATATAGAAGTACATTACCATTTTGTGCATGAGTATTATTTACAGGGACTCATTGATATTGTTAAAGTAGATTCGAATGAAAATGTTGCAGATATATTCACAAAGTCGTTATGTAAAGAAAAATTCATTAAAATTAGGAATATGTTAAACATCGCGATATAAATGTAAGGAGGCGTGTTGGAATTGTAATACATTTATATCGGATATCGAGTATGTTCGAGAAATATCGATTGTGGTGACAGATGTTTGTGTATATATGTGTGTGTGTTGAGGCGCATTAGTCAGTCTTCGTGCACCTATTTTAATAAAGTCAACATGTGTATATTTTAAATAAAGTGTTTTAAAAGTAAAAGTGAGAACTTGATTTGAAACAGTACCCATTCACCTTCTAGTATATTTCTTTCCCATGTTCTAGTCAATTGTTTCCTAATACTCCCTCTGAAACTCTCAATAGTCTCTAGTTCTTCCAAGTTATCCAGGTCCCATCTCTCCAATTTACTATTTTTTGCAATTTGTTTACTTTTATTCTACAGTTTATAACCAATAACTTTTGGTCAGAGTCCACAGTTGGCCCTGGAAGTGACTTAGAACTTAAATATTTTCTGAAATCATTGTCTGATCATTACATAATCAATATGAAACCTTCTGGTGTCTCCAAGTCTCTTCCACATAAAAACATTCTTTCATGATTCTTATCTTTTTTTATTTTTTTTTTTTTTTTTGGTATGCGTATTCCATGGATCTGTACATGCGAGTGATTTACCTGGATGTGGAACATGTCAATACAATTGTACAAATACAATTAAGTCCTCAGATCAATGTATTATGGACTTGTCTTCCCACATTTGTCTTATTCAGTTCATATATGGGGAAGTGCACAAGCTGGCTACCTAAAAAGAATATTCACAATTCAGAAAAGGGTAGTGAGATGCATTGCAAAAATACCACCAAGACAGACCTTAGGCAAGCTTTTGTATACTATAATATTATGACAGTATATTCACTGTACATATACCAAAGCATAATGGCGGTAAGGTCAAGTGATAAACACCTCCTAAATAAAGATGTACACAAACACGGTACAAGAGGAAATGAAAATTACTACATGATAAACAGAAATCTAAAACTGTCTATGACTGCCCCAGAAGAAGCAGGCAAAAGGTTTTTTAATAAACTCCCCAAAATCCTAAAAAAAGAAACAGACCTAAAATGTTTTAAAAATCATTTGAAACTATATCTCACAGAGAAATGTATATACAGTTTGAGTGAATACTAAGATGGTGTTTAATATGTTATATCATTACTGAAATGTATCTTTTAAAATTATCATGTATGTTATTTGGATTTGTGTGTACATATAATGTGAAACATGTAATACCTTTGTATGGTTATGGACTATTTCTGTTTAATAATTTGTTTCATTTATATATAATGAAATCAAGTTTGATGTTAATAGCCTATTGTATGACACACACAACACTCTCAGCTGGATTTTCAGCTGGAGTCCATGGGCAAAGAATAAATAAATAAATAAATAAATAAATGTTACAGAATAATAATACAATACAATGATATAGATATTAATAAGTATCACTTTTTCTCATTTACTAGCTGTCATTTAATTAGTTTAGCAATTCACACTATAACATTATAACTATAACATTAACACTATAACATTAACATAATATTGTATCATCCACCTAATAACTAAGAGACTAAATACATCTATTATCAAGGGAGTGTATTATTTCTGGAAAAGAATTCATCTAAGTAGTACAGTGGATGGTCAAGCATGTATTTTTTTAATGTACCTTTGGACAGCATTTAATTTTCTCTTGTACATATAATATAATTAGGCAATGCATTAAAAGTCTTTATAGCAGCATACTTTACTCCCTTTTGTACAAGTGACAAATTTTTTTACTTGATATGTAGATCATCTTTACCTCTAGTATTGTAGTTAAGGTATGAACAGTTTGTTTCTTTATTAACAACATTTATCAGAGAGTATATGTACTGACATGTTGTAGTCAGTATACCTAACCTTGTGGAAAGTTTTCTGCATGAGGTTCGTGGAGGAACTCCACACGTGATTCTGACTGCTCTCTTTTGAGCAGTTAAGATTTTTTTTGAGGCTGCCATAAGATTATTCCGTAACTCATTCATGAGTGAAAGTATCCAAAGTAAGCTGATTTTAAAATGTTGATATTCCCAAAATGAGTAATGATTCTGAAACCAAAAGTTGCTGATGAAAGCCTTTTTAGAGTAAGGGACACATGCTGTTCCCAGTTGAGCCTACTGTCAATGTGAACCTCTAGAAATTTAGTGGAGTGCACCTGTTCTAGTTCCTGGTTGTCATGAGCAATTACTATATTTTCTGGAGTTTTATTTTTTGTGTGGAACTGTATAAAATTAGTTTTTCAATACTAACTGAAAGAGAATTAATTGAAAACCAAGCTGTAACTTCTCTGAGTATATCATTAATGTCAGTCTCCAGATCAGCAGTAGAATTATCATCTACTACAATGCTTGTATCATCAGCAAACTTTGTGAATTCACAATTTTTACTAATGGACAGGGGTAAATCATTAACATATATTGAAAACAGCAAGGGTCCAAGGACAGGTCCCTGGGGAGCTGCATGCTGCATTTTGCCCCATTCAGAATCCGCTAGATTAGAAGATCCTTTGTTGCAGCCATTTAGAACCACCTTTTGTTTCCTGTCTCAAGACATGTTTTTAGCCAGTTACCTTTAGGCCCTTTGATTCCATAATGATAGGCCTTCTCCAAGAGTATCTTGTGGTTTACACAATGAAAGGCCTTGGAAAGATCGCATAAGTCACTAACTGGTGATTTATTACTATTAGTGGACTTCAAGACATTATTGGTGAGTGAGTATATGGCACGCTCTGTGGAAAACCCTTTTTGAAAACCAAACTGTCTATGGTTAATAATATTAAGTTTATCAAGATGTGCCACAATCCTGTTATACACTGCCTTTTAAAGAACCTTTGAAAACGTTGTTAAGAGAGAAACAGGATGATAATTTTTGACATCTGTAGCATCGTCAGTGAAAAGAAGTGTCACAATGGCATATTTCATTCTCTCTGGAACAACTCCCTCATAAAGAGATATGTTGCAAATGTGAGCAAGTACTACATTTACATCATTACTGCAGGCTTTCAACAGTTTAATAGAGATGTTACTTATACCTGAAGATCCTTTACTTTTCAATGAGTGAATTATTCTTTTAATTTCATTAACAGTTATGGGTGGTACATTTACTTCATTAAAACTTTGTGGGAGGTTAAGTTTCAGAGTATCTGCAGCTTCCCTTAGGTCATCACTGCAACCTATTTGAGAAGAGACAGAAAGTGGTTGTTAAATGTGTCTGCTATCTGTTTACTATCAGTTATTTCCAAACTGTAATTTTTAGGACAGCAGTTTTTTCAATATCAGGTGGTGCAGTACCTATTTCCCTCTTTATTACATTCCAGATCATTCTGATTTTATTATTTGAACAATTAATTCAAGATTCTATGCACATACTTTCAGATTTTTTAATAACTTTAGTTAAAATTTTACACTATGTCCTATAATAGTTCATCTGGAGGGGATTATTGGTTTGTCTGGATATTATGTACAGTTATCTTTTTCTCTGAGATGATATTTTTATGCCCTTGGTGAGCCATGGTTTTTTGCTTGATTGCCTGCTCTGTCGTCTGCAGACCTTTTTTGGAAAAACACTCTCAAATATACCTGATAATTCATCAGTAAATAAACTGTATTTTGTATTAACATCATTTGCAAGATAAACATACCTCCAGTCAGTCTTCTGAATGCATAATTTGAAGCTTTGGATATTTTCCTCATTCATGTTTCTAACGGTTTTCCACTGTGCACCAGCTTTGCTCTGATTTGTATTAAAGTAGTCAACTGTGAGTATTTGCCCATCATGATCAGAGAGACAATTTATT
Organism: Schistocerca cancellata; assembly: GCF_023864275.1. Lineage (NCBI taxonomy): Eukaryota > Metazoa > Arthropoda > Insecta > Orthoptera > Acrididae > Schistocerca > Schistocerca cancellata. The sequence goes on along the minus strand of NC_064630.1, from coordinate 145,379,786 downwards.
ACTTTTTCAACTCTGATGTGATGAGTTCTATTCATATTTACAAAGATATTGTCTATTAGAGTGCTGGAAGTGGCAATAGTTCTTGTGGGAAAACTGACAGTGGGGACAAGATTGTAGGTAAGCATTAAATTTGCAAAATCTGTGTTAGAAGATGAGCTTTCTAGGAAATCTATATTAAAATATCCAGTCACTATAATGATCCTATTTTTCCTTGTGAGATACAATAGTACAGAATCCAATTGTTTCATGTATACTGCTACGATTGCCAGTTTCTTGTTAGCTACTGCTATTTCTGTGACACATGTCTGAAAGTGTTTCTCTACACAATATTCCTCTACAGCTGTTGTATTAAAGGACAGGCTGTTTTTCACATAAATAGCTGCACCACCTTTGCACATATGCTTTCTACAAAATGAGGTGGCTAATATATAGTTTGGAATATTGAGCATTTCGATGCCAACAGTGACATGGTGTTCTGTGAGACAGTATTTGCACCTGTTGGTTCATCAATATTTACAATAAATTGGTCTAACTTACAGAGCTGGCTTTGAATATTTTGGTGAAAAATTTTGAGCTTATTTTTAGTTACATGATTGGTTGTGGTGCTGCCACAGTTGGGACTGAGTTTTATTTCTTTTGACATACCAGTATTACAGGAACAGTTTTCTGCAGGGAAGGTGGAGCTGTTGTGCCGTCAACACCCACATTTGTTGTAATTAACTGATTTGAACCTTCCCCCTTTTGCACCAGTACCATAAAAAATTCCCATTTGCAGCTGAGTACTTTCTTGATCTCAGGCACATCCTATGTGGAGCAGTTGCAGTCACTACTGTGCTCCTTTTTGCCATAGAGGGTGGATCTTCTATTGGTGAGGTTTCTACACTGTCAGCTGGTGCACTTGATCCTGTGGTGGTTGGTGTTGCTGTTTCTGCTATTGATGACTGTTCTTCCTCCTTAAATGCTGCTGCTGCATCACAACTTGATAGTGGACTAACTTTTCCCACTTGAGTTGTAACTGCTGGTGCTATCTTGCTTTTGTATAGAAGACCTGTTTGTGTTGGTTCACACACAGGTGCTGCTGCATATGAAGTCTTCCCTTCAGCTGTTTCATTAATTTTGAATGAGTATTCTGATGACACTGTCTATATTTCTTCCAGTGGTACAGTTTCAATGGGCATGGGTGCCTATAGTGTGATTGGAGGAGTGGTGTTTTCAAATAGTTTGAATGTTTCTGCTAATAGTGCTTTAGTGAGTACACGTTTTCCTAGCTGGTTCCTGTGCATTCAATGTTGAGTAAACTGGTTTCTCTCTTCAGAATTACTGTCCAAAAACTTCACATCCTTGAATGCTTTGCATACCTTTTGACACATTCTGTTTGTGAATTTGATTTCATTATTTACACATGAACTGTTTATTAGGTCATGTGTGTGTGGGATGCTAATGATGATTGTTGTTCTTGGCAAGATTCTTTCCCATGCATTTCACAATGCTGTGATTGCATTTTTTGACTCATTTTTATAAACTTTGTTAGCTCCAGCAATAATTACACAAACATAATTTGGTTGAGGGTTTAAATCTTTAATTATTTGCTGGAAAGGGGCCCTGGATTTTAATGTGGCAGTGACAGAAAATTTAGGTTGCATATTCATAAGAATAGTGGCTAAATCTCATCCATGGCTGTCTGCAAAGATACAAACTTTTGGTTTTATAATAGAGGGAAACATTCGACGTGGGAAAAATGTATCTAAAAACAAAGATGATGTAACTTACCAAATGAAAGTGCTGGCATGTCGATAGACACACAAACAAACTTTTGGTTTTATTTTGTCTTCTCTCAATAATTTCATTTGTCGGAGTTTCTTTTGTGCACTGGGTTCAAATGAGTTTCTTGTAACTATAGCAGATATTGGAACACTTTGAATTTCACTTAAACCAAGAGTTCACAGTTATTAAATTATGCACTGTGCAAAATTCTACTAGGCATCTTGCTCTTTCATTCCTCTCCCCCAGTCCTTATCCATGTACAAGTTCTCCTTCTCTTCCTTTTCTTATTATTGAACTCTAATCTCCCATCACAATTAAATTTTGGTCTCTCTTAATCATCTGAATTATTTCTTTTAAATCACCATACATTTAGTCTTGCAGGATTAGCTGAGTGGTCTAAGGTGTTGCAGTCATGGACTGTGTGGCTGGTCCCGGTGGAGGTTCAAGTCCTCCCTCAGGCATGGGTGTGTGTGTGTTTGTCCCTAGGATAATTTAGGTCAAGTAGTTTGTAAGCTTAGGGACTGATGACCTTAGCAGTCAAGTCCCATAAGAATTCACACACATTTGAACATTTTTGAACCATACATTTCTTCAATATCTTCATCATATGTGTAGCTAGCTGGCATATAATCTTGTACTATTGTGGTGGGTGTTGGCTTTGCATCTACCATGGTTATGATAACATGTTCCCTATGTTACTCTTAGTAGCTCACCCTCAATCCTATTTTATTATTATTATTATTATTATTATTATTATTATAAAACCTACTCCTGCATTATCCCTATTTGATTTTGTTTGTATAACCCTGTATTTATCTGATGTAACTTCAACCTATCGATTTCCCATTTTAAATTTTGCAACCTACCTGGTCTGCTAATGGATCTAACATTCAATCTCTGACCCATAGAGTGCCAGTTTTGTTTTTCCTGATGATGACAGCCTCCTGAGTAATCCCTGCCCAGAGATCCAACTGAGGGACTATTTTACCTCTGGAATATTTTTTCCAAGAGGTAGCCATCATAATTTAACCATACAGAAAAGCTGTATGCCCTCAGGAAAAATTATGGCTGTGGTTCCCCTTGCTTTCAGTCATTTGCAGTAACAGCACAGCAAGGCTATTTTGGCTGACATAAGGAGCCCAGAGCAGTCACACATCCATAATGTTGTCCCTGAAACTACTGAAAAGGCTGCTGCCGCTCTTCAGGAACCACACTTTTACCTAGCCTCTCAACAGATACACCACCATTTTGGTTGCATGTATAGCATGTCTGTGGTTGCATATGCGGTATATCTGTCTGTATTGCTGAAGCACCCAAGTGGCAAGGTCTACAGCTGATGAAGGGTGGAACTTTGTTTATATTTTATGTATTTTATGTTTTGAAGATGCTATTATCAAATGTCCATCTAAATCCATTCTATTCTTATATTCAGTGTGGTATAATCCAACGATGGCCACACTTTGACCACAACCATTCTGTTGCCAATAAATATTTTATTTTTATTTATATTTTTTAATTCAATTTTAGAATATTCTATTAAGACTGCTGATATTATCCACGTGAAATGTTCTCAAAAATTAGTATCTTTAGATGTCAACAAAAAAGAGGATCTCAAATGACTTGATACTAGATTGGTTGAAGCTCGTTTTGAGCAGTATATAAGGTATTGTATGTGATGCTGGTAATGCTTTATTTCGGGGGCCACATCAACCAGAAAATTAAGTACCTGATACCAATGCACAATAAAGATCTAGTAATTTAAGACACGCATGTGAGATATTTATAGTGAATGGTTTCTTCAAGAAGACCATGCCATTAGTTTGAAAGCATAAGTTAAAGAAACATTCAATATCTGAGAGCCTTACTACTTGGAGCACAATATCAAGAGAATCTATAATAAAAGGACTGAAATATTTTTTCCATATTCAGTGCCATGGACAGCTCAGAAATGACATAGTTTTGGAAGAGTACCAGGAAGGACGAAATGGCCACATGCTTACAAATAAAGATGATAAATAAAAAACTGATGATACTGTAGACTCTGACTTAGACAGCAAGCAAAAATCAGTTTGTGAGGATAAAAATGCATATTAACTATTTCTTTTTGTTTATTTTATTACTTCTTGTATTATAAATATGAGGGAAACCAATTAATGGCACAACATTACATACAACATGAACAAAACTCCTTCCTCCAACCTTCACCCTCAATGAACATGCTAATGACTTATGCATCTAAATAACATATCACCCAACTTAACTTCCCTGGCTTTAATCCTTAGAGAATCTTCTGTACAAATTGTGCCAGATTTCCACACTTTCCCCTCTTCTTACTAACCAGAGCTCTATCCTCAACAGATGATGGCCCTTGTGCCAACAAATATGGCTTCAGATGCCCAACAGTAGTTGTAGAAGTCAGTAATTGAAGCTTGACATTTACTTGTGATTTTGTGTCATTTACATGATATGACCCTGGTCATTGAGTTGCAGATTTTTTGTTCTTACATTTTGGGACACAAAAGGTTTGAAAGCATTACCCACAGAACAAGTTTATACTATTGTAATCTGCCCAAATGATTTCCCAATTGCTCTTGCCATTCCAGGGCTCTGATATGTTTCTTGACAGAGTACACAACTGCTCACAAAGAAACCTTGTGTTGTTTTGCTTCTTGTATCTTTATAGCAGACCTGTTTTCAATTCATGAAATGGCTGCATTCCTCTTAATCCCCAGTACATATGACATATGTTATGGCTTCCACTATCAACCACAACTTTGTGACCTGTAAATAACTGATCCTGTGACTACTGCCCAATACTAGCTGCTAACTGCAGTTCATCCAAAAAGACATTATGCGATGAGTTTACTTTCCAGTGAAGTGCCTGATCAAACTGATTGTGACTGGATGTAATAAAGGAGTAGATTGGGCTAAATACAATCCTTCCTCTTTAGCCACAGCCCTATTATGCAAGCCTGCATTATCTGTTTTTGATTGCACCATTTCATTAACCAACAGTTGAACGTTCTCCTGACTAGTGACACCCTGTACTTCAGTCACTGTGATTGTGGAACCTTGATCTCCAGTAACACTAAGAAACAAAAAATACACTCATAACAGGATGTACGACACAAAACATACTTTCATCTTCCATCTTACCATAATCTATCTTTACTCTGTGCACTGACTATCTATATGGCTGAATTGACAACAATAAAAAAAAAAAAAAACTACTGGTACTGATTCGGTACAAGGTGCAGAATGCTCTAGCAATTTAAACTGATGACATCCCACAGGTCGTAAATAATACTCCTTTGCATTACCATGAAATTACAAAGATCAGCCTATTCCTCTGGCTGCACAAACATGACCTCCTTGTGCTGCACTCACTTATATATGCCCTCTACACATAAAACAGGGAAAACAATCACAGAAACCAGATGTCTGCTCACTGACCATACTATTGAATGAAATTTGTGCTGTGGTTGAAAAGCCATGCTAGATGGAGGTTGACTGTGCTGGTACCAGCTGCCAGATGAAGTCCACTGATACCAAAATACTTGTGATACCACTGTAAAGTATCATGGGCTGGTGTGGCTGCTATAGTTTAGGGGTGGTGGAGTGGCAGGTTGTGGAGGCAGTGGTTCTTCCCAAGACTGGCTAGAAGAACTTTGCTCCAAGATATAAATTCCTTTATTTAGTCTTTAACTACAACACTGAAGTGCTGCAATGCTCCCTGGATATGCCCTTCACAGGTATGTGATCCACTGGTGGAGCCATTGACATCAGAAGGTCATGGCAGCAGGATGCCCTTCCGTGTCCCCGTCCTGCGTTTTTGACACTATTTGACCCATTAGGCTGTGCATACTTGAGTTAGCACTATGTGGCCCTGAATTAGCAGTGCCAGTTATGCAAATGTCCACTAAATTTTCATAGGCACCCACTGATACCTGGATATTCTGGCTGAGAACTGCTGCCCTCCAAGACAGGAGTTCAGTTTTTACTGTGGAGCCAGGGGACGGCTCACCCACCGTGTCAGTCTAAGCACATAGGTGTAGACTTAGAGATGGCTGCCCAGACTGGTATCAGGTGCTGGCTAGCTCATAATGTGATGGAGACTGTGTGTACTTCATGTCATGGAGGTACAGCCACACCGCACATAACTGTGCTAGAATCAGTGATTAATAGCATGATTGTTGTGCCTGTTGATTACTTCTAGGCATGTACAGATCAGCACCTTCATGTCTCAGCGGTGTGGAAATATTCCACATATGAGCTCATAGTTACATGGTCTTTCTGCAGTGTCACTGTGACTGCTCAGCCCTGCCCTGTTGTAATGTGCAAAGAGGCTCACTTGTGAAATCGCTTATCAGCAACTTGCATGCTTGCCTCACTGCACCAGCAATGGTGCTGCTTCTCAACCAGCAGAACCCAAAATTAACAATGGCATTACACTTGTATGCCTATATAGGTGTACACAGAAACAACTTATACATAAGTTAAAATAAATCATATGCATGAATGTTACAATATAAAAAGGTGAACAGGTGTTACACATCTACCTTTTTCTTAAGTTTTCACACTGTAATAACATTTTATTTTTAAGTTTTTATCAGTGTATGTTCTCTACAAATTTAATTGTGTGTATAGATGGTTCATCCATCAATTTTGATGATTCTTGCGTGTTATTGATGTCGATGGCAAAATATCGGTGCTGGTAATTCCAAGACTTTGCAGAATCTTTTGATTTTATTTTAATTAAATTTAATTTTAAGTTTGATTTCAGGTAACAAATGTCAAAATAAATATCTTTGTGTGATATAATTACAAATTAACAATATCTGAATTTTCCTTTTACTTGTAATGTAAAACCTAGCTTGACAAATTTCATAATTCTTCACCAATGGAGTGTACCCAATACGTTTCGATGAGTGAGTTTGCAAAATATGAGACATAAGTGGCTATATTTTTGATTTCATTGATTTAGAAGATTTAATTTTAATATTGCCAAGGGACTGTAAGCTATATGTGCATAAGTTTCAGTTGATACATCAACCCATTCCTGAGAAAAACAGTTTCCAACGGTCAGACTGACAGACAGGCAGGCATGCAGACTGACAACAAAGTGATCCTGTAAGGGTTCCATCTTTACCACTTGAGAAACAGAACCCTAAGAAAGAACTTATATCCCCATTAAAAGAGAACACACTTACACAGAGATTATAATATGAAAAAAAAAATGCTACTTGTCTTCCTCATTTATCAAATCTTCTGCACTGTAATAACATTTGTTTCTTAAATATACTGTTCAGTCACATTAAAGTGACCACCTTTCAATGTCTGAACAACCACCTTCTTTAGCATGAGATTTGCAGGAAGAGAGTAAGTGAAGTTCTGGAAGGTATTGCCAGGGATGTGAAGCCATTCCGAATCCAGTGCAGCTAATTGTACCAGATTTCTTGGTTGAGGATCCATGGCATGTACAGTCCAATCAAAGTGGTCCCACATATCCTCAGCTGGGCTTAACTCCAGGGAATCTGGTTTCCAGGGGAGTTTGGTAAATTTATCCTAGTGCTCTTTAAACCATGCACATACCTCAGCATCAACCGACTTAATTCAACTACGTTCCATCATCCTCGTTTTGCTTTTGTTGATGTTCATCTTATACCCTCCTTTCAAGACACTGTCCATTCCATTTAACTGCTCTTCCAAGTCCTTTGCTGTCTCTGACAGAATTAGTATGTCATTGGTGAACCTCAAAGTTTTTATTTCTTCTCCGTGGATTTTAATGCCTACTCCAAACTTTTCTTTTGTTTCCTTTACTGCTTGCTCAATATACAGATTGAATAGCATCGGGGAGAGGCTACAACCCTGTCTCACTCCTTTCCCAACAACTGCTTCCCTTTCATGCCCCTTGACTCTTATAACTGCCATCTGCTTTCTGTACAAATTGTAAATAGCCTTTCACTCCCTGTATTTTACCACTGCCACATTCAGAATTTGAAAGAGAGTATTCCAGTCAACATTGTCAAAAGCTTTCTCTAAGTCTACAAATGCTACAAATGTAGGTTTGCCTTTCCTTAATCTTTCTCCTCAGATGAGTCATAGAATCAGTATTGCCTCACGTGTTCCAAAATTTCTACAGAATCCAAACTGACCTTCCCCAAGGTCGGCTTCTACCAGTTTTTCCATTCGTCTGTAAAGAATTCACATTAGTATTTTGCAGCTGTGACTTATTAAACTGATAGTTTGGTAATTTTCACATCTGTCAACACCTGCTTTCTTTGGGATTGGAATTATTACATTCTTCTCGAAGTCTGATGGTATTTTGCCTGTCTCGTACATCTTGCTTACCAGATGGTAGAGTTTTGTCAGGACTGGCTCTCCCAAGGCCGTCAGTAGCTCTAATGGAATGTTGTCTACTCCTGGGGCCTTGTTTCGACTCAGGTCTTTCAGTGCTCTGTCAAACTCTTCACGCAGTATCGTATCTCCCATTTCATCTTCATCTACATCCTCTTCCATATCCATAATATTGTCCTCAAGAACATTGCCCTTGTATAGACACTCTGTATACTCCTTCCACCTTTCTGCTTTCCCTTCTTTGCTTAGAACTGGGTTTCCATCTGAGCTCTTTATATTCATGCAAGTGGTTCTCTTTTCTCCAAAGGTCTCTTTAATTTTCCTGTAGGCAGTATCTATCTTACCCCTCATGAGATAAGCATCTACATCCTTACATTTGTCCTCTAGCCATCCCTGCATAGCCATTTTGCACTTCCTGTCGACCTCATTTTTGAGACGTTTGTATTCCTATTTGCCTACTTTTTTACCGCATTTTTGTATTTTCTCCTTTCATCAATTAAATTCAGTATCTCTTCTGTTACCCAAGGATTTCTACTAGCCCTTGTCTTTTGACCTACTTGATCCTCTGTTGTCTTCACTATTTCACCCCTCAAAGCTACCCATTTTTCTTCTACTGTATTTCTTTCCCCCATTCCTGTTGATTGTTCCCTTATGCTCTCCCTGAAACCCTGTACAACCTCTGGTTCTTTCAGTTTATCCAGGTCCCATCTCCTTACATTCCTACCTTTTTGCAGTTTCTTCAGTTTTAATCTACAGTTCATAACCAATAGATTGTGGTCAGAGTCCACATCTGGCCCTGGAAATTTCTTACAATTTAAAACCTGGTTCCTAAATCTCTGTCTTACCATTATATAATCTGTTACCTTCTAGTATCTCCAGTATACTTCCATGTATACAACCTTCTTTTATGATTCTTGAAACAAGTGTTAGCTATGATTAAGTTATGTTCTGTGCAAAATTCTACCAGGTGGCTTCCTCTTTCATTTCATAGCCCTAATCCATATTCATCTACTATGTTTCCTTCTCTTGCTTTTCCTACTGTTGAATTCCAATCACCCATGACTATTAAATTTTCGTCTCCCTTCACTACCTGAATAATTTCTTTTATCTCACCATACATTTCATCAATTTCTTCATCATCTGCAGAGCTAGTTGGCATATAAACTTGTACTACTGTAGTAGGCATGGGCTATCTTGGCCACAATAATGCATTCACTATGCTGTTTGTAGTAGCTTAGCCACACTCCTAATTTTTTATTCATTATTAAACCTACTCCTGCATTACCCCTATTTGATCTTGTATTCACAACCCTGTATTCTCCTGACCAAAAGTCTTGCTCCTCCTGACACTGAACTTCACTAATTCGCACTATATCTAACTTTAACCTATCCATTTCCCTTTGTAAATTTTATAACCTACCTGCCCAATTAAGGGATCTGATGTTCCATGCTCCAATCTGTAGAATGCCAGTTTTCTTTCTCCTGATAACGACGTCCTCTTGAGTAGTCCCCGCCCGGAGATCTGAAAGGGGGCCTATTTTACCTCCAGAATATTTTACCCAAGAGGATACCATTATCATTTAATCATACAGTAAAGCTGCATGCGCTCAGGAAAAATTATGGCTGTAGTTTCCCCTTGCTTTCAGCCGTTCACAGTAATACAACAGCAAGGCCGTTTTGGTTAGTGTTACAAGGCCAGATCAATCATTCATCCAGACTGTTGCCCCTGCAACTACTGAAAAGACTGCTGCCCCTCTTCATTAACCACACGTTTGTCTGACCTCTCAACAGATACCCCTCCGTTGTGGTTGCACCTACAGTATGGCTATCTGTATCGTTGAGGCACGCAAGCCTCCCCATCAACGGCAAGGTCCATGGTTCATAGGGAGGGGGGGGGGGGGGTGTAGGGGGGGGGGGCATCTGTCCTACGGAGAATAAAACATGATACATCTGGAAGGACCACCTGTTGCCACTCAACGGACATCCATTTGCAGTATTTTTCTGCAAATTCGAGGCGTTGTCATCAATGAACAGCAGTCAGCATTGGCGCATGAAGCAGGCACTTGCTACAAAGGCCCATACACAGTAATGTTTGATGAAAAGTCACTGAGGAGACATTGTTGGTAGTCCCTTGGTTCACCTGAACAGCTCAACATTTGCATATCTATTTCTCTTACATGTCTCTGCTGCCATCCTTCATGCACTGTATACTTTAAGCACAGTGGCATGTGAACAGTTTATGGTCATAACCATTTAGGAAGTGCTTCTAATCTTGGTCCAAAAGTAAATGATGATGCCCCATTGGGTGTCAAATAAATTGCTCCATTTCCACATTATGACAACAACTGCACTCTTTTCTGTATCCTCCCTGACATTCTTACATATTCTCAACTTCTCATGTTGGTACCTTCCATCTGTGAGTGTTTATTGCACATTGACATTGAACATATGTAGTTATCACATTTATATGACTGGACCATGTATTTTGTAGGTTTTTGCATCTGTAGTTTCTAGATTGTAGTGCTTGAAGTTGGACCATTATGCACAACTAGCTACATGCTTTCTGTCCAAAATCACACAAAATACTGACTTGGCTGTACCTATTTGTACCTTCTTAACAATCCCGAACAATCCTTGATATTGTTTAAAATGAATACTTGATTAATTAACAACTAAAATTAATACAAAAAATTGAAAAAACGTATCTGATGGTATACTTACTCCTGAACAGCTAGTACACTATGATATTAGTACATGTCTGTTATTTTATTTGAGGATAAATTCTCAAATAAGAAATTACAATAATACATTTACATTTTTCATTAATTACTAGAGGCTCCCTTCATGTAAATTGTTCCCTTCACTTACAGAGCTTCTACACTTTGAAGTGAATGAGATTAAACTTTTATTTTCTCAGTTATAATTTTTTGTAGATGAGTTGCGTATTTTGTTTATATATGTGATCCTGAATTAGACTTTAAATATGTCTGCTTGTGTCTGTATATGTGTGGATGGATATGTGTGTGTGTGCGAGTGTATACCCGTCCTTTTTTCCCCCTAAGGTAAGTCTTTCCGCTCCCGGGACTGGAATGACTCCTTACCCTCTCCCTTAAAACCCACATCCTTTCGTCTTTCCCTCTCCTTCCCTCTTTCCTGATGAGGCAACAGTTTGTTGCGAAAGCTTGAATTTTGTGTGTATGTTTGTGTTCGTTTGTGTGTCTGTCGACCTGCCAGCACTTTCATTTGGTAAGTCACATCATCTTTGTTTTTAGGTATATATATATATATATATAAACAAAGATGATGTTTGGGCACAAACTCTTTGCCTTTACAAATGTCTGCTTGTGTCTGTGTATGTGTGGATGGATATGTGTGTGTGTGCAAGTGTATACCTGTCCTTTTTTCCCCCTAAGGTAAGTCTTTCTGCTCCCGGGATTGGAATGACTCCTTACCCTCTCCCTTAAAACCCATATCCTTTTGTCTTTCCTTCTCCTTCCCTCTTTCCTGACGAGGCAACCGTTGGTTGCGAAAGCTAGAATTTTGTGTGTATGTTTGTGTTCGTTTGTGTGTCTGTCGACCTGCCAGCACTTTCATTTGGTAAGTCACATCATCTTTGTTTTTAGGTATATTTTTCCTTCGTGGAATGTTTCCTTCTATTATAACCTATATATATATATATATATATATATATATATATATATATATATATATATATATATATATATATATATATATATATAGGGTTATTACAAATGATTGAAGCAATTTCACAGCTCTACAATAACTTTATTATTTGAGATATTTTCACAATGCTTTGCACACACATACAAAAACTCAAAAAGTTTTTTTAGGCATTCACAAATATTCGATATGTGCCCCTTTAGTGATTCGGCAGACATCAAGCCGATAATCAAGTTCCTCCCACACTCGGCGCAGCATGTCCCCATCAATGAGTTCGAAAGCATCGTTGATGCGAGCTCGCAGTTCTGGCACGTTTCTTGGTAGAGGAGGTTTAAACACTGAATCTTTCACATAACCCCACAGAAAGAAATCGCATGGGGTTAAGTCAGGAGAGCGTGGAGGCCATGACATGAATTGCTGATCATGATCTCCACCACGACCGATCCATCAGTTTTCCAATCTCCTGTTTAAGAAATGCCGAACATCATGATGGAAGTGCGGTAGAGCACCATCATGTTGAAAGATGAAGTCAGCGCTGTCGGTCTCCAGTTGAGGCATGAGCCAATTTTCCGCGGGCTACGCGTGAAACTTGCCCGCACGCGTTCAACCGTTTCTTTGCTCACTGCAGGCCGACCCGTTGATTTCCTCTTACAGAGGCATCCAGAAGCTTTAAACTGCACATACCATCGCCGAATGGAGTTAGCAGTCGGTGGATCTTTGTTGAACTTCGTCCTGAAGTGTCGTTGCACTGTTATAACTGACTGATGTGAGTGTATTTCAAGCACGACATACGCTTTCTTGGCTCCTGTCGCCATTTTGTCTCACTGCGCTCTCGAGCACTCTGATGCAGAAACCTGAAGTGCGGCTTCAGCCGAACAAAACTTTATGAGTTTTTCTACGTATCTGTAGCGTGTCGTGACCATATGTCAATGAATGGAGCTACAGTGAATTTATGAAATCGCTTCAATCATTTGTATTAGCCCTATATATATAATATGTTTTTTGAAGTAGCACTACATATAAATAAACAGTCGTTAGCAGAGTGACAGAAACAACTGTCAATTATAGTTATGATATTGCCGTGTTAATAATAGCTGGGTTAGGCTGTATGCCACAGGAAACAGTTTACCTAATGGACAATGAATAATTACAGAGAATTAAATTGCATGCGGCAGCACATCATAATATAATATATGTCAATACATCAGTAGCTCTAATTTTGTGCCTGTAAGTTGTAGATTAATTACAGTAAGTGCATTTCTTTTGAAAGGAGTAGAGCATTGATAATAAGTGATTCCTGAGAACCATGCTGCGTGTAACAGTATATCATTGTATTAAGTATAGGCAGAAAATATTACAAGCAGCAGCGCATATGAATAAACACTCATAAGTTTGAAATTACATTGACAATAGGTGATTAAAAGAATTATATTGCTAGTAACGGTATATATCATTATTAAGTCTAGATAGACCAGATTAAACAGATGATTATATCATGTATAGGTAGTTGGCAATTGACAAGAAACAGTAATTGTTAGCCTCTCAGACATGTATTTTCATGGAAAAAATTGTCAGTTTTCAACTGTTGAAATGCACATAGACATAATGACTGTACCACTTGTAGGGCCAAACGTCCTCATTTCTTTACAAGTCAAACTCAGACTTTAGAGCAACTGAACCGATATGAACATTCCAGGCGACGGAACCAAAAAGACAGATAAAGAGATCTGCCCACACTAACTGTCAAAGGCACCTTGTCCTCATAGCTTGGAAGTTGTCGTTCCAAATTTTTCAGCATCTTCTCGTAGAGACTGAGAGCCCCCATGGCCAAATGCCACTGTAGAATCAGATTTACATTGGTGAATTAAGTACCAGCTGGTAACTTCCAGAATACATACTGCTCAACAACTAGTTGACAGATTTCTCATTGGTCATCACCACATTAGATATGATGTAGCAACATCAGATCAGACAGTAATTAAAATTGGACACAGATAAGGTAAATTCCAACATAGGTTGAGGCAAAGGGTAAAGTACCAGTGGTTAAATATGAATGGGTTAATATTAGGAGTAAAATGGTTAGATCAGCCACTCTAAAGGTATGATAAATATATATGTTTCCTCATCAGATACATATTAATTTATCAACGAGACTTCAATTGAAAGTAGTTGGCTGCAAGAACCATAACTATACCATGAATACAAATCCTCAATTTCTCTCTCTCTCTCTCTCTCTCTGCTACTCATTACACATGAATCATTAGTGGTCATCAGAGTATTTTCAATAAGATATTGGAGAAATTTAACCCATTTCATTAAGAATCAGATTGTAAGCTTACATTTGTATATATTGAAAAGCACTGACTTTCTGTAACATACAGCAGTATTGAACAGTTCAGATATGTGTAGACATTGTCAAAGAACACTTCACATGTATACTAAAGAGATAGCATGACATATACAGATATCAGACATGTTGCAAACATCATCCATATCTTATAGTATTAAGGTGGCAAAAGAATAATTAAATAAGACTACCAAAGGTTTGGTTATTGAAGCTGTAGAAATCACATGATACTGTGTGAATCTTAAATCATGGGAATCAGAACACTTCTGTCCCAATAATTATCTCCAACATAAAATTCCATGAAACTTCCTGGCAGATTAAAACTGTGTGCCCGACCGAGACTCGAACTCGGGACCTTTGCCTTTCGCGGGCAAGTGCTCTACCAACTGAGCTACCAAAGCACGACTCACATCCGGTGCTCACAGCTTTACTTCTGCCAGTACCTCGTCTCCTACCTTCCAAACTTTACAGAAGCTCTCCTGCGAACCTTGCAGAACTAGCACTCCTGAAAGAAAGGATATTGCGGAGACATGGCTTAGCCACAGCCTGGGGGATGTTTCCAGAATGAGATTTTCACTCTGCAGCAGAGTGTGCGCTGATATGAAACTTCCTGGCAGATTAAAACTGTGTGCCCGACCGAGACTCGAACTCGGGACCTTTGCCTTTCGCGGGCAAGTGCTCTACCAACTGAGCTACCGAAGCACGACTCACGTCCGGTGCTCACAGCTTTACTTCTGCCAGTACCTCGTCTCCTACCTTCCAAACTTTACAGAAGCTCTCCTGCGAACCTTGCAGAACTAGCACTCCTGAAAGAAAGGATATTGCGGAGACATGGCTTAGCCACAGCCTGGGGGATGTTTCCAGAATGAGATTTTCACTCTGCAGCGGAGTGTGCGCTGATATGAAACTTCCTGGCAGATTAAAACTGTGTGCCCGACCGAGACTCGAACTCGGGACCTTTGCCTTTCGCAGGCAAGTGCTCTACCAACTGAGCTACCGAAGCACGACTCACGTCCGGTGCTCACAGCTTTACTTCTGCCAGTACCTCATCTCCTACCTTCCAAACTTTAGTTGGTAGAGCACTTGCCCGCGAAAGGCAAAGGTCCCGAGTTCGAGTCTCGGTCGGGCACACAGTTTTAATCTGCCAGGAAGTTTCATATCAGCGCACACTCCGCTGCAGAGTGAAAATCTCATTCTGGATAAAATTCCATTTTCTTTATGCTCCACAGATGGAGCCATTCTAGTAATTTAAACATAATAACTTTCTTTCTGATAAATGTTCCTTTTCCAATTATGCAGTAGATCTAATACATGTTAAGGACAGGATTATGACATAGAATATTTTCATACTTGATAGTAAATCAATGTCTATCCAGTGACTTTCACATAATAGGTATAGTAACAGCTCAATCCAAATGAGAACACATATATAAGGCTTCAAACAGTCTAACCTAATTATAATCACATCTCAGCTGTAAAGTAATAAGTTGTCTCTATAACAGCAAATATATCTTAAGTAAACTTCACACCAACTTCAAAAATTTTCTCAACTTTTCACAAAGTCATCAGCACAATGAGATTATAACTTTATCAGCATAGTGAGAATAACTGTACAGACATGATAAGTAAATATTACACCAACTCTCCTCAAAATTGATACATATGTTGCATTAGTAAATCACACAATATTAAACCCACCCAAAGTTTTTACTTGTATCCAGTTAACCAGAAAAAGGCAACTTGTTTAATATAAAATACGTGCATCAGTTCCTTTTGGCATCCAGTCTCTAACTATTTGTCCAAATCAGAAAGTGGAAGGGGGTGAGTTTGTACAGAAAAGTAAGAGAAGATGTGACTTGAAAAGGAATGAATCACACCAGCTCGGAGCCTTGGGTTTGCCACCCCCAAATTGCAAAAAGAGATTGCAACCTCCTGAGGAAAATTTCGTTAGAATTATTTGAGGTTGTCATCATTTGAAATAGTATCTGTTCTTACTGCCTCACACAATTGCTATTGTTGTTACAACATGTTTCATCAGAATTCATAGCTTTGATAGAATGACACAATATTTTTGAACATCTGTCAGATATTTAATATCCATACCAAACAAACAGTCAGTCACATCATCTGCTTTTACATTGTGATTTTCATGTAATAAATCCTGTTCCTTCACATAGAACAACCATATACTAAATTACTATGTCCATCAGCTGTCAGAGAGGGTGAAGGACTTGGAAGAGCAGTTGAACGGAATTGACAGTGTCTTGAAAGGAGGATATAAGATGAACATCAACAAAAGCAAAATGAGGGTAATGGAATGTAGTTGAATTAAGTTGGGTGATGCAGAGGGAATTAGATTACTACTTAAAGTAGTAAAGGAGTTTTGCTATTTGGGTAGCAAAAAAACTGATGATGGTCGAAGTAGAGAAGATATAAAATGTAGACTGGCTATGGCAAGGAAAGCGTTTCCGAAGAAGAGAAATTTGTTAACATTGAGTATAGATTTAAGTGTATGGAGTGTAGCCATGTATGGAAGTGAAACATGGACGATAAATAGTTTGGACAAGAAGAGAATAGAAGCTTTCGAAATGTGGTGCTACAGAAGAATGCTGAAGATTAGATGGGTAGATCACATAACTAATGAAGAGGTGTTGAATAGAATTGGGGAGAAGAGGAGTTGGTGGCACAACTCGACAAGAAGAAGGGACCGGTTGGTAGGACATGTTCTGAGGCATCAAGGGATCACCAATTTAGTATTGGAGGGCAGTGTGGAGGGTAAAAATTGTAGAGGGAGACCAAGAGATGAATACACTAAGCAGATTCAGAAGTATGTAGGTTGCAGTAAGTATGAGGAGATGAAGGAGCTTGCACAGGATAGGGTAGCCCAAAGAGCTGCATCAAACCAGTCTCAGGACTGAAGACCACAACAACAACAAATGTCCATATTTTACTGGTACACAGTTGCAAATCACTACATGATGAATCTTAATAAGAAAAATGGATATCATTCGTTTTTGAAAATACTGGTTTCTGAAAAAAAATTGTAATTGGTGTTGTTTTGTTCTTCCACACTCTAAGTCAAATACCTGATCAAGATATACTCTTGTGTCTTACAAATTGCACACTTTATACTCTAGAATGGTAGAAGGATCGTAACTGCTCTTACTAACTAGGTAGGATAGTAAAAGGGGAGTGATTCAAGAAAATAGATATGGAGTAACTGGCTGGGGTAAGGAACCATATGCTAAATGGTGTATCTATGAAAGTACCACAGATCCCCTACCTGAAATTACTACAATGTGCCTGGTTGTGATTCCCATGTCTATTTGCCCCATTTTACTAGACTCCAAAAGAGGCAGGTCTTAGTTTACTGGACCATTTCCTCTGTTTTCAAAATTGTTACTATTGTTTCCCTGATTTTGCCCCCACTGGTTATTTGTTGTTTCAAAATTCCTGTTCTCAGATATCTGCCTATCATTCCTCTCCCCATTTCTTCTGTCATGATTTCTGAATTTGCTATTGAAATGATCATTAAAAGCTCTGTTATTGTTATTCCTGCTACCATCAGGTCTGTCAATACATCTGTCATTTCTCTCCCATGCTAAATCCAATTTATCTATATATCAAAGGAATTGTTCAATGGTAGCTTCAGGCCCCTTAGGCCAAACTTCACTGTACGCTGTGTGGCAAACTGCATTTTAAGGTACCTATTTGGATCCTTTCAGCAAGTGGTTTATCAAGATATACTAAAGTTCTTAACTGTTGTTCACAAAAGGTTTTCATGTGACCATTACCCTACTTGAAATTTGGCCCATTCAAAAATTCTGACTTAATTCTAGCTTGTTTAGTTTCTGGCCAGAATTTGTTCATGAAAGCTCGTTTTACCTCATTAAACGACATTTCGGGTTTCATCGATTGGTTTACCCATGACAAAGCCTCCCCATCTGAAAACTTTTTAAAAAATTTAATTTTCAAACTATCGTTCATTTTATCAGTAAAATTATCTTTCATCTGGTACATGAAATCAGCTGGATGTATATTGCTCTCCCCTGAAAATGTTTTTATGTTAACATTATTCCACAATGGACTGTAACTACAGAAAGATTTCACGGCAACAGAATCTTCGATTTCTTGAAATTTAGATTTGACATTCGAAATTTTGCCTAACAAGTGCCTACATCTTCTTTTAACTCTGTGAAATTCTCATTTGCAATTTAGAGTGAAATTTTGTATATTTTGGTCTGTTTCTGTGAATTTGTTTACGAAATCTTTGTTGAGCTTTTTTAATTGTAAATCTTCAACAGCAGCAACTTTTTCGAAATTTCCCATGGAATCTAGCCTCTCTTTGAATTTTTGGTATTCCTGTTTTAAGGTAACAATTTCCCCTTCTATAGTTGACTCATTTTTGGTATTCTCATCTACTTTCTTCCAACATTTATCTAAACTCTCCTTTGTCTTGCAAATTTGGGTTCCATGGTCGTCTAACTTTCTAAAGATAGAATCAAGCTTCTGATCTAAAAAAGTTTTATGTTCATCAAACAATTTTTCAGTTGTCTTTTTCTGTTCTTCCATTGATCGTTTTTGTTCTTCCATCAAACTTTTTTGTTCTTCCATCAAACTTTTTTGTTCTTCCATAAGTTGAACTAACATATTAAAGGCTGATACATTAGGTTCAAAACCACAAAAGGGTGAACATACACTACTGTGATCACTATCCTCTCTGATTTCATTGTCTTGATTAACTGTACTATTATCAGTAATATGTACGCTGTTTTGCAAGTTTCCATTAACTTCCCCATTATCGTCAACTTCCCTATTGTTGTTAACCTCCCTATTATCCTCCATAATGACAATTCAGACAAAAAACAATTTCCAATAGTGAAAATTCCAATAAATTTTGTACTTACAATTGGTTCTCCAAGTTGCGTTTTCACATATCATTACATCCTTTGTAGTGTTACTCACTTTCTTCTCTGTCCTGTTCTCAAAAAAATGGAATACTATTTCAACAAGCAGGTTAACTCTGAAACAAAATACAAGATTAGTTTACAGAATTACACTGTATCCCAGCTCCATACACCAATTATAACCTGTCTTAACTACTTGCAATAATGGGGTTGTTCATAGTTACTCATGACCTGCCACAGTCGTCGTCCTGAGTATATTTACGGCCACTGTAAATTAACTACTGGAGATTTAATTTAGTTTACTCTTGCATTAAGTTTCATAAATTTTATTATACTTTCAAAACAAAATTAAAGTATTATTACAAAGGCAAACAATACTTACAATGCAAAAGGAGCAGCTACATGCTTACTGCTCAAAACCCAAAACTAGACTGACTCACTTTGCCAATATGGCTGTAACTATTTATGCTTTCTTAAAAATCCCAAACTATCCTTGGCATTGTTTAAAATGAATATTGATTTATTAACAATTAAAATGGATACAAAGCAACTGAAAGTAAATATCTGATTGTATACTTACTCCTGAACAGTTAGTACACTATGATAGTAGTAGATGTCTGCTATTTTATTCGAGAATAAATTCTCAAATAAGAAATTACAATAATACATTTACATTTTTATTAATTATTAGAGGCTCTCTTCATGGGAATTGTTCCCTTCATTCACATAGCTTCTACATTTTGAAGTAAAAGAGATTAAACAGTTATTGTCTCAGTTATAATTTTTTTTAGACAAGTTGCATATTTTGTTTACATGTGTGATCCTGAATTAGACTGGAAAATGTTCATTCTAAGTGGGTCTTAATGGGCTGTTATGTTTCAATGTCTAACAACAGATACAAAATATGCACAGTAAACAGTTTTGTTAACAGCTGGGTCATTTACTTCATTTATGATTCTTGTTATATAAACAAAATCATTTAACTGCTTCACTAAGCAATCAACATTATCAGTCCACCAAGTGAGGTGGTGCAGTGGTTAGTTTGCTGGACTTGCATTCAAGAGGATGATCATTCAAATCTGCATCCAGCCATCCTGATTTAGGTTTTCCATGATTTCCCTAGATGGCTTAATGCAAATTCCAGGATAGTTTCTTTCAAAGGGCATGGCCAATTTCTGTCCCTATCCTTTCCTAACCCAAACTTGTGCTTTATTGTTAATGACCTCTTTGTTGATGGAATGTTAAATACTTATCTCCTCCTCCTCCTTTGCTATGATCAGACCATGTCAAGCGTTTGTTAATAGTAACTCCAAGAAAATGCTGGCCACTTCCTAACAGGATACAACAGTAAATTTAATTTTTTCAGGTCTGTGTTACATTTTTCTGGAATTTATGTGAGGAGCAGAGAAGTCATCCATTTTACTTGGACTTATAAAGCAGCTCTTACATTCTCACATCTCTGTCTGAAGTTTGTAACAGTTTTCCCATCAGTTTCTACTTACCAGTTCAAATGATAAGTTTTCTGGAACTTATTTCATTCTTGACAATCTGCCATACAGCTTTTGATTTGTTTATTTCATTTGAGGTGAATTTACTTTCTTCCCCTTATTTTGCCTATTTAACTATACTGTCAGATTTTTGTTCTGTATTTGTTTATGTACATGAGAAACTCCACGTCATTGTTGTTCTTTGCTTCCGTGTGCACTTTCTTCTTTCTAATGCTATAGATTCTGTATATATGTCACATAATGTTATGAAGGGAAAATATTCATTGAAAACAGTCATGCATTCTGATTTAGAAGCAATGTAGTTAGTGTTTACTACACTGGTTACTGAATGACAAATTTCATTCAGTTTTGAGATAACTGATACGGCAAGGCTGCCTTCACAGGTGGTCCTGTCTGTAACTTGATAGGATAATCCTGTGTCAGAATTGGAATAGGATGTGCCGACTGGGTGAATCAGGCAGGTCTGGCACCTTGGTCTTCCACAGGTTTATGAATGCTGTGCCATGGATTCAGGAGTAGGAATGGAGTAAGAATGGACCAGAATGTTCTGGAGGTTGGGTAGATGACAGAAATCCTTTTATGAGTGGGGGGAATTATGGTGGGTAGGATGCCCCTCATTTCTGGGCATGATGATCGATTGTCAAAGCCCTGGCAATGGACATGGTTCAGTTGCTCCAGTCTAATGCAGTATTGGGTGATATTCATGTTTCAGAAACTCATACCTTCTACTATTTGGAGAGTGATCTCCTTTACCCCTAAGTTATTTGCATTCAGAACTTCCTTTGCTGTAATTATATTTTATTTGCTCATACATTTATTTTACTTACATGTGTGTCTGAAACTGAAGTCATTTTATAGCCAAGTCCCAAAAAAATTGGCTTCCAGTGGTATCGTAACTGTGCTGGAGTTTATTTTCACACCAATGTTTAATATATACCTTTTAAAACAGAAATCTGGGATGCCATGGATGGAGTCTTACCACCATAAAAAAGTCAGAGGATCAGAGTGACTGACTGTGTCACACAATGAAAACAATTTCAAAATTGGGAACCATAATCTATTTGTCCTCAAAAGCTTGGGTATCTGGTCCACTCTTTCATTTTATTCCACTTGAATAATTTTCCTGTGATTTTCAAGATGTTCCAAACACTGTAATGGTTGTTGATGACACTAACATACTAATTGAGTGCCAAGACTCACTCCTACTTTACAGATCTCAAATGGTAGCTAAACAGGCTAACATTTAGTTCAAACATAGAATTCAAACATACAGTTTAATTCTATGTCTCCCAAAGATGTGGAAAAATGACCTGCATGTACTAAAGATAGAAATTATTGTCATACATTAAGAGAAACATTGTAAGTAAAATTCCTTAGGAGTCTAGATGTTTAAGAAGTTAAATTAGATTCAACACATAAATAAGGTAATTATTAATTTTTTGCTTAGTGGTGTTCCTCATTGTGTTGGCCCAAAGAAAAAGCTGTTGGCTTATTCTGGATTTTTCAGTCCATTGTTCTAATTAAATTACCATGTGGGACAGTACACTTAGGGAAAGTAAGATATTTATTCACCAAATGTGGAAAGTAAGAATATTGTGTCAAGCATATAGTTGCACATTTTGCAGAGGTATTTTTGAAGGCCTTGGAATTCATACATTCACCCCCAAGCATATTTACACATTAATGGTGTTAGTACTGTTGTAAAAATAGTTTCAGCCGAACTGTGAGTTGCACAATCACAATGAGACATTAAAACATGTTTGTGTAGATTTTGCCTCCTTACACAGGGTCCAAGTTGAAGTTGCCGGCACTGATATTAGTGCAGATATCTTCATCAATCTACCATGTAATATAAACCAAACAGCAAATTCCTATCAGTTCAAAAGAAAACTGAAAACCACCTCATTGAGCATTCTTTCTACAAAATGACAGATTATGTAAATTCAAAGATTCAGAATGCATGAAGACTGTATGACTGGTAGCATTGTTTGTTGTGAAGCTGGGTAACAACTGATAACTTGTAAATAAGTGTCTTTAGTTGCAGATGGAGAAGAATATTTCTTTGAAAAGTACCAAGTTTTATGTAATTTTTTTTAATTTAATTAATAATTTAATTTAATTTAACACTTTGGTTCCTGAGCCATTCCACGCGGGTGTCTACCATAAAGACTGGTTGATTTTAACGTATTTTAAACTACTACAACTCATGAAAGGTTTCAGTTATAGCAATAAAATTACTCTTATTGAAAAGCCTAGACTTTCTTGTTTAAAACCATATATAATACCTTTCTCTTGAATTAATACATACTTTTGACAAGCATTATTATTATAACATTGTTTCTGAAAAAAGGAAAAACTGGTTGAAGGTATATTCACTGTATTTTCTAGAAGGAAATTTTTTTTATTTTACACAAAAATTGTAATTATGATGGATACAGTATGTCTTATCTACAGTAACCTTCTGTAACTATTTTAGGATGCAATTTTGCTCTGTATGTGGTAAATTTGAAGCACGGCATTTTGCACAATGCTACTTTACATTCACTAGACTGGTAGCTTGTGTCTTTTCACCACACTTTTCCAGTCAGGTTTTTTCCTCTCAGAGTATGCACTACACACTGTTTTTGTTTCTGTTTCTTACCTACTTCTGTCTAAATTTTTTTCCAGGGAATGATTTCCAGTTGATAGTCTTGAGAGTCCAGATGGACCAGGTCGGGGTTCAAGATCTTTGCTTTGTGCAAGATCTGCACAGATACTGTCATGAAGTGAGATGTTGTGAGGTGTTTTCCAGTAACTTTATTGTATAATATGCAGGAATTTACAATTGCCATTAGTATAACATGGAATGCCAACTTTCTCCACTACTTCACAATTCGATGTTCAAATGCGCCATATGACAATCGCTGATCTGATAAGTCAACACCAAACTTGTTTTTATTGTACTCCACTACACAGGCTGGCTTTGACTTCTCTCTTCCTCTCTGATCAGTGAAAGTGACCATCTCAGCAGTGTGCCTTGTACCTATCGTATGCACATTTCTTTTGTCCTTCCAACACAGTGCTAACATATTTCCTTTACGCCTGAAAATAAGTTCACCTCGCTGAAGGTTTGAATCTTTTATAGCATGAGGCTATCCCTGCTGAGATTTTCTTGTTGTTTCCACAAGAGCAGTTTTTGCAGCTTCCAGTTCTGAAGCAAGTATTGGACTTGTGTAGAATCTGTCTGTAAACAAAGTGTAGCCTTTTCCTGACAGTTTTGCAAGCAATGTCTTTACCAGAGCCACTGTGTCAGACCTTTCACCCGCATAAACAGAGAAATTCCAGATGTAACCTGTGTCAGATTCTGATAACATGTACAGTTTCATACTATATTTATTTGGTTTTTGTGGCATGTACTGTTTGAAATACACATGACCTCTAAATTTACACATGCCTTCATCTATTGTAATTTTTTGAGATAGTGTATATGCACACTGGAAATTAGCACACACATTATCTAGGAGGGGTCCCACCTTGTGCAGTGGGTCATAGCCAGTTTCTCCTTTCCTCTTAACTAAGGAATTATCACTAATGTGTAAGTTTCTCAAAATAGAAAGAAATCTGTCAGGCTCAAGATGTTTGGACAGAAATTACACGACACAACAGGGTTCTTGGACCAGTGCTCTCCTATACGTGGCCTCACACTTACGCAAATATGGACTACAATTGCCAGAAACTTCCTTATTTCCATAAGTGTAACTCCTTTACACTTTGACAATGAGCAGGTGGGTGAAAGGGAATTTGTGCTTTGTAATTTCCTGATGCATTGTTGAGCATACAGATTAGTTTTTCCTTTATATGTTTCATCATACTGTCTGTCAGGAAATATGAAAAAAATTCTAGAGATGCACTGTTCTGGTCTAAACTGAAAACATTGTATATTCCAGATTGTCCTGAGAATAGATTGATATCTGGTGCATGATCAGTAGTCATCCAACCTTCCTCAGAATTGGTGCAACGCACAGGTCTCGGCTTCCCCCTTGCCGTCAGTCTCGCTCGTTCCTCAGGCACAATATCGACAGGATTACTTGCTGCTGAAGTGCTTGGACACCTGCTCTCCTCTTCTGAATCTATCAGAAGAGTAGTATTTTCAAATAAAGTCATAATTATGTACTGAGAGTTTTTTCAGTGAAAATCTGAACAAAAATTATATATCTTTTGTTGTCAGAATTCTTTACCTGAACTGCCAGAAACTTCTTCTTGAACATAGTCCACATCATCATCAGCATCATCTACAATATCTTCCTCTGACAAATCAATGTCACTTTCTTTCTAAATCACGATATAACTCGCGAGCAATTCTTCATCCGTCAAGCCACGCTTCACCATGTCGACGGTACTGAGACTGCATGGGAAAAAATTGCCACTCACAAAACCCGGCAAATAAAAAGGGAAGCACACGCTTCCTCAGCATGCCCACACCATCTAGTGACCAATGCTCAAACTACAGTCCATGCAGCCCCTCCCAGACAAGCAGGAGCCGTAAGAACACACAAAGGAAGGAAGGGGAAGAACGAGAATATGCGCCCGTAAAATTACGGGCGCTGGAGTTTCGGGCAGGCCGCACCCGCCCGTATTTTCATGGCGCCTAAGTGTTAATATTTAATTTAATTAATAGTTTAATTAATTAATGTAATATAATATATTAATTAAAATTGGGGAAGTGTGAGTGTTTTTTGAATTAACTTCCTTTCAGCAATTATTCTAGGCTGAATTTGGATGATGGGAGGGAAAAAGTCCATAATCCAGTAGTTACAGCTTTTTGATTGTAACTATGTACATATACAGTTTCAGAGAGTTGCTTCTGATTTGTTAAATCATGTCCATGGCTCTTTGCACATCACAGGAGGCTGTCCATGTCAGTGGAATCTATGGAATGTAATACAACAATAAATGCAAGATGATTTACAAAAACTTATCATCTGACATTATTTTCACCAATGTAGTGCATTCAAATTTGGAACTGTGTTTCTCTTACACACAGGACTCATTTGGAATATTAATTTATTTTTTCTTTCTTTCATTTTTAAAAATATTGTTTATCTCTGAACTTGTTTGTCACAAAACAGAATTGATAAAAAAAACAACAATTTGTTACAGGTTTGCAGCTCTGGAGCAGCCATTTGGAATCATTATTGAGAGCTTAGACAGTGTTTTCCTTTGTCCTGAAACTACTGTTTTGTCTGCTGTTTTCCAAGCTGTTGGTAATCTTAAATTTCTTCATTGTGTAATACTGTATGATTCTTTTCCAAGATATTTTGAAAGAAAAGAAGCAGAAGGTAATTATTCATTTATTAATATTCAGAGTATGCCCAGTGTAATGTTCTAAGAGTTGTAGGGATTAGTAGCAAATGTAAAGTCCACTGTCAACATGAGTGTTAAATTTTCAAAATGGCAGTACTTTTTAGTGTTCATTCATTACTGACCCAGTATGACAGCAGAATAATTCTTGTGGAGGTAGTAAGGTTATAATGATCTGTCTCTAGTTTGAGAATTTACAGGATCTCTGACAAAACTTTCCATTCCTAATGGAGATAGCCTTACAAATCAATACTTGTTTCTCATTAACCATCAATTTCCTCACTAGGATGAAGAATATCCAGAATTCCTTACCATGAATAGAAGAATATTGGAAATCAGAAGCAAGCATATTTTGCAAATAAATGTTCTTTATATCACATTAAATTTGGCATACCCTAAAGCAAAACCACTTTTTACGTGAAGGAAAACTAAGTTTCTTGTTTACCTGAATAGTGCTTTCTCAGTACTGTATGCATTTCTTCAGTGCTTCTAATTCTGCTTATGTCATGATGATCATATTTAGACTTTTTTCAAAATCAAATAATCATAACTGTATTATGCAGCATCTAAAACAGTTTTATGAAGGCTCTTTACTGAATTCTGTAATTGTGATTTGTTGTTCCCTCAAATGATCAAGTTTATTGACTAACTTTCACCTGCTTTACCATAGTCTCTTCAACATCTCCAGCCCCTTTATGCAGAGCTATTTTATTAATTGCCTTTTTGGGCAAAACAGTGTAGAAATAGTCACAGTTTCATTTAAAGTAAATGGAAAATCAAAACACTGTCCCTTCTCCTCTGACTTTATATACAATTGAAAATCAAGTCATAATTATAATGATTCATTTTCAAATTATAAACAAGGAGGTATGAAATTCTTGTATCTGAATACCAACCCATCCAACATCTATGTATTAGTGACTCAGTCAATTAACATATTACTGCGGCTTGAACTTTCTTGACAGACAATGCTATAGCAGCCAGAGATAGTGGTCAATGTTTGTGTGAGCTGTGTTCCCATGTGTGTGTGCATATTGTCTAATTTGGAAGAAGGACTTTTGGCCAAAAGCTAACATGTTAACAGTTCTTTCGTTGGGCCCAACTCTGATTCAGTGTCCTGTATGGTGAACAGTAATCTACACTTTCATAATATTGTCATCTCTACATATTAATTCTCGTGAAAGTCATCCTGTTCATGGACACAGTTCTTGCAATGAGAAACCAGTATGTCAATATCATCACTGCAGAATGTTGACTTTATTGATGGAGTCACAGTCTCACTTCTGCTTACTTCACTTTATTGCTATTGAAGTGAAGCCATTCAAAGTGTTCTTTAAGTTTTTGAAAGAGATGAAAATCAGATGGGTCTAGCTCAGAACTGTATGACGTGTGGTCGATGACAATGAACCTAAGGCTGAAGGAGAGATTACTCCACGTGTTTATGAAGCTTATGATGTTATAAGCTTGGTATGCTGTTTCTCGCACTCTTACATAGTTACATTACACACCACCATGTTACACACTACAATTCGCTCATTTAGGATCAAAGAAACATAACTCCAAAAACAGTGTTTTGAGATAATTCAGTTTAAAGGTTTTGTCCAAACAACTGAGTATTTTTAAAAATTTTCCACAAACATTTCTATGGTAAATAAAAAGTACACGTCATTGACTCTTTGTTTTCTACTAGATGTTACATTTCTAGTCACTCGGTGGACACTAATGAAATATTTATTAAATTATGCACGTAGTTACATTTGTCCAATCCTTAACTTAATGGCTGTGGCTGTATAATATATGAACATCAAACAAATAATATGCAGCTTTAAGCAATATTATCATATGAAAGATTACTGCAGTTGTTTTAGTAATGTCTTTATAAATACAGATTACACAGAACAAGCAACTGGAATGTGTAAGCTATTATTATTTTCATCTTGCATTATTTGTTTGTAGTAATGTTGAACTTACAATAAATAATTTACAGGTAACAGAAATAATATTCTTGTTTTTTAATCTTCACGTAACAACCATAGGAAAAATCATTTTAACGAAGCATAGTACTCCCTCACACCTGTTTCTCCGTTTGTGGATCACTATATCAAAAATAAAACAACACAGGCATTTAAACAAGCCAAAATTAGTGGTTTACATGAAATAGCTAAGGTGATGAACTATCAACAATAATAAAGGAGACAAAAAACAGAAAATAAACATGAAATCTATTCCTGGGATTCTTCCATGTTTTCCTCATTTTCTAAATCGTTAGTAGCATGGAGTCCTTGATATAATGTGTGATATAGTACCCTTATCACATAAATCTACAAGATCTTTTTTCTTTTCTTTATTTATTCAAAGAAGGCTGCCATATGATGGGCACAGAGTATTGTCTTTAGGTCCTGAATTTGAAGAATTTCATAGATCAGGCCTTTTATTGGTGTGCAAAACTTTAAAGTCATGATCATCGTAGGAATACTTAAAAAACATCATGTCAGGCTGATCTTTCCTATATTGCATCCAAACAATCTTAAGCCATTTCACAGTTTCTCCATTCCCAGCAGTTTTCCTATTCTGAATTATTTTCTTCTGAAGCTGGTTGAAATCTAAAATTTTAGTGTTATCCATTTCCGTCACTCTGTACAATTGTATACCAGCCAATGGTATCAAAAACATCCACATGTTTACTTTTTCTTTCGATGCTTGCATGCACTGAGTCTACTTCCATTTGTGAATGTCCATGCTAAAAAAAGCTAAAAAAAGAAAACACAGTTATCAGTTTTCCTTGTGCATGATTTTTCAAAAAATCCCACAGACATGAAGCCACCTCTATGGGCCCCCTTTTTGCTGTTGTCTCATCTCACATGCAGCAATCGGTTTTAGTTTTCTCCTACATTAAGAACTGTGAGATTGTACACAAAGAGCCTTCTTTTATACAATACCACCTTTGCATTCACTTTTGGGGCAGTAAAACACAGTTTGTAAGTCAGATTCAGCTAGCAAATCCTCACCTTTTCTTGCACTGTATTTCTTAATGTTCTTAAATTCCCTTGCCATTTCTTTCCTTTTCAAATGCTCTTCCTGTTCCCTATCAAAATATTTCCCTTCTTTTTCCTCAGCTGAAAGCTATGAAAAATTTGAATATTTATCACACATATCTTTTTGTGACCTGTGGAATTTCAGATTAAATTCCTTTGTGAATATCTCCCTATATAGAAATAATTTATCGACTGTCTTTCCTTCCTCATAGCATTGTTCCTGAAATAACTCATACATTATCTTAATACTCATATAGGCAGGCAAACAATCTGTTGTACATTTTTTCCTCTAGTAATGAGAAGCAAGGGTAGGAAAACTATTAATGTGTTTCCTTATAGCCTCTGTACTTCTTCTGGTCTCATTATACCTGGATCAGGACATCCTCTTTGCTCTTTCTCATTTATATGATGTTCATCTATTTTTTACCAGTATTTCTTACAAAGGTTTCAGAAATGTCAAATGTCTTGAGAAAAAATGCATACACATTTGAATCTTTTCAAATCCCTTCATTAGATAGAATTTCTTGGTCCTCATCCTTCGTGAGTTATCCGATTTTGTCCTCACACTTTGTATCTTTTCTTCTTCCACTAACTTATTTAAGTACTGCCTTTGTAGCTCAACTGATCCAAGATCCCAGTAGGCTCTATGGACATTTTGGCTCAGTAAACTTAGTGCTGCACTGGTGTGGACATTTAGGTCAATCTTCCGGCTTCACATTTCTTGCAGGAACTTCGGAATTCCTCGTAGAAATGTATGCCCTAACATGCTGTCAATTGATTTTTCTTTGATTTCTTTTCCATTCTTCTTTAACCACTACCCTTTTTCGTTTTCTTGTTTTGTTGCTATTCTCAATATCAGCATTGTCATCTGCAATTTGCACATCCTGACTGTGATAATTTAATTGTGCACTAGTTGCATCCTCAGCGGTTTCGTGAGATTCTTTACAAGGGACTTCCATGTCCAACAGTGCTGTCTGTAACAATAACGTGGCAGGTATTCAGAGGAAGGGAAAAGAAAATTAATTGGAACTGCTATAGTATCTAGTAATTGTTTGGTTACTCACCAGAATCTGTCATGTTGTCCAGTTTATAGGAAGGAACATCATCTGTATCTGAACAAATGAATGACCTGAGCATCTCCACATCATGTTCTTTCTCAGTTATGAATATAAACAATAATAATAATAATGATGATGATAACAGCAGTAACAGCAATAATAATAATTATTATTTTTATAGTACTTACTACCGAAATATATAGACTAAGAAACAGGTTCTAATACTTGCAAGATTCCATTAAATTCTGTTTGTCCTCATGGCACATTTTCATGAGCCTTCTTCCTCTGGACTCCATAGTGCTCCTACTTGCTGTAGACCCATTCACAACTGAAACAATACTTATCTTCCTTGCGAGGAAGTCGCATTTCAATGTTGTCACAGAGCAACGGCGACAATGCGGCTAAAGAGAAGTAGTGGCAAAAAAAACTTCTAACAGTTCTGTTAGGATCATAGAAATATAAGAGCTGTTCCATTTCACAAATTAACACTGTGTTCTGTGGTCTACAAACGGACCAGCTCTTCCATCTATCTGATCCTTACTATTTTTCGTAAAATGAAGATACATAGACAACTAAAACGGAAACCACATAAGATAGAGTTACGCTTGTTTGATCATAACATAGGTCTTGATTCCATGTACCTTATGGTACTAACAACTAAAAAGTGGCAAAAATGTAGTTACTTCTGTCTGATCCTAAATGGGCGAATTTGGAGCCCTGTAGAGGCAGAGAATTGCAACTTACATCAGTGAAGCAGGAAAGTTGACCAAATAACGTGAATAACATGTAATAACTCAACTGACGTTGAGAACAGAATAAAAAATTCTGAGGTATTACTTTTCAGCATCCCCTCATATTTAAACACTGAGGGACAAGTAGTGCCACCTCTACCAAAGTTGGAAACATCACCAAATTGTAGAAAATGTACAGTCAGAAATAGATAACATCATTTGTATTTCCTGTGTTGTAACCTTGGGATGTGTAGATGTGAAGCCATTGAATGAGTGGTTCAGTGGTTAGCACACTAGACATGCATTAGAGAGTACAATGTTTCAAATTTTAAATCCTTGTCTGTTTGTTCAGCTTTAGCTAATTCATGGTTTCCCTAAATGCCAGTCTGGTTCCTTTGAAAAGGATATCTCAGCTTTGCATCCCAGAACTTTTCCTCCATGTGAGCTTTTCTTGTATGTCTAACGACTCATTGTCAATGGGCTTTCCTAGCTCTTTGCCTTGAGATCATATTAACTGTTTCAACCACTGCTTGATTTGTGACAATATGCACTGTTGCAACTGTACTGGTTCCTCTGACGAAAAACCATTGGAACTATTAGATGTGTACAATAGAAGTTTATTTTCCACCAGTACAGAAGTTGTATTTTTACTTTGAAATGTGCATAAAAGTGCTAAAATATGGTTTTAAGAACCTTAAATTTGACAAAAAGCCCCTCCTTAGAAAGTCACAGTGCTGGAACCTCCTTTTTTTCATATTAATCACTGGTTTCAACTATTTGTATTGCACTCCATATTGTATGTAAATGGGCAAATAAAGGATGTATTAGCCATTCGTTCCAACACACTTATCTCAGAAATTCAAATAATTGAGCTTTTATAGTCTATGTCATCAGATTAATTGATTATCACATATTCTACAAATTTCTGACCCAATGCATGACTACAATTGTAGCCTACTTGTATTATGCTAGACCATAAGCAATATATTTTGTTCTATGAAACAGAAAATCACAAAAAAGAAGAAGAACAGAATAAAATAAAGCATCTTGAGCAAATGACTGTTGAGGAGATAAGTGACTTGTCAGATGATGATGTGATGCTGTACAATAACCTGCAGTTGGAGAAACGAAGGGAGAAATTTAAACTGAAGAAGGAGGAAAGAGCAAACAGAAAAGAAATGAGAATACTACAAGAAGCCCTTAAAAAGAAGGTGATTTTTCTTTGTACATATTTGTATTGATTTTAAGGCACAGTGTGAGAATCTCACTAATGTTGTTTATTGTATAACTCTTTTGTTTTCATCACTAAAGCTGGTATTCATAACGTGTTGGATATAACTGATTTAAGCATTTAATTTTGTTAATATTTGTTTAAGAGGATAATGAGGAATTCCCATAGTTTAATGGCCATAGTCTATGAAAGTGTTGTTTTTTTGAAGCTTCTTATTTGCTATCACCATTTTTCACTACCAGTCTCATAAATGTCTCTTGAGATACATCACAAAACTATCCATGACTTAATTAATTCCAAGAAATAATTCATTTTAGATTTTAGAAATAAATATCTATTAATCTACTTTTAGAATCATTACACTTCATAATAACAAAAATACTGAAACCATATCTGATAATTTTATTGTTCTGTTATCTAATTTTGTAGACTGTTCTCATAAACACACTTAAAAAATATTTTGTATTAATTTCAAGATATGTCTTCAAGCTAATGCAAGATTCATTTAAATAATGACGGCACCAATAAAGTGTTAACATAAAAAAGTTGTTGTTAGATATAAACTTCCCAGAAATGTTTTACACCACCATATCTGCAAAACTATGTGACCCTAATTTCCAGGGAACTAGTGAATGAAAAAATAATCCTTAAGAAACCAAAAAAGACAACTTTACTATCAAATTAAATGAAAAAATAAACCAAAGTAAAGGCACTGTTTTCGAAAGTGCATATAATGAGTAATATTCTCTACCATGTTGCTCCACCCCATGCATTATAACATCTTTGAGTCGTCATGGATATTCTGTATAAGGTAGTGGATCTGTTGCTGATCGAATCTGTGGCATTCTTTGAAGGCAGCTGAGGTCATGAAGAGCTTGAGGAAGGGTTTCTGGAAGTTTCAACTGGTCCCAAGCATACTCAGTTGGCTTCAGGGCAGCAGATCCTACAGCCATTCAATTTTTTTGATTCATTCCTCCTGAAGGATGCTGTTACTAAGATAGTTGTGGTGTGCATGTGCGTTATTGTTTAGAAAGCCAAACCCACTGTGGAAATGTTGAGTGTAAGACTGCACCACATATAGGAAGACCCTATCCCAATACTGTACAGGCCTCATATTCCTCTTAGTAGTGGACTGATGATTGATATTTGTGCATGATTCTGGCCTAAAGCATGAAAAATCCTCTCACTGCTGCATTCCTGGGACTGAATGTCTAAGATGTGTTGGTTACTGTTTCTGTGATTATCAATAACTGTCAGAGAAAGCCTGCACTCATTGGTCATCATTCCAGATGTTCTGTTGGCCATCTCTTTTTGGTGCTCAATGGTGATCAGGTCTGTCCATTGTTCTTAATTGATGCCAACAGGACAATTCATACTGTGGCAAATGCTTGCATATTATCTATGCTGACACATACTGCTATTTTCCACTACCATTTTCATAGATCTGTAAGTTGTATATTATTATAATACTAGCTGACAAATCCAACATTGCCCTCATATTCATTTTGCCAATTTTCTATTGGAACTAAAACCTTATATGTACTCATGGGAGTGTCTTAGTTGTAAAGATAAACGCCTTACAACTTCATGCATGATGCAACATTTTTTCATGCTTCTCAGTGTTTATAACATCATATCTGGCTCTAAAATTTATTGCAAACAGAGATAGTATCACAGAAGCAATAAATTTAAATTGTTACCTGACAGTAAGGGATATGTGTACCACGTTCGGTAGAAATTGGTCACATGGTTTAGGAGAAGATGAGGAACACCCCCATTCCACACATACAGACAAACACATCCATATTGTACTATGTGTGGATTTATGTATAGATCAGTTTGTACAGTCACACAGACATGTCATGTTATTAAAAAGTACACATTTATGATGTTACAGCCATGACTGAATTTTAGAACTTCCCTGTCTCCCTCTTCATATGATTTTATATATGCTGGTAGGAACATGATTGGTAACACCTGACATCTAGGGGTAATAAGGAGATGGAAAGAGTGAGCAAGGTGGAGGAGATTGACAGAGGGAGGGGAACAGGAGAATTACAGAGAGGGGAGAGAAGATGATGGACAGAATGAGGGGAGGGGGGGCAGAGGAGTTAAACATCGAGGGGGGAAGAGGTGACAGACAGTATGTGTGGTCAGGAGAAGACATAGCAAGAGAGGGGTGAGGAGGATATGGACATAGAGATTAAGAAGGATGAGTTGGACAGAGAGAGGTGGAAGAGAAATGAACAGAGGGGAGGAATGGGCAGTGATACAGGGAAGGGGGAGGTGTACAGAGAATTTGGGGAAGAAGATATGGACAGAGAGAGGGCAAGGAGGAGATGGATAGAGTGGGAGGAGGGGATGGACCCATAAAAGGTTTACAAGGAGATGGACTGAGAGAGGGGAGATGAGGAGATAGACTGACAGAGGAGAAGAAGGATATGGATAAAGAGTGGTGTGAGAAGGAGAGATGGTCAGAGTAAAGATGGCAGAGTAGTGTCTACAGAGAGAGGGTAGGAGAAGACATAGAGAGGGGAGGAGATGTTTAGAGACAGCAGAATGAAGGGGGAAGGAGCAGATGGACTGAATAGAGTGCTAGAGGAGATGGGCAGAGGGATTGTGGGAGGGGGAAGTGAGGTGGTGGACAGAGTGAGGTGGAGGAAGATGAAGATGGAGAGAAGGATTGAATGTGATGGGCAGATAGAGTGGGAAGGAGGATATGGACAGAAAGAGGGTGCTAGAGGTGCTGAACATGGAGAGGGAAGAAGGGGAGATGGTCAGAGAGATGGGCAGGGGGAGAAGAACAGAGAGAGGAGGTAGGAGGAGGTGGACAGAGAGAGGGGAAGGAGGACATAGCAGAGATTGGTAGGGATGTGGACAGAGAGATAGGATGGCAGGAGGGAGAGAAGGGGAAGGAAGAGATGTTGTGAAAATATGGAGAGAGCGGAGGAGGAGAAAATCGAAAGAGAGAGTTTAGGGTGGAGATGGACAAAAAGAGGGAGGGGATGAGATGGGCAGAGAAAGGTGGAAGGTCATGTGGGGTAGAGATAGGGGAAAGATGGAGATAGAAAGAGAGAGCGAAAGGAGGAGAATGACAGAGCAAGGGGGGTAGGAGATGATATACGGGCAGAGGGGTGAGGAGGAGAAGATTCGTGGAGAGGCTGGAGGACAATGTGGACAGAGAAAACGGGTAGTGAGTGAGAAAGGAACAGAGAGAGGTGGAAGAGGAGATTCATAGAAGGAAATGGAGAGTTGATATAGAGGGATGAGGGAGAGATGGACAGAATAGAAGGAGGACTTGTTGGACTGAGAGAGGGGGCAGAAAGAGATTAACAGAGATGGGAACAGGAGCTGGACAAAGGGAGGTGACAGATAGAGGGTAGAAGAGATGAACAGAGAGAGGAAATAGACAGAGAGACAAGAGAAGAGGAGCTAAGCAGAGAGAGGGGGAAAGGAGGTGGACAGAAAAACGAAGGGGAAAGAAATGGACAGAAAGAAGGAAAGGAGGAGGTTGAGAGAAAGAGGAGAGATGCGGAAACGTACAGAGGCAGGGGAGTCCTGAAGATGAGCAAAGAGAGAGTTAGGAGGAGATATACAGAGAGAGGAGGACGATGGTAGAAACAGATAGAGTGGATGGAGTAGGTGGAGAGGGGGAGAGGGGCTGAGTAGAAGACAGAGGGAGATGAGCAGATTTATAAACAGATGAGGGAAGTGGAGTTGGACAGAGAGAGGGCTGAGGAGAAGATGAAAAGAGATAGATGGGAGGAGAGATCAACAGAGATTGAGAGAAGAGGAAGAGGTGTATAAAGGGAGGGTGGAGGGTAGTCAGACTAAGATGGGGTAGAGAGATGGGCAAAAAAGGGGGAGGGTGTAGAGTGATAGGAATGGGTGAGCGGTGATGGGCAGAGGGTGGGGTGGTGAGGAGATGAACAATAAGGGAGGAGGAAGAGTCGGGCAGAGGGAGGGAGGAGGAGAAGAAGCTCAACAGAAAGAGGAACAACGAGGAAGAGTTGGACAGATAGAGGGGTAGGAGGAGGTGATAGAGATGAGGGAGGAGGAGGAGAAGGAGGAGGAGATGGACAGAGGGAGGGGGGAGGAGGAGATGGATGGAGGGAGGGGTGGGAAGGAAATGATCAGAGAGAGGATATAGGAGAATGATAGAGAGAGTTGGCAGAGGGAGTTGGGCAGCAGCTCCCATATTGTCAGCAGCACATCAGCAGCCAGAATTCCATTTGTTAGTTATGGCAAGCTTCTGATAACTAGAAGACAATTAATATTTTTTCACAATGTGAATTTTAGCCTAAAATTTCTTGTGTATTTGTGTATATAGTAGCTACTGTTCCACATTTTACTTACTGTTAGTCTATAGTACATTTTTTTTTTTTAGTTTGGGTAGGGACTGTGGTTGCTGCATTCACATGTGAGCTGAGTTAGTGACCCTTTGCTTATAGTTCCAAGTGGTACTGGCTTAAGTCATGAAACTTGAGGCTATTGCCTGTGGACTTTGATATGGAGGGGGGGGGGGGGGGTTGGGTCTACTACTGTCATCTCCCCGGATAGTGCCCACATTGAGGATCACCCCTTACCTACAGTCAAATGGGATGTCATTTCAAGATGTGGCAGCAGCAAAAGAATTTCCAAGGGAGCCAATCAAAAGGCTTCCCTGCATTGTGTGATGAACAGGTTTCTCATGCTACCAATGGCTGACAAAGATCTGATTCAGTTCAGTTGTTGTACTGTTCCAGAGGAAGCCTCTTGGCCCACCAAGATCTGGGCATTTGCAAAGGTTGCCATTACTTGTAGTTGGAAGCTCCAATGTCAGGCATGTAATGGGGTCCTTAGGGATATGTGGACCTTTGGTACAGAGCTATGTGAAGGGTCTAAATCAGAAGATCAGGTGGGTCTGCAACAGTGTGGACTGTAGATTTCTCAACTTGAACTGTAGGGTGGTGGAGTTTTGGGTTCCACTTAATAGATCAGGTTTCCACTACACACAGGAGGCAACTATACTGATAGTGGAGGCTGTGTGGAATGGACTCGATGGGTGTTTATGTTAGAGGGTCTCATGAAAGAGCAGAAAGGTCTTGTCTCAAGGACCGAGCGAGGTGGCGCAGTGGTTAGCACACTGGACTCGCATTCGGGAGGACGACGGTTCAATCCCGTCTCCGGCCATCCTGATTTAGGTTTTCCGTGATTTCCCTAAATCGCTTCAGGCAAATGGCGGGATGATTCCTTTGAAAGGGCACGGCCGATTTCCTTCCCCATCCTTCCCTCACCCGAGCTTGCGCTCCGTCTCTAATGACCTCGTTGTCGACGGGACGTTAAACACTAATATCCTCCTCCTCCTCTTGTCTCAAGGGGTGCCATACAAACACAGGAAGATGGTAGGCATGGCAACAATCAGGTTTGTAGTTGTAAATTGATGTATCTGCACTGGGAAAAAACCAGAGCTCCATGTTCCAGTAGAAAGCACTGAAGTTAAAATCATTATAGGTACTGAAAGCCAGCTGCAGCTGGAGATACATTCAGCCAAAATTTTTAAAAAGAACTTAATGGTAATCAGAAAGTAGACATTAAATACATTTGGCAGCAGTCTTTTTGCTGCTGTTAGAAATAGTCTATTCACTTAAATAGATTCTGTGAG
Organism: Schistocerca cancellata; assembly: GCF_023864275.1. Lineage (NCBI taxonomy): Eukaryota > Metazoa > Arthropoda > Insecta > Orthoptera > Acrididae > Schistocerca > Schistocerca cancellata. The sequence goes on along the minus strand of NC_064630.1, from coordinate 145,342,183 downwards.
TCATTGAGGGCAGAGGCTATATTTGACAATCAGAATTTTTATATAGAGGGAAACATTCCACATAGGAAAAATATATCTAAAAACAAAGATGATGAGACTTACCAAACAAAAGCACTGGCAGGTCGATAGACACACAAACAAACACAAACATACACACAAAATTCTAGCTTTCACAACCAACGGCTGCTTCGTCAGGAAAGAGGGAAGGAGAGGGAAAGACGAAAGGATGTGGGTTTTAAGGGAGAGGGTAAGGAGTCATTCCAATCCCGGGAGCGGAAAGACTTACCTTAGGGGGAAAAAAGGACGGGTATACACTCGCGCACACACACACATACCAATCCCCACATATACAGACACAAGCAGACATATTAAAAGGCCTTAATCTGGCTAGGGCGAAGGCATGTTTGTGGAGGGAATGTAAATAAAACTTAATGGGGTCGTTGTGGAGGTGTTGTGAGGATGACATGGTATTAGAAGGTGGAAAGTGTAACATGAGGCTGAAATGAAAATGAAAATAAAAATAAAAATATATGGGGAGAGATAAAGGTGAACTAGAAAGCAACTGGAGATCTGGTGTGAAAAAAGGCGAAAAAGTGTTGGTTATAGCTGGGCTATGTTGATCCTGTGGTGAACTTGTGTAGGTAGACAACGATGTGCATAAAGGTTAGGTGGGTTGTGTTGCCGCCAAAACACGTTAAAGGGTGGAGAAATTCGGGAAAATTTCAAAAAAATTATGTGTAAATGTATTAAAAGGAGTGGTTTTGTGGTGGCAGATTATGAAAATGAGGCTAACAATTGTCTGACGAAGAAATAATTACGTTAAAACCTGTGGGAAGCGCCTAAAAATGATCGGTGATGTGAGAAAAACGGAAATGGAAATAAAGCAAATGTTATTAGAACTAGCCGAAATGGTTGTTTAATAGGTGAAAGGAACTGTTTGTGAACTAGAAACGGTGGATTTTATAGCAGCGGTAGTGTTGAAAGCAGAAAAAAAAAATTATTTATTTTGGTTATGGTTTGGAAGTGGGTTACGTATTATTACGTATTATTGAGTATATATTGGCGGGATAAAATTGTATAGTAGATTACGGTAAAAAGGAGAAGGTGTATACAAAGTGAAACTACTGGCAAAAACAGAAGGAGAAAATAAGATGACAGAAAAGATTTCGAAATGCAACAGTGACAATAACAAACGTAATTGTTGGGTTCAAATTAATGATATGAATATAATACAGGGAAACATTCCACGTAGGAAAAATATATCTAAAAACAAAGATGATGAGATAATATGTCTGCTTGTGTCTGTATATGTGTGGATGGATATGTGTGTGTGTGTGCGAGTGTTGATCTCTTCTTCTGGTCAAGTTGTGCCACAAACTTCTCTTCTCTCCAATCCTATTCAATACTTCCTCATTAGTTATGTGATCTACCCATCTAATCTTCAGCATTCTTCTGTAGCACCACATTTCGAAAGCTTCTATTCTCTTCTTGTCCAAACTATTTACCGTCCATGTTTCACTTCCGTACATGGCTACACTCAATACAAATACTTTCAGAAATGACTTCCTGACACATAATCTATACTCGATGTTAACAAATTTCTCTTCTTCAGAAACGCTCTCCTTGCCATTGCCATATATATATATATATATATATATATATATATATATATATATATATATATATATATATATATATATATATATATATATATATATATATATACCTAAAAACAAAGATGATGTGACTTACCAAATGAAAGTGCTGGCAGGTCGACAGACACACAAACGAACACAAACATACACACAAAATTCAAGCTTTCGCAACAAACTGTTGCCTCATCAGGAAAGAGGGAAGGAGAGGGAGAGACGAAAGGATGAAAGGATGTGGGTTTTAAGGGAGAGGGTAAGGAGTCATTCCAGTCCCGGGAGCGGAAAGACTTACCTTAGGGGGAAAAAAGGAGGAAAAAAGGACGGGTATACACTCGCACACACACACATATCCATCCACACATATACAGATATATATCTGTATATGTGTGGATGGATATGTGTGTGTGTGTGCGAGTTTATACCCGTCCTTTTTTCCCCCTAAGGTAAGTCTTTCCGCTCCCGGGACTGGAATGACTCCTTACCCTCTCCCTTAAAACCCACATCCTTTCGTCTTTCCCTCTCCTTCCCTCTTTCCTGATGAGGCAACAGTTTGTTGCGAAAGCTTGAATTTTGTGTGTATGTTTGTGTTCGTTTGTGTGTCTGTCGACCTGCCAGCACTTTCATTTGGTAAGTCACATCATCTTTGTTTTTAGGTATATATATATATATATACCTAAAAACAAAGATGATGTGACTATATATATATATATGGTTATAATAGAAGGAAACATTCCACTAAGGAAAAATATACCTAAAAACAAAGATGTGTGACTTACCAAATGAAAGTGCTGGCAGGTCGACAGACACACAAACGAACACAAACATACACACAAAATTCAAGCTTTCGCAACAAACTGTTGCCTCATCAGGAAAGAGGGAAGGAGAAGGAAAGGCGAAAGGATGTGGGTTTTAAGGGAGAGGGTAAGGAGTCATTCCAGTCCCGGGAGCGGAAAGACTTACCTTAGGGGGAAAAAAGGACGGGTATACACTCGCGCACACACACATATCCATCCACACATATACAGACACAAGCAGACATATTTTAAGAAATTTTTTTTTTTTTTTTTTTTTTTTTTTTTAAATATTGTCAGTCGAGGCAGAAGTGCAGAGGCAAAGATGTTGATGAATGACAGGTGAGATATGAGTGGCGGAAATTTGAAATTAGCGGAGATTGAGGCCTGGTGGATAACGGGAAGAGAGGATATATTAAAGAGCAAGTTCCCATCTCCGGAGTTCGGATAGGTTGGTGTTAGTAGGAAGTATCCAGATAACCCGGACGGTGTAACACTGCGCCAAGATGTGCTGGTCGTGCACCAAGGCATGTTTAGCCACAGGGTGATCCTCATTACCAACAAACACTGTCTGCCTGTGTCCATTCATGCGAATGGACAGTTTGTTGCTGGTCATTCCCACATAGAATGCATTACAGTGTAGGCAGGTCAGTTGGTAGATCACGTGGGTGCTTTCACACGTGGCTCTGCCTTTGATTGTGTACACCTTCCGGGTTACAGGACTGGAGTAGGTGGTGGTGGGAGGGTGCATGGGACAGGTTTTACAACGGGGGCGGTTACAAGGGTAGGAGCCAGAGGGTAGGGAAGGTGGTTTGGGGATTTCATAGGGATGAACTAAGAGGTTACGAAGGTTAGGTGGACGGCGGAAAGACACTCTTGGTGGAGTGGGGAGGATTCCATGAAGGATGGATCTCATTTCAGGGCAGGATTTGAGGAAGTCGTATCCCTGCTGGAGAGCCACATTCAGAATCTGATCCAGTCCCGGAAAGTATCCTGTCACAAGTGGGGCACTTTTCTGGTTCTTCTGTGAGAGGTTCTGGGTTTGAGAGGATGAGGAAGTGGCTCTGGTTATTTGCTTCTGTACCAGGTCGGGAGGGTAGTTGCGGGATGCAAAAGCTGTTGTCAGGTTGTTGGTGTAATGCTTCAGGGATTCCGGACTGGAGCAGATTCGTTTGCCACGAAGACCTAGGCTGTAGGGAAGGGACCGTTTGATGTGGAATGGGTGGCAGCTGTCGTAATGGAGGTACTGTTGCTTGTTGGTGGGTTTGATGTGGACGGACGTGTGAAGCTGGCCATTGGACAGGTGAAGGTCAACATCAAGGAAAGTGGCATGGGATTTGGAGTAGGACCAGGTGAATCTGATGGAACCAAAGGAGTTGAGGTTGGAGAGGAAATTCTGGAGTTCTTCTTCACTGTGAGTCCAGATCATGAAGATGTCATCAATAAATCTGTACCAAACTTTGGGTTGGCAGGCCTGGGTAACCAAGAAGGCTTCCTCTAAGCGACCCATGAATAGGTTGGCGTACGAGGGGGCCATCCTGGTACCCATGGCTGTTCCTTTTAATTGTTGGTATGTCTGGTTTTCAAAAGTGAAGAAGTTGTGGGTCAGGATGAAGCTGGCTAAGGTAATGAGGAAAGATGTTTTAGGTAGGGTGGCAGGTGATTGGCGTGAAAGGAAGTGCTCCATCGCAGCGAGGCCCTGGACGTGCGGGATATTTGTGTATAAGGAAGTGGCATCAATGGTTACAAGGATGGTTTCTGGGGGTAACGGGTTGGGTAAGGATTCCAGGCGTTCAAGAAAGTGGTTGGTGTCTTTGATGAAGGATGGGAGACTGCATGTAATGGGTTGAAGGTGTTGATCTACGTAGGCAGAGATACGTTCTGTGGGGGCTTGGTAACCAGCTACAATGGGGCGGCCGGGATGATTGGGTTTGTGAATTTTAGGAAGAAGGTAGAAGGTAGGGGTGCGGGGTGTCGGTGGGGTCAGGAGGTTGATGGAGTCATGTGAAAGGTTTTGTAGGGGGCCTAAGGTTCTGAGGATTCCTTGAAGCTCTGCCTGGACATCAGGAATGGGATTACCTTGGCAAACTTTGTATGTGGTGTTGTCTGAAAGCTGACGCAGTCCCTCGGCCACATACTCCCGACGATCAAGTACCACGGTCGTGGAACCCTTGTCCGCCGGAAGAATGACGATGGACCGGTCAGCCTTCAGATCACGGATAGCCTGGGCTTCAGCAGTGGTGATGTTGGGAGTAGGATTAAGGTTTTTTAAGAAGGATTGAGAGGCAAGGCTGGAAGTCAGAAATTCCTGGAAGGTTTGGAGAGGGTGATTTTGAGGAAGAGGAGGTGGGTTCCGCTGTGACGGAGGACGGAACTGTTCCAGGCAGGGTTCAATTTGGATAGTGTCTTGGGGAGTTGGATCATTAGGGGTAGGATTAGGATCATTTTTCTTTGTGGCAAAGTGATACTTCCAGCAGAGAGTACAAGTGTAGGACAGTAAATCTTTGACGAGGGCTGTTTGGTTGAATCTGGGAGTGGGGCTGAAGGTGAGGCCTTTGGATAGGACAGAGGTTTCGGATTGGGAGAGAGGTTTGGAGGAAAGGTTAACTACTGAATTAGGGTGTTGTGGTGCCAGATTGTGTTGATCAGAATTTTGAGGTTTTGGAGGGAGTGGAGCTGGAAGTGGGAGATTGAGTAGATGGGAGAGACTGGGTTTGTGTGCAATGAGAGGTGGTTGAGGTTTGCTGGAAAGGTTGTGAAGGGTGAGTGAGTTGCCTTTCCGGAGGTGGGAAACCAGGAGATTGGATAGTTTTTTGAGGTGAAGGGTGGCATGCTGTTCTAATTGGCGGTTGGCCTGTAGGAGGATGCTCTGAATAGCCGGTGTGGATGTGGGAGAGGAAAGATTGAGGACTTTTATTAAGGATAGGAGTTGACGGGTGTGTTCATTGGCTGAGTTGATGTGTAGGTGAAGGATTAGGTGGGTGAGGGCAATGGATTGTTCAGTTTGGAACTGGTATAGGGACTGATGGAAAGAAGGGTTGCAGCCAGAGATGGGAACTTTAAGTGTGAGGCCTTTGGGGGTTATGCCAAATTTCAGACAAGCCTGAGAAAATAAAATATGTGAGCGTAATCTGGCTAGGGTGAAGGCATGTTTGCGGAGGGAATGTAAATAAAACTTAATGGGGTCATTGTGGGGGTGTTGTGAGGGTGACATGGTATTAGAAGGTGGAAAGTTTAACATGAGGTTGAAATGAAAAAGAAAGATAGAAATATATGGGGAGAGATAAAGGTGAACTAGAAAGCAATTGGAGATCTGGTATGAAAAAAGACGAAAAAGTGTTGGTTAAGTTGATCCTGTGGTGAACTTGGGTTGGTAGACAGCGATGTGCAAAAAGGTTAGGTGGTTGTGTTGCCGCTAAATCACGTTAAATGACGGAGAAATTCGGGAAAATTTCGAGAAAATTTCGAAAAAACGTATTAAATGAGTGGTGTTGTGGTGAAAGATTACGAAAATGGGGCTAACAATTGTAGAAATAATGACGTTAAAACCTGTGGGGAGCGGCTAAAATGATCAGTGAAGTGCGAAAAACGGAAGTGGAAATAAAGTTAAAGTTATTAGAACTAGCCGAAATGGTTGTTAAATACGGTAAAGCAGCTGTTATTGAACTAGAAACGGTGGATTTTATAGCAGCGGTAGTGTTGAAGGCGGAAAATAAAATTTTTGGTTATGGTTGGGAAGTAGGTTACGTATTGTTGAGCATATATAGGCGGGATAAAATTGTATAGTAGATTATGGTAAAAGGGGAAGGTGAATACAAAGTGAAACTACTGGTAAAAACAGAAAGAGAAAATAAAGAGAAAAAAGAGAAATAAGACGACAGGAAAGATTTCGAAATGCAAAGGCGACAATAACAAACGTAATTGTTGGGTTCAAATTAATGATATGGTTATAATAGAAGGAAACATTCCACGAAGGAAAAATATACCTAAAAACAAAGATGTGTGACTTACCAAATGAAAGTGCTGGCAGGTCGACAGACACACAAACGAACACAAACATACACACAAAATTCAAGCTTTCGCAACAAACTGTTGCCTCATCAGGAAAGAGGGAAGGAGAGGGAAAGACGAAAGGATGTGGGTTTTAAGGGAGAGGGTAAGGAGTCATTCCAGTCCCGGGAGTGGAAAGACTTACCTTCCCCATAAGGGAAGGGTATACACTCGCGCACACACACATATCCATCCACACATATACAGACACAAGCTGACATATTTAAAGACCAATATGTCTGCTTGTGTCTGTATATGTGTGGATGGATATGTGTGTGCGCGAGTGTATACCCGTCCTTTTTTCCCCCTAAGGTAAGTCTTTCCGCTCCCGGGACTGGAATGACTCCTTACCCTCTCCCTTAAAACCCACATCCTTTCGCCTTTCCCTCTCCTTCCCTCTTTCCTGATGAGGCAACAGTTTGTTGCGAAAGCTTGAATTTTGTGTGTATGTTTGTGTTCGTTTGTGTGTCTGTCGACCTGCCAGCACTTTCATTTGGTAAGTCACACATCTTTGTTTTTATATATATATATATATATATATATATATATATATATATATATATATATATATATATATATACCTAAAAACAAAGATGATGTGACTTACCAAATGAAAGTGCTGGCAGGTCGACAGACACACAAACGAACACAAACATACACACACACACACACACACACACATATATATATATATATATATATATATATATATATATATATATATATATATATATATAGAAAGAAACATTCCACATGGGAAAAATATATTATACACAAAGATTCCATGACTTACCAAACGGGAAAGCGCTGGTAGATAGGCACAAAGGCACAATAAAAAACACACAAACACAGACACAAAATTTCGAGCTTTCGCAACCCCCGGTTGCTTCATCAGGAAAGAGGGAAGGAGAGGGAAAGATGAAAGGATGTGGGTTTTAAGCGAGAGGGTAAGGAGTCATTCCAATCCCGGGAGTGGAAAGACTTACCTTAGGGGGAAAAAAGTACAGGTATACACTCGTGCACACACACACATATCCATCCACACATATACAGACACAAGCAGACATATTTAAAGGCCTTTAAAATATGTCTGCTTGTGTCTGTATATGTGCACTTAATACTTTCACAGTTCAATACCAGTGCTAGTATTACCAATAACAGTGCCACTAAAGCGGAGTTATTAAATACAGCTTTCTGAAACTCCTTCACCAAAGGAGACAAAGTAAATATTCCAGAATTCAAATCAAGAACACCTGCCAACATGAGTAACTTAGAAGTAGATATCCTCAGGGTAGGAAAGAATTTTAAAGCACTTAATGAAGGCAAGTTTTCTGGTCCAGGTAGCATTCTGATAAGTTCCCTTGAGAGTATGCTGATACAATGGACCCATACTTAGCATCATATACAACTGCTTGCTCAGTAGAAGATCCATACCAAAAGACTGGAGACTTTCGCAGATCAGGCAAGTACTCAAGAAAGGAAATAGATGTAATCTGATGAGTTAGAGACTCATATCACTGATGTCAATTTACAGCAGGATTCTGGAACATATATTGTGTTCAGACATTATGAATTATATGGAAGAAAATGGTCTGTTTGCACAAAGTCAGCACAGATTGAGAAAAACTTCTGAAACAAACTATCTCTTTTTCACATGAAGTAATGAGTACTGTTGACAGGGGATCTCAAACTGATTCATGATTTTCAGGTAGCCTTTGACACTATTTCTCACAAGAGACTTCTAATCAAATTTTGTGGCTATGGAGTATTGCTACAGTTGTGTGACTAGATTCATGATTTCCTATGTCCAGCTTCCACAAGGAAGTGTTACAGGCTCTCTGCTGTTCCTAATCTGCATAAATGAATTAGGAGACAATCTGAGAAGCCCTCTCAGATTGTTTGCAGATGAGTGATTCATTCATCATCTAGTAAATGACAAACTGAAAGGCTGTCAATTCAACCAAATACTTAGGAATTAGAGTTATGAACAACTTAAATTCAAATGCTGACACAGATAATGTTGTGGGGAAGGCAAACCAAAGATCAAGTTTTATTGGCAGAACACATGGAAGAAGCAACAGGTCTACTAAAGATACTGCCTACACTAAGCTTGTTCATCCTCTGCTAGAGTATTGCTATGTGGTATGGCATACTTACCAGATAGAATTGACAGAGGCCATAAAAAGTCAAAAGAAGGGCAGTTCATTTTGTGTTATTGCAAAAAAAGGGAGAGTTTATGGATATGGTAGGTGAGTTGAGTGGCAATGATTGAAACAAAAGTGTGTCTCATTGCAAGATCTTTTCACAAAATTTCAATCATCAACTTTCTCTTCTGAATGTGAAAATATATTTTATTATTGTCAAATTACATATGGATAAATAATCATTGTAATAAAATAATACTAGGCTGAACTCATACAGAAAGATTTAAGTTTTCATTTTTCCCCCATGTTGCTGGAGAGTGGAGTGGGGCGGTGCAGGAATAGTTTGAAGGTAGTCCGAAGAACCCTCTGCCAGGTGCTTAAATGTGAAATGCAAAGTAGTCTTGTTGAAGCAGATTTATGTGTAAAGAGGAGATGTACAGAGAATGGAGGAAGCTGGAGATTGCCAGGTTGAAGGTGAAGGAAGGGGATATGGGGAAGTGGTGGTGGTGGGGGGTGGGGGTGGGGGGGGGGACCTATTGTTGGCAAAGTCAGTTGTACCAGTATCATGATGGAGGGAATACTTTTCCTCAAAATTATAAATTTTGGTTTTTTGTGATGTAATACATTTTAGTTTGTCCTCTACAAGCTGCAATTTATAATGAAACAGTTTTAAACAGATTTTACAGTAGTGAATGTTGAGCCTAAAAAAAGGTAGCTTTTTTTGCTTATGGAGAAATAACATCGGCTGACAAGAAGTCCCTTTTTATTATTGCCCTTGACTAATAGGCATCACATTGAAAACTAGTGTCTTATGTATGCTAGTCACATTCAAGCAACTACTAAGATGGTCTCAACAGAAGATAGTTTCTTAATGACAATAATATCTGCCCCAACTAGAAGTCTCTGATGTTTGTTGTTTTGTGTCCAGTTACAATTAAGTTTTATGCACCTAACTATGACAGATTAATGTGTATGTAGTAGTAATGAGTTAAGTTAAATTTTCAGATGTGATGAAATAAGATAGGTTTCAAAAATTACAGTGATGTTACTGATGAAGACTATAACATGTATGCAGATTATTTTTGGAAGAACTTTTAAGCAATGATGAATTAAGTGCAGATGAAGACCTGTCCGGTCAAGAAGAATCATTTAACCTTTCTTAAATTCATTGTTAAAAACATTCAGTAACTAACTTCAACAATTGCATTAATGTTGACTATGCTATAGTTGAAATAAAAGGAAGTTATGATGTTCAGGATGGAATTGATGAGAATGATAGTGGCTAAAACCTGTTCACAATTGATGACTGTGCTGATTGAACTGACAGTTTTGATGTTGAAAATGATGACTGCCTTGTGATGAATCTTCTGTAAATTTACTGTGAATGTAAAGAAAATTGTTGTCACTTATTTTCTGCTAATGACTTTTGCAAATGCACTATGAATGTGTTGAAACTGATCATTACCATTAAAATGTTAATATATTAGACCAAGTGATTTTATGCCAGCTTTATTGTCTGGCCTGAGGTTTTACACTGACATCTAGTTCAGGGGGAGGTGACAGAACAGAAAAGTGCAAGAAAACTTTGCAAATGGTGACAAAACGTCTTAGCATTGCAGTTTTGGTATTGCACAAGAAGTGCACATACCAAGCAACCCTTTGCAGCCAAGCCCTGTCTATTTTTAAGTGCTATTTAAAGTTGGTATTTTGGAGGTTCAGTGCAAACTGACAAATAAACTATAATAATCCGAAGAGTGCCAGTACAACTACAGGCCCTAATCTTATCATTAACTTTTTTATCATCGTTTCAAAAATAATAGTTTAAGAGAAAAATTGATGTTTATCCATGCTGAAAATTCTCCATCTACATCTAAATCGATATCTTTACACTGCAAACCACACTGAGGTGCATGGCAGAGGAAATGTTCCATTGTACCAGTTATTAGTATTCCATGGGACAAAACAAAAACAACATCTTGATGGGATTCTTGGCACAGGGGATTTGCTAAAAGATAAACAAGAAAATCATCGTATCTTTCATGCCATTAGACCACACAAAATTTGTTTGTGATTGTATCTTCAGGTTGTCTTAAACAAATTCAGATCTTCTATTTGTTGTACTTGTTTTACTGTGTTGAGAAAAATCAACACCAACAACTGATGTTAATTCTGTCATGATCATTAGGACTGAAAAATGTGAATTTCTTGTAAAAATATATAAATGGTTAAATTTTTTTCACAACAATAGTGGCAAAAAATTGCTGCTTATGTCTCAGTACAGTTACTTTGAGTTCAACGTAGAGAACCAGGGTAAAGCGAAGTGCAGGACTGACATTGCAGGGAATGTGTTTGTACACCAGCTATTCCGATTAGAAGATGCATCTCATCACTTTCCTGATGAAGTGCTGCCAGAAAGTTTGACAGCTCTTCAAAAACATCAGTCCACACTGTAAAGATAAATTCTCAAGTGGAACATGTACCTGTTACTGAAACCAACTGCCAATCCCAAGTCTGATGATCTACTAGCAGTTCCTGGACTTCCAAAGAAATATCAGAAACATTCAATGTAAGCTGTCTAACTGAAGACTTGTGAAGCACATGACGATTTTCATTTAATAAACTTTAAATATTGAATAGTGGTGGGGGGACTAAAATGTAATATGTATTTGAAACTGAATAAAAATTTTCTGCTTAATTATTTAAAAGGAAAATTTTGAAAGAATGATTGAAAGAAAATTGGTAGGTACACATGTGCTGACTGAACTTCAACTGGCACTAATATAAACAGACCTTCAATATTCAATACATTTTTTCAAATTTAAATTTATGTACTTCTTTTTCTTGTTACTGTCATTGAGCATAGAGCTTGGTATGACAATACTGGTTTGGCATCACCCCTCTTCTGCTCACACAAATTATTGTTGTCTGCTTCGATTCTCTGAATTCAGGATTCTCAGCACATTGGAGAGCGATGAACAGACGGGTATCGTCACCATGAATGTATGAATAAACTTTGCTATCTCGATAATTTTCTTTAATACTAATGCCCAATTGGAATACACACTTCTGAACAATACCAATGTGGCACAACTTGTCACACATCCACCCACTACCATTTATAGAGACAGACAGACAAATCTAAAGCAATTAAAAGACTGAAGAGCATCTCTCTGCCTCTTTTGTTTCTGTGGCAATGTTATCTATGGTACAAAATTTTATGACTTAAACAAAAAAAAAAAAAAAAATAAAAAAAAATAAAGTTACTAATGTTGCAACAGATTATTCAGAATTTAATGGTTAATTTGACATTATTAATAACTCGGAATCAAAAATTTTCAATAAAAGTTACCTTTCTGCTTTCATCCACACACATATGACATAAACATAGGTAGGTGAACCTGTGGTTAAAATGCTAGTTTATGTTGTCATTGCTGAAACAGTATGTACAGTCAGTATGCACTTATTTTAACAACCACTATGAAATTACAGCCAACTTCCAGCTTCACATTGTTCAATAATCTTCTAAAAATATGTTAAAAACTCATAGTGACTCACACCAAATCTAATCTAATTATAAAAAATGGTATGTGGTAATGACTGTTATGATTGAATGTATAATGGAGATTATGTAATCATGAGTGTGACTTGTTGAACACTAGCTGTTATCCGTAGCTGAGCTCACGCATCAGTAGTTTTGTTATGGTGAGTGATCATGAGTAAGTAACCAATAGTATATGCAATAACCTCATCTGGTGTCATTGTTTGCAGAGCTCATGACGTGTGCCCTCCCTCAACCGCACCAGCACCCAGCGGTGTAGACTATGCAGCATCACTGCTGAGTGATGCATGTAGAGGAGTGTTGACTCCTATGCAGTATACAAAGTGTACATTATGTGACAATTTTTTTGCTTTTTAATAATTTTTAGCATGTTTTGTGTTAACTGATGTTAAAAAAAAGATTTTTAATTATGTATTTCACCCTCTTAGAGGTTTTTCTAAAGTATCCTATGCTCTTCCTCAGGGTTCAGGCTATCTCCAAACCAGATTTATCAAGATTGGTTCAGTGGTTTGGTTGTGATAATGTAACTTATTGAGTACTATTTAATACTATTAGTGTGGAATTATGGATTAAATACATTGAGGATAGTATAAGCATTGTATTCTGGCTGTTATTCTTAGCTACACTCTCATATCAATGAAATGGCATGAAGTGTGGATATGGTTTTATTGCCTAGGAGACCCAGTTTGGGATGTTAGCCACTTGGTGCCAGTCTTTTTATTTTATGTTACTTCGGTGCCTTGCATATTGATGATGATAAAATGGTGATACGCATGTGTGCACCACACACACACACACACACACACACACACACACACACACTTCCTGAGTGGCGAAAATCCTAACTGACTGTGAATTGTACTGGGGGCCCCATAATAAAGGGTAGGTAGTGCTAACCACAAGACCACGAGCTATTGAAGGCTGGTGCCACATATCAGAAATTTTGTTGTGATGAATGATGGTGACTGTCATAAAATAAAATGTGGCATTTCAAAAATGTATAAAAAGCATTAAACTTATGAAGGAAGATAATAAATACAGTAATTTGGAGTTCATAGCAGGACAAATTTTATAATAATAGTATCTGCAACAACATCAGCTGCCTTTATGTGTCTGTCTGTTACCCACTACAGCCCTCAAATATCATATTAAAATGCAACCTCACTAAACCCTCCCACATTTAATGTGTAAAGGCATGACTTCTCTCTGTTTGTCATACAGCATTTAACTGGTGCTGCAGTTGTGAGTATTAAAGTCTATCAGAAGCTGTAAGAGATGCATTTGCTCAGCAGCTAAAATGACTTGTGACTGACATTAGTATGAAAGTATAGACTAAGAATGTTGAGGACTGTGTAAGCATTGTATTCATTACATTGAATTGTATTATGTAGTACATATCAAATGTGAAGTTCAAAAGCCTCAGAGTAAATAACTTCTTCAAACAGTAATTAAGTTTCCTTATTTCACATTATACTCTTGACATCAATAAATGTCTTGTACTGCACACTTTATAAAGTAGCCTATGTTCCTATGTAGCCTTCAGGCTATCTCCATACTTGATTTCATTTTGGTAAAATGCTTTATAAAGCCAAGATTGCATAAATATTTCTTTATTTTTAACAACCAATTTCAACAGACTTTGCTGTTGTTTCGAGGTCTTCAAAATTTTTGTTACAAAACATGTTCATTGTGTGTTGGAACACCATGCCAAGTTCTCACTGTACCATATATAACATCAGAGGTGGATCATCAATGAATGGAACATGTCAGGATAATGTAAAAAAATGTGCTGTTTTGCATTTCATTTTATATTGTGATCTTTATGACATAAAAATCATCTGTGACTGCTACATGTATGGATTTGGCCATGTGGACAAGGTAGTTTTTGATTGTAAATGTTTTGTATCTGTCAAACCTTTGTATAGTGTGCTGCATCTCATCCACTAACATGACAACTTGGTGTGAGATTCCAACTCATGATGAAAACTTTTTGTAACAAAAATTTTGAAGACCTGAATATAAGGGCAAAGTCTGTTGAAACTGGTTGATGATGATGATGATGATGTTTGGTTTGTGGGGCGCTCAACTGCGTGGTTATCAGCGCCCGTACAATTACCCAATCTTTGCTCAGTCCAATTTCGCCACTTTCCTGGATGATGATGAAATGATGAGGACAACACAAACACCCAGTCATCTCGAGGCAGGTGAAAATCCCTGACCCCGCCGGGAATCGAACCCGGGACCCCGTGCTCGGGAAGCGAGAACGCTACCGCGAGACCACGAGCGGCGAGCGGCGGTGAAACTGGTTGCTGAAAATACAGAAATATTTATGCAATCTGGGCTTCAGAAAGTGTTTTACTGAGTAAAGGAGATCACTCCTCATTTTTAACATCAAAAAATTCAATAAAATTGATTCAGTTGTTATATGATAAAGCATAACAAACAGAGCTACTTTCACATTTACAGTATTATGTATGGATTGGCGAAGGCTAGCTGTGATGGAATAAATAATGGAAATGACATGTAATATCCTATAGAATGGTAGAAAATTATTTAGAACTGTTAACCTAATGATGAAATATAGGTTACCTACATTTTCAATAATATTATAAAAGATAGGGATATATGCATACTAATTACACACAATCATAAATGAAGTTGTTTTGTTTAATTGCCATCTGTGTCTTCTGTGCAACTGTAATCAGACACAACTGTAAAAGAAAGATCATGACTAAAAAATTGTAGTGCTGAATAGTTTGAAGGACTGCATTTTACAAGTTACGCAGTTTTGTCATTCTTATGAAAGCAACACTTTTCAATAGCAATAAACTCTTCATTTTGTAAAAAATATAGTGTTTTTAAATAGAAGAAAAACTGAACTTCAAAATGAGTATACATATACTGGAACAGTCTCATATTAGTGAGATCAAAATTTTCAGCACCTGAATGTGAAATTACTTATTTATTGAATAAAAAATTTCTGCATCAAAACTTTGTGTAATATAAGCACATTCCCCAGACCTAACTCCTCTGGACTTTAACCTGTGGGGAACACTAAAGGATGTCATTTATTGACAAAAGCCATGCACATTGGGTGAACTTCGAGAATCCATCATACATTCATGTGCAAATATCCAACTAAACACATTGCAGTCAGTAGTTCGTGCTGCAGTTTGGCAGCATCGTTTGTGTGCGGATTTTAATGGTGACCATTTTGAACACCTACAGTGATATCTTTAAATTGGACTTTAAGCTACACTTTCACCAAATGTGAGGCAACTCTGTCAATTAGTTTGCAAGTTATGAACTTTTAAACAGTGGATACATTTTTTTGGACCCCTCTTTATGTGCGAGAATGTACTATGAATTTCTTAAATCACAGAGCGTTTGACTCCCATTTAAAAATCAGCTCTTTGAGGATGACCATTAGAAGAATTTCAAGCCCAAATGATCAGACATTTATGTAGTTATTAAAAATTTTACTGGCACATTTGTCTGATGTATCTTAAAATGAAACACACTCAAAAAAGATCAACATTATATGTGAAAGCTTAGATTTTCTGGCAGCTTATTAATCTTTGAGATCAGTATTATATGTGAAAGCTTTTCTTTTCTTGTAGCAACACTATGTATATTAATGTAAACCATTAACTTTTCCTATTTGTATGGTTGTGCTACTTAACAGTGATGTTGCTACTGGCTGACTACATCACGTTTCCTATGCTCTGAAATATACACCATCACCGGTTGACGAGATCACATGACATGAGCTATGACTGGCTTACAAAATTGTTCATCATTTTGCCCATGCCAAGAATCCTGCATCAAGAGGATCAAAGCAGACAATAAGAATTTGCATAAGCAGAGTACGGTTTAACAACCTCCTTTGTTTGCACAATTGGAAGATTGTTAATTGTATAGGGTGTATTCGCAGACAAGGAAAAAAAGATTCCCAGATTTTTCCCGGATTTCCCGGTTAAAAATACACTTTCTCCTGGTGAAAATACACTTTTTCCCTGTTAAGTGACAATATATGGTTGTCATGTATGTACAAATAAACTTTGCTTTCCTAATAACTCTTTATAACACTTGTTTAATGTACGGTTAGAATACACATTTTTTCAACAATATTAACTCAGCAGAACTTGTCATGAATCCGTCTGCTACCACTTACAGAGACAAACAGATGAATATACAGAAATTAATCAACTGAAGTGCATATTTCTACTTGTTTTGTTTTTATCCCAGCATCATTTACAGTACAAAGTAACTTATATCTTAAAAGTATAAAAAGAAAGGAATGAGAAGAGAAAAAAAGTAATAATAATAATATGCTTCATTACATCTGCACCATTGATCAGACAAGCAGCAGCTAGCCTATGGAATTTCTGACCTATGCATAGGCTGCCATTAACATTACAACACAAATGAGTGCATTTGGAATGGTGCCATGACAAGTAAATTTGGGCTGCTGTTAAACAGCATTGCATTGTGTTCGGTGATACACACTGAGATGACAAAAGACATGGGGTACCTTGTAATATCATGTCAGACCTCCTTTTGCTTGGCATAGTGCAGCAACTTGACATGGCATGGACTAAACAAGCCGTTGGAGATCCCCTGCAACTATTGAGCCATATTGCCTCTTTAGCCATCCATAATTGTAAAAGTGGTGTTGGTGCAGGATTTTGTGCACAAACTGGCCTCTTGATTATGACTCATAAATGTTTGATGTCATTCATTTCTGGTGATCTGGGTACCCATATCATTTGCTCAAATTGTCCAGAATGTTCTTCAAACCAATTTCAGACAATTGCGGCCCAGTGACGTAGCTCATTGTCATCCCTAAAAATTTCATCATTGTTTGGGAACATGAAGTCCATGAATGAATGCAAATGCTCTCCAAGTAGCCGAGCATTACAATTTCCAGTTAATGATTGGTTCAATTGCACTAGAAGACCCAGTCCATTCCATGTAAACACAGCGCACACCATTACGGAGCCACAACCAGCCTGCACAGTGCCGTGTTGATAACTTGGGTCCATGGCTTTGTGGGGTCTGTGCCACACTTGTACTTTATGAGCGGATCTTACCAAATGAAATTGGGACTCATCTGACCTGACTATGGTTTTCCAGCCATCTATCATGCCACTGATTAGGTCATGGGGCCAGCAGAGGCATTGCAGGTGAGGACTCGCTGTTAGCAAAGCTACTCCCATTGGTCGTCTGCTGCCATAGGCCACTAAGACCAAATTTTGCCATAGTGTTCTAATGGATACGTATGTCATACATCCCACATTGCCTTCTGCAGTTATTTCATACAGTGTTGCTTGTCTGTTATCACTGACTGCAAACACTGCTGCCCTCGGTCATTAAGTGAAGGCACTCAAACACTGTCTCGTCCATGGTGAGAGGTAATGCCTGAAATTTGGCATTCTTCACACATTCTTGACACTGTGATTTTCCAGCCATCTATCATCCCACTGATTAGGTCATGGGTCCAGCAGAGGCACTGCAGGTGAGGTCTCGCTGTTAGCAAAGCTACTCCCATCGGTTGTTTGCTGCCATAGCCCACTGAGACCAAATTTTGCAAAAGTGTTCTAATGGATACGTATGTCATACATCCCACATTGCCATCTGCAGTTATTTCGCACAGTGTTGCTTGTCTGTTATCAGTGACTGCAAGCACTGCTGCTCTCAGTCATTAAGTGAAGGCACGCGATCACTGTGTCATCCACGGTGAGAGGTAATGTCTGAAATTTGGCATTCTTCACACATTCTTGACACTGTGGATTATGGAATACTGAATTTCCTATCGATTTCTGAAATGAAATGCCCCATGCGTCTAGTTCAAACTACCATTCTATGTTCAAAGTCTTTTGATTCCCAAAGTGCAGTCATAATAATGTTGGAAACTGTTTCAGATGAATCACCTGAGTGCAAATGACAGCTTGGCCAACACACTGCCTTTTTTATACTTTGTGTATGCAATACTACCACCAACTGCATACGTGCATACAGCTCTACCACAAATTTTGTCCCCACAGTGTATCACAGTTCTGCACTGCCCTGGATGACCGTTGTGGGTGACGATGGTGGCGGCTTGCAGAAATTCTTACAATTTTCTGTATAGGTGCAGTAGTGTCACTGCTAGTGTCATATTGTGAGAGCCATCAGGTATGACACCAGAAGATGGCTGATATTGAATCAGGTAACTCTGTTGGAACTGTGGTACATCATGGACATCGTATGTATCATGTGTTACCTTTCATGGGTCACTGTTGTAAAGCCATTTTTCAACAAGACAATGCTTGTTTGCCAATATCACAGGTTTCTATGAACTGAAACTTCATGGCAGATTAAAACTGTGTGCCCGACCGAGACTCGAACTCGGGACCTTTGCCTTTCGCGGGCAAGTGCTAGCACTTGCCCGCGAAAGGCAAAGGTCCCGAGTTCGAGTCTCGGTCGGGCACACAGTTTTAATCTGCCAGGAAGTTTCATATCAGCGCATGCTCCACTGCAGAGTGAAAATCTCATTCTTTCTATGAACTGCCTGCATGATATTGAGCTATTCCTATGGTCAGCAAGATCCCCATTTCTGTCCCTCGTAGAACATGGGTGGAACCAGCTCTAATGTCAACTTCATTCCAGTGCCAGTATCCAGCTAGCCTCAGGAGAGGATATAGTGACATTAAGACACCCATCCATACCGATTCAGTGCATGCAGTCAGGCCAGAAAGGGCACATCATCATACTCTCAAATGGGCCCATGCTACCATTTTCATTGTAAATATAACAACATTTTGTTCTCACTGAAACAAAATGATTCACCGTATCTACCATTCCAAAATCCATGAAAATATTAAAGACTGTAATCACTGCAAGTAATGACCTTCATAAAACTGCAGGTTATTCTATTGGAACAACCACTAATGTCAGTTACTGAGAGATAAAAACTCAAATGGTAAATGGCGAATCATTAATAATACTTAAAATATACTCAGCATTTGGTAGTTTAATGCAATAAGTTGCCTTAATTTGTGGTAATTGCATTTATTATAACCTGACACATGTGTTTAAAGTTAATCTTGATTTATTGTGCCAGATTAAGTAACACTTTGCTATACACATTTCTTACAAGAACAAACAAAGACTACCTGCCTTAACTATGTCCTATACTTCCACAGCAGGCACTGCTACTGCACTATAAATAATGTACAACAATCAGTGCACTTCACAGTACTGTTTAAATGATTACATAATTGATATTATAATCAGAAGTTGTAAATCTCTTATAGTTTGAGCATAGGATGTGTTATTACAATGTGGTTACACATTTTGTATAAGCAGAGTTTGGATAACAAAACATTTTTAGATCAAAAATCAGTGAAAACAATTAATACTGAAAAAAGTTAATTTACATTAGAAATTTCATAAGTATTCTTAAGTTAAATTCAAACTGCTGTAATTTTCTGGAAAGTAGCTTTACATAGGATAATAATAATTTGAAGTTTAATGGAATAATATTCAGTATGATTACAGTTTCAAACGGATGGTAGATTGAAATTACAGAATGACCACAATTTGTAGTAAAACCAAATCACAGTTGAAAAAATAACTTTTGTAAAACTCAACTACAGCTTCATGACTTGAGCTACAAAACAAAATTTGCAATTGTGAAACAAACCCATAACATCTTAAATGCCAACATGTGAAAGAAAATCTTATCTTTATAATCAGCTCTATCTGTGTATCGCCTAAAATATGTTACAAGTTATATAGAAACTTTTATCTGAATTAGTCTTTCTGCACTGCCACCTTCTAAAATATCTGTTATTCCTCCTAAAGCGCTGGGTGTATTATATATGAATCCCTTCGTCACATTCATTTCCGTAGATTAGTATGCAGTCAATGTCCAGAGTGAGATTAAAAATTAAAAGCATCAGAAAAGATATACTTTTTAACAATGCATCTGATTTAGATAATAATGAATAATACAGTGCTGAGAAAATTATTACATTCTAAGCTTTATTAATTTTCTTTTAATTTAACTGAATGTTTATTGTCACTGGTATACTTGCAGGTAATCACCAAATATTTCATGAACATAAGACAGCATGTTTTTCTGACAGATCTACATTTACCAGCTGATGTGTTTGAAACAAAGTAGATATTAACAACACTGTTATGTGCCTGGAAAAAGACTTAAGTTTTCTAAGTGTCATTACAATTTGTGTTTATGTATGTATCCACTGCTCAGTGCCAGCAATATATAAAGAGTGGTTAACATGGTGTATTCTGTTGTTTGTATTACATATAGAATTTTGCAGCAATTCATCAAATTATATTTGGTCAGTTGAACTGAACTGTAAAATGTAATATATTGCAAACTAGTTTACAACACAGTCTGCTACACTGAATTTGTGATGCTGCATATTTCCCATATGCTGAATTCGGTTTACTACCAGAGCACACATGGAGTCTATCATTTTATTTATAACAATTATTTTATTGCTTTTTACAGAATATTAGTGCAACAAAAAAAGTTGGGAGGGGAACACAGAAAATTGTTCCTCCAAAAGTTATAGGAACAAAAACCAAATTAAGTGAAGCTGATGCAAAACCAAGTGCAACTTCTATGGCTTCAGTGACTTCAAAGAAACCCACAAGTAAGTGAGTAACAACAGCATATACTGTAAAATGTTATATTTGGTAGCTGTAATAAAATGGAAAATAGATCCCATAAAATGAAAATATAGGAAAAAAATGAAATCTGACTGACTGCGAATTTTATCTGAGCTGTTGAGTATATAGAGGAACTTATTGATATGTGTACACAGAGATTTAATCAAATACTAAGCTACAACATATTTACAAGCAAAAAGAAGCATTATAAAAATTATATGAAACATGTAAGCTAAGGAGAAATGACAAAATACCATAAGAAGTGTCAGATGATCCTCTTTGCAGGGTAAATTATCATAAAGCGTAACAGAATAAACAAATGTCTATGAAGTTAAACAAAGTATGGAAATTTCTGCAGATGTATGCAATGACCAAATGTGTCAGTGGCCACCAAGGAATATAATGTAACTAATTTTAAGTTATTTTTAAGTTTTTTTTCTTTCAGTGACCAGTGCATCATCATGGCACAGAAGAAGAGAATTATGTCAAGAGTGGCAGGTACCAAATTAAGAAATAAGCTGTATCTTGAGTACACAATTTAGTTATAAGGATATTTATACAAAAGTCATAAGGCAAATGAAATATGAAATATGCATCATTGCAGTATATCTCCATGACAATTATTGGTACCTATTCACTGCAGAGCACACATAAACATTTAAGCATGAGATTTTGTAAAAACCAATTAATTTTTATCCTGTCACATGAAAGCTTGAATAATGACATTTTCAGGTATTTGAGAAAGATAAGCCTATGATGGTTAAAACATCATATTTCATGCTAAGCTACACATGAACTGAAGTGAACAGTGTTAGCACATGAATACTATGTGAATGATTAGTCCATGACTGTATGAGTAATGTTTCCTCACAAATCCTTGAACCAGTAGATGAGTAGTCCCTTTCTTCTCTCCCAAACAAAAGAGGTCGCACCAAGCGTAGTTAGGACAGCAATGCTTAACGTTTTATCACTCTTTCCAATGTTTTCTACCCTCCTCTACCTAAGGAAGCAATGAGCTCCCATAAGTGAGAAAAACCCACATATAAAATGAAGCATAAATGAATCATATGCTTGTTTTGTATCATGACAATGTGGATGTAATTAATTTGTACATGTGATGTGAATGAAGATAAGTTGAAGCTAGCAAAGAAACAGTAGTAACAGAAACCAGTAAATGAAAATTTTATGACGTTGTAAAACTTAAGATATTTACGTCCATAGTATAAGTGATAGATAGAATGTCAGCCATAGGTATAAGCTATCATGTTATGTATATTGTTGTAACTCAATACTTATATGAATTTTCATTGGAAACCAAACTCCAAATGCAGAAATGAAATTTGAAGACAAGTAATTTATACTATGTTTTGGACGGCTATATGTGTCTTTCAACAAGCGGATGGTCAAGAGGGGTGACATGAACATGCATGTGAAATGAAATAATTTCTGAGTAACCTGGCTCAAAATGCTTGATACATTAATAAATGAACTATAGTTGTTCAAGCCAGTACTTACCTCACCGATGGTTGCTGTTGGTTGGGGTTCTCTCCACTGAAAATGCAAATACAGTGGGTTATTCTGACACCCGGAATGTAAAATTGGAGATCTCCTGTCACAGTGTCAGATTTTGAACAATATGCAAACAATCTCTGCACCTAGAATGAAGACAAACGCAATGGTAATTCTTCAATATGTGGTACTCAGGTGA
This sequence comes from Schistocerca cancellata, assembly GCF_023864275.1. Classification (NCBI taxonomy): domain Eukaryota; kingdom Metazoa; phylum Arthropoda; class Insecta; order Orthoptera; family Acrididae; genus Schistocerca; species Schistocerca cancellata. The sequence goes on along the minus strand of NC_064630.1, from coordinate 145,319,594 downwards.
AAGTACAACACTCAGTGTGAAATCAACACTAAGAAAAAAAGTGCATGCACGTGTGATGGTAGCAGCTTATGTGTTGACCATTGGCGACTAGTTCTTAGCCATATCTGGCAGTGCACAAGTGCAAAACCTGGCAGTGTGATTGAAGCAAATTGAACATTATTGTCAGCACTCTAAATTCAAATATGTGATGGACTATCATATTATGTATACATTTTTTTAATTTCTTATAGAACCCTGATGTACATAGGATAAGCTGACATATACATTCCATTAAATAAAAGAGAAGCCAACAAATAAAGGGCATCATCACCTATCAGCAATTGTAAACATGTATAAGCAGAAACCAGTGTACAAGGTTTGTCTGGAAAATACGTATAAAAGTTGAATAATGTCTTTATGTTACAAGTTGTAGTCATTGCCAGGTGGGACTACTGTTGTAATTAATCCCATCAACACTCAGTTCGAGTCAGAGCACTCTGCGTGAAGGCGGGAGTGTGCGGCAGCTTGTTGACAGTTACCCTTTTTCACCTGCCGTCGGCTTGGAGCTCTCTCTGATTGAGGAACAGCGCGTCAACATCAAGTTTCTTGCAAAGCTAGGCAAGAATGGCCATGAGATTTTTGAGTATTTGCAACAGGTTTACGGAGACAATTCTCTGAAGGAACCAACCGTGAACAAGTGGTTAAAAAGGTTCTGGGATGGCCGAGAAGAAGTGAACGATGACCCTCGCCCAGAACGCCCATCAACATCAAGTTCCGATGCAAATGTTGAACGAATTCAGGCTTGTGTTCTTAAAGACCATAGATTGACAGTCAGAATGATTGCTGACGAGCTGTCAATCCCCAAAACAATCGTTCATGAAATTCTGACACAAAAACTTGAACTGAAGAAATTGTGTGTGAAAATCGTACCGAAGCTCTTGACTCCAGAACAGAAAGCAAAGAGGGTTGAGTGCTGTGAGGATTGGTTGGAAGCAGAGGAACGAGGGGACTTTCTCAACCGAGTCATCACTGGAGATGAGTCCTGGTTTTACGAATTCGATGTGGAGCTCAAATCTCAAAGCAAGGAATGGAAACTAGCAGGAGAACCGAGAACAAAAAAATTGCGAAAATCAAGGTCCAATGTGAAGAAAATGTTGATTGTTTTCTTTGATTCTAGGGGCATTGTTCACAAGGAATTTGTCCCTCCTGGCCAGAGAGTGAACGGAAATTTTTACGTTGAAGTTCTGACACATCTCAGAGCTCGTGTGGCCCGAGTTCGACCGGAGTTGGCAAAATGGGGCAGGTGGATCCTTCATCATGACAATGCGTCCGCTCACACGTCGCTCGTTGTGCATGAGTTTTTGGTCCGAAGCTCAATCACCGTGATAGACCACCCGCCTTATTCACCTGATTTAGCCCCGTGTGACTTCTTCGCATTCCCGAAATGCAAAATGGTGCTTCGGGGGTGGCACTTGGGAGATGTGGAAGCTATCAAGGCAGAAACAACATGGCAACTGAACATCACAACTGAAGACTTTCAGCAATGTTATCAACAGTGGAAACGGCGTTGGCAGAAGTGTATCGCATCTCAGGGCAAGTACTTTGAAGGAGACCATATTGTAATACCCGAATAATTGTAAAATAAAGTTATTATTCAGCTTTTATACATATGTTCCGGACAAACCTCATATGTCTCCATATTGTGTCAATGTACAGTTTGTGGGCAATTGTGTAGGCACATGATGAAAGACCCCCAGGCTATCGTAGTGTTAAAGTTCATTAAAACCAAAAGCTGAAAAACCGATTGACCATAATGAAAAAAAAAAAAACTGTCAATTATTTTTTTGTACATGATTTTGTTTCTCACTCTCTAGTATGTAGAAGGTCTGTTGAGAAGTGCTGTTCGGAATATGAGGGGCTATGAGTGTTTCGTATCATACATGTTTCAAAATAAGGAAAAAGTTTGATACCAGTATTAAGTATTTTTTGTTCAAATGGACTGAAACTAAGTAAGGAGGACTTTCTTAATTATGGCACGCACTGGTGTACTTTGAGTACACTGCCTGCATTTACAACTGAAATGTAAGAGAAGAGGTCTGATTGCCTAAAAATTCATACAAGCACAGAATATTTCTAATAATGCAATTGTATTAACCCTTTAAAATGTTTCTCATATCCATATATATATTACTTTTATTAATTTTCTTTTTATTTATTTATTTATTTATTTTTATTTTTTTTCAACATGTCCCGCATCCCTGCTCTGGGTCTTAGCATATACCAATAATTTGCTGTATTATCCTGTTTCCTTTGCTTTGCTTTTCCCTTTTTCTCCCCCTTGTCTGTCATTTCTGTCTGCCCTTCTGCAGAAACTGGGGTCACATGAGGTAAGTTTTCTGGTGGCTTTGGAACTGCAATTTAATGTTAACCTGTGTTAACTGGTAAGAGCCATTATACCGTGACACAAACTTCATTTTCCCCTTCAGCACATGAGGATTCATTAACATAACCCACTGATCCACATGGTACATAGGTTACACTGCTTTTTGCATGATGAACCCTTTCCTGTTTCTCTAAAGTCTTCGTATTCATTTTTTGTTCTTGTTTCCTGATAAGTTTCACTCTTCCAGTGAAATCCTTCACTGACAAGATGTCTTCTTGCTGTGGGGCTTTGCAAAACTCAAAGTGCGATGGCATCTTGCACCCAAAACTTAGTTTATGTAGGGATAGCCCTCTGCTCTGGTGAACTTTTGAATTGTATGCAATGACAGCATAGGCCAATTGGAGGTCCCAGTTATTATACTGAGAATTTATGTAAAAACTCAGAATTTTCACAATTGTCTTGTGTAACTGTTCTGTGTGACCATTAGCTTGAAGGTGCAGAATGCTCATCTGTAATTTCTTAATGCACAACAGCCTGTGTAGCTGCTGCATTAATTCAGACATAAAATATATACCCTGATCCATGATTATAGTTTCAGGTGCCCCAAACCAACTGAATATTGCCTGAGCAACCATTGTGGCTTGCTGATACAATAACGCTTTCATGGAAATATAATGGAAAGAGTGGTCAGGAATGGTTAATACATAATGATTCCCTGCTGGTGTTTGTGATAGGGGTTGTACGACATCCAGTCCTACCATTTGGAAGGACTTATCAGGTTCCAGTAACCTCTGTAGTTTAAGTTTTTGGTCATTAAGCTCTGCTCTTTGAGCACACAGAACACAATTTTTCACATAACAGTCTACATCCTGCCTATTCATCATCCACCAATAATCCTTCACTACTCTTCCCTCCATTGCTCTTCGACCCGAATGACCAACTAAAATAAAATTAGGTGCTAGCCTTAACACTTTGGCATGCAAGCTGTATGATACTACTAACCATGGCCCGTTCTGAAATACAGTACTCTGTCCTTGATGCAAAACTCCTACTGTTTAGCAAATCACTGACAGTCCAGGTCAGCACTTTGTGTTGCCCTCCATTCACTTGTACCATTGCCTGCATAATCTGTAGTGCGTACCTTATGGCTGAGTCCATCAGTGTACATATGGGATCTTCCTGGCCAAAGTACTACCTCATAATCAAACTCGCTTAACCACGAGGCCCATCTCAATAATCTACCCATTGTATCTATAAGTCCTAAAAGTCACTGAAGCACTGCATGATCTGTCACCACTTTAAATTATCTACCACAGCAGTAACAACAAATGTATTCAGTTCCAAAAATCACTGCAAGCGTTTCCTTTTCCGTAGTGGAATAATTTTGTTCAGTGTCATTGAGCTGCTGTGAAGCATACACAATGGGGTGCTCTTGTCCATCTTCTTCCTGACTTGGAATAGCTCCTAGTGCAAAATTGCTCAAATCATAAGAAAGATAAATGGTTTTTCAAAATGTGGGTAGACCAAAATGGGACTAGATGTCAACATATCTTTTAACTTCTGAAACATCACCTCACATTCTGCTGCCCAATGAAACTTCACTCCACTGGCAGGAGTAGCCAATCGGTTCTAGGTTCTACAGTCTGGAACTGAGTGACTGCTATGGTCGCAGGTTTGAATCCTGCTTCGGGCGTTGATGTGTGTGATGTCCTTAGGTTAGTTAGGCTTTGTTGTCCTTTCTGTAGAAATAGTGTGAGAGCCCCAAAAGCCCCAAATAAGACTGCAGTTCCTTTACCTTGGTGGGTGTTAGAAAAATTGGTATGACTTTGGATTGATACAAATTCTGTCCTGTCCTATAATGTGGCCCAAATACCAAACTTCTTGCAATACGAAATGACATTAACCGTGTTGCACACAGATCAAACACTTTGTGCAGCCACCCTAAATGTTCAGGAACATTCTTTGAATGCACAATTATGTCACCCAGGTGTAACATGCACTGTTTTCATTGTAATCCATGTAACACACTGTCCAACAAATGCTGAAAATTTGCTGGCACATTTTTAAGTCCAAAAGGCATGATGTGAAACTGGAAATGCCCTGTTGGCATTGAGAATGCAGTCTTCAGTCAGTCCTCTGCTGTTGCTTCCAACTGGTGGTAAGCACTGCACAAATCCACTGTTGTGAAGTACAGACAACTGATAAGTTGTCCAATGTCTCTGGTATATTAGGCACAGGATATATATCTGAAAACATTTTTTGGTTGAGGAACAGGTAGTCACAACAGAAATGATATGCTTTGCCACCATATGGTAATTTTTTGCACACAATTACAATGGGAGAGGGTCGAACCAATGACCCACCATGGACTGGGATGCTGGCGCCCCTTCTGTTGCTGCATGTAGACCGGTTGTGTGATATGCCCCGCTGTCCAAGAGAGCTGCCACACTTAAATGCCCCGCGTTGGCCTCAGAGGGTCAGACCAGTGACCCGCCGAGGACTTGAATGCTAGCGCCCCATCTTGTATGCATATGACACATCAATAGTGTGTAAACACAAAGTCTGAGAGTCTGGAGGTACTGTGCAACAGTGTAACTAATGAAATTAGTAAAGTATTTTAATGAAAGCCATCTAAATGTGAGGGCTTCAAAGACTGCAAAGATGGAATTTAACACAAGGAAACAAATAGAATTTGACATGAAATTATCCATAGGAAATGACATTGTGAAAAAGAAAAAATGGACAAAGTTTTTGGGAATTACAATCCAGGACAGCCTCAAATGGGACATGCATATTGATTCCTTAGCGTGTAAGCTGTTGAAGGATGTGTTTGCTATAAATATGATTAGCAAATATTGGAAGGACATGTGTGTACTGAAAACTGCTTATCATGCCCTATTCTCATCAAACTTAAACTATGCTGTAGAAATATGGGGTGCAACAACTCAAGCCAACCTAAGCACATTATTAATACTACAGAAAAAAGTTATCAGAATTATTTGTGGTGCCAAACCTCGGGAATCATGTCGGAACCTGTTCCCAAAATTAGGTGTGCTTACCATTATAGGTGTATACATATTGCTTGTGAAAACAATAAATCCAAATTTCAACTGTGACCTGCAACAGTACGATACAAGGCAAAAGTTCAGATAGCATGTAAATTGCCACAGAACAACTTTATATGAAAAAAATGTACTTCATGCTTGGCTGAAGTTAGCCAATGCCCTACCAAATGTCTCACAATCCTTCCTACTAACAAATTAAAAGATCAGCTAAAAAGAATTCTAATTGAAAACCCTTTTTATTCCCTAGACGAGTATTATATCCGTATGAAAAGTGCTTCATAAGTATGTCAAGCTCATAGTTTTAAGAAACCTACAACTAATATAATGTTGATAAAAACAATATTGGCAATATTGTGATTGTAGACTACCATATGTAAAATCCATCAAAATGTAAAATTTATTAATACAAACAAATCTTTAGTTTGTAATTTATAAACTGACGTATTCAGAAGAATAATCTGTATGATGTCCTGAAACTGTATTATTTCTAGGGATTGTATTTGATTATTCGATCTTGAATAAATATTATTATTATTTCTTAAATGACTATACTACTGCCAGTGCTTCCTTTTTAGTAATCCCATAATTTCTCTCATTATGAGTTAACATGCAGCTTGGAGAACCAATGGAGCAATTTTTGTGTTGTTAATGTCATATATTAATTAAAAATGTGGCTGTATGAGACCATTGTCTGAACAACCTGAGGTGAAGTGAAACGGACAATTGAAATCTGGATGGAAAAGTAATGTTACATGTGCTAAACATTGTTTGATGCATTCAAATTCTGTTTCACATTCCAAAGTCGATTTCCATTTTATGTTACATTTCAGCAGTGTCATTATGTGGGATGTATTTAATACCGATTTTGCTGAAAACTTTCTGTAGAAGGCTAGCATCCCTAAGTAAGTTTTTATTTGTTGTTTACTCATTGGTTCTGGACACAGTCTTCTTGTATCTAACCTACTTCTACCTACCTTGATGTTTGAATGTTTGACCCTTCTTAATATATCTTTTCTGCTGTTTTAATTTCCAGTTTGGACTTTTTGATTGCAAAATTGTTTCTCAGCAATAGTCACCACATGATAGAGTTCCAGGTGGAAAAACTATAAAAACTCTTAGTTGGATTTCTTCTTAAAATATTACATAATAATCAGTTTTCTAAAATTAATCCTTTTGAGATGCTTTATTTAGTGACTGCTTCTAACAATGGACATTTATTTCAGCTGCAGGTACAGACGTATATTTGAGTGTATACTAATTCAGACTATTCAGAGTTTTCAATAGTGAGTGTTTACATTATTACTTGGTCTACAACTTTGCCGCCACCGTTTTTTCTTGAAGTTTGGGGGTTTATTGTGAAAACTTAAAAAAAATTATGATTCATAGTATTGCCCATCACTGGCCACTACATTCTCCCATCTTTCAGAAGAACTGTGGGGATCCATGAATCAATTCAGTTTTGCACTTGTTCAAATGATTGGAATTGCTGGTCAGCCAGACTGTATGCCACTGATTGAAAATGGTGGTAGTCAGAGAGAGGAACATATGGAGAATATGGCAGGGGGGATAAGACTTCGCATTTCAACATTTTCATGTGTGTTTTGACTGGTTTTGCAACATGGGATTGAGCACTGATGAGCTGCAAAATTACCTTTATGTGTCTATTGCTGTATTGTGGCCGTTTGTGTTTCAATGCTGGGCTGAAACGCATCTAATGATTTCAATAATGATGTCCCGTGACTGTCTTTGTCTGTTTCAGTAGATACGAAGTCTGCCCCCGGTAGCTGAGTGGTCAGCATGACGGAATGTCAATCCTAAGGGCCCGGGTTCGATTCCCGGCTGGGTCGGAGATTTTCTCCACTCAGGGACTGGGTGTTGTGTTGTCCTAATCATCATAATTTCATCCCCATCGACACACAAGTCGCCGAAGTGGCGTCAAATCGAAAGACTTGCACCAGGCTAACGGTCTACTCGACAGAAGGCCCTCGTCACATGACATCATCATCAATAGATACGAAAACGTTCTGTCTTCCATCCCCATGCCAGCCTTTGACACTAAAATCACCATTCTTAAGACATTTAGAACATTCTCTGCATGTTCTTCTACTAATACTTCCCTGAACATTGGTCTTATCCAATTTTTTAAGAGCCACAGCCCCAGATTTCTTCGTTTCAAGGAGAAAATTAAAACTTCCCGCAAATGGCGACAAATGGGTACATAAGTTAACGTAGTTAATAGAGAATAACCGTATGATTCAATCACAAATCGAATAATATTTCTCCTAATATTTTGCATCTTCACTGGAGACTCATGTAGTGCAAGATTTTGAGGCCTCCCCTAGGCAGACCTTGTGGTATCATTACCTCCACGAACCACCTGTTTCATGTGTTGATGAACTCCAACCACCACACACCACCCAAGGAGTACCTCAAACAAATAAGTCATTTTTGAAATCAAAATTGTCAGCATGCTTGTCCATCACAAATGATAAGGCTACAGAAAACTTTCTATCTTCTAATCCTCATGGCAACAATCTTGACTTTAATTCAGCAAAAATTCTGTACCGTTACAATTAGGGCAATTCTTCTGGATAGTCCTGTGTAAAGGAACATTTGAAAATGAAGTACAACATTACTACTTTTGCCTTGCTACCATCAGTTTCAGTCCCTTCTCTTCCATTAGTGTCTGGTAGCTAAATTTGGTACATAGAAATCCTTAACATATGAATGGAATATCTTTGGGTATTGAGAGAGATCTTCTGATAATACACTGGTACTGTCGTCATTGAAGGCTTCATGCATTCCTCTCTTGTCAGCCAAATGTGTTTCATTCAGCATCATGCTTTGTATTCTCTGTTTCTTTAGAACTCTCTTTACAGTGACTGTATACAATACCCATCATGAACTATTCTCCTCGATGGACACCTATCCAGTGCATGCTCAATTATTCTCTTAAAGTTGAGGCATAGTTCTTTTACATGCTCTTGTCCAGAGCTAGATGTTTGAAATGCCTCATTGAGATATATATTGCTGCTTCTTTGTCTAGTTTACTGAACATACAGTTCTTTCTACTGATTTCAGATGCCCTTTGTACACTGGTAATTATTGGTACAATAATTGCTCATGGTTAGTGATAACACTTTCAAAATACACTCCTGGAAATTGAAATAAGAACACCGTGAATTCATTGTCCCAGGAAGGGGAAACTTTATTGACACATTCCTGGGGTCAGATACATCACATGATCACACTGACAGAACCACAGGCACATAGACACAGGCAACAGAGCATGCACAATGTCGGCACTAGTACAGTGTATATCCACCTTTCGCAGCAATGCAGGCTGCTATTCTCCCATGGAGACGATCGTAGAGATGCTGGATGTAGTCCTGTGGAATGGCTTGCCATGCCATTTCCACCTGGCACCTCAGTTGGACCAGCGTTCGTGCTGGACGTGCAGACCGCGTGAGACGACGCTTCATCCAGTCCCAAACATGCTCAATGGGGGACAGATCCGGAGATCTTGCTGGCCAGGGTAGTTGACTTACACCTTCTAGAGCACATTGGGTGGCACGGGATACATGTGGACGTGCATTGTCCTGTTGGAACAGCAAGTTCCCTTGCCGGTCTAGGAATGGTAGAACGATGGGTTCGATGACGGTTTGGATGTACCGTACACTATTCAGTGTCCCCTCGACGATCACCAGTGGTGTACGGCCAGTGTAGGAGATCGCTCCCCACACCATGATGCCGGGTGTTGGACCTGTGTGCCTCGGTCGTATGCAGTCCTGATTGTGGCGCTCACCTGCACGGCGCCAAACATGCATACAACCATCATTGGCACCAAGGCAGAAGTGACTCTCATCGCTGAAGACGACACGTCTCCATTCGTCCCTCCATTCACGCCTGTCGTGACACCACTGGAGGCGGGCTGCACGATGTTGGGGTGTGAGCGGAAGACGGCCTAACGGTGTGCGGGACCGTAGCCCAGCTTCATGGAGACTGTTGCGAATGGTCCTCGCCGATACCCCAGGAGCAACAGTGTCCCTAATTTGCTGGGAAGTGGCGGTGCGGTCCCCTATGGCACTGCGTAGGATCCTACGGTCTTGGCGTGCATCCGTGCATCGCTGCGGTCTGGTCCCAGGTCGACGGGCACGTGCACCTTCTGCCGACCACTGGCGACAACATCGATGTACTGTGGAGACCTCATGCCCCACGTGTTGAGCAAATCGGCGGTATGTCCACCCGGTCTCCCGCATGCCCACTATACGCCCTCGCTCAAAGTCCGTCAACTGCACATACAATTCACGTCCACGCTGTCGCGGCATGCTACCAGTGTTAAAGACTGTGATGGAGCTCCGTATGCCATGGCAAACTGGCTGACACTGACGGCGGCGGTGCACAAATGCTGCGGAACTAGCGCCATTCGACGGCCAACACCGCGGTTCCTGGTGTGTCCGCTGTGCCATGCGTGTGATCATTGCTTGTACAGCCCTCTCGCAGTGTCCGGAGCAAGTTTGGTGGGTCTGACACACCGGTGTCAATGTGTTCTTTTTTCCATTTCCAGGAGTGTAGTATTCCTTAGACAGGTTAGGTCTGTTTGTGGCCATTAGGTCTAATACAGTTCCATCACAAGAGGAGTACTTATCTATATGTTTTAGTAGACTTATCCACTGCCACAGCTTCTTCTCTTCAGCAGTCCTCTTCGTCTCCATGTTGAATAACAATCCACTTCATTAATCATATTTTTTACATAGGATGTTCATGATCTTCCCCTCATTTTCTTCCCTGTGATTGTGCATTTGAAAATGATTTTTAGAAGGCTATTATGTCTAATTAAGTATCCAGCTAGTTTTGCTGTAGGCTGGCCAGTGACTTTCAGTAATTCTTTCTTTCTTCCTTCGTGTTTCCTGTAGAACTATCTCATTCATTTTTCTGTCAGTGCAGCTAGTTCTTGTAACTCTCCTCCAGAACTGCATTTCCACAGCTTTGGGCCAAGCTTTCTTCTGCTTTGATAATGTCCGGGTTTCCCAGCTGTACATCAAGAGCTCCACACAATGATTTTTGCAATTCTTTTCTTAGAGTGAAAGCTAAGCAGATATGCTTGTTAAATAGAAGGTTCTTCTTATTTCGAAAGGCACTCTTGGCCATTGTTATTCTTCATTCAGTTTACTTGTGTGTTCTACTGTTTCCCTCCAACAGTGCTAAAAAGAAAGTGGAATTCGATTAGCTCCTACAATTGATCGCTGCATACTTTTATATCTGTCTTACTTGCACCTCTTTTCTTGTCATAACTGTGACATTTGCCTTTAGTTTTACTCCACCACCTATCAATTTAGAGACTTTATGCATTTTATTTAATTCTTTCTCTCAGGCTTCCACCAATGCAACATCATGCACAAATCTAAAATAGTGAATATGAATATCATTAACTTTGATTCCAGTTGTTATATGTCATCCTGTCAAATAATTTTGACAAACCACAGATAATATTAATTGTCTGTGATTTACTGCCTAATGCATAAAGTAGATTATTTGTTGATGTAGGTGTAAATAACCACAAGATTGAAATCACACACACAGCCAAATTTTGACTCAGATAATATGTTATTTGTGCTCTGTAGGTTAAAACGATGCTTGTACCTTGTCTTTTTACAAAGTTTTGGTAAATACCTGTAGTATTTTCATTGGAAAGAAATTTTTAAGAATTGGTTTCCTTTCTTGTACAAATCCTGAACCTTGGCATATATCAGCCAGTTTGGGAATGTTTTAGAGATAAACAAATGATTATGTAAACAGTTGAAGGTACCATTACACTAAGACTGACATAATCTGCCTCTGTGAACATCATTTGACCACTGGTATAGAACTTTTAAGTGCCACAGGATTTAGGTTAGCATCTCACTGTTGTAGAGCAGAAATGGAGAAAGGAAGAGTTGCCGCATTCATCAGGAACTGTCATAAATTTAAGAATATAGACATTCATAAATTTTGCCTAGAACAGCATATGGAAGCATGTGCAACAGAAGTAGAATTTCACAAAGAATCCTTCATAATATTATGTGCATATCTAGCACCTGCAGGTAGCTTTAATCTGTTCATAAACCACCTTGAAGCTGTATTGGCCCATTTAACAACCAAAAACCAAGAAATAGTGGTTGCTGGTGACTTCAATGTAGATTTCCTTAAAGACTCTCCCAATATGAACTTATTTGAGTTACTAACACTATCGTTCAACATAATTCCCACTGTAAAATTCCCCACTAGAGTAGCCAGTTGCTCAGAAACAGCCATTGATAATATATTTATAGAAAAGTCCAATAAACAAAATTATATTACAAAACCAATAGTCAATGGCCTCTCAGACCATGACATCCACTTCCTTATGTTAAATGTTAATACTGAATAGGAAGTAAAATCTGTTAAATCTGAGCTCAAGAGGGTAATCAATAAGCCAAAAACTGATTATTTTAGGTCACTCCTCAGAGACATTCACTGGAACGATGTTTACAGTGCTCATGGCATTAGTGAAAAATATAACACTTTTGTTAATAAAGTTCTTACCTTATTTTAACACTGTTTTCCCCCAAAACTAACCAAGGTTAGAGCAAGGTCTACAAAGAAGCCATGAATAACACAAGGAATAGAGGTATCTTGTAAAACAAAAAGAAAACTGTATCTTTCAATCCGAAACAGTTCTGATGTTGATGCTATGGCACATTACAAGAAATACTGCAAAATATTAAAGACTGTCATATAGACAGCAAAGCAAATATATTACAAGGAAAATATAGTCATATCAGATAACAAAATAAAAACAATATGGGATATAGTGAAGGAGGAGACCAGTAAAACCAGATATTAAAAGGGACAAATGCCATTAAGAGTAAATGATACATTGGTGACAGATATGTATAGTGTTGCAGAACTTTTTAACAAACATTTCATAACTGTTACTGGAAAGATGGAGTTGTCAGGTTCGGTAGATGCTGTTATGGAATACCTCAGACCAGACATTACAAGTAACTTCCATAATACGTATCTGACCCTCACTACCACAGCAGAAATAATGTCCATCATAAAATCTTTAAAATCAAAAACATCTAGTGGGTATGATGAAATGTCAACAAAGTTAATTAAAGAATATGATTCCGAGTTAAGTAACATATTAAGCTATTTGTGTAACCTTATCAGTGGAATATTTCCTTAATGGTTGAAATATACTGAAGTTAAGCCATTGTTTAAGAAGGGAGATAAAGAAATAGCATCAAATTTTTTGTCCAATTTCACTTTTGCCAGCATTTTCAAAAAATTTAGAAAAGGTAATGTACAATCAACTTTATAACCATCTTATCATAATATACTGTCAAAGTCACCGTTTGGATTTCTAAAGGGTTCTGATATTGAGAAGGCTATCTACACTTACACTAAAAATGTACTTTATTAATTAGCCATTGACTGTGTAAATCAGAGTATCCTTTTAAGTAAACTGGAATATTTTGGTGTAACAGGAAATACTTCAAAATGGTTCACATCTTACATCTCTGGCAGGAAACAAAGGATGTTATTAGGAAAGAGACATGTATTAAGGTATCAGGCATCATCTAATTGGGAACTAATTACATGTGGAGTCCCACAAGGTTCCATCTTAGGGCCCTTACTTTTTCTTGTGTAAATCAATGACCTTTCATCAGTTACATTGCCAGATGCCAAGTTTGTTTTGTTTGCTGAAGATCCAAACATTGCAATAAATAGTAAACCAAATGTAGTCTTAGAAAGATTGGCTAATAAAATATTTGTGGACATTAATCACTCGTTCCTAGCCAGTTATTTGTCACAAAACTTTGAAGAAACACACTTCATGCAGTTCAGAACTTGTAAGGGGTGTCCAACGAGTATGTGCCTAACATATGATGACAAGCAGATAGAAGAAGTGGACAGTGTTAAATCCTTGGGATTACAGCTTGATAATAAATTCAACTGGGAGGAGCACACCACGGAACTGCTGAAGCATCTTAACAAATGTCTATTTGCAGTGTGAATTGTGTCAGACGAATGGGATATAAAAATGAAAAAGCTGTCATACTATGATTACTTTCATTCCATAATGTCATATGGGATTACTTTTTGGGGTACCGTATTTACTCGAATCTAAGCCGCACTTTTTTTCCGGTTTTTGTAATCCAAAAAACCGCCTGCGGCTTAGAATCGAGGGCAAAGCAAGCGGAAGTTCTGAAAAATATTGGTAGGTGCCGCCACAACTAACTTCTGCCGTCGAATATATGTAGCGCTACACAGACATGCTCTGTAGGCACAAAGATAAATACTGGCGCCAAAACCTATGCGTCAGTAAATAAATTAAAAAAAAAAGGTGGAAGACGAGTTTTTTTTCTCCGCCCCGAGTTTCGACCACTGCATTTTCGTACTTTATCCAATGAAGTAAATACAAATTCCGTATTGTTCATCTTCGAATGTATTAGAATTTCGATGTACTACGAAAATCCGACTGGCAAGACGGTTTGGGATGTTTTTCAATATGGCCAACTCTACGTTCTGAATGACCTGATGAAATGTGAATCACAAGCAGTATTCTCTTCACCATTCACCATAAGAATAATACGAATATAAACATTTTGCCATGTGTTCTTCCATGTTTGTTGCTATCTCATTTAAATCCTGTCTGCCTAATAAACTACGAAACTAGAGTGAGACAACAGCAAACGCGGAAGAATACACTTATCGTGTCTTGTTTATATTCGTATTATTCTTAGCCTAATAGTGATACAGTCAGAAATGAACCACGGCAACTGACTAGATTTTTAAATCTAAGATGACTCTAATTTCTGTGCAGAATTTGATGTACTAAAGAAGCGGCCGCAAAGATTTTCAAAGGGAGAAAAATTTTCGCCTAACTCTCGTTCAAAACATGTTCTATCATACGCAGCCTATTATTTGGTTCTTGTTGATCATTCTCAAAGAAAGCAGCAGTGTAAGTAAACAACAAATAGCAGTCTCTTGACATTGCTTCGCTAATTAGACGATTCGCCTCTTTTTAGCTGTAAGTGGCGGTAGCGCGCACAAAAGCAAGCCATGCCGCGAACGGCGACAGGCCGTAAACACGCACTATCAGAATGCGACAAACAATGCATGACACAGTACAGTGATGCATTTTCACCTTAGCGTGACGTAAACACCTATAACAGAGAAAATGGCACTTATCAGATCAAACAAAATAAGCAATCGATTCAAACCAGACGAAGCACGTGAAAAAGGAAGGGTACCCGTATAAATACGGACGGAGCACCTGACGCATAGCAATGGCTACCTCGTAAAGCTTACGACTCGAACCAAACTACTGTAGCTGTATCGTCATTCATTCGACCTAAATTGTGTCTCATATTACAATGGACCAACTTTGTTTCGATTTGGAGGTGCGGCCTAAAACTTTTCTCTCCCCTTGAATTTCGAGTCTCAAATTTCAGGTGCGGCTTAGATTCGGGAAATCTTTTTTTCCTTTGTTTCGAGTCTCATTTTTCAGGTGCTGCTTAGATTCGAGTGCGGCTTAGATTCGGGTAAATACGGTAATTTTTCAAGACAAGCTAAAGTTTTCCAGGCACAAAAATGAGCAATTAGAGTTATAAGTGTTGTGAACTCAACAACATCCTGCAGAAGCCTTTTTAGGGAACTAGGGATACTAACTACTGCTTCCCAATATATTTATTCCTTATTTATTCCTTAATTAAATTTGTCATTAAAAATATATCACTTTTTCAAACAAACAGCTCAATTCATGGCATCATTACTAGAAATAAGAATAATCTTCACAAGGATTTAAAGTCACTTACTCTTGTACAAAAAGGTGTGCGTTATTCATGAACACACATTTTCAATAATCTCCCAGCAGCCATAAAAAGCTTAACAACCAATGAAATTCAAGTTGAGAGAAGCTACCTTTTGCACCATTTTAGTGCAGTAATGTGTCCACTGTAAATAAGTGTGTGTGTGCACAATCTAACTTCTGCACAATTTCACTGCAGTAATGTATTCATTGTAAATAAGTATTGTAATAGTCCTATTATGTGTTTATTACCTTAAAAATAAAAATAAAAAATAAAAACTTTTTGTAATTTTAAATTAAGTATATTAATGTGATCTTAGTAAATGCGTGTTTGTAAAATGATTCTTTCATGTAGTGTTCGTTAAAAACATGACGATCATTCCACTTTGGACCTGTGGAAGGTACATCAGCTTATTTGTTTCAGTTGTAAATATTTGCCATGTATTATTGTTTTTCTGACATGATCTACATCCTGGAGGACCTCCTCACTACAGATCAATTGGAATTTAAGTAAATCTATTATAATCTAATTTAACAAGAATATTCATGGGTTGATGTATTGAAGCTTAACATAATCACTTGAGTGTTTAAGTATTTATTATTAGGAAGCAGAATGTCAGCATTGTCGAAAGTCACATATAAAAGTACAGACAATATTCTAGTTTTTTGGAGTAATGATTCATTGTTTGGGAGGTGTCAGTGATAGACTGGGGAAGGTTAAAGTATGAGTGTGAATCATTCAGATCCCAAGTTGAGTTGATAGCATATCCTCATGACAGGTGGTCTCTCTGATCCTGTGGTGTGACTGAGATGCCTTTCCTTTTTAACCTTTCCAGTCTATTCCTCCCTCCTTCCCTCATTTTATATGTGTTTATTGGCACTGCTGACTTTTTGCCACCTGAAGGTATTTATTTTCTCAAAAGACTTTTTCACACAAATGTTTTAAATAATGCGTGGTAGGTGTTAGTTGTTCACGTGAGTGAGTGCTACTGAAAAGTTCTCGGCTTCACTGAGACATCACAGTACTACTCACTTGATTTTTTCTCCTACATTGGTACATGTATTAGTTGATACAATGTAACATAAAATTGTAAGTAGTTCAAGGCAGCAAGTGGCTTTAGACAGTCATCTGAAGCAGTTGTGGTATACATGGTGTTGGAAAGAGAGAGAGAGAGAAAATCACCTATCGTGCAGTGATTAAATTTTGATAAAAGAAGGTTTAACTCTGACTGAAATTTATTTGTGGCTTATAAATGTGTATGGAAGTTCTTCACCTTCAATTTCCATAGTGAAGAAATAGGTGACAAAGTTTAAATTTGGTCATGTAAGTGTTGAAGATGATCCATGCAAAGGATGTTCAAGAAGTGCAAGCACACCAAAAACCATTGACAATGTGCATGGTATGATTTTGGAAGATCAGTGAATAAAGGTTCATTAAACTGCTAAATATCAAAGGATATTAGAGGAACCTGTTAGTCACATCTTGCACTAGGAACTGAATATGAAAAAGCTTTGCACTAGATAGGCACTGCGTGCACTCACTGCCAATCACAATTACATTTGCATGACACTTTCAGAAAAGTGGTTGATGCATGAAGAAAAAACAGAAATGACTTTTTGCATCTATAAATGAAGGTGGATGAAACATGGATTCACCACTACACACCTGAATTCAAACAGCAGTAGGATGCAGTGTGTAGAAGCTGATTCTTCATCTCAAAAGAAGGCAAGGACGGAGCCATTGGCATGAAAGATCTTGGCATCGGTGTTTTGTGATGCAGAAGAAACATTGTTCATTCACTATCTTAAAAAAGGTAAAATCATAAGGAGAATAATACTTTCAACTTCTAAAATATGGATGCAAGCGTTCATGAAAACAGACCCAGCTTAAAGAAGAAAAAAATCATCTTCCATCAGGACAATGTCATCCTATTTCCCAAATTTGTGTCCCTTGGCCTTCCATCTGCTGTGTGTTCTCAGCTCTCTCATACTGCAGATGTGTGTGCAAGTTGTGTGTGTGTGTGTGTGTGTGTGTGTGTGTGTGTGTGTGTGTGTGTGTGTGTGTCTACTGCTGACAAAGGCCTTAATAGCCAAAAGCTTTAATTGTGTGAAACTTTTTATTGTGCCTATCGCGACTCAGCATCTCCGCTGTATGATGAGTAGCAACTTTCCTTCTCTGGTATTGTTACATTCCACCCTGGATTTTCCATTGTTTGATTGTGTTTGGTGAGTTATTCCATAGGTAACTTATTAGCTCTCTCATTGTTTTGGGAGACAAAAATAAATTACCTCCTACATTTTTGTGTAATCTTTCAATTCATCATAAATTGCAAAGGAGAATAACTCAGTTCCTACATTAGGCTATCTTCAATAAATATTTATCATTATAAGTTCTTATTATCTTTTGTACCATTATTGATACTTTTGAACACTTAAAAACATTCTATGTTGCTTATTGAAAATATTTTGGTACAGATAAAACTTTCTATGCTTTGTATTGAAAGTATCTCAGAGGAGATAAAAATTTAAATATGCTGTGATAGAATAAGGAGAATACTATATTAACTTGTGTGAATTAACTCACAAGTATATTCCTTTGTTTGTAGCTCTAGTTCTGACTCCAGAGCAGATTCAGCTAAAAGAAATGCAACTTAAATTTAATTCTTTTGAACAAAGATTACCACAGCTGTTACACATCATAGAGAATTGGGACAGGAGACTTGGAATTAATGTGAGTATCTCTATGTGTCTATTTCTTGATCTATTAAACTAAAAACTAGCTGAATATTCACTGTAAAAGTGGTCACTAAAGCAGTAACATGCCTTTCCTTTATTCTGCTGAGAAACAGAACTGAAATATTATTCAGGTCACTGTGCAAGTAAATGGGAGCAGGATACTTAAGAAGAATGAGATTGCCTGGTATTACACATTACTTTATCTGATAAATATTGTATTACTTCAGACCTAGTTTGAAAATATACCTCATAGCTCCTGTTACTATGTGTATATCTTAAGTACAATGATATGTTCTTAAGCTGGCAAAACAGGCCTACAGAAGACTAGATTTCTATTTGCTGATGACACCATTCTCATGAGTAGTCCAGCCAAGAGATCCAAATGGAAGACAATTTCACCCCTATGATATTTTCCCCTCAAAGATGCCATCACTACTAACCATACAGTATGGTTTCAGGGCCTCAGAATCAGTATGTGTCTTGATTTCATCCATTTAGTATAGCAATGCTGTTATGACTACACTACAAGACAAGATCGATCAGTTATTCAGTTACCCCTCCTGAGTGATTTCATCAAAGTATAGCTCTCTGTATTCTCGGAGAACACAGATTTGACTGTATTCAGAAGTGTGGAAACAATAACAGGACAGCATGTGTGGAGTTTCTCTGTAGCTTCCTTAGACAGTTGCAGAATCTAGTACTGTTACTGTTCTAGTGGTTTCTATAGGAAGGTGCGTCAATGCTTTTCATAGCCTATGACTGAGTAGGAGGTATAAATAGAAGTCAAAAAATCTATTAGCGAGAAACAAAAGTGGATTCACCAGCACACAAAGCTGAACTACTGTTTATAAATTATAACTTTCTAAAAGAGAAGTTAATTTTTTATGGACCACATGATTCAGCACATTCCTGGTTAAGTTCTAATTCTGAAACAGAAAGCAGAAAATTACCATAGACTTAATGAGAAGCTGTCGGGTTTTCAGCCAAGTGGCAGAGTTGAAATACCTTGATGTTTTGAAGACTGTCACACTTACCACAATCTGATGAAGTGTTGAGGTATTGTGGATACCACACTAGCAGTTTGTCCACCCCTACCTGGCTGTGGACAACTTGGTACTGTCTGGGAAGTGAGGAGCAGGAGGGGGAGGGGGGCTCTAATCCCTGTCTGGGCATTTTGTATGCATCTTGTGTGCTTGACAGTGCTTAGTGAGGGATACCTTGCCAAACTAAGCTGGTATCCTACTGTTCATCCCTGTTGACTAGGTTCTTGTGGGTCCTTCATTCTGAGAATTCCTTCATAATGCTTTCTCAATAACCATTTGCGCAACATAGTATCCTGTTTTTCTGAAAGCAAAAAATTTGGTTTTCCATGAGGCTCTTCTATGCTATCACTGGATTCTCTGTGTGTCCCAGAAGTACATGTCTGATGCATTCCTCATATAATTTTAAAATATAGCACTGAGTTTTCCTTGGCCCCATTCACAAGAGATGCTTTGCCACTCAGGGTTTTTCACAGAGCCAAGGCACTCTTAGGCGGTGCTCAGAAGATAAAAACTATCTTCCTGTTTTCTTCCTCCTCTTCTTGATTTGGTGCATATTTTATCTTCTTGAATGCCCTGCTAATTTATGCTTCACTCTACTAATTTTTGTGTCACACTTTCTCTACATGTTGTACTTTGATTTGGAGGCTTACCTTACTGCAGATGATGCATGGCCTATGTATTAGGGTGGTTAGCACTATCTGCCATTGCACTGGAAGGTAAAAGCTCATTGCATGCAGGTACAGGTTTGTGTATATCTTCTTCCTATACAACACCTGGCCTAGTGTAGGATCTACCTTTTTTTTTGTTAGTATGTCCAAGATAGAGAGACACCAATTCTCCTACTTTCTTAGTGAATGCAGTATTTTGGAAGAAATTGTTAAGGTGATTCAGAAACACACCTTAAGCACTAAGCTCTCACAGCACAAAAATATGGTTACCATAGCAGAAGAAGTGGTTGTCTGTTTGGCAAGCAGCATGAAAGGTCACATTCTCAGTGTTCCATGTGGCGATTTGTGATGCCATTGGCCAGTGCTGATCCCGTGGCCACTATGTCCATCTGTTCATAAAACTTGCCATTGCACCTGCAGTATATGGTCATCTCTACAGGTTCAAAAAATTTAACTATTTGTGGCTTCTAGTAGTGAGTAAGGAGCACCAAGGAATCTTGAGGAGGTGCTTTAATGAAGAGCAAGGTAACATCAAAGCTCATGAGCTTTGTAGTCACATGCCCTTATGTACTTCCACAAAATTGGCTAATTTCCTTATGTCCACAAAGAATTTTATCAGCACTACCAGTCTGGTCAGTCCATAATTGTGTGAGTTAGTGACACTGAATATGCCTGCAGAGACACATATTCCTTGCATACTTTGGGAAGTCCATACTGACACGGTGTCACTAGCACCCTTGGATGCAATGTCTTCCTCATATCTTCGGGTGGACCTGAGGTCTTCAACAGAAGCACCATTTTTGCACACCCTTGTTCAACTTTATACACATGAAGTGAATGTGCTTTCTCATTGTGGCTAAAACTTCTCATCATATATATCCTGTTGGTCTTCTTCGATTTCCTGTATGTGGTATATCTGCAAACTGTGATAGGATTTTCTCATCAAACTGATTTCTGATTTCATGCTGCAGTACTTGGTCTTCAAACAAAAAAAAAAAAAAAAAAAAAACTCAAAAATAGACAATTTTGATGAAGATGAGAAAAAAGAAAAACAGTGGCTCTCTTGGATTGCTCGCATCTATCAGAACAAGTGAAGAAGAGGCTGTATCATAGGGTTCCATAGACACCATGACTGCATAGACTTCCCAAACCCAATGAGGAATGGGTGCCTGTGTGCCCAATACTTGACACAGTCAACTCACACAGTTGTGGACTGGGCAAATATGTGATGACACTGCTGAAACCCCTTGTGGGACCCTGGGGTCACCAAGTGAAGAACTCTGCCAATTTCTCAGAAATAAAAAGAACATGTGACTACAAAGGAATGAGCTACTCATGAGCTTTGACCTTACATCATTCTTCATGAAAGACCCCTACATGATTCCCTTGTGCTTCAGCATTTCATGCTACAAATAGGGAAACTCTTTGAACGTGCACTGGTGACTACCTACTTCAAGCAGAATGGAGAGCTTTATGAGCAGATGGATGGAGTGGCCTGGGATCCCTGCTGGCTTCTAGGATTGCAAATATATAGGTGGAACATTTTGAGGAGCTGGTTTTCAAACAAATTGCCAAAAACACAAACAATTCTGTGTCAATCATACTTTCATGATGTAGAGCATGGCAGACAGGTGTTGGATAAGTTTCTGGACCACCTTAATGATACCCTTCAAAACATTACATTCACTATAGAAATACAGGAAAATGGTTGTCTTTCTTTCCTGAACATATTAATAAAGAAGAAGGGCAGATTTTACATTAGGCCGTGCACCTATATGGGAAGAAGACCCACACAGACCAGTACCTGCCTGCAATGAGCTGTCACCTTCTAGCAAAATGCCACACAGTGCTATCCACACTAGTATGTAGATTGTATGTCATCAGCAGTAAAGAAATCCTCCCAGTCGAAGTATGATACGTGAAGAAAGTTTTCTAGAAAGTTGGATACAGTGAAGCACAGATTAGCAGTGCAGTCAAGAAGAGAAAAGATGCAACAAGCCAAGAAGAGAAAGAAGAAGACAGGGACTTGCTTTTCTTCCTTACTTGGGATCACTCTCAGCCAAAATTGAAAATCTGCTTGAAAAATAAAACACAAAAACCACTTTCTGACCAGCACCTGAGGCAAAAGAATAATTTCACTATGTGAACGACCCTCTAAAAATTAATGTACTAATACACTGGGCAAATGCAGCATTGTATAAATTTAGCATAGCCTCCAGTGCACCTGCTAACCCCACCTCCGCAACCTCCCCCCCCCCCCCCCCCCACCTCCTCCTTGCCTACCAGCCAGACCAAACAAAGCTGTCGATAGCCAGGTGGAGGCGGCAAACTGCTAGTATAAATATTATGGCATCTGCAGTATCTTGACACTTCTACAGAGGATGAAGTGTATGACCCTCTTTGAAACATTGCTGTATTTTAATACTGCCACCCGGCTAGAAACACTACACAACTTTTCATCAGTACTGTTCCTATATGTCAGGAAGTTTCACATTCACAATTACCATAAGCTGCTCTAGTTATATAAAGAGGGTTATCATGTCATCTTCATGAGGTGAAATTACAATAGGAGTCTCAGGAGGTTTGATCATTGGCTCACTACTATTCATGTTTTATGTTAATGATCATTTTATTTGAATCAGGAGGCACAATATACCAAAGAGAAGTGGTATATAACATAAAAGGTTTTATATCTAAAAACAAAGATGATGTGACTTACCAAACAAAAGTGCTGGCAGGTTGATAGGCACACAAACACAAACATACACACAACCGACGGTTGCTTCATCAGGAAAGAGGGAAGGAGAGGGAAAGACGAAAGGATGTGGGTTTTAAGGGAGAGGGTAAGGAGTCATTCCAATCCTGGGAGCGGAAAGACTTACATAAGGGGGAAAAAAGGAGAGGTATACACTTGCACACACACACACACACACACACACACACACACACACACACACACACACACACACACACACACACACAGCACATATCCATCCACACATACACGGACACAAGCTATGTTTTAGATTTTCATACTCATGAAAACTTAAAAAGTGTAAAAACAATATAGTAGATACGCTAAAATGTTTAGGTTAGGCTGTTTTTCCCATATGAATAATGGTGCATTCAGTATTGTTTTACAGGATTAAATTCTTTGGAAACCCCTCACTTTTAGGGCCCTTGGAATCAACCAGGTGATGTCTCCAGACCAGCAGGAACCTAGACAAATGAGAGTGTGATGTACTGATGCCAAAAAATGGCATTGGTAACTTAAAGATTCATTGAATAGGATCTTTGTAGCCTCTCCACTTCAACTCCAAACACAGACATGCTTTCAAAGCTTCAAGTAAGCAACATAAAAATATCAGATGATGACAGTGGTAAAGAAATGGTATAAGATTTGGAACATGGAATGTGAGGAGTTAATACAAGGCAGAAGCTGCAACAAGTGTAACCCGATAAATCCGTATGTACCGTAAGTAACTGTTTTGCAAGAAATCTGGTGGGAAGGCTTGGGCAGCCCTGATGCTGAGGATTATGCAATCTTTTATGGAACCTGTGAGCTTGGACACATGCTAGTTATTGTTTTTTTTTTCTTTTCTATCTTTTTTTTTTGTGAGGAAGATCTTGGTCAGTAATGTTTCAGAGTTTGTCTCTGTCAATTCAAGAATCTCTGTCTTAATGCTGAATGCAAAGCATAACAAAATGACTTTTGTGAACATTCCAAACTGCAATAGGAAGCCACAGACTACATGAAGAAAGTAATGGTAATGGTGTGAAATTCACTAGCTTTGCCACATCTACAGGTGTGTTCATCTTCAGCACAAACTTATAGTGTAAATGACATATATAAGATAACCATGGTGTTACCAGAAGTAAAGACAACAAACCATATAGACTGCATTACCACAGATGTAACAGCCAAAAGATGGGTGTCAGGCATAAAGATGACATAGGGTGCGGAGTGTCGAAATGACCGTTTTTTGCTCAGAGGTATGTTACAAATACAGTGTACAAGAAGGATCAGGGATAAACTGCAGAAGGCTGTCAGATACTGTATTGAAATACTGGATATCAGCTGCAACCAAACAACCATGTTGAAGCACATGGTGAAAGGGACAGAAATGTAGATGTTGAACAGGTATGGAGAGATCTCAAGACCGCAGTTTTGACGGAGCAAAGGAAATGAGAGAAATCTAGGTGGCAAGAAGATCTAGTTTGGAAAGGAATGCACTCATGCTTTGTAATGGAGACAGCCAGGAGAAAGTGGCTGCAGGAGACAGATCTGGTGCAGGGTAAAGCACAATTTGAAGAGGTTTGAAGAATCAACCAAGAAACTCTGAGAAGTGCAAACAGAAAGTAAGTTAAGGACATACTCATTGAGGCAGAAGCAGACTTTAGAGCAAACAAGATGAGGGGAGTGTTTCAAAAGGTGAAGCATTTTAGTAATGGGTACCAGGCTAGACAGAAGTTTGTCAAAGACTCAGATGATAAAATCCTGACCAACAATAGAGAAATCTCTGAAAGATGGAAAGAGTACTTCAATCAGCTTCTCAACCGTGATGAACCCAACATATGGTTTGATTTTCTGTCTTTAACCAGAGCTGACCCAGATTGTTCCCCCCATCCCTCCCTTCCCCTTCCAATCCACATTGGATGAGATCAAAATGTAATCAAATGGCTGAAGAAGATTAAGAGCCCAGGTGAAGATGGAATACAGGCCAAGATAATCCAGGCTGGAGGCAAGACACTCACAGAAAGACTACACTGGCTGATACAAATAATCTGGATTGAAAAAGAACTACCTACAAAATGGAAAACTACTCTCATCTATGCAATCCATAAGCAGTGCTACAAATGGATTGTGACATCTGGTGAGGGAATGCCCTGCTTAATCTAAGTTAGAAGATCCTGTCCAACTCCTTTGTACATAGAACTTAACCCTTGGCACAATTATTAATTGGTGAATATCAGAGAGGCTTTTGGCCAAGGCATTCAATAGTAAACCACATTTTTGTTCCCTGACAACTCAATAAAAAACTAAGAAAACATGGTACGAGGAAGGTTTGAAAAGTTCTTGGAATGGAATAGAAAAATAGTACTTACACCACTGAAACTTTTTTTATTTTTCAATGTAGTCTCCTTGTAGATTAATCCAGTTCATCCAATGATGTTCCAGTGCCTTGATCCCATCTCAAAAATGAATTTCCTCTAGGCCTGCAAAACAGTTGCCAACTCAGGCTATCAGCTCTTCATTTGAAGTGAATCTTCATCCACCAAGAAAAATTTTCAGTGTTGGGAGGAGATGGAAGTCTGATGGAGCCATATCAGGTGAATAAGGCAGGTGTGTCAACAATTCATACCTTATTTCATGTAATTTTGCCATGGTGACGGCACATGTGCGAGGGCACCCATTGTCTTCATGCAAGAGGACTTCTTTGTTAAACCAGGCCTTTTTTGCATATCTTTAGTTGCAATTTGTGCAGGAGGTTAGCATAGTATTCTCCAGTAATTGTTTGTCCAGTGGGGAGATAATCTACAAACAGAATCCTCTTCACATCCCAGAACACTGATGCCATGATCTTTCCTGCCGAAGGAATTGTCTTTGCTTCCTTTGGTGGTGGAGAATCAGCATGTTTCCACTGCTTTGACTGCTGTTTTGTATTTGGGGTGTCTTTGGTTTCTTTGGTGGTGGAGAATCAGCATGTTTCAACTGCTTTGACTGCTGTTTTGTCTTTGGGGTATAGAAGTGCACCAAAGTTTCATCTGTGGCCACGAACCAGTGCAAAAAAATCTTGTTCGTTTCTTTTAAAACAGGCCAAACATTGTTCTGATATGTCCAGTCTCTTGCATTTTTGATCCAGCATCAAGAGTTATTGTGCACTTTTGCAATGGTTTATGGAGTAGTGACACAGCTTGGGCAACCACTGTTCATATCATCGTCTAAGCTCTCCTGACCAAATGTAAATTCATCTGTTCACTTGGCAACAGTTGAATATGAAGGAGCAGAGTCCCCCAGTGTACTCTCGAAATCTGCATGAATATCCTTTGCTTTCATACCTTTTCTTATGAAGTACTTAATCATTGCTCAAATCTTGATTTTTTCCATCGTCACAAATCACTTTGCGGGAACGAAAACAGAGTAACATCATTGCCACAGCTCTCTTTCAACAGCGCTCATGTGGCACATGTTTACAGGCGACAGTCCAATGAATATCACATGAACAACTCATTGTGCTAGCACTGACCTCTCATGGTGATTCTGAGAACTTTTCAAACCACCCTCGTAAAGAACTAAACATTTTGTATGTAGATTTCAAGAAGGTCTATAATTGCATAAATGCAAGAACCTGTTAAGTTGTCTAAAGGAGTTCAGGATGCCACAGAAGCTCACCAACCTCGTAAAGATCTGCCTGAATGAAACACACAGTAAAGTGAAAATGTGAAACTGATTTACTGGTGACTTTGAAATTATGACAGGTCTCATTCAAGGGGATGGTTTATTTCCTACCCTGTTCAGTTTTGTCCTTGAGAAGATCATAAATGAGACTTTTAAACTGAATTTTAAAACGTTCCAAATTGAAGGCAAGAACCTGGAATATCTGGCATACACAGGTGATATCTGCTCAATCAACAGCTCTGAAGATAAACTGAAGCAATTGACTAGAACACTGAATGTGGCTGCCAGCAAATCTGGTAACTCATTAATGGAGCCAAGAGGGATTACCTTGTTATGACCCATGGACAAGGTCAGGATGCTGAAAAACTACAATCACCAGGGCATGAGAGACTGGTTCTGCATGACAGTCTGTGATTTTAAATACCTGGAAACACTTTTTGTGGAGAACTCATCACATGAAGTAGAGATCAACAGCAAGATAACAGGCAGGAAACCAGTTCTTCTACAGCCTAACACAACTGCTTTGACCCAGGTGTGTCTTGAGATAGCTCAAGATTCAGCATCATAAAACCTTGATCCCTCCCATGTCACTATATGGCTGTGAGACACTGAGTACCTGAATGGAGACCTTCCTTAAACTTATGTGATTTGATAGAAAAGTACTGTAGAAAAGTCTCTGGTACAGTGTTGGATGCAAACACAAGTGAAGGGAGGATCAGACACAACCATGAGCCAAATAAACTGTATGGAGATGCCAGCAGGAATCATATGATACAAGCAACAGTAGTGGGCTGGATATATGGTTCAGATGAAAGGCTACATGTGGCAATGGAAGCTCCTGGATTTCATCACCACGTGTGGGAGACACCTGGGAAGGCCAAGGAAGAGGTGGAGGGATGGCCTCCACTAAGACCTGCAACAATCATCAATAGATATGGACAGATGGCAAATGGCATTGATGGATGGAAGACAGTGTAGAAGGAAACTTGTAGCAGCATGTGGCCTGTTGGACCCAATCACATAAGAGTGAAGTAAAGTAAAACTTCAGTTAGGCAAAAAATATTCATTGCATGAAACAAAGTAATTGGTATTACATGGAGGGTCACACAACATACATCTTGCAGTCATCTCTGTAAGTAACTGTGAATATTAACCTCAGCCTCATACTATATTTATTAACATATGAAATTTGTTATTAACAGATTAGATTAGATTAGATTAATACTAGTTCCATGGATCATGAATACGATATTTCATAATGATGTGGAATCTAGTCAAATTTTCCAATACATGACATAATTAAGTTAATTTAACAACATACTTAAGTTAATATAACAACTTTTTCATTTTTTGTGTTTTTAATTTTTATTTTTTTAATTTTTATTTTTTAAATTTTTTTTTTAAATTTATATCTAAAAATTCCTCTATGGAGTAGAAGGAGTTGTCATTCAGAAATTCTTTTAATTTCTTCTTAAATACTTGTTGGTTATCTGTCAGACTTTTGATACTATTTGGTAAGTGACCAAAGACTTTAGTGCCAGTATAATTCACCCCTTTCTGTGCTAAAGTTAGATTTAATCTTGAATAGTGAAGATCATCCTTTCTCCTAGTATTGTAGTTATGCACACTGCTATTACTTTTGAATTGGGTTTGGTTGTTAATAACAAATTTCATAAGAGAGTATATATACTGAGAAGCTACTGTGAATATCCCTAGAGCCTTAAATAAATGTCTGCAGGATGATCTTGGGTGGACTCCAGCTATTATTCTGATTACACGCTTTTGTGCAATAAATACTTTATTCCTCAGTGATGAATTACCCCAAAATATGATGCCATATGAAAGCAACGAGTGAAAATAGGAATAGTAAGCTAATTTACTAAGATGTTTATCACCAAACTTTGCAATGACCCTTATTGCATAAGTAGCTGAACTCAAACATTTCAGCAGATCATCAATGTGTTTCTTCCAATTTAATCTCTCATCAATGGACACACCTAAAAATTTGGAATATTCTACCTTAGCTATATGCTTCTGATTAAGGATATTTATTAATGGCGTCATACCATTCACTGTACGGAACTGTAGGTACTGTGTCTTATCAAAATTCAGTGAGAGTCCGTTTACAAGGAACCACTTAGTAATTTTCTGAAAGACAGTATTGACAATTTCATCAGTTAATTCTTGTTTGTCAGGTGTGATTACTATATTTGTATCATCAGCAAAGAGAACTAACTTTGCCTCTTCATGAATATAGAATGGCAAGTCATTAATTTATATTAACAACAACAAAGGACCCAAGACTGACCCTTGTGGAATCCCATTCTTGATAGTTTCCCAGTTTGAGGAATGTGCTGATCTTTGCATATTATGAGAATTACTTATTTCAACTTTCTGCACTCTTCCAGTTAGGTACGAATTAAACCATTTGTGCACTGTCCCACTCATGCCACAATACTTGAGCTTGTCTAGCAGAATTTCATGATTTACACAATCAAAAGCCTTTGAGAGATCACAAAAAATCCCAATGGGTGGTGTTCGGTTATTCAGATCATTCAAAATTTGATTGGTGAAAGCATATATGGCATTTTCTGTTGAAAAACCTTTCTGGAAACCAAACTGACATTTTGTTAGTACTTCATTGTTACAGATATGTGACGCTCCTCTTGAATATGAAACTTCCTGGCAGATTAAAACTGTGTGCCCGACCGAGACTCGAACTCGGGACCTTTGCCTTTCGCGGGCAAGTGCTCTACCAACTGAGCTACCGAAGCACGACTCACGCCCGGTACTCACAGCTTTACTTCTGCCAGTACTTCGTCTCCTACCTTCCAAACTTTACAGAAGCTCTCCTGCGAACCTTGCAGAACTAGCACTCCTGAAAGAAAGGATATTGCGGAGACATGGCTTAGCCACAGCCTGGGGGATGTTTCCAGAATGAGATCTCATTCTACTCTTGAATACATTACTTTCTCAAAAATTTTGGATAAAGCCGTTAGAAGGGAGATTGGACGGTAATTGTTGACATCAGATCTATCCCCATTTTTATGCGAAGGTATAACAATAGCATATTTCAGTCTATCAGGGAAAATGCCCTGTTCCAGAGAGCTATTACACAGGTGGCTGAGAATCCTACTTATCTGTTGAGAACAAGCTTTTAGTATTTTGCTGGAAATGCCATCAATTCCATGTGAGTTTTTGCTTTTAAGCAAGTTTATTATTTTCCTAATTTCAGAGGGAGAAGTGGGTGAGATTTCAATTGTATCAAATTGCATAGGTATGGCCTCTTCCATTAACAGCCTAGCATCTTCTAATGAACACCTGGATCCTACTATATCCACAACATTTAGAAAATGATTATTAAAAATATTTTCAATTTCTGACTTTTTGTTCGTAAAGTTTTCATTCAATTTGATGGTAATACTGTCTTTCTGTGCTCTTGGTTGACCTGTTTCTCTTTTAATATTATTCCAAATTGTTTTAATTTTATTATCTGAGCTTGAGAGTAACAGAGATATTCTCAAACACAAGCTGCATTACCATTTAATGACTCTAACTTTGGCATAGAGAGGTGTGAAACATGCACCTATGTTGCTTTTTGTCAATCTACTCATGGAAATAAAATGTCTGACCACTAGTGGAAGTGTTTTCAAACCTACATTAGAGATGTTTCTAATTGACAGCTCCTTCTATACTACAGAGGAATTCTTGAATAGAAATAATTAGTCATTTATGCAGGAGAAAACCTATAAATGGCCAGCAAATATTCACATAAATATTGTTTGATTTTTTTAAATTTCTGTCTTTCTTCAGATGACTTTAACCCTACTGAATGGATTGTAAAGGAATATGTAGTAGCTTTTCTAAGGTGGTTACTTTTTTGAATCTTCATACTTTATCACAGCATTTATGTAAGCTTTACTTTGTGTTATCTGTCTCTGAGAGTTAGCTTATTAATATCACACTTATTTTTATCTCTAACTGGTGTGAGTGGTGCATGGCTTTTGGATAAAATATAATAATTATTCATGAAAGGATCCATTTCTGACACTTATCTAAGAAACTAGATGGAAATTACTTATTAGTACATCAGAAACATTGTCATAAACACAGTTTCAGATATTTCAACACCATTGTGGCTCTCCGCTATATTGTGCTCTGTAACATCATGGTATTTTGACATGAACTAATATGCTGAAATTTCTCTAGTATCCCATAATACACAAAATTTTACTTAAAAACTGGAATGTATAGTTATGTAATTAATGTACCATTGTGCATTTTCTTTATTATATCATCTCTAGAATCACTGTAAATGTGAACCTCCAAATCACAGTGAGTTATGCTCGACCATCAATGGACATGGCCCATTACATTATTGAACAAGGAAATCTCATGCTCAAGGTACACAAATCTATCAACAGACACCAGCAAGAAGTTCGGCATTCATTTGCTGAGTATGGGGTTGGAAAACCAGGGATTTGAGAGCTGGCAGCTGATGAGTGCCATCATCCTCTATAACTGCAAGCTTCATTGATCACCATGTTGCATGGCAGTGGAATGTTGTGTGTTACAGGGAATGAGGATCTCGGCTTAACAACCTGCATTACAAGAATGGTCATGAAGCCTATAACTCACTTTCTTCTGATCACAGTGGTTCAGGTAGTTTGCTGGGTACTATTAACACTAAAACCTCAAAGTGACCTCATGTTGCTAGTGCATCCAAAACTCTGTAAATTTCAGGAGATTCAGTAATAGTAATGGATTACATCCTCTAGTAAATAACATATACTGTCATTAAGCATGCAGAAGGATCATCTGAAAAATTGTCGCCTTTCTACATCTATAAAACTGTAGAGGGACTTGCAGCACAACTGAAATTGATCAAGAGGCTGTGAAACGGTATGCTCCTGATCGAGTCATTGAAAGTAAACAAGTTGTTACTTGCCAAGATCCACACTAGGCCCAGGTGTTGTAAAGCTGTTGCGACATGCTGGGACATTATGGATATGGATATAAAATGACTGCAATGTGGATGGGAAAGCATAAGAGTACCTGAAGTTCAGAACGTCAGGTACGGTTGATGGTGAACTTGAATGGGGGGGTTGGGGGAGGGTGAGTGGATGGGGGAGGTGAATGATTTACTTACTTTTTTCTTTAATTTATATAAATAATGGTAAGTCTTTGAAGATATGTGGAGAGGGTGGTAGACTGAACAGCTGCTATTGTTACATTCACCTGAAACTCTACCAATTCTCATTAATGACCATGGAAGTTATCAGTTTACCTCATTTTTTCTTGATAGCAGCAGCTCCAAAATCTTCTTGTGTGGCCTTCCTCTTACTAGATAAATAAATTTCTTCTGACCATGTTGCATCGATAATGCGTCATTTTTGTGATAGAAAATTCTTGTAGATGGAATCTTAATGGATGCAGGTTTTTCCTCCTACTAAGTAAAACCTCAAACCTCACTCCAACCTTGTAATGAACACCATATTGAATACTTTTTGACACAAGTTTTCACTTTTTTCCTTCACACAAAAGTCACAGAATCTTCATAAAGTATCCTACCATGGAAACATCTGGAACAAGAGAAGTGATCAATGAAAGAAAACTGTTAATAAACGAACATTAAAAAAACTGAAATTAGTGAAATAACATGGATTCTATAAAACATGTTGTACAGTGTTGGCAGTTTCATCTCCCTGTAGGTCATAAGAAAGAGAGATACAAACAATTAAAAATTCTATAGCCTTTCAGGTATCCCCTTTTACACATGATACAACTGTCCCCCTATTATATAGTGGCATTTTCCAGACTTTACTGGGTGACAGTATATAGTAATGCTGCACTTTAATGTTTGTTTAGGGTTCATTTACGTGCTGCTAAGAGCAGACTTTACATTACAATTTCTATATTGGTCGTTGTCTTAGAGATGGACAATAGCCTTTATTGTTTGGCCAGATTTAATAAGTTTTTATTTTTTATTTTTATTTATTTCTCCTACACATCTGCTTTTTCAAATTTACCCATTATTTAATATTCATTTTAGAAAATTCTTTGACACAATAATATTATTTACAATATTTAATATACATCTTTTCTTTTTCCCTTCTCTGCAGGCTTGTTAGTTCATTTGATATTTTCTTCCATATTGATTGAGAAAAGTCCAATCTCTACTCCGCACCTTTAGTGCATATGCGTCACATGGTACTGCAGTCAGTCACTATGTCCGCATACCATCGTGATCTTTTGTGCCTCTTATTCCTGCTGGAGCTGCAACAAAGGAGCCATATAAGTTCCTTTCCACTAGCTTGTAGACAATGATGACTCCTCCATTGCTGCAGAGTCTGAAGAAGCCACTTTGTCCAATTGGCAACATGATGACTGTTCTCATTTTTTTTTGCAATGTCACAATGAAGGACCCATACAAGCTCCCATCTGCTTAATATTCATTTCAGGTTTCCAGCCAGAACATAATGTCATCTGGACGCAATGTTTTGGTGGCCCGCCTGTCTGCCAACTTGAGATGAGTAAGCTGTCATACTAACTCAACACAACTGAAATCAAACATGCTGTGGTGGCTCCTTTACACACCACCGGTGGGTACACCATACATGCGCTAACCTAACTGCCCTCTAGTGCAAGGCACAACAGTACATCATTAGTGAAAACAATTCCCCCCCCCCCCCCCCCAAACAGAATGGTTATACTGACAATCAGATCCATCATGCTCCAGAGACTGGACCTTTGCAGGAACCAACAGAATATACAAGCAAATCAGTTGCATTTCTACCTTTTAGGAAACATATCTTGAAAAATAGGAGGAATTTTCAAGTGATTTGATATTAAAAGAGTGTTCCATCTGCCAGGTAAGACTAGAGCTCTGCTGGGCTCAGTGAAGGATGATTTGGGTTTGAGGAAGTCCAGTGTCTAAAAAATTCCCTCCCATTATGGGAAAGTCTACATTGGCCAGATGATTCGTATGGTCCAGGTTGAATGCATGAAGCACCATTTCCATGTGCATTTATTTCAGCCAGAAAAATCTGTGCTTGCATAACATTGTCTTACTGAAGGACACAAAATGTTGTATGATAAGACACAAGTGGTGGCCCCTGTGTTATTGGGACAGTACAGTTAAAGAACCTATTGAAATCTGGCTATCTGACAATATTATGAACAGAGACAAGGGGTATCCTTTAAGTAAGAATTGGAACCCTGTTTTGTTTGACATTAAAAACAACAGTCTTTGTTTCAGTCACCAAAAGCTGTCAATAGTGTTTTATATTGATTTATCATTTTTGTGTTTTTCACCAACATTGTGCTGTTGTGCTTTGCACTCGAGGGCAGTTAGGTTTGTGCACATGCAGTACATCCACAGGCTGTGTGTAAAGGAGCCACTGTGGCATGTTTGATTTCTGTTCTGGTGAGTTAGTGTGACGCTTTACTCACCTGAAGTTGGCGGCAATGTGGACTGCCAAAATATTGCGTTCACATGACGTTATGTTGTTATTGCTGGAGACCTGATATGAATATAATCAATTACTATGCTGGGAAAGATTGTGGACTCCTGTCTACTTGTTAGTAGACTATGACAAACCCTACATCACTACAGAGTTTGGATAAACCACTTCATGAAATTGGCACTATGATGTATGTCTGTTGAGGACAAGGTAAATTTGTTAACTTATTTTCTTTCATCACTTCCCTCCTATAGCCATGTCCTGCATTGATGTGCTGCTGTAGAAGGTTTATTCTTGTTTTATCTTTGTTACAGTCATATGCTGTGCTTATGATAGTAAACCATTCTTATTAGCTTTTGCACTTAACTTGGTTCAAGCATGTCTTGCATCACTGTAATCTAATTGTTTTTTTAGCAAAATACATATAACCTATTACATAGAAATACAGGGTTATATACAAGAATCATAGGTTTTATATTAAAAGTTAACTTCATTTTTCTTAACTTTATTGAGTTGGTGCAAAACTTTCTTTCTCTTTTCTTTATATACAGGAAAATTAGCCTTAATTTCATTTACTTACATGTTCTTCCTTAATTACAGGAGTCAGGAAAAGAAATTGAAATATTCTATAATCCTTTTGTCTTCCACCATAGACAGGACACAACTACATTCAGCAACACCTCTATCAGCTGTACAGGAAAGAGATCTACTGTCTACTGGGAACTGTGGCATTAAAAGAAGGAAAGATATTGGAGTTTATGCCCAAACTTCATCTGAAATTCATCATATCATAATCAAGCAAACATTTCATTTTATTGGATGTATTCATGTATGCTTATCGTGCTATCAACATTTATTTGTGTTAACCTTTAGACATTTCTTCTTTAAAATGTACATAGTCTCTCAGCTTGAAAGTTCCATCATATATGTTTTTCCTCATCCCCTTGTGGTGTCAATAGGTCACATCGACCACACAAATTACTGCTAGTTGCTTATGCCTAATTAGGCCTTCATTTGCTAAAATGCAGGGTGCAGCAGAACCAACTAAGCAGTTTTAGTAAATCTGGATGTCTAGAGAAAAAAATGTTTTTATTTTTTAAATTAGTACAGTATACCATTTTACATTCGTTTCGTTTTGAAAATAATGTCCTCAAGATGGTGGCCATTAGCATGAATTCATCGTTGTAGACGATCCCTGTAGTTTCAAACAGCTGTTGCACACATATCATGGGGTACGGCATTCACTTCATCAATAATCCACTCTTCTAACTCTAGTAGGATGTGAGGTTGGCTTTTGAAAACCTTTTCCTTCAGATATCCCCAGAGAAAGTAGTCACAAATGCTCAAATCTGGTTACCATGCAGGCTACCTGACATAACCCCTCAACAAGACGAGGTGTCCCGGAAACATTTCTCTCAAAACATCAAGTGAAATTCAAGCTGTGTGAGCAGTAGCTCCATCCTGTTGGAACCACAAGTCCCCCACTCCATGTTCTTCAATAATCTCATCCATTCTGGGTTGCAGAAAATTTTGCAACATTGAAACATAACATGTGGACTTCACTGTCACAGTCACTCCCTCCTCAAAAAAGTAAGTGCCAGCACGACAAATTACGATAAGGCACACCACACTGTCACTTTAGGAGAATATTGCAGTCTTTAATGAATAATTTGGGGCTTATTTTCAGCCCAGTAGCGAAAGTTTTGCTTATTCACGCACCCACTAAGATGAAAATGAGCCTTGTCACTACTGAAGAAAGCTGTTTTCTGAGGGATCTGAGCAGGCATTTGCTCACACAGATTTTGATGGTTGGCACAGTCTGCTGGGCATAATTCTTGAGCAATCATTATTTTGAAAGAACTGAACTTCAAATCGCATAGCAGAAATCTTCTCAAACTGTGATCTGAAATCCCCAATGCAACAGCATGTTGTTGAGCAGAACGTTGCGGCGATTGTTGAACAGCTGTTCTCACCCGCTGCACATTTTCTGGTGTTCTAATGGATTTGTGTCAGCCATGTGTATTTATTCTTAGTGTGCTACCAGTTTCCTCCAACTGCCAAACCCAGGACCAAATTGTGTTTGCATTAGGAATGGCATCGTTGCATGGAATGTTGAACTGTCACTGAAAAGTTCACTGTGTAGCCATCACAGATCTGTTGTTTTCATAATAAGGGCGAACGGCAAAATCATCATGTGCACCGGTCCAGACCATATTGACTACTGAAATGGGGTCAATGACTAAACAAAGGCAGACCATGTGCAACTGCCTACCCCACCACAGCCCCCGTGGTAATCAATAGAAACTGCCTAGTCTGTTCTGCCACACCCTATAGATAACAAACAAGGTGCTGTGCTCACAGGCAGCGGTACAATCTCTGGCTGCATGCAGTCATATGCAACATAGCACAGAACTGTCATTGGTATTGATTGTTGCACATTATCTTCCCTTTCTTTACTTCCAGGTATAGTTGCAGGTGAGTGCACATAGGATTATGACTTCCTGACATATTTATTCAGCTTTGATTGTTGGTTGCAGTCGACTCCTTTGAGCTACTGCTACCATACACTAGCTCTTTATGTATTTACACTTCTGCTACTTTAATATCTGTGTTGACTTTATCAATTATTTTGCTTTCCTTCTGTGTCATTACTTCTTCCACAACATCTATATATGTCTTATGCTCCTGTTAAACCTTTTGTGCAAGCACGGAGATGCTATCTAATAACCCAACCCCATCTCTTTCAGTTAGTTTCTTCATATCCCTTCCCATATGTTCTTCGTATTTTTTCAAGAATTAGTGTCCGGGTTTCAAGTGTTCCATCTCTGTTGATACTTTTTGTGCTTGTAAACTTACTGCTGTTCAGTGACATTTCTTCCTGCACAACCTTCATGGTTTCTGTAATTTTGGTCTGTGCAGTTTGTAAATTATTCTGAACTGCAGTTATACTCCTAAGCCTGTCCATGGTTTCCTTTTGATCTTGAATTACAGAAGATACCTTCCGATCCAGCTTATTTTAAGACAGTGGACAAGCCTGTGCATAAGTCTCTTGTCATATCACTGTGGAGGTCCACACGTAACTTTGCACTCATATTGTCAAACTTCTCTGTTAAGTCATTGTACAAGTCTGTGTGCAAGTTGCGCATGTTCTTGTTTAGGTCACAGATAGCTTTTAATATTACATGCATTTCAGACACTGATGATACATTAGCAGCTTGTGCATCTTTCTGATTTTGTTCGCTTATGATCGGGTTCTGTTCATGTGACAGCAAACAAATAGAAAATTGATGCTAGCACGTCTTCCGCTATTATCTTGGGGAAAAAAAAATGATCCTTGGGGGTTGCTTGTGAGTTGATTTCATCTACTTTGATTAATGTTACATCACTCATCAGTACATTTTTATCCACTAAATGAGTTGAGTTTAAATAAAAGTCATGACTATTCTGCTGATATCTGACATCGTGTGATTCGCTAGCATTTGTTGTCTGGCTTCACTGAGTGACATTTTATAAACTAAGTTGCCTTAACTATTCTGATCAATTACTGTACTGACTGGTTCTATATTGACAAATTAAAAAAAAAAATCTGTGGAAAATTAAAATAGTTATCTTTCTTACAATATATTATGAGGCTTGAAAAAATTTTTATGCAATTTACGCTGTGTATAAATGGTGACTAATTGTTGCCTACATTATGTTCTGCATAATACTGAAGCAATTTTTTAGATCAATAATACTACTACTGATAATAATAACTGCAGTTCCACAAATTTTAGGACAGGATCGGATCTGGGTTTAGTAGTGATAGAGATGCTACCAAGCATATTCGTGCATAATTGTGGTTCCTACCTTTGTTGGAAAATGGCTGTCTGCACATCTTTTGCAGTTTACCTCCTGGATATCATTAGCATAATTTTCCTCCATAGCTTTTTTTTTTATTATTATATATCCTCGCTTTCACTACTTCTCTCATTGATTTATAATAGTTGCAAACATGAAACACAGAAATAAAGTTTAACTGGAACATTTACAATGCATGCAAAATATATTACACTTTTATCTACTAACTGATATATTCGTTCAGCACTGTCCTGTCACTGGTAGCCAGTTGAAATGGAGCAATGTGATTTAGTTATTTTTACAATTTTTGTAAATAATGATAAGCCTTTGAAGATATGTGGGGAGGATGGCAGGCTGAACAGCTGCTATTGTTGCCCCTTCACCAGAAACACTACTCATTAATGTCTTGTAAAGTTATTACTTTACCTCATTTCTTCTTGATAGCAGCAGTTCTGGAATCTTCTCCTGCGACCTTCCTCTTACTATAT
Organism: Schistocerca cancellata; assembly: GCF_023864275.1. Classification (NCBI taxonomy): domain Eukaryota; kingdom Metazoa; phylum Arthropoda; class Insecta; order Orthoptera; family Acrididae; genus Schistocerca; species Schistocerca cancellata. The sequence goes on along the minus strand of NC_064630.1, from coordinate 145,281,691 downwards.
AAATAAATTTCTTCTGACCGTGTCGCATTGATAAGGCATCATCTATGTCATATAAAAATTTTGTAGAAGGAATTGTAATGGACGTAGGTTTTTCCTCCTACTAAATAAAACACTAGTCCAAACTTGTAATAACCACTCTATTGAATGTTACAAGTTTTTTCCTTCACACAAATGATGATTTCCATGAAGCATCCTTACCGTGGAGGCATCTCAAACAAAGGAAGTCGTTAATAAAAGAAAACTGTTAACAAATGAACAGGAAAAAAACTGAAATTACTGATATAACATGGATTCTATGCCTCATTTCGCACAGTTTTGTTATTTGTACCCTCCAATAAATCATAAGAAAGAGAGATAAGAACAATTAAAAAATATATAGTCTTTCAGGTATCCTAGTTTGGCTATGCAATAAATTCCAGAAGTCAGCATCTTTTATCCTGACATTCAGTTTACTAAAGTGGCCTAATATAGTGTGGTATGTTGTCTCCACCTTAAAGCTAGACCCTATGTAGTCAATCCAATGTTTTACTTTAAGCATAAAAAATGTGGTCATAAAAACATAGGTTGCAATGGTCAGGTGACATGTGCAAGACGTGGAACTGCTGCCCAGGAACCTGGTATTCAGTGTACTGCCCCACCCCATGTGTGTCAGTTGCTTCCAAGTCCAACTCATTAGGAGCAAACAACTTCCTGTCTTCACAGAGGACAAAAAAATCCAGGAGATTAACATGACACAACAGATCTTATACTTTGATGTGAAGGAGATATTTAAGGGCTCATAGATGCTAACTTTTCAAAAGTCATTTGCCTAAGCATTTCAGCACCCTGTACAGAAAACTAGTGTTAGCACCCAAACATTGACAGTTGAGTAGAGCATATCTACCTGTAGTTGTCAGTGTAACTGTAAATCTGCATGGCAAGTTGAAAACCAAGCTTTGCTACATCTGAAAAAGTGAAGGTACCTGAACCTGATATTAGCAAGAATAACAGATCCTCGCAGCAGGCAGAAGACAATTAAAACTGCCTTATGGCTGTCCCACAAATCCGAGGTGGGTAGCTGTCAATGGTATAGACGTTGATGTCGGGCTGTGGGAACCAGCGATTCCTTCAAGTAACTTGCCAGCTTGCCTTTTTTTTTTTTTTTTTTTTTTTTTTTTTTTTTTTTTTTTTTTTTTTTTTTTTTTTTTTTTTTTTTTTTTTTTTTTTTAAAAACACCTTAGTGGAGAGAGAGGTAGAGGAGTGACTACTTTTGTACACAATGCCTACCACTCTTTGCGTCTCTCTCTTTCACAACCAGCCCACCAGCTGTCACTGTAACAGTGCATATGCATCATAGGTTGACAATCTGTTCACTCTATTTGTTGCAACATGAGGTGCTACGATGATGGTCTCTGTGATGTACTTGCTCAGCTCAACCTTTTCTTCATCCTGTGTGGTGATTTTAATGCACACAATGTGTTGGAGGTTCTGCAACCACATGGGGTAGAACAATTGAAAGCCTTCTTATGTTCTCGTGTGCATTCATTGAACATGGTGGAAAGCATATGTTTCAACATGGAAACAGGGTTGTTCATTGCTCTCAATCTCTTGGTATGCTCTTAAATCCTTGAAAACACTAGTCAGTAGGAAGTGGCCAATACTTGCATTCAAGTGATCACTTCAAATATTTGGATTCACCTGCCAGACAGAGTGGTACCCAAAAGAAATCATCTGCAATGAGTGCTCATTAGGCAGACTGAATGCTTTACATCCAACTTGCTGTGTTTGAACACTGTGAAGCAACAAGGAACAGGAGAATCATACTACCCAAATGATCTACCATTCCAGTAAAGCAACCATTCTGAAGTCTTTAATCAGCTGAAAAGGCAGCTGGTCCATTGGTGGAGTGACAGATGCCACTCTGCAGTCAGGACTAAGTGGGCAACACTGCATAGATTCAAGTGATGGCCAACTGCAGAGAACCTCACAGTCTTCCCAGTAGCAGGGCTGAAACATCATGGAATTACTATGGACAGCAAGAAGAGATCATGGCAGCAGTTCCTGACCACTATAAACCATTCCATGTTGTGTGGGAGACTATAAGAAGGATTTCTCAAAGATGCTGTAACGTGGAATGACACTCTCCAGACCAACCTGTGAGACATGGCAGCCTGTTTTGCCACAGTCACATCTGTGACTGTCAGTCAGGTTTCACATTACAGTACTGCAGAGTGCTTCTGTAAGGGGTAGTTTGGAATTCAGGTTCACCACTGGTGAAGAATACCACTACCCCATCTCTGTATAGGAGCTGGATTCTGCATTATTTGCAGCTTGTGACACGTCATCTGGTCACTATAGGTCTATTGTAGTACGTTAACACACCTTATAGGGAAAAGCAAAGTAACCTCCTTGCCTTTCTTAACCTCATTTGGGTGTTAGGTCACTTTTTCTGTCTTGTTGTGAGAGGTCACTTTCACTTTGAAAGCTTGACAAGGACCAGTGATATATGAGTAGTTCTTGTAGTATTGCCCTCAATAGCTGTATTGCAGATGCCTTCAAGTGGATGGTCAACCTCCATCTTGTTGCCTATCTTAGAATGCCTACATTAGAATCCAGTCAGATCCTAAGTCACTCTCAGTGTGGGAGTTCAGGAGACATCACTGCACATTTGTTAACTTGGCCATCCTGGAAGCAGCTATACAACAGACTTTCCTGAGCTAGCCTCTCTTCCTGGGTATATTTTTTGACATTGATAAGGTCTAAGATGCTACTTGGAGGTGTATTATCCTTGGGTAGCTCCATGAATGGGTTTTTGAGGATTGGACCCACCTTTATACAGTCCTCACTCTTACTCCACTATTTTAGATGTCAAGCAGGAGAACAGTGTCCCTCAAGGTAATGATTTAAGTCTGAATGTCTTTTCCATACCTCTTAATAGTATATCTATCACAGCCATTGTTAAATGTTATTTACAGTGCTCTGTGTTTGGTGACAACTTCTCTTTCTTTCGTTCCTCTTCAAGCCATGCAACAATACTTATCAGTTGCAACTGACTCTGAACAGTCATATGAGTGACCAGAGAAGAGGGGTTTTAAATTCTCAACTGAGAAATCTGTATGGATTCTTTTAAACTGATCACATTCTGTTTTAAACTTTCCTGGGTTGAGGATGAGGGACACATTCATAATTTTAAAGACAGAGTGAAGTTTCTGGGCCTTACATTTGAGACAATACTTAAATCATTGCCACACTTCAGGTATCAAAAAAGAAAGTCCTAAAAGCACTCATTATTTTAAAATGTCTTAGCCACAATTCTTGAAGGGGAGACCAGACTTGTTAGCTCCAGTTTTACAGGGCCTTTGTGTGTTCTTGGCTTGAGTCTGGGTGCATGGTTTATGGGTCTGTACAACACTTTTGTTTAAAAATGTTGATTGTGGTGTACCCCAAAGGAAAACAGCTGGCCACTGCAGCCTTCCAAACCATCCTCATTCTGAGCCTTGTCACTGAGCTAACGAGCCACCACTTCACATCAGTTGATGACTCCTCATAGTGTACCAGGCAAATAAAACACTATCCGTGCCATGCACAAATGTATGCCATAAAATTCTTCAGCCACCAATGGGAAGACTCTTTGATACTTGACATTTAGCAATGAGGCCCTGTGGGATTCATTCAAATGATTGCCTTTGGAGATAGGTGTAGCTTATGTTAAGGTTTTATACGCAGGTTCATCCCCATGAACCATGGACCTTGCCATTGGTCGGGAGGCTTGCGTGCCTCAGTGATACAGATGGCCGTATCGTAGGTGCTACCACAACGGAGGGGTATCTGTTGATAGGCCAGACAAACGTGTGGTTCCTGAAGAGGGGCAGCAGCCTTTTCAGTAGTTGCAGGAGCAACAGTCTGGATGATTGACTGATCTGGCCTTGTAACACTAACCAAAACGGCCTTGCTGTGCTGGTACTGCGAAAGGCTGAAAGCAAGGGGAAAAACTACAGCCATAATTTTTCCCGAGCACATGCAGCTTTACTGTATGGCTAAATGATGATGGCATCCTCTTGGGTAAAATATTCCAGAGGTAAAATAGTCTCCCATTCGGATCTCCGGGCGGGGACTACTCAAGAGGATGTCGTTATCAGGAGAAAGAAAACTGGCGTTCTACGGATCGGAGCATCGAATGTCAGATACCTTAATCGGGTAGGTAAGTTAGAAAATTTAAAAAGGGAAATGGACAGGTCAAAGTTAGACATAGTGGGAGTTAGTGAAGTTCGGTGGCAGGAGGTTCAAGACTTTTGGTCACGTGATAACAGGGTTATAAATACAAAATCAAATGGAGGTAATGAAGGAGTAGGTTTAATAATGAATAAAAAAATAGGAGTGTGGGTAAGCTACTACAAACAGCATAGTGAATGCATTATTGTGGCTGAGATAGATATGAAGCCCATGCCTACTACAGTAGAACAAGTTTATTTGCCAACTAGCTTTGCAGATGATAAAGAAATTGATGAAATGTATGATGAGATAACAGAAATTATTCAGGTAGTGAAGGGAGATGAAAATTTAATAGTCATGGGTGACTGGAATTCAAGAGTAGGAAAAGGAAGAGAAGGAAACATAGTAGGTGAATATGGATTGGGAGTAAGAAATGAAAGAGGAAGCCGGCTGGCTGGTAGAATTTTGCACAGAGCATAACTTAATCATAGCTAACACTTGGTTCAAGAATCATAAAAGAAGATTGTATACATGGAAGAATCCTGGAGATACTAGAAGGTATCAGATAGATTATATAATGGTAAGACAGAGATTTAGGAACCAGGTCTTAAATTGTAAGACATTTCAAGGGGCAGATGTGGACTCGGACCACAATCTATTGGTTATGAACTGTAGATTAAAACTGAAGAAGTTGGGAATTTAAGGAGATGGGACCTGGATAAACTGACTAAACCAGAGGTTGTACAGAGTTTCAGGGAGAGCATAAGGGAACAGTTGACAGGAATGGGGGGAAAAATACAGTAGAAGAAGCATGGTTAGCTGTGAGGGATGAAGTAGTGATGGCAGTAGAGGATCAAGTGGGTAAAGAGAAGAGGGCTAATAGAAATCCTTGGGTAACAGAAGAAATATTGAATTTAATTGATGAAAGGAGAAAATATAAAAATGCAGTAAATTAAGCAGGCAAAAAGGAATACAAACGTCTCAAAAATGAGATCGACAGGAAGTGCAAAATGGCTAAGCAGGGATGGCTAGAGGACAAATGTAAGGATGTAGAGGCTTATCTCACTAGGGGTAAGATAGATACTGCCTACAGGAAAATTAAAGAGACCTTTGGAGAAAAGAGAACCACTTGTATGAGTAATAAGAGCTCAGATGGAAACCCAGTTCTAAGCAAAGAAGGGAAAGCAGAAAGGTGGAAGGAATATATAGAGGGTCTATACAGGGGCAATGTACCCCCTTGAGGACTATATTATGGAAATGGAAGAGGATGTAGATGAAGATGAAATGGAAGATACAATACTGCGTGAAGAGTTTGACAGAGCACTGAAAGGCCTGAGTCAAAACAAGGCCCCGGGAGTAGACAACATTCCATTAGAACTACTGACAGCCTTGGGAGAGCCAGTCCTGAAAAATCTCTACCATCTGGTGAGCAAGATGTATGAGACAGGCGAAATACCCTCAGACATCAAGAAGAATATAATAATTCGAATCCTAAAGAAAGCAGGTGTTGACAGATGTGAAAATTACCAAACTATCAGTTTAATAAGTCACAGCTGCAAAATACTAACGCGAATTCTTCACAGACGAATGGAAAAACTGGTGGAAGCCGACCTTGGGGATGATCAGTTTGGATTTCATGGAAATATTGGAACGCATGAGGTAATACTGATCTTACAAATTATCTTAGAAGAAAGATTAAGGAAAGGCAAACCTATGTCTCTAGTATTTGTAGACTTAGAGAAAGCTTTTGACAATGTTGACTGGAATACTCTCTTTCAAATTCTAAAGGTGGCAGGGATAAAATACAAGGATCGAAAGGCTATTTACAATTTTTACAGAAACCAGATGGCAGTTATAAGAGTGGAGGGGAATGAAAGGGAAGCAGTGGTTGGGAAGGGAGTGAGACAGGGTTGTAGCCTCTCCCCAATGTTATTCAATCTGTTTCATGATCAAGCAGTAAAGGAAACAAAAGAAAAATTAAGAGTAGGTATTAAAATCCATGGAGAAGAAATACAAGCTTTGAGGTTCGCCGATGACATTGTAATTCTGTCAGAGACAGCAAAGGACCTGGAAGAGCAGTTGTACAGAATAGACACTGTCTTGAAAGGAGGATATAAGATGAACATCAACAAAAGCAAAACAAAGATAAAGGAATGTAATCGAATTGAGTTGGGTGATGCTGAAGGAATTAGATTAGGAAATGAGACACTTAAAGTAGTAAAGGAGTTTTGCTATTTGGGGAGCAAAATAACTGATGATGGTCGAAGTAGAGAGGATGTGAAATGTAGACTGACAATGGCAAGGAAAGCGTTTCTGAAGAAGAGAAATTTGTTAACATTGAGTATAGATTTAAGTGTCAGGAAGTCATTTCTGAAAATATTTGTATGGAGTGTAGCCATGTATGTAAGTGAAACATGAACGATAAATAGTTTGGACAAGAAGAGAATAGAAGCTTTTGAAATGTGGTGCTACAGAAGAATGCTGAAGATTAGATGGGTAGGTCACATAACTAATGAGGAGGTACTGAATAGAATTGGGGAGGAGTTTGTGGCATAACTTGACAAGAAGAAGGGACCAGTTGGTTGGACATGTTCTGAGGCATCAAAGGATCACAAATTCAGCATTGGATGACAGCGTGGAGGGTAAAAATCATAGAGGGAGACCAAGAGATGAATACACTAAGCAGATTCAGAAGGATGTAGGTTGCAGTAAGTACTGGGAGATGGAGAACCTTGCACAGGATAGAGTAGCATGGAGAGCTGCATCAAACCAGTCTCAGGACTGAAGACCTCAACAACAACAACAACAACACAGATTGGAGCATGTCTCCACCTTGGCCCCTACAAAAGCCTAGAATTATATTAGACTAGGTGAATTTTAACAAAGATTGTACCTTATGTTTTCCATTTAGTCTCTTTTTTAACATTTTGTACAGGCATCACTGATGTATCCCAACAAAGGGCTCTTGGTTGTTTAGTAGTCTTCCCCAACCATGTCTTTGGGATTCACCTTTTACATCACTATACTGTATTTTTGCAGAGCTCTGTGCAATTCTGAACGGACTGGAGCAGATGAGGCATGTTCAGGACAAACAGTTTCTCATTGCTCCATTTTCCATAGTGCCCTACCGTCATCCAGCTGAGAAAACTGTCCAGCTCATACATAACTAGCTGTGTGGGAAGGAGGTGTCATCCAACTGGGTAGGGCACATATGAATTTCGGAAAATGAACAGCAGACAAAATTGTTAAGCATGTATGCAGAAAACATAATTTTACACATTTTGCCATTGCCCTGCAGGCTATCATCTTGGTGATGAATAACAGAGTCATGCAATTATGGAAGCTGGAGTAGCTGGCAGGGAGGGATAATAAGCTGCAGTTGGTGAGGCCAACTATTTAGTCATGTTGTTCCTCAAGCTGGAGTGACCACACAAGTGAGATAAAGTGGCTCTGACTCTCCTGTGAATTGGGCACTATCCCCTAACACATGGCTGTTTACATGGGAGAGAGGATCCCTCCATTCTGTGATGCCTAAGTGCATTTTGTTTGGTGATAAGCAGGCAGAAGCAAATTTATGTGGGGACCTGCTCTTAAAATTTTGTGATGTATCTGGATTCTGGCCTAAGCTTTTAGGATGGAGATTTTAGTGTGTTACCGATTGGCTGGATCATTCTTTTTATTTCAATGATCAGCCAGTTGCAAGTATCTGTTACGTTCTTGCAGTTATTTACAATAATTTTTCACCCTTTACTATGTTTTAGATCTGATAGCATGATTTTTGTTGTTGTTGTTGTTTTTATTTAGTGTATAGAGAGAGAGAGAGAGAGAGAGAGAGAGAGAGAGAGAGTGTGTGTGTGTGTGTGTGTGTGTGTGTGTGTGCATTTGTCCCAGTTCTTAGGACATTCTTTATATTTCTATTTGCAGTTCCTATTTTAATAATTTTACATCCTATATCCACACTCATCTCTTTGCATTTTAGTAAGGGCTCTAAACACCTTCCTGACATGTGCCCTCACCACCATATCATCATTATCATTTTGCTTCTGTATTTCTGTATTAATATCACTGTAGATTTACTAAGGGAAGTTCTGGCAGAATGCAAATAAATTAAGAATTGTAGAGACCACTCACTGAATACCTTTAAATATTGAGTCATCAACAGGCACACACACAAAAAAGAATGAAAACATTGTTTATTTCTGGGGCAAATCCTTATAACTCACTTTTGTTTGCATATCTACATTATTATAGCTCCATCTGCCCAGAAGGTAATTCCACAAGAAAGCAGTTAAAGAAAGGACTAAAAATGAGTTAGCATACTTACTGTAAAGGGAACTGAATGAAGCAAGTACAAAGTATGAAGAACTTTTATTTTAAAAGCTCAATTCTGTATGCAGCAGTCAATTTGTGCTTCATTTACCATAATAATATACAGTTTCAGATTTTTGTCATACCTAGGTAATAGAAATAGGCAAATTCTGTAATTGTATGGTAAAACAACAAATAAATAAAAAAAATTGAGAGTTGCAGGTAGTAAGCAGACATTAATAAGGAAAAAATTATCAACTGTGCCTGCAAGTTCAAAGAATAACACAGACAACTAAATATTATATTTCTGTTTTGATATCATTGTGGATTTGCTAAGGAAAGTTCTGCCAGAATGTAAATAAAAAGCATTTTGGAGACCACAAACTGAATTGCAAAAGTGTTGAGTGGTCAACAGGCACACACACAAAAGAGAATGAAAATTTGCTAGTTTCCACAGGGGCTTGAGTTCAAACACACACACACACACACACACACACATACACACACACACACACACACACACACACACACACACATACAAACAGGAGAACCTGTTTGTGCATTAGCCCACATACTTTGATATCCAGCATGGATGCACAACTATGCCCCCTGTATTATGCTGGCAAGGCACACACAGATGTGTGTGTGTTTGCGTGTGTGTGTGTGTTTGTGTGTGTGTGTGTGTGTGTGTGTGTGTGTGTGTTTGTGTTTGTGCTCTAGCTGGACAAAGGTTATGTTCTGAAAGCTAGCAAATTTTCATTTTTCTTTACTCCTAAATTAGTATCATTCTAAGATTGCTAGCCAACTGACCACTATGGAATTTAAAACACATTGTTCATTTTGTGCTGTTAATAGAAATCTCTGTGTTGTTTAAACATGCAGATGTTTGCTGTGAACCATTTATAGGCCTCTTCAACAATTATTATTGGGACTATTTCTGATTTAGCTCAGTTTTGGCTCTTAATCAGTATGCCTGTATTAGCAGGTAACATGATAGCTTTTGAGCACTGCTTTAAGATCTTACAGGTCATAAATTGGTAAACAAAAGAGACAAATTACTGAACCTTGTAGAATTACATATATTTTGTTCCCTTTTCTGATATAATATTGTTCTGTACTGCAATTTGTTGATGTGACTCTTTTTCTCTGTTATGAATGTAAAAATATGTTAGCAGAAGAGTTTGAGTTGTTTAACTGTGTCAGAATTTCTTACGTACACTCATATATGTGACTGAATATGGAATATGCTGAACAAAAGACAGACAGTAAAGAATTTTGTATTTTAGTGCTTGTATGAAAATCTGTGATTTAACAAACTATTTCCTACATTTTAGTGTGAAGTTGAGGAGAGACATTCTGTTAAAGGAAAGTCTTTTAAGAAGGAAAAATCTTCATCAAGAAGTGGTGTACAGACTGGAAATATACCTACTGATCCAGATGGGAATGTAAGTTCTCACGTTATTCAGCTTAAATAAGAAACAAAAATGAGTGAATGTAACCACTAACCTTTATTTTTTGATGCCTGGTCATTGATGTACATAACAGTAAGAGACACAGTTGATTTCAAGGTACTGCATAACTTGACTCTTTATAAATGTGGGACCTAATGTACCTAATTAAATGAAACAACATGGTCACTACACACGACACTGATTCACCATTTTGGAATATGTGGTGCTGCAAGAACCAGTGCATTTCTCAAAGCACTTTTTGATGCCTCAAATTCAGCCTGCTGTGATTCACCATATTCAAACCTCCCATACTTTTTCCTTAGCTCATTTAAAGGGCTTACCATATGAGGGGAGTTTGGTATGAACTTACGCAAAATAACTTTACAATCCCTATAGATCTCACTATACCCTTTGTATTCTTAAGAATGGGACAAGCATCAATTGGTACACTATAAGTTTACCATATTTACTCGAATCTAAGCCGCTCTCGAATCTAAGCCGCACCTGAAAAATGAGACTTGAAATAAAGGGAAAAAAAAAAAAAAAAAAAAATCGCGAATCTAAGCCGCACCTGAAATTTGAGGCTCGAAATGCAAGGGGAGAGAAAAGTTTTAGGCTGCACCTCCAAATCGAAACAAAGTTGGTCCATTTTAATATGAGACACCATCTAGGTCGAATGAATGACGATACAGCTACAGTAGTTTGGTTCATCGTCGTAAGCTTAGCAGTTAAGCATTAACAGGTAGCCATTGCTATGCGTCAGGCGCTCCGTCCGTATTTATATGGGTACCCTTCCTTTTTCAAGTGCTTCGTCTGGTTTGAATTGATTGCTTATTTTTCTTTGATCTCAGAAGTGCCGTTCTCTTTGTTATAGGTGTTTACGTCACTCTAAGCTGAAAATGCATTACTGTACTGTGTCATGCATTGTTTGTCGTATTCTGATAATGAGTGTTTACGGCCTGTCGCCACACGCGGCATGGCTTGCTTTTGTGCGCGCTACCGCCGCTACAGTGAAAAAAAAAAAAAAAGAGAGGAATTGTCTCATTAGCGAAACACTGGCAAGAGCCTGCTATTTGTTGTTACTTACACTGATGCTTTCTTTGATAATGATCAACAAGAACCAAATAATAGACTGCGTATGATAGAAGATGTTTTGAACGAGGGTTTAGCGAAAATTTTTCTCTGTTTGAAAATCTTTGCAGACGCCTCTTTAGTACATTACATTCTGCGTGGAAGTTAGAGTCATCTTAGATTTAAAAATCTAGTCAATTGCCGTGCTTCATTTCTGACTGTATCACTATTAGGCATAAGAATAATATGAATATAAACATGTTATGATATGTATATTCTTCCACGTTTGCTGTTGTCACACTCCAGTTTCGTAGTTTATTAGGCAGACAGGATTTAAATGAGATAGCAGCAAACATGAAAGAATACATGGCAAAATGTTTATATTCGTATTATTCTTATAGTGTAGAGAATACTGCATGTGATTCACAAGTCATAAAAGTTCCTATTAGCAACCATCTCTTCTCACAGGTAGGAAAAAATTCAGAATGTAGAGTTGGCCATATTGACAAAAACCCCAAACAGTCTTTCCAGACGGATTTTTGTAGTACAATGAAATGCTGCTACATTCGAAGATGAACAATACGGAATTTGTATTTACTTCATTGGATAATGTATGAAAATGCAGTGGTTGAAACTCGGGGCGGAGAAAAAAAGCTCGTCTTCCACTTTTTTTTTTTTCTTTTTCTTTTTCTTTTTTTTTAATTTATTTACTGACGCAAAGGTTTTGGCATCAGTATTTATCTTTGTGCCTGCAAAGCAAGCCTGTGTAGCACTACATATATTCGACAGCAGAAGTTAGTTGTGGTGGCATCTACCAACATTTTTCAGAACTTCCGCTTACTTTGCACTCGATTCTAAGCCGCAGGCGGTTATTTGGATTACAAAAACTGGAAAAAAAGTGCGGCTTGGATTCGGGTAATACGGTAGTTAGCACTAATGCCCTTCAGTGAAATGATATGAGCTAAGAAAGACATATCTAGTTGGAGAAATTTAATTTAATCTCTCAGCCATTTCAGAAGCTTACAAGCATGTTCAGCATGATCTTGAAGATATCATTAAAGGATGCGAGATTGTCTACATAATGACATGCAAATCTAAAGTTTATATCAGATAAAATGATGTCCAGGAGATGTGACAACATCACTGCTCCTCTTGAAAGCTCAGTTGGAACTCTAATTCATATGAATTTCAGTCCACTGCAAAAGCAGTTAGCGGCTTTGACTTTTCTTTCAATAGGGCCTGATAAAAAGCTTAGTGTTGCAGAAAGTTTTTCCCTATCAGACCATGAAAAACGTGAATTGTGGTCTGGGGGGAGGAGTAGGATAGAATTTTGGTGAAGGATACAGTGACTTATTTATTTATGACAGCTGACGTATGAATTTTCCCTTGTTTGAGACCACATGTGCAAGATCGTGTTTGGATTAAAGTTCTAGATTCACATATTTTACTGTTTGTGTTGCTTCTGTGTAATCTTTCATTGATTGTATCAATACCTGTTTGTATTGTGATATATTGTGAAATTTTGAACATTCGCATGTGCCACAAGAAACTAGTACTGTTATCATCAATTGTAGGCCTAAACTAAACTATGCTCTTTAAAAATAATTTCAGAATAGTTGGACTATCTTTGTTCAAAACAACCATTCATTGTAGAATTCTGTGTGTGGGCTAGTCCGAAAATTTTCAGATGCTTACAAAACTTTTAATAAGTCATGAATACAAGTGTTTTGGATATGTAATTTATTTCATAGCAAATAAACGTTTGTGGTTTACAGTTCAGCCAAAGAATACATCACCCGTGAGTTTCATTGTATATCAGTGTAAATAAAAGTACATTTTTGACAATTTTCGGAGCTACCATTGTCTTTTGCATAAGGCATGAGCAGTTTGTAGCAAATTGCCATTTGGGATTTAATTACTGTAGCAGATTTTCTAACTAACACATTTGTTATATGTAGTTTTCCCATAAAGAAGAGTAGACTTATACATTATCTGCCTTTTATCATAAATAAGCTGTTTTTGAGTTTGCCAGCAACTGTAATTAACATCAATTTGCCTTGCATTAATAGAAATATCATTTTCGTGTATCTGCTTCAGTTCTTATAGGAAATTAACAACATTTTAGCTCATCACACTAAAAGATAACCAGTGGGCGTAATTTAAAATTATTTGTTCACTGCCTTCTAATACATTTCATCAGCCAAAATGCAGTCCCACTGTGAATGCTGTTCTCAAACACGGGATGAGTTGGTTGAGTTTTGTAAGCAGCTGGAAATCACCCTGATTTCTGTTAAACAGTTGCAGCTGCTGCAAATCAGTGTGTTGGAAGAGCTCCCAAGGGTCATGTACCTATGATACCTATACCACAGTTACCTCAAGTATTATCCTCTCCTCTCAATCCTGTCTCCTCTGCAGAAAGTAAGGGATCCATTACCCATCCACTTGACTGTGAATGGCATGTCAATGGTAGATGTAGCCATCCTGCACAGGATGGACAGGGATCTGGGAGGACTCAAGTATTGTACTGGTCCCCCTAACCAACAAGTTTGAGGTGCTGTCTTTCACCAAAACTGAAACTGAGCCAGTTGGACTCATTTCACCTGTTTTTGGAAAGCCCTGTTTTGTCTGGTGTCAGGCGGAAGCAAACACAAAAGGGTAGGGGTCCATCAGTCGTCAGCAGTTCAAACGTACGGCAAATAATGGTACCCCTTAGGGAAATGGCAGCAAGGGACAGGAAAGGACACCAAGTGCACTCAGTGTGTATGCCTGGAGGGCCTCATTCAGCATCTTAAGAAGCTATTCCAGATCCATTGAGGGAACCAGATGCAACCATCTGCAAATTGTGGGACATGTTGGAACACATGATGCCTGTTTTCTGGGCTCTGAGGTCATTCTTGGGTCATTCCATTGACTGCCAGAGAAGGCTGAGAAGACCAGCCTTGCATGTGGAGTTTCAATGAACTTGGGGCATTGTCCCCAGAACTGATTGTGACTCTTTGGTTCTAAGTTGAGTGAAAGGTCTAATCCAGAAACTTCGAAGGTTCTTTGACAAGCTAAACTGTGACTTCCTGGACTTGCAACTTAGGGTTGAGAACTGTAGGATTCCCCTAAATACAGTGTGTATCAAAAAGAATAATCCAATTTGGTACATCTATATTACTGATAATAATAAACATATACAATGAATTTTGTTTCTTGATGAACGGGAGATGAACTAGGGGCAGGGACATTGTAAAACTCGAGTGTTTGCTTTTTCCAACAGTATACTGTTTACGCACATACCTCAAATAATTTTGTTTTTTGGTGAACAGGAAATGAACTTGGGGCAAGAACTTTGTAAAACTCGAGTGTTTGCTATTTCCAACAGTACAGTATTCACACACATACCTCAAATAACCTAATAGTTATGATGTCCTTAAATAGGATGATTCATTTTGATACACTCTGTAGATCAGGTGTGCGCCATATATCAGAGGCTGCTCCTCAGGTAGGTGACTAAGTGTGGGATGCACACAAGTGTTGCTTAGATTAGGTAACTCCCCATTCAATCACAATGATAGCTGTAGGAAATTGAGAAGCATCAGTGTATGATCGAAAGTAGTACCCCTCATAGGTGAGAATATTGTAATCCTAATGGTAAACTTCTGAAGCATTCACACAAAGTGCCAGAGTTTGAATCACTTATGAAAAGCAATGAAGTTCACATAATACTAGGTACAGAAAGCTGGTTAAAACCTGAAATTGATAGACAGTGAGATTTTTGGGTAAAATCTTAAGTGTGTGTTGAAAGGACAGGCAAATGGGAAATGGAGGTGGTGTATTTGTCACCATAGACATGAAAGTCAAATTCACTGAGTTAGAAGTTGAAGCAGCTTGTGAAATTGTTTGGGTGGTCTCACAATGATAACTGGATCCTTCTGTTGCCCACCAGACTCATCTCCTGATGTAACCTAGATGTTAGAGAAAACCTCAGTTCACCTGTACATAAGTTGCCCAATCATACTGTAATCACTGGTGGAGACTTAAATCATCCAACAATTAATTGGGAAAATTACAGTTTTGCTTGTGGTGGGGGTGATAAAGACATAATGTGAAACATTGATAAACACCTTCTCTCATAACTACCTAAAACAGATCATTCAGGACCTGACACGATAGAAATGCATTGGACTTAACAGCAACAAATAGGCCTGACTTCTTCAATGATCTCCACATTATGACTGGTATCAGTGGCCGTGATGTGATTATTACAACAATGATTACCAAAGTACAAAGGACAACTAGCACAAGCGGAAAGCTATAAATGTTCAGCAAACAGGTGTCATATCTTTATGGGGAACTTGAAACTTTCAGCACAGGGCAAGAGCACGTGTAAGAACTCTAGCTTAAATTTAAAAGAATAGTTGATCATGCACTGAATAGATATGTATCCAGCAGAACAGTTCATTAGGGTAGGGAAACTCCATGGTATACAGTCACTCTAAAAAACTTCTAAAGAAACAGAGATTACTGTATAACATGTGTAAAACAAAGCATAGGGCTGTACGTAGAGAGATGCTGAATGAAATGCATTTGGCTGTCAAAAGAACAAAGTGTAAAACCTTCAATGACTACCGTAGCAGAAAATTGTCAAGTGATCTTGCACTGAACCCAAAGAAATGCTGGTCATACATAAAGGCTGTTAGTGACACCAAAGCTGATGCCTAGACCGTAGTGAATGAGACAGGAACTGAAACTGAGGTTAGCAAAGCAAAAGCTGAAATGCTTAACTCTATTTTCAAGTGTACCTTCACAAAGGAAAACTCAGGAGAATTGCCTCAATTTAATCCTCATACCACTGAAAATGTGAATGGAACAAGTATTAGTGACAATGGTGTTGAGGAACATCTGAAATTGTTAGAATTTAATGAAGCTATCAGGTTCACTATTGGATTTGTGGCTGAGCTTGCTGCTCTTCCAACTATAATCTATCATAGAGTGCTCAAATGAAAAACCATGCCCAGTTCTTGGAAAAAGGTACAGGTCACTCTTATCTACAAGAAAGGTAGTAGAAGTGACCCACAAAACTTCTGTCCAATATCTTTGACATCAATTTACTGTAGAATCTTAGAACATATTCTGAGCTCAAACAAAAGGTATCTTGAAGGGAAGGACTTTCTCAGTGTCAACCAGCATGAATTTCAAAAATATTGATCATGAGGACCCCAACATCTTACTTTTCTCACATGACATACTGAAGGCTTAGGATCAAAGCAAGCAGATAGATATTGCTATTTCTTGATTTCCAAAACTTGCAACTCTGTACCACACCTATGCTTATTTTAGAAGTACGATCATATGGGGTATCAAGTGAAATTTGTGATGGGGACTTGTTGGTAGGGAGGACACAGCATGTTATCTCGGATGGAGAGTCATTGTCAGATGTGAAAGTAACTTTGGGTGTGCCCCAGGGAGGTATATTGGGACCCTTGCTGTTCATATTGTATAGTAATGATTAGATGTAGATGTAGAAAGGATTAATTATCTAGGACAAACAGACAATAACTCACATGCCAGCTATCTAAATCAGAATCTACATCTATACTCTGCAAATCACCTTGAGGTGCATGACAGACAGTTTGTTCCATTGTACCAGTTAATAGGGCTTCTTCCTGTTCCATTCACATATGAAGTGTGGGAAGAATGATTGTTTGAATGCCTCTGTTTGTGCAGTAATTATTCTAATTTCATTCTCACATTCCCTATGTGACCGATACATATGGGGCTGTAGTATTTTGCTAGAGTAATCATTTAAAAATGGTTCTTGAAACTTTGTTAATAGAATTTCTCAGGATAAGAGTATGTCTGTCTTCAGGAGTCTTCCAGTTCACTTCATTCGGTATCTTAGTGCCACTCTCCCAAGGATTAAACAAATCTGTGAACATTCATGCTCCCCTTGTCTGCATATGTTCAACATTCCATGTTAGTCCTATTTGAGAAGTACTCTAGAACCAGATGCATGACTGATTTATAAGCAGTCTCCTTTGTAGACTGATTGCACTTCCCAGTATTCAACCAAGAAACTGAGGTGTACCACCTTCTTTACCTGTGACTGAACCTACGTGATCATTCCATTTCATATCTCTACAAAGCATTACACCCAGGTATTTTTATGTGTTGGCTGATTCCAACAGCGACTCATTAATGTTATAGTCATAGGATACTACATTTTTCCATTTTGTGAAGTGCAAAATTTCACATTTCTGAATAGTATTGTGGGCCAGGTGTATTCAAAGTGGGAGGGATCTTATAAAATGGGAATGTGTGTCTGTGTGTATGCGGATGGATATGTGTGTGTGTGCGAGTGTATACCTGTCCTTTTTTCCCCCTAAGGTAAGTCTTTCCGCTCCCGGGATTGGAATGACTCCTTACCCTCTCCCTTAAAACCCAAATCCTTTCGTCTTTCCCTCTCCTTCCCTCTTTCCTGACGAGGCAACCGTTGGTTGCGAAAGCTAGAATTTTGTGTGTTTGTTTGTGTTTGTTTGTGTGTCTATCGACCTGCCAGTGCTTTTGTTTGGTAAGTCTCATCATCTTTCTTCTTAGATATATTTTTTCCATGTGGAATGTTTCCCTCTATTTTTTATATATATATATATATATATATTTTTTTTTATATATGAAATCCCCAAACCACCTTCCCTACCCTCTGGCTCCTACCCCTGTAACCGCCCCCGGTGTAAAACCTGTCCCATGCACCCTCCCACCACCACCTATTCCAGTCCTGTAACCCGGAAGGTGTACACGATCAAAGGCAGAGCCACGTGTGAAAGCACCCACGTGATTTACCAACTGACCTGCCTACACTGTGAAGTGTTCTATGTGGGAATGACCAGCAACAAACTGTCAATTCGCATGAATGGACACAGGCAGACAGTGTTTGTTGGTAATGAGGATCACCCTGTGGCTAAACATGCCTTGGTGCACGGCCAGCACATCTTCGCACAGTGTTACACCGTCTGGGTTATCTGGATACTTCCCACTAACACCAACCTGTCAGAACTCCGGATATGGGAACTTGCCCTTCAGCATATCCTCTCTTCTCGCTATCCGCCAGGCCTCAATCTCCGCTAATTTCTAATTTCAATCTGCCGCCGCTCATACCTCACCTGTCTTTCAACATCATCTTTGCCTCTGTACTTCTGTCCCGACGGACATCTCTGCCCAAACTCTTTGCCTTTACAAATGTCTGCTTGTGTCTGTGTATGTGTGGATGGATATGTGTGTGTGTGTGCGAGTGTAAACCTGTCCTTTTTTCCCCCTAAGGTAAGTCTTTCCGCTCCCGGGATTGGAATGACTCCTTACCCTCTCCCTTAAAACCCAAACCTTTTGTCTTTCCTTCTCCTTCCCTCTTTCCTGACGAGGCAACCGTTGGTTGCGAAAGCTAGAATTTTGTGTGTATGTTTGTGTTTGTTTGTGTGTCTATCGACCTGCCAGCGCTTTTGTTTGGTAAGTCTCATCATCTTTCTTTATATATATATATATATATATATATATATATATAACTCAGTAGTTGAAAGGTTTGCTCATATTCTTTTTGGTGCTGTCCTTTAAATGGACACCATTGAATAGTGGCAAGAATAGGGGTTCAGACTTCAATATTTAGAAAATATACTCAGCTTTTAAATTTACATACTTCTGATCGCCCCTCTTCTGCTCACGCAAATTCTTCTTGTTGGCTTTGATCCTCTTGAAGCAGTATTCTCGGTGCAGGCGGAATGATGAGCAGATGCGGTTATAAATGAACTTCATCTTGCTAATAACTTTTATAACACAACATGTCTTTAATG
Organism: Schistocerca cancellata; assembly: GCF_023864275.1. Lineage (NCBI taxonomy): Eukaryota > Metazoa > Arthropoda > Insecta > Orthoptera > Acrididae > Schistocerca > Schistocerca cancellata. The sequence continues at coordinate 145,262,844 of NC_064630.1, read as the reverse complement.
TCCTGTTAGAATACACATTTTTGAACAATATTAATGCTGTGGAATTTGTAAGACATCCACCCACTACCACTTATAGAGACAAAAAGGTGAATACATAGAAATTAATCAGTTGAAGAGTGTATATCACTGGTACAAAATAACTTATTTTTTTATATATATGATTAAAAATTGCTGCTGAAATAATTTTAAAAACTGGAAAGAGTCTTTGAAAGAAATTGGAAAGTACACTCTTGTGACTCGCCGATCATTCAGAGCGCCGCCGCGTAATTACGCTTGTCCTCTACATGCAGTGCTGTCTGCCAGCCATGCAGCAGCTGCGCCACCTAAGCGGCCAGCCGAGCAGTGGCTGCTGGACTGGGACTCAGTGCTCATTCGAATGCTAACGTGTATACATGTCTTGCTTCTCAACTTACTCTGTGACTTATATGTATTGTGTCGTTCTGAAATATATGTGTTAAACTTGATGTTATAGCAATTGGTGATGAGGTAGTGGATTTTTCCTTTTCACTGTTGGCCCACAGGGTTCCATGGCTACTGTCGAGCAACTATTGCAAAATCTCCTTGAACAGCAAACGCTTCTAACAGCTGTGATTTGCGATTTCATTGCAGCGTCAAATGCGGGGTGTTTCTCATCGTTGGTTATACCTCCTTTTCCTCCTTACGACAAGACAGCGGAAGACTGGTCTGATTATGAAAAACATCTTCGACAGCACTTCTTGGCATTTCATGTCACGGACAAACAACCATGTAAGTCTCTGTTCCTTTCCTGGATTTCACCTCAAATGTATTGGTTGTTGTTACAATTGGCTCCTTTGAAGGATCCTGCATCTTCGTTCTTTGCTGAAATGTGCTCACTTCTGTCTGTCTATTTTCAAAAGCAAACGCGTGTGGTAGCCTCTCATGTTGCCTTTTATCGTTGTCAAAAACAGCCACATCAATCCTATCGCGCTTGGGCTGGTGAAATTCACAGCCTCAGTCGAAAGTGTCAATTTGTTACTGACGTTCACAAAGAATCCTATGCAGATTCCATGGTACGGGATGCTATTATCCGGTCAGCGCCCAACAAAGAAGTTCGGCAATGTGCCCTTCAGTTGGCGAATCCGACTCTAGATGAAGTTCTCTCCATTGCGCAGTCTTCTGAAATTTCTCGCGCCGCTGGGGCGTAAATAGAGGTGTGGGGTGATGTCAGGGAAATACAACTTCTGTGCGCTGTGGACGATGCATGCGACGCTCCCACGCGCAGCCTCGGCATAGCTGTAAACAACCCGCTAAGAAACTGCAGCAAAACCCCCGGCAACTTCCTTCATGTCCGCGGTGTTTTACGAAACATTCACACGAGGATTGTCCCCAACATTGGGCTGTGTGTCACAATTGCAAAAAGAAAGGTCATGTGTCTTCCGTTTGCAAATCTGACCGCATACATGATGTTCATGAACATAACACTGATTCTGATTCTGTGTTGTCTGTCAATTGCACTTCTTCTCTTTCAGGGAAGTTATTCCTCACTCTCCAAATCCTTGGTCAAGATGTTCGCATGCAAATGGATACCAGTTCTGCTGCCACTATAATTAATTCTCAGACATATCTGCAGTTGGGTTCTCAACTCCTGTCACCTGTCACTCGGCAATTACGGACGTACAATAAACAGAAGATTTCTCTCTTGGGACAGTTTAATGCTGAGGTATCTTACAAATCCGTCGTTCGCACTGTTCCCATATTTGTGGTAGACCAGAGCAACGCAGAAAATCTTTTTGGTTTCGATACCTTTCGCGTTTTTGGGTTCTCCATAGATGATGCTGTCAATATTGTCTCTGATGGTATTCCTTATGCTCAACTGGATTCCTTGTCGATGACATTTTCGTCCCTTTTTTCTCCTGTGTTAGGCTGTGCAAACGACTATGAAGCTCATATCACGCTCAAACACACTGCTCGGCCTAAGTTTTTTCGGGCTCGGCCCATTCCTGTGGCCCTTTGTGATCAGGTAAAACGGGAGTTGGATTGTCTCACTACTTCAGGGGTCTTACTTCCTGTCACTTCTAGTGAGTGGTCCTCTCCTGTCATTGTCGTTGCTAAGCCAAATGGTGATATTCGTCTCAGTAGCGATTTCAAAGCCACTGTAAATGCTCAATGCCTCATCGACACTTACCCTATGCCCTGTCCTGAAGAACTGTTCACTAAACTTGCTGGAGGCCAGTGTTTTTCTAAAATTGATCTGTCAGAAGCTTATCATCAACTTACTCTCGACACTGCTTCCCGGCAGTTTCTGGTCCTTAACATGCCTTTCGGCCTCTATCAATACCAATGCTTGCCATTCGGGGTTGCTAGTGCCCCTGCTCTCTTTCAGCGATTCTTGGAACAATTATTGCTCCCTGTCCCTGGGTGTATCAATTACATGGACGACATTGTTGTCACTGGCTCCACCACTGAAGAACATCTTCAAAATCTCTGCACACTTTTTCATGTCTTACAGACTGCCGGTCTTAAGTGTAATCTTCAGAAATCACAATTTTTTCAGGCATCTATCACGTACTTGGGGTTTCAACTCTCTCGGGATGGTATTCGTCCGCTTCAACACACTGTTGCTGCGATCGATGCCCTTCCTCACCCTACATCTGTTAATGAACTGCAGGCCTTCTTTGGGAAAATAGGATACTATCACGAGTTTTTACCGTCTGCGGCTTCAGTGGCTCAGCCGCTGCATCGCCTGTTGCATAAAAGCGTGCCTTTTCACTGGTCTGCGTCATGAGAAGTGGCTTTCCAGAAATTGAAGACTATGCTGAAACAGGCCCCGTGCCTGGCTACTTATCGACTTGGCCAACATCTTGTTCTTGCCACAGACACCTCTCAATACGGGGTCAGTGCAGTCCTTGCGCACCGTTTTTCTGACGGTTCGGAACAACCCATTGCTTATGCCTCCAAAACGCTCACGGATGCCCAACAAAAATATTCTCAAATTGAGAAAGAAGCTTTGGCCATTATTTATGTTCTTCATAAGTTTGGTGTTTTTCTCTATGGCTCAAAATTTCATCTTGTTATGGATCACAAACCACTTGTTTCCTTGTTTCATCCATCAACGTCACTTCCCGACAAGGCTGCACACCGCCTCCAGCATTGGGCTCTTTACTTGTCTCGTTTCAATTATGTGATTCATTTCTGTCCAATGGCTCAACATGCAAATGCTGATGCTCTGTCTCACCTTCCCATGGGTCCTGATCAGGCATTCGATAGGGACGAACTTTTGTGTCTCCAACTGGATGTTGCCGAGCAGCGGATTGTGGACGGGTTCCCCATCACTGGGGACAGGCTGGCAGCTGCTACGGGTTCTGACCCTACCCTCTCCCGGGTTTTACGCTGTATTTAGAAGGGTTGGCCAGATCGCCCATCTACTAAGACTTCTGATCCGTTGCAGAACTACTACGCTTTGAGCTACCGCCTCACGGCTAGGGATGGTGTTATCCTCCTCTCCACTGACAATACTTCGCCACGTGTTGTGGTACCTGCATCTTTGCGTGCTTTGGTCTTGCGCCTCCTGCACTAAGGGCACTGGGGTGTGTCTCGCACAAAATCTCTGGCGCGCCGTCATGTGTACTGGCCTGGCATCGACTCTGAAATAGCACACATGGTCGCTGCCTGCGGCCCTTGTGCATCACAGGCCACTGCCCCGAAGTCATCTTTGTCACTGTGGCCTTAGCCTGAGAAGCCCTGGGAGCACATTCATGCTGACTTTACGGGACCCTTTTTAGGTACTTATTGGCTCCTCGTAATTGATGCCTACTCTAACTTTCCTTTCATTGTCCATTGCACGTCGCCTACCACCGCGGCAACCACGAATGCTCTCGCCCGCATTTTCTCTTTGGAAGGCCTCCCCTCTACTCTTGTTACCGATAATGGTCCGCAATTTGCCTCTTCCGAATTTGCGGATTTTTGTGCTTGTCACGGCGTTATGCATGTCACGGCCCCGCCATTCCATCCACAATCCAACGGTGAGACTGAACGACTGGTCCGCACATTTAAGGCTCAGATGCGGAAACTTCAGACTTCTTCTGCTGCTGATGATGCGCTTCTCCAGTTTCTGGCGTCTTACCGTTTCACCCCCATGGGTGACCACAGCCCGGCTGAGCTCTTAGATGGCTGACAGCCCCGTACGCTACTTCATGTTCTGTGGCCTTCCACCTCAAGGCCGCGGGTGCCTTCACTTGGCCGATTCACCGCCGACGACCTCGTCTGGGTACGGGGATATGGCAGGCGGCCAAAATGGAGCCCGGGCTGTATCTTAAGACACCGTGGCAGACGCCTGTATGAAATCCAGACAAACACAGTTGTTGCAGTGCGTCATTCGGACCAGCTTCGGCCTCGTGTGCCAGCAACGCCTGTTCCGAATGCCACTACACCACCTTTGGCTCTACCTGACGCTCGGGATCTTGGCATCTCTCAATACTCACAACGCAGCCCTCTCACCATCATCGCGATGCCGGCACAAGAACGGACGCCACCAGGAGACGTGCCCATGCAGGAACTGGGTGACCATCCTCTGTCAGAGCAAATCTACTCGCCTCCTCCTCCAACGCGCGCCGACACATCGCCCATGTCTCCTGTCATATCAACTGGACTTGCCGCAATGGGCAGTTTGGTGCATGGGGCCCCAGCAGATTCGACCTCTGCATCTCCTGTCATCTCGACCCGTTATCATCGGGGACACTTCCGTCCATATGGGAAGCCTCTTCCTCAAGACTTTACGGCAAGTCAAACAACGCCTATAGACCTTAGCCATCTCCAGGACACCTCCATCAAGACCAGTGCAACAATTTCAAAGGGGGAAAAGTGTTGTGACTCGCCGATCATTCAAAGCGCCGCCGCGCAATTACGCGCGTCCTCTACGTGCGGTGCTGTCTGCCAGCCATGCAGCAACTGCGCCACCTAAGTGGCCAGCCGAGCAGTGGCTGCTAGACTGGGACTCAGTGCTCATTCGAATGCTAATGTGTACACATGTCTTGCTTGTCAACTTACTCTGTGACTTATATGTGTTGTGTCGTTCTGAAATATATGTGTTAAACTTGACGTTATAACATACACATATCCTGAGTGAAATATAACTGGCACTAATGTCAACAGACCTTCAATATTCAATACATATATTCAGCTTTTAAATTTCCATACTACAGTTTCTTGTTACCAAAATTGTACACAGAGCTTGGTATGACAATACTGGTTCTGGATCACCCCTCCTCTGCTCATGCAAATTGTTCTTGTTTGCATTTTATCCTCTTGATGCAGGATTCTTGGCGCAGGCGGAATGATGAACAGACTGTATAATGTCCTGTTAGAATACACATTTTTGAACAATATTAATGCTGTGTAATTTGTAAAACATCCACCAGCTACCACTTATAGAGACAAAAGGTGAATGTATAGAAATTAATCAGTTGAAGAGTGTATTTCTACTTGTTTTGTGTGTGACCCTGGGAATTTAACAACACTATTTCTGAACATTTAGAGCAACTTGCCATCCTTGCACCACGTTGAAATCTTATCAAAATCTCACTGAATATTTATGAAGCTTCTTGCAGATAGTACTTCATTACAGATAACTGCATCATCTGCAAAAAGCCTGCTTTTACTATTAATAGTGCCTGCAAGGTCATTAATATACAATGACAACAAGAGTCCAAACACGCTTCCCTGGGGCACACCCAAAGCTACTTCTACGTCTCATGATGACTCTCCATCCAAGGTAACATGTTGTGTGCTCTCTACCAACAAGTCCTCAGTCTAGTCACAAATGTCCTTGATACCCCCATATGATCATATTTTTGACAATAAGCAGAGGTGTGGTACTGAGTCTATACTTCTCAGAAATCGAAAAATACAGCATCTACGTGGTTGCTTTGATCCAAAGCTTTCAGCACGTCATGTGAGAAAAGTGCGAGTTGGGTTTTGTAATCCATGCAGGCTGACATTGAGCGTAGCATTCGGTTCAAGATACTCATTATGTCTGAGCTCTGAGTAGTATGTCCTAAGATTCTATGACATATCAATGTCAAGGGTATTGGACAGTAGTTTTGAGGATCACTTGTATTACCCTTCTTGTAGACACACATGACCCATGCCTTTTTCGAAGGACTGGGCACGGTTTTTCATTCGAGCAATCTGTGATAGATTATAGATAGAAGAAGGGCTAACTCAGCCACAAATTCAGTATAGAATATGACAGCGATTCCATCGGAGATTGGAGCATTGTTCAGTTTTAACAATTACAACTGTTTCTCAACACTACTGACAATGCTTACTCCACTCGTCTTTCCAGTGGTATGAGGATTATACTGGGGCAATTCTCCTGGGTTTTCCTTTGTCAAGGTACACTTGAAAATATATTTAAGCATTTCAGCTTTTGCTTTGCTAACCTCAGTTTCAGTTCCTGTCTCATTCACTAGGGACTGGGCACCAACTTTCTTGTCCTTTACATATGACCAGAATCAGAGAAAGGATTTAGTACTGTTTCACAGGATGTCTTATCACACCCACCACCAACAAACCTGTGATTTTCCCAGTTCCTTGTTGGATGATTAAAGTCTTCACCAATGATTACAGTGTGAGTGGGGAACTTAACGTACACGTTTTTCGTTACATCATGAGATGATTCTGATGGGCAATAGAAGGATCCAGTAACCATTTTATGGCCATCCCTGATACTGAATCTTGTCCAAACAATCTCACATGCAGCTTCAATTTCTACCACACTGTATTTGAGTTTCCTGTCTACTGCAACAAATACACCACCTCCAATTCCCATTTCCTTTTCCTTTTGATACACACTTAAATTTTCCCCAAAAATCTCACTGCTATCACTTTCAGGTTTCAATCAGCTTTCTGTACCTATTATTATGTGAGCTTTATTGCTTTACATGAGCACTTCAAACTCTGGCATTTTGTTGCAAATACTTTGGCAGTTTACCATTAGGATTTTACTACTGTTTCTTGTGGAAGGCATTTCTCTGATCTTACACTGATACTTCTGGGTTTACTATAGCTATCATCATCTGGATTGAGTGGAGAGTCGCCTAATCTAAAAAACCCATGTGTGCACCCCACACACAGTCAGCTACATGAGTTGTGGCCTCTGATGTGTGGTGCATACCTGATCTATTTAGGGGAACCATACAGTTCTTAACCCTAAGGCACAAGTCCAGGAAGTCACAGTCTAGCTTGTCACAGAACCTACGAAGTCTCTGATTCATACCTTCCACTCAGGACCAAAGGGCCAAAGTCAGTTCTGAGGACAATGCTGCAAATTGTGAGATTTGTTGAAACTCCACATGCAAGGCTGGTCTTCTCAACCTTGTCTGCCAATCGCTGGAATGACCCAAGAATGACCTTGGAGCCCAGATGACAGGCATCATGTGCTCCAATAAGTGCCACAATCTACAGTTGGTTACACCCAATTCCCTCAGTGGCTGCCGGAATAGCCTCTTCAGCATGTTGAATGAGGCCCCCAGGCATACACACTGAGTGCACCTGGTATCCTTTCCTGTCTCTTGCTGCCATTACCCTAAGGAGTACCATCATGTGCCATATGTTTGAACTGCTGATGACTAACAGACCATTATTTTTTTGTTTACCTGCTCATGACAACAGACAAAATAGATTTCCCCAAACAGGGGAAGTGCATCCACTGGTTCAGTTTCAGTGAAAGACAGCACCTAAAACTTGTTGGTGAGGGGGATCAATACAACACTCGTCTTCCCAGGTCCCCGTCCACCCTGCTTAGGTTGTTTTGATCTACCGTTGACACACCACTTGCAGTCAAGAGGACCGGTAATGGATACTGTAGATACTGTACTTTCTGCAGAGGAGACAGGATCCACAGGAGAGGATTATACTTGGGGTACCTCTCATAAAGGTATCACAGGTACACAACTCTCGGGAGCTATTCCAACATGCTGATTTGCAGCAGCTGCCGATCATTTAACAATAGTCAGTGTGGTTTCCAACAGTTTATGAATAGGAACATCCATCTTATTTGTTAAAGCTCAGTTTACATTAAGGCAGTGCCTGGTTTGAATTAAAGAAAAAATTTGAAATTAATTAGTATGTTACAGACTTTTACTAATTTGTTTCCTAAAATAATATTGAAACAAGATGTAATTTCCTTAGGTTTTGGTTACACCTGACTTAATTTCTCAAAGTTATGCCCAAGTAAACCTAATTATGTGTAATTGTGTAATACTCAATTGTAATATCTCTGAAAAGCTACAAATGCACTTTTGAAATGAGTAGAATCTATTCAGTTTCAAGTTTACTGTTCAGCATTTCTGATACTTAATTCATGTCAGTACATCAAGTGATTGTCTTTTTTCATTTAGCAAACTCCTGACAATACCTAGGGTAATGAACTAACAACCTCACAACAGCCAACTCAGAATTACCGAAGTTCACTAATATGTCACTAAATACTGAGGTGCCATAAATGTATTAATATCTTCCCTTGTGAAATTCAAGTTATTTAGCAAATTGTGAAGTATTCTCTTTTTCTTACAGCAGTATCAGTATTTTTTAAATCACTTTACTCTGTATCAGTTTTCTAACAATTTGTGATGACTTATTTTAGGTGCATATTCACCAAAAAATTTAATTCTATTTTAATATAGAAATATATTTAAAAAGAAAGATGATGAGACTTACCAAACAAAAGCGCTGGCAGGTCGATAGACACACAAACAAGCACAAACATACACACAAAATTCTAGCTTTCGCAACCAACGGTTGCCTTGTCAGGAAAGAGGGAAGGAGAAGGAAAGACAAAAGGATATGGGTTTTAAGGGAGAGGGTAAGGAGTCATTCCAATCCCGGGAGCGGAAAGACTTACCTTAGGGGGAAAAAAGGACAGGTATACACTCGTACACACACACATATCCATCCACACATACACAGACACAAGCAGACATTTTTAAAGGCAAGGAGTTTGGACCATCTTTCTTTTTAAATATATTTTTCCCACGTGGAATGTTTCCCTCTATTATATTAATATAGAAATAAATAAATGTTTTAGTTTTTCGGCTCAGCTTTTTGAACTGTGTTGTCATTATTTTCAAGTTGAAATGCCTACATACCTCTATAAGCCTTTCTCCATTTTTTGAAGTTCTTTTGTGACCTGGGAAGAGGCCTACTGTTCCATGGTATTTTTTTTCCCTTCCTATTTGTGCGTTAAAATCGCCTACTAACATTTTTATGTTCTTCTTTGAGCATCTATCCAGTTCCATTTCAAGTATCTCCCAAAATTCTTCAACTTTCTCCGGGTTATTTTTGTTGTCCTGGTTTATGGGTGCATGGAGATCACCAAATCCACTTCTCGGAGAATTCCAAATTGACCATGTGGCTATCTCACTTCATTGTCAAGAAGAAATTCAAAACACTAAAGTGCTGAAAAGCCTTGATGTTGATTCAGACCACTATTTGACTACGATTAAATTCAGACCACTCCCATTTCGAAAAGAGAAGAAAACCTTTTACAAAATTCCAAAATATAGCACAGAAACTTTAAAAAATGAAGAAATTAAACAACGGTTTCAAAGAGCATTGCACAAAGATAGCGATGGCATATCCACAATAAATAAGGAAGCGGGATGGGAGGAGATCAAAAACGAAATAGTTGAAATAGCAAAAGAAAATTGTCTCGTGAAAAGAGTAAGAAGACATCCATGGTGGGACAATGAATGTGATGAGAACCTAGAGAAGAGACAGAAATTGTGGCAGAAATGGAACTCCACAAAAGATCCTCAAGATCTTGACAATTTTAAAATCCAGAGAAGAGAAACAGCTAAGCTTTTCCGTAATAAAAAAAGAAGACAATTTCAGGATAACCTAGAACAGATTGAGGAAGACTTTAAAAGAAATAATTCTAGAGATTTCTACAAAACTTTTGGAAAACAGCTAACCAAATACCAATCCCCAAATTTATGTTTTAAAGATGAAGAGAACAAGCTAGGTTTGACAAACAAGACTAATTGTGAAATATTAGCAAAATATTTCGAGAATCTACTAAATTGTGAACCACCCAAAGATAAAATGAGTTTTGAAAACCACCGAAATACTAATACCGAGTCAAAACCTCCAGACGCGGAAGAAATAAAACACATAATACACAGTCTAAAAAACAATAAAGCCCCAGGTGAAGACTCCATAGTACCAGAAATCCTAAAAATAATGGATACCAACCTCCCACAAGTTTTGGAACATATGTTTAAGAAGATCTGGGACGAAGAAAGAATTCCTGAAGACTGGCAGTGTGCCCTGATACACCCACTACACAAAAAGGGGGACAAGATGAATGTTAATAATTATAGAGGGATCTCGCTACTACCAGTAGGATACAAAATTTTGTCAAGGAAATTACTTCAAATCGTGGAGCCAGTTCTGGATAAAAAAATAGGTGAATATCAAGCAGGTTTTAGACAAGGTAGATCCTGTGTTGAACAAATATTTAACCTGAAAACACTAATTCGTTACAGAATCTCAAGAGGCCAGAGATTTGCAATAGTATTTGTAGATTTCAAAAAAGCATACGACTCGGTAGATAGAGAAACATTACTGAAAGTATTGGAAGAATTTGGGGTCGATAAGAAAACAATTCAAATTATCAAACAGACGCTAACAAACAGTAAGGCCAAAGTTAAATTTATGGGTGAAATTTCAAGGAAGTTCGAAATTAAAACAGGTGTTAGACAAGGTGATGGTTTATCCCCAATCCTCTTCAACTGCGTACTGGAAAAGATATTGAGAATATGGAAAGAAGAACTCAAAGGCACCAAGAATGACATCAGAATTGGAACAAAAAAAGAAAAAATAGAAGTGGACTGTTTAGCTTTTGCAGACGATCTGGCAATAATTACAGAAAACGAAGAAATAGCTCAGAACTACTTGGAGAAACTACAAGAAGTTTCGGCCAGAGCTGGACTGCAGATTTCATTTGAAAAAACCGTGTATATGTCTAATCATAGAAATAACAAGAAAAATCTTATTACTAAATACGGCAATATTAAGAGAGTAGAAAAATTTAAGTATTTAGGTGAAATAATTCAAGTGAATGGTTTAGACAAGAGTGCAAACCAGGCGAGAGCAAGGAAAATGGAATTTGCTTTTCAAAAAACCAAAGACATATATAACAAAAAAAAACATTTCGATTCAAGCTAAATTAAGACATTATAAAACTGTCATTAGACCAGAATGCCTGTATGCATCGGAGTGCCTAACTCTTAACAAAAAGGGGGAAATAGAAAACATGGAAAAGAAAGAAAGGAAAATTTTGAGAAAAATATTAGGACCGAGAAAGATTGGAGAAGAGTACAACCTAAAGAGTAATAAGGAAATATACAAAACTATTGAGAAAGTGAGTGAGGCAATGCGTAAACGCAGACTAACGTTTTATGGTCACCTGTCGAGGATGGATGGAAACAGACTAACAAGAAAAGTGTTTGAACATAGTAACAGGAACGAAAAAACCAACAATAAATGGATACAGATGGTGAAAAAGGATTTGGCCTATTTTAATGTCACCCGTGAGTCAATCAGGGACAGGGAAAAGTTTAGACAAATAGTGAACGAAATTAAGTGTTTTCCAGAAGAAACGAAACTAAAGAATAATAACAGGAAATGGTCGGAAGAGCGGAGGAGGAACCACTCGAAAATGATGAGGAAATATTGGGAAGAGAGAAAAAAAAGATCAAAAAGCCGGGCAAATGAATTGTTGAACGTGGTCCAAAGATGGCCGAAATCGAAAGAAGAAGAAGAAGAAGAAATAAATAAATAAGAACTCAAATTTTCTTTTGGCTTCCAATTTTCTCTTCTTACTTTTCTTTTTCTTTTCAGCCCTTTATTGATTTCTTATTTTCTTTAGATACAGCTTACAGAAATAACAGCTTTATGAGAGTTTCAAACGTTTAAGTTATCCCCAAATGTACTCAATGACCCTACCTATTCAAAGTCACAGTTAGTACTGAAGATATGACACTCCTCATAAAGTTGAATAAAGCTCCAGAAAATGCTTTTCTGGTCAGTCAGGGGTCAATAATCATAAATTCTCTCAAGAATGCCTTGTGTCACAGGACTTTTAGAAAATAGCTTGGAATTCACCTAAAGCACCACTAAAAAATCCATAAAATAGGGAAAGGGTACAGCATAAAATATCACCAATGCTACTCAGTGCACCTATTCACAGCAACAATAATCCAAATCATAAAATGGATAGGCTCAGTTACCTTAGAGCACTTGGAGCAGTTCTCACCTCCCAAGCAATCAAAATTATATATTGGTCAATGCTCCAAAATCATAAAATTCCACAGCAAATTCAGTACTGCCTCCACCACTCACAGACATCTGTGTTCCATTGTTTAATGTCATATATTGAATAAAATTAAACCAAGCCCAAAATTATGTACACCTGGACTTACAAAACTATCCACATGTCTTTAACGGCTGTGGACAAGGTCATCAACTACTAAAAAGGACCTAATGAATGTTAGTTGTGTTCAGATCAAATTTTTGACTCACCTTCTGTTCATTTACTTCTGACTTGTGGTGTAGCATCGATCTTCTAATCAGGTAAATATAAGATGCTACCCACAGACAATAATCCAGATACGGTGGTGGAGACAAACAGCCACTATATAAGTAGATGTAAAACCCATTAGTGGACTTTAAAAAAAAAAAAAAACCAGTGCTATCTATCCTTATAATAATAAATGAAATTATGAACAAAGACATTGGTCACTATTGTGATGGCCAGCTGATTCCCATTTGCTGCTCTTTGGTATTACCCTGGGTAGTTTAGAGGAGAAGGTAGCTTCAGCTTGCAGCAGCCACCCAGATTATTCACTCTAAATCTGTAACAATGATTTACATACAAACATTTGTACAACATTATCATACAACTTGATAAACACACACTGTAAAAAAATTGACCTAAATTATAGAAAGGAAAAACCAACAGAGAAACCATGATCAATCAATGAAAAATATTTTGGTGCACCACAACAAGTTGGTCTCTTAGTAATTAATCCACTCCTGTTCTGCACAACAGGTCCATCAGACCATGCAGGTTTTTGCCTGTGAACCACTTGGCGGTCCCACCTAAGGTGGGTGGTACTCGTTTCCACTCTTATCAATAGCACATCTACCTTCTACTTATTGACCTTTGATTCTTGTTATTCATTAGAGTATGTAATGATCTTCATCTTCCTGACCATTTCATCCAATTCCAGTCAGGAAATGGGCCTTTTCATGAAGAACATTCACAACATATCACTGTGTAATCATCTCATGTGTGTTATTAGTAATATTTAATTCCAAGTAGTGTAAACACAACACATGAACACAGTGTTTAATATTCTTCATGTACTCAGCTAAGGATTTTTTTTCATCTTTACCTGCATATAGTGAACAGGGATCAACTCTTGAAACATGAGCCAATATGAAATCTCTACAGACCTTAAGCTGAAATGCACAAGAACTTCCAGCCACTGACACTTTGCATGAACCACCAGAAACCAGTAGGTACAAGAACTGTTCATTGGCTGATCTCCAATGATTCCATTGTTTTTGCAGTATACCAAAACAGTGAAAATTTTTACACTTAGATATTCCTATTGCCTCCAGTAATCCAAGGGATGAGTGATATAACATAACAAATGTATCATTCAGAACACCCTTTTCCAAATGCAGCTAACTTCCGTGTTTAAACTTACCCTCTTCAGTTTCTGAAATGATGTCCTGAATTTACTGACTGTATTCTACTTAATGTATCACTAATATCTCACTGAGTGCCAGTGTTTGTGTATCATTCAGAACACCCTTTTCCAAATGCAGCAAACTTCCATGATTAAACTTTCTCTCTTCAGTTTCTGAAATGATGTCCTGAATTTACTGACTGTATTCTACTTAATGTATCACTAATATCTCATTGAGTGCCAGTGTTTGTTATTACAGCTGTCACAGCTGACAGTTTGCTCCTTTGCTATCCATGATGCATTACAATCATTTAACTAGTTTGTGCAGTGAGCAAACAGAGCACTCAAATGTTTAAATGGTAGGGAGGATGGCTCACACACTTCAACAGAAGAAACTACGGCAAGAGTTTCTACAATGCCTTTTCAATTGTAGAGTCTGCCTGCTCACCTCTTCTGCGTGTACTGTTGGCAGGATTACTGCTCCAATGCTTACATTAAGTTTCTGACACAGGGTAGTCAGAGACATTCACACATGGTTCTCAGCCTCTAATTTTTAACTCATATTCCAGTTCTAGGTTATTCAGGGAACATGCACTTGGTACTCCCTAGGCAGATATGCTGAAATGGAACATGGCAAACAGTATGCTTACACAAAATATACAGTCTAAGTCCCTTGAAAAATGTAAGGCTCACAGTATCCTCAACCAAATCGGCTAATGTTATGTTATGGAACAGGAAGGAAGTGGTAGACTGGATTGATTACATGCAATATATTTTACAATATTTGAAAAAGACCCTCTTCAAAGCTAATAATCAGATAATTTTTATCAAAAACAAAACTCTTCAACATGGTAACAGTTTTTCAATACAAAACTTATTCTGTGTTATTTAATAATATGCTTAACAATGAATCAAAACAATCAACAGAAATTCCCTTTGGCAAGAAATGATCCCTCATCAAATACAGGTTCTCTCCACAATATTAGCATTTGATCAAGGAGCACAGTTCAAATAACAAATGATAATATATCACTGTATCACCTGACATGATTTAACTAAATTAAACATTTCTTGGATGGAATGTTGCTAATAGCTACACTAGAACTGGTGACAACACCAGGCATAGACTGTGCAAGTCAGGAGTATGAGGGTTCAGACCCTCATCCGGCCATCCATGTTTAGGATTTACGTGATTTCCCTAAGTCACTTCAGGAAAATGCCAAGATGGTTCCTTTGCAAGGGCACAACCGATTTCTTTCACCATCCTTAACACAATTCGAGTTTGTACTCAATCTCTAATGACCTTGATGTCGATGGGACATTAAATGCAATCTTCCTTCTACCTTGCTTTCATGGTCAAGTCCTACTACATTTGCTAACACTTTCAATTTGACCACCACGTAGAAACCAGCATCTTTTGCCCATCCATATCTTCATCTGTATCTAGAGTAGGCAAAGCACTGTGAACAGCAAGACAGATGGTACATTCTCATTACTATAACCATTATTAGGGGCTTTCCCACTCCATTCACATATGGAGTGCAAGAAGAATGACTGTTTGAATTACTCCATGTGTACTGTAATTAATCTAGTCTTGTTCTTCTCATGATCCATTTGGGAATGAAATGTAGAGGGTTGTAATGTATTCATAGAGTCTGCACTAACAGCCGGTTCTGAAAATTTCGTAAGTAGGCTTTCTTGGAATAGTTTACGTCTGTCTTCAAGAGTTTCATATCAGCGCACACTCTGCTGCAGAGTGAAAATCTCATGCTGGTAACATCCCCCACGCTGTGGCTAAGCCATGTACCCATAATACCCTTTCTTCCAAGAGTGCTAGTTCTGCAAGGTTCACAGGAGAGCTTCTGTGAAGTTTGGAAGGTAGTAGATGAGATACTGGCAGAAGTAAAAGCTGTGAGGATGGGTCATGAGTTGTGCATAGGTACCATGGGTAGCTGAGTTGGTAGAGCACTCGTCCACCAGAGGCCAAGGTCCCGAGTTTGAGTCTTGGTCCAGCACAGTTTTAATCTGCCAGGAAGTTTCATATCAGCACACACTCCATTCTGGAAATATCCCTCAGGCTGTGGCAAAGCCATTTCTTCACAATATCCTTTCCTCCAGGAGTGCAAGTTCTGCAAGGTTCGCAGGAGAGCTTCTGTGAAGTTTGGAAGGTAGGAGATGAGGTACTGGTGGAATTAAAGCTGTGAGGATGGATTGTGAGACATACTTGGGTAGCTCAGTTGGAAGAGCACTTGCCCATGAAAGGCAAAGGTCCTGAGCTCAAATCTTGGTCCAGTACACAGTTTTAATCTGCCAGAAAGTTTCATATCAGTGCACACTCCACTACAGAGTGAAAAATTTCATTCTGGAAACCTGTGATCATTTGTGCTGCCCATCTATGTGTACATTCAATATCCCCTGTTAGTCCTATTTGGTGTGGGCTCCACACACTTGAGCAATATTTGAGTATGTGTCACACTAGTTACTTGTAAGCACTCTCCTTTGTAGATAGATTGCACTTTCCCAGTATTCTACAATGAACCAAAGTGTTCCACTTGCTCTACACACAACTGAGCCTATATGATCATTCCATTTCATATCCCTAAAAATCATTACATCCAGATATTTCAGGGTATATATGCTCTGGGACAACCAGGAAATCCAAGAAAAACCCAGGAATTTTTTTATCTGGGAGAAAACCTGGAAAAACCTGAGAATTTTTTAGAATTCTGGGAATTTTCCATGTTTTTGGTCTTCAGTTAAATTTTTGTAATTTTACCAGTAAGAACTGACAGTCTAACAAATAGTTTTACTGTATCCTGCTACTGTAGAATAATACTGCAGTAACAAAATGTAAATGAGAGAATAAAACCAAAATAAAATTTAAGCTGCAAAGGAAATGTGCCATTTACAACAACAAAGCACAGTGCACACACTAGTACCTGCCAAAAGCAAAATGTTTCAAATGATTTAGGACAAAGACTAAAGAATATTTCATAACAGCAAACTGCTTCTGATGAACATGACATCACAACTGTCTACGTTAAATTCCTTTTGAACAGTTGTCGGCAGGCTTGCATTGAGTTCCATATGAGAAATACCTTCTCCCATTTCTGGCTACTTGAAGTTTGGCTGCAGCAGTAGCAAGAAGCAATTATTCAACCCACAAAAAATTTTCTAGCACACCCAAGCTGCCAATTTCATGCATGTACAGAGCAGTCTTGGTTATAGTGGGCAGGGGAATAGTGAAATTGTGTTTATGTTTAGTGATTTTGCTGCACCCTCTCATTTACAGTTCACACAACAAATGAAAACATAAAGGATATCTGTGACTGGGAACTATCAAGTGAATTAAAATACATTCACATAATTACAGAAAGCTAAAATATGATATTAGATTCAGTTTTGTGATTTTATTTTACTTCCACATTTTTGGCAGTCAAGCATTAATCACATTGCAAAACAATGAATTTATTTTTGTTGGTTTGCTGAATAAATGGGGCTTTTATTAATCATTTCCACAGATTCAGAAAACTTATAAAAAACAAAGTGTTTCATTCCACACTATAGGCTAGTTTCAACTCTTCTCTGAACTTCAAGTGCACATTTTTATCTTCTAGCATGTATGGCATTATGCCATAATGAAGAACCAAAGATGAGACAATACAGTAGTGGTACTCCAAAAAAATCTGCATCTCAAAAAGTGCACTGCAAAGCTTAATATCAGGTTGGGGCCTGCTTCATTGTGAATCTGGACATATGAATGTGTCTTTTAAGCTGAATTATATATTTTAGTATGGTTTACCAAATTCCTATGCTCTTGGAGTAGCCTCTGATGTACTGTTTCTTTTATGACATCATGTTGTTTTTGTGGTCTTCAGTCCAGAGACTGGTTTTATGCAGCTGTCCTTGCTACTCTATCCTGAGCAAGCATCTTCATCTCTGAGTAACTACTGCAACCTACATCCTTCTGAATCTGCTTTGAGTATTCATCTCTTGGTCTCTCTCTATGATTTTTACCGTCCACACTTCCCTCTAGTACTAAATTGGTAATCACTTGATGCCTCAGAACGTGTCCTACCAACCAATTGCTTGTTTTAGTCAAGTTGTGCCACAAATTCTTCATCTCCTCAAGTCTGTTCATTACCATATCATTAGTTATGTGATCTACCCATCTAATCTACAGCATTCTTCTACAGCACCACATTTTGAAAGCTTCTATTCTCTTCTTGTCTAAACTATTTGTCATCTATGTTTGACTTCCATACATGACTACACTCCATACAAATACTCTCAGGAAAGACTTCCTGACAGTTAAATCTATACTCATTATTAACAAATTTCTCTTCTTCAGAAATGCTTTCCTTGCCATAGACAGTCAACATTTTATATCCTCTCTACTTCAACCATCATTTGTTATCATCAGTTTTTTTGCACCCCAAATAGCAAAACACATCTACTATTTTAAGTGTCTCATTGCCTAATCTAATTCCCTAAATCACCTGATTTAATTCAACTACGTTCAATTATCCTTGTTTTACCTTTGTTGATGTTCATCTTATATCCTCCTTTTAAGACATTGTCAATTCCCTTCAACTGCTCTTCCAAGTCCTTTGCTGTCTCTGACAGAATTACTATGTCATCGGCAAAAATCAGAGATTTCATTTCTTCTGCATGGATTTTAATTCCTACTCCATTTTTTCCTTTTGTTTCTTTTACTGCTTGCTCAAGACACAGATTGAATAACATCTGGGATAGGCTACAACCCTGTCTCACTTCCTTCTCAACCACTGCTTCCTTTTCATGCCCCTTGACTCCTTTAACTGTCTTCTTGTTTCTGTACAAATTGTAAACACCCTTTTGTTCCCTGTATTTGTCCCCTTCCATCTTCAGAATTGAAAGAGAGTGTTCTAGTCAAGATTTTCAAAAGCTTTCTCTAAATCTACAATTGCTTTAAATGTAGGTTTGATTTCCTTAACTATCTTCTAAGATAAGTCGTAGGGTCAGTATTGCCCACATGTTCCACCATTTCTACAGAATCCAAACTGATCTTTCCTGAGGGTGGTTTCTACAAGTATTTTTCATTCATCTGTAAAGAATTCATGATAGTATTTTGCAGCCGTGACTTATTAAACCGATAATTTTGTAGTTTTCACACCTGTCAACACCTGTTTTCTTTGGGATTGGAATTATTATATTCTTCTCTAACTCTGAGGGTATTTTACTGTACCTGTCTCATGCATCTTGCTCAACAGATGATAGAGTTTTGTCATGGCAGGCTCTCCCAAGGCTATCAGTATTTCTAATGGAATTTTGTCTACAACTGGGGCCTTGTTTCGACTTAGATCTTTCAAAGCTCTGTCAAATTCCTCATGCAGTACCATATCTCCCATTTCATCTTCATCTATGTCCTCTTCCATTTTGATAATATTGCACTCAAGTACATCACCCTTGTATAGACCCTCTATATACTCCTTCCACCTTTCTGCTTTCCCTTCTTTGCTTGCGACTGGTTTTCCATCTGAGCTCTTGATATTCATACAGGTACTCCTCTTTCTCCCAAAGGTCTCTTTATTCTCCCTGTAGGCAATATCCATCTTACCCCTAGTGACATATGCCTCTACATCCTTGCATTTGTCCTCTAGCCATCCCTGCTTTGCCATTTTGCATTTTGCATTTTTGAATGTTTATATTTCTTTTTGCCTGATTCTTTTACTGCATTTTGACATTTTCTCCTTTCATCAGTTAAATTCAGTATCTCTTCTGTTACCCAAGAATTTCTACTTGCTCTTGTTTTTTTACCTACATGATCCTCTACTGCCATAACTATTTCATCTCTCAAAGCTACCCATTCTTCTGTTACTATATTTCTTTCTCTCATTCTTCTCAGTTGCTCCCTAATGCTGTCTCTGAAACTCTCTACAACCTCTGGTTCTTTCAGTTTATCCAGGTCCCATTTCCATACATTTCCACCTTTTTGCTGTTCCATCAGTTTTAATCTACAGTTCATAACTAATAACTTGTGGTCAGAGTCCATATCTGCCCTTGTAAATGTCTGTCAATTTAAAACCTTGTTCCTAAATCTCTGTCTTACCACTATATAATCTATCTGAATCCTTCTAGTGTCTTCAGGCCTCCCCCTATACATACAATGTTCTTTCATGATTTTTAAACCAATTGTTAGCTATGATTAGGTTATGCTCTGGGCATAATTCTACCAGGTAGCATCCTCTTTCATTCCTTACCCCCCATCCATATTCACCTACTACTTTTCCTTCTCTTACTTTCCCTACTATCAAATTCCAATCCCCCAAGACTATTAAATTTTCATCTCCCTTAACTATCTGAGTAATTCCTTTCCTTGCATCATACATTTCTTCAACGTCTTCATCATCTGCGGAGCTAGTTGGCATATAAACTTGTACTAGTGTGGTAGGTGTGTGCTTCGTGTGTATCTTGGCTACAATAATGCATTCACTATGCTTTTCATAGTAGCTTTTCCACCCTCCTATTTTTTATTCATTATTAAACCCAACTCCTGCATTACCCCTATTTGATTTTGTATTTATAACTCTGTAGTAATGGCTGCCCATGCAGTCTTACACCAGAAAAATTTACTGCTGCTAAGAATGACATAGACAGACAGATTACTGAAGGCACCTTGTGTCAATCAGACAGTCTGTGCTGCAAAAAAGCTGTAGCAGTGTTACTGACTGCCGCAAGGTGTCTGCACAGATTCTGGTCTCAAAGTGTGACAGGAAGAAGACTGTTGTCACTCCTCTGTTTGGTTTGTATCATTTCAGCTTTGCACACCTTTTTCTCAACATGCCACAGAATAATGTAAAGGTTTATTCCCCATATTCTTAGAGGGCTTCTAGTCCTATTTTATTAGATGGATGACATCCTCTCACCTTTTCTGGGCATTTGGATCAACATAAAGAGCACCTATGAACTCGTTTGGAGAGGCTTCAGGACTTTGGAGTGGAAATCAACAAAGACAAGTGTATTTTTGGGAAAAAGAGCATACAGTGTCTCAGGTTCATTGTTTCCAAAAAGGTCTATCTCCGAATTCTGAAAGAGTATAAGTCATCTGTGACTTCCCATTTCTAAGGACTTTCAAAGAATTACAGCGATTCTCAGGAACAATTAATTTCTATTGACACCATCTGCCACAGGCAGCTGTGAAACAGGCTCCTTTCATGCACTCCTGAAGGGAAAAATCACCTCAGGGAATTAGCAGATACCATGGAACGAGATGCTACAGGAGGTCTTACAGGATGCTATGGACGCTTTGGCAGAGGTTGTGCTATTATGTCATCTTATTCATAATGTAAAACTGGCAGTCGTGGCTGGTGCCAGTAAGGAGGCTTTTGGCACAACATTACAACAGAGGATTCATGGTGATAGGCAACCCTTATCATTTTTTTCCTGCCTCCTGACAGAAACACAGAGTAAATGGAGCACAGCAGACAGTGAATTACTAGCCATTTACACAGTGGTTTGAATTCTTCAAAGAACACCTGGTACGCAAGTACTTTACAATTTATACAGATCATGCACTGCCTACAGCATTCTTTTCAAGATGACTGCCAAAGCATCACCCTGTCAATGTCGCATAGTGGACTTCATAGCACAGTACTCCACAGATGTTACACACATAAACAGCATGAATAATGTTGTGGCCGATTATTTAACATGTACCTGCGACACTGCCTGTGTCGAGGCAGTCTGCTGGGAAAAAGTAGCGGCTGATTAAAAGGAAGACTCCGAGTTGGTTCATTTGTTGGCTAATCAGACTCGTGGTTTGGTTTTGATACAGCAGAAGTGAAATAGCTGGGACTTAACATTATAATGGAAACATCACAGCATAGATTACATCCTTATGTTGCACTGAGACAGCGGAAAGAGGTTTTCTGCAGCTTTCATAATTTAGCACATCCAGGATCAGCTTCAACTAAGTTGCTGGCAAAATACACCATATGATCTGGATCAAGAAAGTATTCCCACTGCTGGGCTCAGTATTGTTTAAGTGTGTCAGAGTAACATTGGGAGACATGAACACACTTATGGGATGTTTGCTGAACATACAGTCCATTTTATGCACCTATGTATTGATTTTGTAGGACCTATTCCATGTTCCAAAAATTATAGCTACATGTTGACATTGGGGGATCAGTTTACCCGTTGGGCAGAAGCTTTCCCTATTTCCAATATTTTGGCAGATACTGTGGCTACTACATACTGGCAGGCTGGTTTAAACTATGGCATACCGCAAGTGATCATGTCTGACTACAGAAGACTATTTGAGGCATGTCACATTAGAACAATTAGTTATGATGCATCAAGCAATGAGTGAATTGAAAGATTTCACTGATCTCTGAAGGCTGTGTTCCTGGCGCATGGCTCTAAGTTGATGGAAGCTTTGCCCCTGGTCTTGTAAGGCTTTCGATCAGTGGTGAAGGAAGATCTAGGGTGTTCACCAGGAGAACTGGTGTTTGGCAACCAAGTACACTTATCTGCTGATCCAATGACCAGCAAACCTACACTCTTACTGTCTGAGCAACACACATCTGATTTTGGTATATGATTAAAAAAAAGAGATCATAACAGATCAACATTCATCCTCCACAACATCAGGGCAACAAATCAGTCTTCATAGACTAGGATATAACCAGATCACCGCACATCAGGGTATGGGATGACATTGTATGTCCCCCTCTCTTCTGCCAACTGTACACAGATCTGTTCCAAGTTTGGTGCAGATTGCTAAACAATTTTGTGACAATTGGAACAGAAAGCGTGAAACATACTCCATAAAGTCACTGTATCCCACTCACATGGTGCACATGACAATGGGACTTCAACTGAGGCCTCTACAAACTACAACCTTTAGGGGTCACACAGACCTTGGGCTCTGGACCATACTGTACCACCTACAGACCATCCACCTATTGGTCTAGTGATCATGTGGCCCATAAGAAACAAATCTGATCACCACTAGTATGCCAATATACTTTGGGCACTGAATTTAAAAAAGGGGAGCTAATGTAGCAGCAAGCGATGTCAATCAGTGGACATAGATGGCATTTGTAAATTTCAGTTTATTTTATCTTTTTGTATGTACTTCTTTCAGTGTGTCTACGACCCGGGACAATCGGGAGATCCGGGAAAAACCCGGGATTTTTTTCATCCGGGAGAAAACCGGGAAAAACCCGGGATATTTTTAGAATTCCGGGAATTTCTCATTGTTTTAGTTTTCAGTTAAATTTTTGTAATTTTGACTAGTAAGAACCGACACACTAACAAAGGATATTACTGTATCCCGCTACTGCAGAATAATACTTCAACAATAAAACATAAACGAGAGAAAAAAACGAAAATAACTTAAATTGCAAAGGAAGTGCGCCATATACAACGACGACACAAGTGCTCATGCAAGCGTCTGCCGACTGAAAATGTGTCAAAGGCTTTAGGAAGACTATGCAGTGCTTCATAACAACAAATTGCCTCCAATGAGCATGTAGTCGCAACTGTTTACATTCGATTTGTTTTAGCAGTTAACGCGCGGGCTCATGCGCATGCGCAAAAAGTCATATTCTTGAGGGAAAAAAAAACTTGTTTCACAAAGCACCTAGCATCCAGCGCACGTTTGCCTATCAGTTAGTCATATGATTTTGAAACGCATCTCTGGTGGTTTTTGAACACATTTTAAGTTGATTTCTGAATGAATCATAAGCTGACTTTTGAATGCATGGATAGTGTACGTGATGTCGCTGTCAGGAGAATCCTCGTCGCATCTAGAAATAAACTTTCCACAGACAAAAGGGGACGGGGCTATACGAGCTGAGTGGAGTAAAGCTGAATGGATGAATGACAATCGCTGTCTGATTATGTGGCTGAATGGGTGTGTGAATGATCAGCGTTGTTATAATTACTAGCAAAATCCATAGATTCATACTATCAGAATGGAAATAAACGACTGACAGGAATAACAGGTGAGAAAGATTATATATTATCTTCTCGGTGTGTCCAAGAAAATGAAGTTTTGACAGAAAATGTTTGGCCAGATCGCTACACTAGTAAGGACCAGTAGTACAGTCCCCGGTTACTAGCCGCTTAAGTTCTATTATGGAAGTAACGCGGAAAACGTGTTGTACGAACACGTAACAACGCCTAACCGGAGAATAATTGCGGGAGAACTAAACCAGTGATTCTGGCAGGGTTAGTGAAGTTAATCGGCGAACAAATTTTGACAGTGGCAGCAATAGCTACAGAATTGGTGATGACAAGATTGTTTGTTACAATGAGGATGGAGAAGAAACGAGGACCTCACACAAATTATGGAAGAATAAGACGATTCCAAATTTATATAAAATTTTCGTAATACTAGTTTTCGATCTCATGCTAGAGAAGCTGGTGCATATGAATGAAACGTGAAACTATTTCCTAACATAAAGCTTTTTGCTTGTAGTAGGCTTAATAGGCATTTGATATTGATACTTATTGGATTATATTCTGTTGTGTTATAAAAATGACCATTTGTGCCAAAACAGTCCCGTTTATTTGGCGTGTTATAAAATTGCTGCCGTATTAGAAAGGCCTATTTTGTTTTATCTAGCAGACAGTGACAAAATAGACGTAATCAGATCGAGAAACCACACCAGTCTTGGGTATTATTTGTATTAACAGCTTTTTCAGTATTAGATAACTACATTTCGATTTTCCATGTAGCAAAACGTTTGACAAACTTTGATGAGGTAAAAGATTCTTTCACAGAAAGGAAAACACGCCATGTAAAGCTGTAGCAAGATTAGAGAGAAAAAATGCTAGGAGCTAAGGTTTGAATAAATGTGTAATTTCTTGCTTATCTCTTGTCAGTACTGGTTTTATATATCCTATATTTAATTTTATGTCACACAAAACAGCAAGTTATTAACTAATGGGAAATGAAGAGTTCAGATTTTCTGAAGAGTTCTTGTTCTTTCGATTACAAATAATCCCATCCGCTTTTAATTGCGAGATTTTTTTTAAGAGAGGCAGGCTGCCAAATCGGCCGATTGGGAGCAGGAGAGGCACCACAGGACATTTCAATTTCCACTCTCCTGAATATAGTTTGGACGTGCAGTAGAAAAATGCTTTTTGAAGAGGCATGGAACTGCAATTGGGCATACTTAAGACCAAATAATATGTCTTACATTTCCTCGAATACATACGTTTTATGTTTCAGACTTTTCAGAAAGATGTGCGCTACAAGATGAACGTATTTTGAAAATTCAATTTTTTTTAGTATTGACACGGTTTGCAAATGTAGTAGTTCCGGGGCTGATGCATAAGAGCAATCTGAGCTATAGTGGGTAGTCTCCACGTGACCCGTGTTTACGTTCAGTGATTTTGCTGTTTCCCCTTCGTTTACTCTCACGTCAAATGAAAACAAAACGGATATCCGTGGCCAGGAGCTATCAAGTGAATTAAAACACATTCACATAATTACTAAATGCTGAAATATGTCATTAGTTTCAGATTTTATTTTATTTCCACCTTTCTGACAGTCAAGCATTAATCGCCTTGCGGAACAATGAAGTTATTTTTGTCTGTTTGCTAAAGAAATTTGATTTTGCTGATCTTTTCCGCAGAGGCAGTCAATGTATTTGAAACGAAATGTTTAATTCCATAGTACTGGGTAGTTTCAACTGTTCGCTGCATTTCAAGTGCACGTTTTCATTTTCTAGCACGTATGGCATTATGCCATAATAAAGAACCAAACATGATATAATACAGTACTGGTGCTCCAAGAAAATTTACATCCTGAAAACCACACTTAAAAGCTTAATATCAGGTCGGGGTCTACGGTACTTCATTGGGAATCTGGACATACGAGTGTGCCTCTAAGTATGCACTTTAAATGTGCACATTTTAATATGGTTCACGAAATTCCGATGCTCTTGCAGTATCATCTTTCATTGATGATCTTTTACACGTACGTACATACTGGCTTCCTACGTCATGATACCTACCCAAGTGCGGTGTCGCCTGTTACCTGAGCTCTCTGGCAACTGCTGAAACGAACCTATTTGTAACAGGTCGCGGGGAAATATTACGATTGATGGTTTGAAAAGCGTTACTTTCAAAGTAAATATCCTTTTACGTAAGTTGAACTACGTACAAGAATGGACCGTGAATTTATTAAATCACAAAGCGTTTGACTCTCATTTAAAAATCAGGTGTCTGATGACGAGCCATTTAGAAGCATTTCGAACCCTGAAGATCAGACATTTATGTCATTATTAAAAATTTTACAGGCACATTTGTATGATATCTCTTAAAGTGTAACATGCGCAAAAAAGATCAACAGTATATGCGAAAGCTTAGCTTCCCTTGCAGCTTGAGACCAATATTTTATGTGAAAGCTTTGCTTTTCTTGTAACAACACTATGTATATTAATTTAAACTATTAACTTTCCCTGTTTGGCGCGCTACTTAACACTGATGTTGCTATTGGCTGACTGCATCACGTGTCCTATGCTCTGAATATCCTCTGTCATCGGCTGGCGGGTTCACGTGACATGAGTTACGAACGGCTTACAAAACCGCATCAAAATCTCGGTTTCAATGGTTCGGAAAGTAACATGTGGTGTTTGGTGGATTTCCAATGTATGTTTTCGTAATATGAAAATACTCAGCGTACATGTTGGTGCACATCAAAGATATTTCCAAAACGTGTCTTTTTCTCTGAGTTTCGTTTTCTAAAGTGCCGGGAAATTGTACGCCCGTGTACAAAACCATAACCATTCAAAGGAGTGATAGGAGAAAATATACTGTCATCCGGGAGAAAGTGTGTTTTTAACCGGGAAATCCGGGAAAAACCCAGGAATTTTTTTTCCTTGTCCACGTAGACACCCTGTTCTTTGTTCTATTGTTCTGATGTTCACTCCTGATATCTTTTGATACTATCTCACTGTGTTTATAATTTGTGGTTTAGTGTAAATATATTAATTATCTTGCAAGTGTGGAGCTTATACTTTCTCACTATCAGTTCTATTCACTTAAGATAGATAGCTGACAGAGTACTAAGTCTGCTAAGTTCATTACATCTGTTTTACTGTCTTACTTGCTCAACAGATTTAATGTTAGTTCTTAAAAACTGCACATAGAATTGTAATGTTTTGCAAATTAATAATATATAAGTATACACTTCATTTCCGCAAATATCATTTAGTAGTGATATTGAATAAGTCAGTAAGAAAAATTTAAATGTACTGTATAAAGTTATATCTAACAGATGTTACAATTATTGCAATAATTTCTTACCCAGTGAAATGTCATATGGTAGTTTCCATCCAAAGGAAATCAGAGATTTAGAAAGCATATAAACACTTAGCAGAGTCTTTAGTAAAACTGCAGTCACATCTCCTACATGGATTTATGTGCTAGACAGTTCAGGAAAGATTTTTTACATGCCATATTATTTTATTTATTCAAATTACTAATTTAAGAAACTTAGTTTTGGCAATGAAAGTTTGTTATTTCTACTCAATGAATGAAACTACTTTATAATTACTCATATGAATATTAACTTAGTTCTTTATATTGTTATAAAGTCTCTTTTTGATCATTCATTATGGGGAGAAGAAAGCTGACAGCTGATAATGTATCAGTTTTTTTCATTATTATTGAAACACTATTGTTAGCTTATTTCATCTGTGACACAAAAGACTAGGTTATATGTTAAAGCATGATACACATTTATAGGTAAATGTTTATAGATTTGAATATATTTTTCCGTTTAGTTGCAGAAGCCAAAACTGTGTCCATTTTTGTTGATAGGAAATAAAACCCTCAGGAGACAGTTAATATGGTACGTTGTGGAATCTGAAATATATGATTTGTTTTATGGATTATGAATTACTGAGAGATTATTGAAGGAGTGAAGGAATATTTCATGTTTATAGAATTTTTCTGCAGCCGGTGGCAAATACTGGTTCTGTGAACTTTCACAGTAGTGTTTAATGAAATGAATGTCATTTTTCTTCAGGGATTCACATTTGAGTTCACAGAGAATTTCTGTAATACTTGCTTGTTGACTGAAGCCCCTGATTCCAAATCTAGCAGCACACCTCTGAATTGGTTCAGTGTCTGACCTGATTAGGCCGAAACACTCAAGCAGTACTCCAGAATGGGACACACAAGTGTTCTACTTGCTATGTCCATTATAGATGACATTTAGTTACACAGAACTCTCCAAATAAACCAAAGCTGAGCACTTATCATTCCAACTATTGATCTTATGCACCTATACCACTTCATATTGTTTTGCCATGTTATAGCTAGATATTTAACTGACATTACTGTGTCAAGGAGCACACTACTAATACTCTATTGAATAGTACAGTATTGTTTTTCCTACTCATGTACATCAACTTACATGTTTCTACATTTAGACCAAGCTGCCATTCATTGCACCAAGTAGAAATTCTGTCTGAGTCATTGTGCATCCTCCTGCAGTCATTCAGTGATGATACTTTCCAATATACTACAGTGCCATTAGCAAACAGGCACAAGCTTCTCACCTTATCCATCTGATCATTTATACATGCAGAAAACAAGAGCTGGTCCTGTCACACTTGCATGGGACCCCTGATGATACTCTTGCCTCTGATGAATACTGTACATCAATAGTACTGTATTGGATTCTATTGCTTAAGAAATTTTTGGCCTCACATATCTAAGAACCTATTCTGTATGCATGGATCTTCATTAATAGTCTTTAGTGGGGTCCTGCGTGAAACATTTTCCAGAAACTTCAGAAAATGAAATCTTCCTGTTACCTTCCATCCATGGTTTGCAGCATATTATGCAAGGAAAGGGCAGGCTTAGTTTCATGTGAGTGATGCTTTTTAAACCTATTTTGATTTATGGAAAGAAGTTTTCCTGTCTCAAGAAAATTTACTATATTTAAACTTAGAATTAGCCCAAGAATTGTGAAGAAAACTGACATTACCTATGTTGTGGATTTGTTCTTTTGCCCTTCTTATTTTTGAAAGTTACTTTTGAGCTTTTTCCCAATTGCTTGGAATGTTTTGCTGGTTGAGAGATTCTCAATTAAATGTAAGCAAAGTAAGGAGCCAATGGCAAAGAGCACCCTATGTAAAACCAAATTTGGATTCTATCCAGATCTGGTGAGTTATTTGTTTTCAACCCTTCAGTTATTTCTCATTCCCAGGGATGCCTAATTCTACATCCTCCAAACAGGAGACTGTGTGACAATGAAGTGATAGTATATCAGTGCAATCCTCCTGCATGAATGATTTCTTCCATGCAAAACTGAAAACTTAAGCTTTCCTTCTGCTCTCCTCTTTTTGATACACTGGACAGTTTGACGAGTGACTCAGTAACACTGTTTGATGCAATAATGAGAAAACAGCTGGGTGATATTTTCTGGCTGCATTTTTATAAGTTATTTAAACATCATTTATGTTGGCAGAAACTGAACTTTTGCACTGTATGATGCATTTTCCTTCTTAGATTACATCACTCTGATCATTTTTCATAAATAATTTCTTAGAATTGTCATTGCTTAATGGTACAGTAGAATGATATAATATTGCTGATGTTTTTTGTGGCAGGTACTAACTGATGAAGAGAAATTAAATAAACTGTTTCTTGGGGCTTCATTTTGGATATATAACTATTTTTATGGTAGTTCTGACCATATCCAGTACATTGGAACACACCTAAAAGAGACCACAGACTTTGAAAGTTTCCAGAGTAAGTTATTCCATTTGCTAGTTAAATGAATAAAAATACTAATAACTAATTTGTATGTCAATTAATTGTCTATTACTAATTCAACTGTTTTGTGTGCTCATCATTTGATTGTGTATGGTGCTGTACACACTTACCTATTCAGGATAGTCAGCAGTAAATAGGATTTTTGTGCAACACTGTATTCTAGTAACCTGGATGGTATATCTTCCTAGTTATTAAAATATTAGCTCTGAAATATAGCTTAAAGTGGCATATGTATATATATAAGTTTCAACAATTGAATTTCACTCACCATTTTGTTCAGTGCAGTGTTGTGTGATTTAATGAGAGCAAATACTACAAGCAACTCAATATGTCAGTGTCGTAGAACTTGTAAATCAAATTTCTACATCTACATCTACATCAATACTCTGCAAACCTCTGTGATGTGCATGGTAGAAGCTGTACCTCATTGTACCAGTTATTAGTGTTTCTTCCTATTCCGTTCACGTATAGAGTGCTGGAAGAATGCGTGTTTGAATGCCTCTGTGTGTGTAGTAATTATTCTAATCCTATCTTCACAATCTCTATATGAGTGATACATAGGGGGCTGTAATATATTCCTAGAGCAGTCATTTAAATCTGTTTCTTGAAACTTTGTTAATAGACTTTCTCGGGTTAGTTTATTCTATTTTTGAGAGTCTTATAGTTCAGTTCCTTCAGTGTCTCTATGACACTCTCCTGCTGATTAAACAAACCTGTGACCATTTGTGCTGCACTTCTCTGTATACATTCAATATCCCTGTTAGTCCTATCTGGTACAGTTCCCACACACTTGAGCTCTATTCTAGAGCTGGTCCCATGAGTTATTTGTAAGCAGTTACTTTTGTAGAGTGATTGCATTTCACCAGTATTCTAAAAATAAACCAAAGTCTACCACCTGCTTTACCTACAACTGAACCTATGTGAATGTTCCGTTTCATGCCCAGGTATTTCTATGAGTCTGCCGAGTCCAGCGGTGACTCATTGATATTATAGTTATAGGATACTGCATTTTATTGTTTTGTGAAGTGCAAAATTTTACATTTCTGAATGTTTAAAAGATGTTCCCCATCTCCGCACCACTTTGAAATCTTATCGAGATCTGAGGGAATATTTATGCAGCTTCTTTCAGGTAGTACTTTATTATAGATAACTGCATCATCTGCAAAAAGTCTAATACTACTATTAATGTTGTATTCAATGTCATTGAGAGTGAGTGTAAGTGTGATACTGAGTCAAATTCTTTCCAGAAATCAAGAAATACAACATCTACCAGGTTGCCTTGATCCAAAGCTTTTAGTATGTTATGTCAGAAAAGTGCTAGTTGGGTTTTCACATGACTGATATTTCCAAAATCCATGCAGGCTGTCATTGAGGAGGTCATTCTCGTTCAAGATACCTCATTACCTTTGAGCTGAGAATATATTCCAAGATTCTACAAGAAATTTGGGGGTGGGAGGATGTCAGAGATATTGGACTGTACTTTTGTGGATCACTTCTACTATTTTTCATGTAGATAGGTATCACCTGTGTCTTTTTTAAGAACTGGGCACTGTTTTTTGTTTGAAGCATCTACAATGGATTATACTTAGAAGAGGGGCTAAGATACAAATTCAGTATAGAATCTTGACGGGGACTCCATTGGACCCTGGAGCATTGTTCAATTTTAACGATTTCAGGTGTTTCTCAACACCACTGACACTTATACTTATTTCATTTATCTTTTTAGGTGTACAAGGATTAAACTGGGGCATTTTTCGTGGGTTTGCCTTTGTAAAGGAACATTTGAAAACAGAGTTAAGCACTTCAACTTATGCTTTGCTACCAGCAATTTCAGTTCCTGTCTCATTCACCAGGGACTGGACACTAACGTTGGTGCCACCAACACCCTTTTTATACAACCAGAATTTCTTTGGGTTCTGTGAAGGGTCAGTTGACAATATTCTGCTACGGTAGTAATTGAAGGCATTGTGCAGTGCTACTTTGACAGCCAAATGCATTTCACTTACCATCTCTCTATCTATAGCCCCACACTTTGTTTTACACCTGTTGTACAGTAATTTCTGTTTCTGTAGAAGTTTCTTTACAGTGACTGTATACCATGGAGGTTCCCCAGCATTATGAAGTGTTCTACTGTGTTTGTATGCTATGTGATCGTATGTGATCAGAAGTATCTGGTCACCACCAAAACCAAACGTTTTACATATTAGGTGCACTGTGCTGCCATATACTGCCAGGTACTCCTATCAGATTGTGAGAGAGCAGGATGGGGTGCTCTGTGGAACTCACGGACTTCAAACGTGGTCAGATGACTGCGTGTCACTTGTGTCATACATCTGTATGCGAGATTTCCACATTACTAGGTCCACTGTTTCTGATGTGATGTGAAAGTGAATTGGAAACGTGAAGGGACACATACAGCACAAAACTGGTCAGGCCAACCTCGTCTATTGACTGGCAGAGACCGCTGACAGTGGAAGAGGGTCGTAATGTGTAATTGGCAGACATCTACCCTGACCATCACACAGGAATTCCAAACTGCATTATGATCCACTGCAAGTACTATGGCAGTTAGGTGGGAGGTGAGAAAACTTGGATTTCATGGTTGAGCCAAAAATCATGCTGGTAAATGCCATATAATGCCTCGCTTGGTGTAAGGAGCATAAACATTAGATGACTGAACAGTGGAGAAACATTGTGTGGAGTGACAAATCACAGTACACAATGTGGCGATCCAATGGCAGTGTGTGGGTATGGTGAATGACGATGAACGTCATCTACCAACATGTGAAGTGCCAACAGTAAAATTCGGAGGTGATGGTGTTATGCTGTGTTCATGATTTTCATGGAGGGGGCTTGCACCCCTTGTTGTATTGTGTGCACAGGCCTACATTGATGTTTCAAGCACCTTCTTGCTTCCCACTGCTGAAGAGCAATTTGGGGATGGTGATTGCATCTTTCAACATGATCGAGCACCTGTTCATAATGCACGGCCTGTGGCGGAGTGGTTACAGAACAATAACATCCCTGTAAAGGACTGGCCTGCACAGAGTCCTGACCTGAATCCTGTAGGACACCTTTGGGATGTTTTGGAACGCTGACATCATATCAGGCCTCTCCGACCAACATCCATACCTCTCCTCAGTGCAGCACTCTGTGAAGAATAGGCTGCCATTCCCAAAGAAACCTTCCAGCACCTGATTAAATCTATGCCTGCAAGAGTGGAACCTGTCATCAAGGTTAAGGGTGGACCACCACCATACTGAATTTCAGCATTACTGATGGAGGGCGCCACAAACTTTTAAGTCATTTTCAACCAGATATCCGTATACTTTTGATCATATAGTGTATCTATTCAGTGCATGGTCAACTATTCTTTTAAACTTGAGCCATAGTTCCTGTATATCTTTCTACTCTGTGCCAGAAATTTCAAGTTCCTCAACAGGATATGACACTACTGACTTTTTATCTAGTTTCCTGAATATGCATACCTTTTTGCTTGTTTTAATGGTCCTTTGTACTTTGGAAATCAGTGTTGCCACAACAGCGTCATTGTCACTGATAGTAGTTTTGATGTGGACATCCTCAAACAGTTCAGGTCTATTTGTTGCCATTAGATCCAATATAGTTCCATCATGAGTGGGGTTACTAATTACCTGTTCTAGATGGTTTTCTGAGAAGGCATTCTGTAATGTTTCACAGTACGTCTTATCATGCCCAGCACTAACAAAACTGTAATTTTCTCAATTAATTGTTGGATGATTAAAGTATCCAGTGATGGAACATTACAAGCTAGCAGTGTAATCCCACAATGCAGCAGTTGTTTCTGAGATAATTAATAATTGAATAACTGGTTAGGTGGGATCTGATGCAAGTGCGCTGTTTGATGCTTCAAGATGGTCATTGTCATGGGCCAACACCTGTCTGTGACCCATAGAGTGATATAATGATAGTTGTTTACTTAAACAGTTCTTTAGTGCATATTATGTAAGTCTAATTCATCATTGTTTAACTAGTCTAAGATTAAACCATGATTTTTCTCTTACATGTTTACCTCGGTAACATAAAGACAGCTACTCATAACAGGTGTACAAAGTACGCCATGTGCCTGCACATGTTATGAAAATTGACATGCCTTCTTGTGGGTTAATGTTGTCTTTAGCATAAAAAGGGGTGTGCAATGCCACAACTAAGTTTTTTCATAACTTACCTAGTGATTATATGACAGATAGAAAAGTAAAATTTGAAAATAAATTGAAATAGATTCTCCTTGACAACTTCTTCTTTACCACAAAGAATTTCTATTATTGTAATGTACAAAAGGCAGTGGGTAGGAATTAGTTACTCACCTCTTTATATTCAATAATAATAATAATAATAATAATACAAGCAAAAACAGACACATACAAGATGATACCACAAATGCCTGAAGTGATAATTTTGCAACATGAAGTTACCCGAACAATTAATTCTATGCACAATTGGAAAGCCCCTGGAAAAGATAAAATAGGAAATTTCCGGCTAAAGAAGTTCACCTCAACACATTCACATCTAACTAAATTATTTAACAGTTACATTGCAGACCCATACACATTCCCTGATACTCTTACACATGGAATAACTTATCTGAAACCTAAAGATCAAGCAGACACAGCAAACCCAGCAAAATATTGCCCCATAACATGCCTACCAACAATATACAAAATATTAACTTCAGTCATTACACAGAAATTAATGACACATACAACACAGAACAAAATTATAAATGAAGAACAAAAAGGCTGCTGCAAAGGAGCACGAGGATGTAAAGAGCAACTGATAATAGATGCAGAGGTGACATATCAAGCTAAAACTAAAGAAAGGTCATTACACTACACATACATTTATTATCTAAAAGCTTTTGACAGTGTACCCCACTCATGGTTACTACAAATATTGGAAATATACAAAGTAGATCCTAAATTGATACAGTTCCTAAACGTACTAATGAAAAATTGGAAAACCACACTTAATATCCAAACAAATTCAAATAATATCCCATCACAGCCAATACAGAATAAGCGTGGAATATACAAATATCTCCATCATCAGTAGTTTTTTTGTTTCTTTTTTCTTTCTTTTTTAATCTAAAATATGCAGAAAATAGCCTAGTTATACAAACAATTCTTTCATACTACCTTATTTATCGTATGCTATGGCATATTTTTGAGAATGATTGTCACTGTTTGTGACATATTTTCTGTGCTTTTTTCTGTTGCTGTTTTTTTTAATGAACATCATATCATCTGCAACTGTTTGAGCGGTAGTTAGTAAACAAAATACTATAAGGTGAACTTTGTATGTCATCAGTATGCACTTGGTGTTGCGATAGTGTTGTGAAATGCAGTTTTTTGGTGTGTACTGCACTGTTACTTTGTTATTCATGTACTCATGTTTGTTGGACTGCATACACAGAGAAAAACAAAACTTTTGAACTTTGTTTATGATCAAGAACATTATGCTATCTTGCTCTTCGCATGTGTCACAAGAGGTGTATCACATATGGCAAGAAAGCTATGAAAATTGTAGCGGTAATTACGGCGACTTCTGTTCCTTATTTATGTCTCTGTGTGTAATGGGGAAGTGGTTCTTTTGTGTGTGTGTGCTTTCTGTTCTGGGTCCATGGTCAATTCTCTCAGAGTGATAAAGAGGGTGTTGTTGCAAAGTGTTATGTTTTCATTTGTAACATTTTTCCCTTTCATTATAGCCTTTTGTATGCAGTAATTTTCTTCTATTGTTAGTTGTCAGTGTAGACTGTTAATGTTTTTCAGAATGTGTAGATTGTTTTTGATATTAGTGGGGCTATGGTTTTTGTTCATTAGATGTTCTGCAAAAGTTGAAAATGTGCTGTCACTATTTAGTGCTCTCATGCGCTCTGTGTACCTAGTGCAGAGGTTTCTGTTTGTTTATCCTATTTATTGGGCCTGATAGGTGTTGCATGTGAGTTGATATATTCCAGCATTGCTGAATTTGTCTGTGGTTTTTCTGACTGGTTTTAGCCTTTCGTAAAATGTATTGTTTGTTCTCAGTGTTACTAGGATCTCTTGCTTTCTCAAGAAATTTCCAATTCTATGGGATATTTTGGTATTTTATGTTAGGCTGTACCATCTGCCTCTTTTTCCTGATGTGGTGTGGTCTGCTGTGTTGCCTGTGTGTACTGCATGTTTTATTTTTACCTTGTTGTTTTATTTGTTTATTATGTCTGTTTTGTAGTTGTTTTCAACATCAATTTGTTTGATTATATTTAATTCCTATGTGGACTTTTCTGGTTTAAGAAGTGTTCTGTTTATCCTGTGGAGCATTTGTGTGAAACTGGCATATTATGCACTATCAGGTGGTTGGATGAGCTGTCGATAACAGTGCTTGTGGATGTGGGTTTTCTGTAGATGGAGAATTCATGTTGATTGTTGTTTCTTGTAATTGTAAGATCCAAGAAATTCAGTTTTTTTATTTTTTTATTTTTTCCGTAACAGAAGAGCTACACAGTAACATCAACACAGTACACCCACAAATCCACTTCACAATGTTCTCATAACTTCAAGTGCTTTGTTCACTTGTTGAGAACTTTGTTAGTATTTATACTGGACAGTGATTGAGCATATCTGTTTTCTTTTCAGGGACATTCATCAGTGAATGTTATTTTTGAACAATCTAGAAAAAGATAGATTGTTGCTCACCATAAAGCTAACACTAAGCTGCAGACAGGCATACTTAAAAGACACTTATACATAACCTTTTGGCCTTCGCCTTTGTCAGGAAAAGGAGAAAGACACACCACTCATTCACTCAAGCAAGCACACCTCAGGCACACATAACCTCCAGCCCTGGCAGCTCAGACCAGAATGCATGTAGTAATCTATCTTTTCCTACATCGTTGATATTCTTACCTGTAGTTTCCATTGTTTGAATGTAATTTTTTGGATAGTCTTGCTGCAGTACATTGATGGTTCGGAATGAATGAGTGCGGGTGGCTGCACATGTGTTGCTGCATCCCAGTTTGATTGGGTCTTGACTTTGTCCTCTCCTGCTGGCAGTGCATTCAAATTTTTTCTGTAATGTTACTGCCTGTTTGCAGTGAGACTACTGTGGTACCTATGGAACTAGAGACATTTTTGAAGGTCTACTGTACCTCAGGAAATTATATTTCACAATTGTGGACCCACCAGGGTGAACAGCTGAAAGCTGTGAAACATGGTACCAGACCTGACTTCACTGTATAGATGGTTTCAGAAAGTCAGTATAACTCCTTTCCTCCTCTGTGAGAACTTATTCACTCTTCCACTTGATGCAACCAACTAGAACTGGCTTCAGGATAAAATTATTGTAAGTTATAATACCAACATATAGTCCCATCTGATTACGTAGTAGAATTCAACTTTGTTTTGTATTTTATTTTCCCTTCTGTGCATATTGAGATACCCAACATGAGCAGTGGGCTCAGAAATATTGGCCAGCATTATGTGTCTGGAAGTGCAAGGTGTAAAGCAAAAGACGGAAAAAAAGAGACTATTATTTCAAACACCATGTGATTTTTTAATGCTCAGAATGATGTTGCCAAATCTGAAAAAAACTCAAGTAGAAAATGTGAAAGATTCACCTCATTGTACAAATGATGGCCTGATATAAAATTAGGATCTGCTGCTTTCTCTAAAGAAGACACGTTTTCTACAAGTGATACTCTATCCAAACAGACAGCAAGTCCTCTCAATTCAGCCACATAATCTTCCAACCAAATAGGAATTAAAAGCTTGGCAGGCTCTCTGACCTCTGGGATTGTCCCATTCAAGCCAAAAGGAAGTGGAAAGTATATTACATGCTTCTAATGTTATTACATGTTCTACAAACCAAAAAATTTAATGAAACTAAATTATATTCTGATAATATTGGTGAATGGATGAGCAGTTTAGATCACGGTTGTTGGATTGTGAATGGAAATATGGAAATAGCAAAGTGCAGCATATGAACAGTAATTTTTTGTCTTCAAGGAAATATACAACAAAGAAAGTAATCCACTATTCTGTCAAAAGTCATTTTGTAGATACAGTCATAAAATAACAAAATTCAAGAAGGAGATTGATAGTGTTATTCCAAATCTAAAGGGAAACTTTTATGACTTGTTTGAAAGCTAGGATTTCAGATAATTAGTTATGGTTTACAAAATATTGATTTGGTGACTGTAATTATTCAAATACTTTGTTGAAAAAACGCAGAGAAACAGCTTCACATGAGCGAGTGACAATTTCATTGTTAGTTCACAGAAACACAAGGAGTGGCTCAGAGAGGGGCCACACAGGCTTTACTTGGTGAACAGAAACCATATTTCTAAATTTATATATATAAAAAATGTAAAAAATTAAACAGATTGTGACATGAACTTACTTCTGGTGTCCTTGGGGATATTCATCTTCTTCTGCCATAAGTATTTTCTTGAGTGTGTGTTTCACATTAGTTCTTGATCAGGCTTCTTCTGCCGATGCAGGCCACTGTCATTGAGATGATGCACAGAAGAAAGGAAATCTTTCAAAGTTTTGCACAAATAATAATTATTATTCAGACAACACAAATGGCTACCACACACATCTTACAAAAATATGTCTTCTCCACTCAAGAACTAAAGACAGAGTCTCACTATTAAGAAAAAAAATTGAATGGAATTTTTTTATCATTTTTTATCCACCTTCCATCGTAGCAAAATATACTTTTACCGGCACTTACAGTGGGCACACTAATAAATATTGTCATTGGTTTTAAATTTTTGTCAAAGCTTGTTGGGGCTTTTCCTTATGTACCTATACAATTGCCCCCATACTGTGTGGTGACGTAATGGAGGTGCACAGTGTTTCGTATACACTCATACGGCTTGTTTACGCTTGTTCCAAAGGGGGTACAATGACCTTTATTTGTAGGCGTATTTCTCTTTGTAATTTTGGGTTGGATATGTCAGTTTGTCTTGCTTATAGATCATCTTACAGGAAATTCATAACTTACATATGAAATGATAATTTACCAAGTATTTACATGAGGGCACTACAAGAGTGGTAACTCATCTCTTTGCCAGCATTGCTAGTCTCTGTGTGCATGAATGCTAAATATGTTTGTTGACTGCACAACAACTGTTAAATGTTCCACATATTACTGGGTATGGTTGTCCGTGATTCCACTCACACTTTTAGTGTTATTTTCACTCTGAGTGCCATACTAACCGTCAAATAATTTGCGGTGGCATGGTCTTCCATCGTGAGTGCAGTGTATGTGTGTTTATTCTCCAAGAACCAATGCTGTGGCAGATAATTCACCTTTGATATGGCCCAAGAAGGATCTTCTCCATCGTACCCACATTTTCAGTGGGCTCAATATTGCACATCAACACCCGACATCAAGGTAAGTGATGCTTGCACAATTGTAATTTGCTGATTAATGTATCAGAAGTTGCATAGCACAACATTACCATAACTGATTTGTTGCACTATTGCACATGCATTTGAATACCACTATCTATTTCATCGTTCATTTTGGCATGAGAATTGTTTTTAGTCCTTGAGGTTTTTTCCCTTTCTGTTAGTTTTTCAAGTTCATCTTTTATATATGGCTCGATTTACACTTAAAATTCACATAAATATTTTTGACATGACAATGCATATTACAATGGCTTACATCTAGGTGGAAATGGCATGGGAAGCCGTTCCACAGGACTACATCCAGCATCTCTACGATCGTCTCCATGGGAGAATAGCAGCCTGCATTGCTGCAAAAGGTGGATATACACTGTACTAGTGCTGACATTGTGCATGCTCTGTTGCCTGTGTCTATGTGCCTGTGGTTCTGTCAGTGTGATCATGTGATGTATCTGACCCCAGGAATGTGTCAATAAAGTTTCCCCTTCCTGGGACAATGAATTCACGGTGTTCTTATTTCAATTTCCAGGAGTGTATTAAGAGCTCAGGTGGAAACCCACTTCTAAGCAAAGAAGGGAAAGTAGAAAGAAGGAAGGCTTATATAGAGGGTCTATACAAGGGTGCTGTACTTGAGGGCAATATTATGGAAATGGAAGAGGACATAGATGAAGATGAAATAGGAGATATGATACTGCATGAAGAATTTGACAGGGCACTGAAAGACCTACATCAAAACAAAGGCCGGGAGTAGACAACATTCCATTATAACTACTGATAGCCATGGGAGAGCCAGCCCAACAAAACATTAGCATCTGGTGAGCAAAATATATGAGACAGGCAAAATACCCTCAGACTTCAAGAAGAATATAATAATTCCAATACCAAAGAAAGCAGTTGTTGACAAGTTGAAAATTACCAGACTATCTATTTAATAGTTCGTGGCGGCAAAATACTAACACGAATTCTTTACAGATGATTGAAAAAAATTGCCGTCCTCAGCAAAGGTCAGTTTGGATTCTGTAGAAATGTTGGAACATGTGAGGGAATACTGCCCCTATGACTTATCTTAGAAGATAAGAGTAAGTAAAGGCAAACCTACATTTCTAACATTTGTAGATTTGTAGAAAGCTTTTGACAATGTTGACTGGAATACTGTCTTACAAATTCTGAAAGGCGGAGGGGTCAAATACAGGTGATGAAACGGTGTTTACAATTTGTACAGAAATGAGATGGCAGTTATAAGAGTCAAGGGGCATGAAAGGGAAGCAGTGCTTGAGAAGGGAGTGAGAAAGGGTTGTAGCCTATCCCTGATGTTATTCAATCTGTGTATTGAGCAAGCAGTAAGGGAAACAAAAGAAAAATTTGGAGTAGGAATTAAAATCCATGGAGAAGAAATAAAAACTTTGAGTCTTGCTGAGACATTGTAATTCTGTCAGAGGCAGCAAAGGACCTGGAAGAGGAGTTGAATGGAATGGACAGTGTCTTGAAGAGAGGATATAAGATGAATATCAAAACAAAATCAAAATGAGTATAATGGAATGAAGTTGAATTAAATCAAGTAATGCTGAGGAAATTAGATTAGGAAATGAGGCACTTAAAGTACTAGATCAGTTTTGCTATTTGGGGAGCAAAATAAATGATGATTGTTGAAGTAGAGAGGACTGGCTATGGCAAGGAAAGCATTTATGAGGAAGAGAAATTTCTTGACGTCAAGTACAGATTGAAATGTCAGGAAGTATTTTCTGAAAGTATTTGTGTGGAGTGTAGCCATGTATGGAAGTTTAGCATGGAACTTAGACAAGAAGAGAATAGAAGCTATCAAAATGTGGTGCTACAGAAGAATGTTGAAGATTAGATGGTTAGATCACGTAACTAATGAGGAGGTACTGAATAGAAATGGGGAAAAGAGCAATTTGTGGCGCAACTTGACTAGGAGGAGGGATCGGTTGGTAGGACATGTTCTGAGACATTCAGGGATCACCAGTTTAGTATTGGAGGGCAGTGTGGAGGGTAAAAACTGTAGAGGGAGACCAAGAGATGAATACATTAAGCACATTCAGAAGGATGTAGGTTGCAGCAGTTGGAGATGAAGAAGCTTGCACAGGATAGAGTAGCATCAAGAGCTGCATGAAACCAGTCTCTGGACTGAAGACAATAACAATGAACAGACACATCAAAGACTGAGTGGACAAATCTCAGGTTTGTGGGGAAAAAAAGAGTGGGCATGAGGGATATCTGAACACAGATCTCCCCACTCATTGTCCAATACCATAACCACATTACCAAGACACCATGGCTATTCAGTTTTGCTTGATGTTGCGTATCTTGTGCTTGGACAATTCACTGTTTCACTTTTATTTCTTTTCTCACAGTTCAGTACATGCTTTTCCTGTTTGCCTACTTGACCTATGTTCAGCTTTGGTGGACTGTCCACTGGGCAATCTCACCACTAAGTCTGGAGGGCATGCAATGGGAAGTTTGCCTTGTTAGTGCTAACTAGCCATCTGAGCTATTGATTTTAATGCAGGTGCTACTGTTTCCTCAAAATGTCTCTCCATTTTCCTGTATGTGCAATTAAGTTAAGACGTCTGTGTCAGAATTTTACTATGATCATAACCCAGTGCCATCGTGTTAGACTGCTGCAGTCTGGTACACTATTGGTGTTTTCAACAATGATTTTTGACAACAAGCTCCATTGGACCTATGTAAATCATACCTCGTTGGCAAGGGATCTAATAGATCCAACACTTCCATAGTCTGTGGTCATCCCTGATACCACTTAGCAGCGGCTGTGTTTTAGCTTATGGGTGTAAGACAGTCTGCACTTAGTGGTTCTGAAGAATTCATTCAGTATTCCCACATAGTGTGCACAAAATGGAATTAATGCAATGGCTGTGCTCTCCTGAGGTTCCTCTCCTTTTTGCTCTTGTTGTACAGTTGGTGCAGGACACTGAGCAATCTGAATTTGCCACTATGTGTAGCAGTTTTTCGAGAAGACCATCCTCAGACGTGATAGTTCTTGGTTAAGGCTTGCATTGTTGGAGAGGTAGTGAGTCCAGTGTACCAATATTTTGAACACACTGTTCCTCTGTGAAAGTTGGTACCAGCTGTCTGCTTGTAAGTATATGATGGTGTGTGTCTTCTTATGGTACACACTGTGGCCCAACATGCTCTCCACTCTCCTTTTACCAGGACATCCAAGAAATGGAGCACTCCATCCACTTCGACATCAGTGGTAAGATCGATGTTCTGGCGTATGAAATTGAGACATATGAGGCAATCATTCAGCTTGTCTATTCCATATGGACATATGACAAGGTGTCATTGACATACTGGGGACAACAGGTAGGTTTCTGTAGGGATGAAGGGCATTTTCCTCCAAATATTACTAATACATACTGGCAACAATTGGTGAAATTGGACTTCTCATGAATTACTGTCAGTCTCCTGATATGAACTGTCTTATAGCAGGCTGAGCATCTTTTCAGTATGATCCTGTTGAGATGGATTGACAATTGCATTGCCTTTGCCATCTAATAAGACACGATATCTGTATCTTCTTGTAGTTTCTATATGGCTGCCCTCTCTCTGCTGGAGATGTTTGCTTTCATAGGTTTAGTTCACACAAGAGTGTAAAAGGTTTCATGATGTACTTCTTCATCTGCCTCAGGTGGGAGTCGTTGTGACATTACAAGCAACTGGTTTGACTGGTACACGATGGATTGAATCTGACAGGTCAGCTGTGGGTTGGTGTGTGTGTTTGTCGGGGCGGCCAGCATTTAGACAGCTGGGACAAGCTAGCTGAGAAGAAGTAAAGGTGGCTAACAAGTGACAAGGCCCAGCAGTCATCATGGTTGAGGGATGAGCTAATTGGAGGAACCTATGACTTAAAATGTTGCCACTAATATGATTTTAATGAAAATACATTACAAATCATTACAAGCATGTTACAGAAAAACCAAAGACGGTTTTGGAACCATGACAGCGGGACAGGCTCATTGAACATAAATCCATGTCTGAAGCTTTAATAACCAAAACGTTATTGACATTATTACCATTATAGTTTATAGTAAATTGTAACAACTGAATCTATCATGAAAGTCACATTCGTGATACACAAGATGAAAGAGGATAATGCTTGCAATGTAATGAAGTGATTATACTTCTAATTAAACAACTATGAAAAATGTTATAAATAATTTAGCTTATTTATGTAAATAGTAAATAACTATGACTGGAGGGCTGAATGTGATTACTTATGTGTTTGAGACTTGTTTAAAATTGTTAAAATAATGTATAAATGAATGTGTTAAGAGATTGGAAAAAGACTTCAAAGCTTTTATGTGTTTTGTTGTAAGTGCTTATATGAAATTGTTATGAAAGTTATGAATGGTGTTCAGCTGCACTGAACTGAGGAGTGGTCATGTGACCAAACCTGAGCAGAATAGCTTCTTAAATGGCTTATTATAGATTTTTACACTTTTGGTCACTCCAGTGACTAGGTAAGTTGCCATGAAATTCCTTGAAGAATAAGACAGTGCATTCTTCACTGATTGTTCACATACAGGAAAACAATTATGTAAAGTTCTTCCCATCTTGGGCGCTAATTCTGCCCAACAGGTAATATTATTTTTATTCTTTTTGATTAGCTTCTGGCAATAATTTCAAACTCTTGTTGCCAGAGTCCAACAACAGCATTATTTTTTATAACCTCAATACAGTAAATCTTTGTTTATTATCTGTACCACTTCTCTTGTTTTATCAACCTCAGCCTGTATCTTAGGACCCTGTTGCAATCTTTTAGTAAACTCTTCTTTATTTCTTTCTAATTCATTAATTACTTCCCATGCCCACTTGATTCTTTAAATCCCCCATACAATGGTCTACTACTTTCATTTCACTCATTCTCATTTCTAAGCATTTAAAGAAGAAATCTGCTCAATCATCTATATTACCAAACAGCTGAAACAGTAGGCCCAACAGCAGTTACAGTCTAGTAGTTATCTGGAAGCTTCTAGGGGTAACAAAAACTTGATTTTCAGAATTTTATATAATTATTGATTGAATTTAAAATGCTGTGATAATCTACTATTTACAACGTATATTCACATGTTAGTGATTTAACACCATAAGACATCTGTTAAAGTTAGTAACTGTTCATATATCTTGAGCCAGCATAACTTACAGCAAGC
This sequence comes from Schistocerca cancellata, assembly GCF_023864275.1. Taxonomy (NCBI): domain Eukaryota; kingdom Metazoa; phylum Arthropoda; class Insecta; order Orthoptera; family Acrididae; genus Schistocerca; species Schistocerca cancellata. The sequence continues at coordinate 145,218,717 of NC_064630.1, read as the reverse complement.
AAGTTACACAAGCTGTACTTATCCTGTATTTGTTAATGATAGCAACTTCCAATAAACTTGAAACATATTTTAAAACCATGTCTAAACTTTTTCATTATTCAGTGGATGAATTAGCCATAAATATGTAAACCAGCATAAGCAGGGTGCTATGTCTTCATCTGTAGTTGTTTTTCATGCTTAAAATAAAAAATTCTTACACTTACACTTCTGTTTATACTCAAGAGATGTTTGTAGCTGTTTTATACATGGAAGTTCAATTCCTTAAAGAAATGGAAGTGTGGTTTGGGGTTTACTGGTTCCACCTAAACCCTCTTTGATGTGGTCCAAATTTTTGCGTACATTATGTCCAGAGGCTGCATTCACTAATCTTCAGTTTCATTGGCTACTATTACTGCCATGGTTAGACTCTTGTACTTTTTTAAATTCTTGCTCATAGAAAGGTAACCTCATACTTTTTGTTATTAAAATAAACTAACAAGATGTGTTTTGTCAAGTGCAATGATATGTAGATTATTGTTGAGCAACTACTTGTGGTGTGACTATGTGTGCTCCAATTGTACCTGCAAGAACAGCTACCCAATGTAACTGCAGCTGCATAGGCAACAACATGGCACCTGCTCCCATTGCAAGTGACGATTTTCTTGTAACTCATTCAGTGCCACTTGATGTGTGCAGATAACTTTCCTGGTGGAATAGTGATACATTTACAACAAATGCATTTGAACTTTGATCACTAAACTTATACTAGTTGTATGGATACAAGATATGTGGTCCCACGTTTTATAGACAGGTAACTGCTCTATGTGATTTCAACTGTTTTAACTGATAGGTCTTGCTTGCCAGAAACTGTGTGCAGCTACCCCTTGGAACTGACCTTTGCTTCATATCACTTCTTCTATAATCTCCTGCCACATTTCCTTTATATTTCTGTAATGGTCTCTGTAATCTCTCAAAATACATCAAGCTGCCCAATATCCTATCTTCTTGCATTTCTTGAGCTGAATTTTCTCGTAATAGTGACTGATCCACACAGTTTTAACAGAACTGTAGTTTATTCATTTCATGATGTTCGTTGGCAGTCCATTTGGTTTATGTATGAGAAAAAAACAAAAAATTATAATACATTTACAATGATTTTTATGCTAATAAATAATAGCATTAAAATAAATAAAGGCACTAAAATGATGTTTCTTGTGATATATATAATCTCAAATTTCCAGTTTGTCCTGCATGAATTTATTCACTTACTAATAATATTTTGATGTCTTTGCCTTGTATAACTTTCTTTTAAGTGGACCTAAATTAATCTACATTAATATGTTCTCTTTTAATATGTTATAAAAATTTCATTACCAGGTATTGAGGTCCCTATGCATATGGTTTTGATGAGGCAGTGGGTGGGAAGCATAAAATTTTCTTTGCTTCTATTTTATCAATGAATAAAATTGTTTCCCTCAAATTATTTATGTCTCGTATACAGAAACTCAATAATTCATATAGTGATGGTGGAGTTAATATTTTAAGTTTCCTTAGCTATGGATAACATGCTTCTTTATGATTTACAGAGCGCATATTTTGAATGACTTTTTCCTCTGTTTTAATATCCACACAATATTTGTCAAATTAACCCAAAAAATGACACCACACTTAATAATGGACTCAAATTAGCTAGTATATTCTACTTTTTGTGTGTCCTTGTCAGTTGAATTTAATAATATTTGCAATGGAAATGCAAAGCTGCTGAATTTGTTTGCTAGGTATTCAGTGGTTGTAAAGCACACTCTTTATTTGTTGATGAGTTCCTCACAGTATAAATCTTCTGTGGTCTTCTTATTTAAACACAATAAATTGGAGTAAATACAAAGATTACACTCAGTGAAATGCAATTCCTTTTTCTTCTCTTTAATGTTCCATTATTGTCCGCAATGCAGCTGTATTCAGTCCTTTTATTTCTTATTTTGTGGCCAATGAAGAATAATTTGATATCTTTCATTATTTTAATCTCTATGTTTTTTTCATGAATTCAAAAGAGTTTTTCTGTTCACTCTCTTATTTACTCTTTCACAGTCTTTCTGATGGTTACCACCTGTAAATGGCCATGACTCTTGCCTTTTGGATTAATATTGGCCTTCACTTTAATTTAATCTTCAATAATAACACAACAACTAAATTTTGGCCATTATACAGGGTGATTCATAGTTTGTATTATGCAGTTATAGATATTGTAGAAGGGACTCAAGATTGCAATATTTGGTAATAAACCCATGTCTGGAAATGCGGTATTTAGAAGATAGATGACTCTGGAAGAACACCAAAACACATTCATCAACTGACTTGTACTTGCACAAACTACAACATATGCTAGAAGCGGTGACCATGAGTTTAATTGCACAAAGTGTATCTGTGAAGACTGCCCACTACACTCCAAAAGTCTTGGAGCATCCTGGGTGGCCTCTGCTGCAGCCATTACACAAGCAAGGAGATCACCCTGTGACTCCACAGGAGTATCATAAACTGTTCATGTAGCTCCACAGGAAAAAGTCCAGCGGTGTTAAATTGGATTATCATGATGGCCAACAAATCAGTCCACTGTGACCTAGCTGCCCATCCGTGAATGTTTTCTGAAGGTGCTGACAGATGTGGCATGAAAAGTGGACTGGCATACCATCAGCTGGAAACCACATAATCCAGCAGATATACAATGACACATCCTCCAAATGCTGCATCTGTACATCTTGCAGGAAGGGCATGTAGGGGAGCTAAAATACATGGGCCAGTCAGACGACACCAGCCCTCACATTAATACCGAAATAATGTTGAAATCCGTAGGGATGTGCAGTATGAGGGTTTTCCTCACTCCAAATGTGGCCATTAAGATGGTAGAGTCGACTTTTGATTGTGAAATGCACTTCATCTATGAAAAGAGTGATCCGAAGAATGTCCAGAACATTGACTTAATGGTATAGGAACCATATGCAGTAATTGGCACTTGGTGCAGAATCAGCTGAACCCAGTGCCTCCAACACCTCAAGGTGGCATGGGAGAAGTTGCAGTTAATGGAGAACTCACCAGACATGCTGCTCTGGGATTCATCCGCAGAACCTGCAATGTTGCAGGTACTCATCAACAGGTTCTAGTCAAGCAGTTCTATGACATCCTCTTCCATGTCCAGCCATGAACACAATTGGCCTACTACCTTTCAAGATCCCAGTTTCCTGAAGCCATTGTTCCAATTTTTCAGAATTGCATGTGATGGATGCCCGTGACCCAGAAATTGTTAATGGTACAGGCTTTGTGCTAAGGACAAACACACACACCCATGCCCGAGGGAGGACTCGAACCTCCGCCGGGACCAACCACACAGTCTATGACTGCAGCACCTTAGACCGCTCAGCTAATCCTGCATGGCACCAGAGATGAGCAGAGTATCGTTGGACTCAGAAGACATGTTCTTTGCCATTCTATAATTTTTTCTAGATCTCTCACTACAACTGATGCAGATGTACTTCAAATCATTGGGTTGGTCTCTGGTGACACATGACATGACATTACACAAAAATCATGTGACACTGACCCATATCAATGTGTATTGCCTTCCATTGTTCAGACATTCGTCTTACAAAATGCACATTTCCAGACATGGGGTTAGCCAATTATTGCTGTTCTGAGTGCCCTCTACAACACCTACAACTGTGTAACAGGAATTCTGTATCACCCTCTATAAGTATGGTGTAAATGCTGAGCCATGTGACATATTCATCACACTTGGCCTCTGCTCCATAATGTTGAAAAGCACCTCTATTTTAATGATTCCGTCCCCTCCCTCTGCACACACACACACACACACACACACACACACACACACACACATTGCTCCCTCCATTACTAAATTATCTGTCCTTGACCTCTTCTGTGAGTCTGTTACTTCATTTACACAAGTTATCTCATAAAACTCTCATTTTCCTGATTTGATTCAGTACCTTCTTTTTAGTTTTCAGTCAGCCCATCTAATTTTCAGCATTTCTCTGTAATGGCACATTTCAGCAGTTTCTGTTCCCTACTTGTGTGTACAGTTGGTCGATCATCTGCTTTACTTGTTTCCTTATTAGTTAAAGTCATCTCTGACTTTTGGTTCCTCACCTACTATTTTAATCTGTTTAATATCATCTGATTAAAATTTACAACAATCCACTAGCTCTATTTTACTTATATTGATTTTCACCTTACAAACTCTTCTACAGTACCCATACACTCTATGCAAAAGTTCTTCCAAGTCTTATGCCATTTATAAAATGATTGCAATATCACCAGTAAACCTCAGAAGTTTTGAAACTTCCTGGCAGATTAACACTGTGTGCTGACCGAGATCCGAACTCGGGACCTTTGCCTTTCGCGGGCAAGTGCTCTACCAACTGAGCTACCAAAGCATGACTCACACCCAGTCCTCACAGCTTTACTTCTGCCAGTATCTCGTCTCCTACCTTCCAAACTTTACAGAACCATGCATGGTTCACAGGAGAGCTTCTGTAAAGTTTGGAAGGTAGGAGACAAGATACTGGCAGAAGTAAAGCTGTGAGGACCGGGCGTGAGTCATGCTTCGGTAGCTCAGTTGGTAGAGCACTTGCTCGTGAATGGCAAAGGTCCCGAGTTTGAGTCTCAGTCGGGCACACAGTTTTAATCTACCAGGAAGTTTCATATCAGTGCACACTCGGCTGCAGAGTGAAAATCTCATTCTGGATACTCAGAAGTTTTGTTCCTTTTCTCTCAACTTTAATTCTCTTTCCAAATTTCTGCTTTGCTTTTTGTATTGCTTGAGAACTGCATAGACTGAATACTGTTAGAGATACCTTTTGACTCAGACTCATTCCTTGACTCAGACTCACTCCTACCTGCACTATTGTCTGCGTTTTACATCTTTAAGTGTCGGCTATTTATACAAGCTGTAAATGGCTTTTTGCTACATCTATTTTTTTCCAGCTACCTTCAGAATTTCAAAGTATGTATTTCAGTTAACATTATCAAAGGCTTCCTCTAAATCAAAACTGCTAGAAATGTAGACTTGCAATTAGTTCATTTTATCTTCTGAAATAAGATATAAGATTAATTTAGCCTTGGGTATTCTTACATTTCTACAGAACTCAACCTGATTTTCACTGAGGTCGGCAACCATCTGCAGTTCCATTTTTCTGTAAATAATTTGTATTAATTATTTTCATTCATTAATTTTTAAACCTGGTGGTTTATTTACATGTAGACCTGTGAGCACCTGTTGTCTTTGTAATTATGATTATTTCAGTCTTCCAGAAGTATGAGCTGTTTGGTCATCTCTTATATCTAACAGACAGGCTGTTTCAGATGAATTCTATGCCTCCATGACTTACAAACTAATAAGTGACAGGAATATTTATTGAGCTAATTCCACATAAGAAATTTTATAGTTTCTGCAGCACAATGACCATAGTTCTCTCAGTATTTTACAGAGAGCTACAGCAACAAAATATAATATTTTAAATAGGGCATTAGTTTTTGCTACTATGTAGCTGATGTATTTAAACTAGCTGTGTAAAAATTAATTCAAATTAAATTTTGGTCACATTTAGTTTGCGGGCTAGAAAGCTTCAGAATGTTATGGATGAGTGCAACAGTCTGTATGTAATACTCAGCTGTGTGCAAACGAATGTACTGGTAATGGAATTTTGATTTAAGTGAGGTGCTGAAATGTGTGCCCATATTCCTGTATGCTCAATGCAGTGCGATTTTTAAATGACCTATGGATGATATAACATGGCTGGTGTCACAGAGTGATAAGCTTCCTCCTGTCTCATCAGCACAATTCTGTGGATGTCCCTACAGACAGAAATCTACTAGTGTCGAATTTGGTGACCATGTGGGCCATTCCTAAGGGCCAGTCACCCCAAACATCACCCAGGGAATCTGTTGCTCAATTCTTGCACAACATCATGTCCAGAATGGGCTATGTGACAATCATGTTACATCCACATAAGACTTCTAATGGCCAGACAGATGTTTGAAGGATAGCATCTGAATTGGTGATGATAAAAGCTTGGTATGTCGCACCTGTCAGTGTACATGCAAAGTATTGTGGACCAATGATTTCATCCTCAAGGATTCCACACCACACGTTAATGGACCACCTCTGTTGATGATTGATTGACGGGGCACAGTCACCTAGGATTTTCTGTGGCGCAGTAATGCATATGATGATGGATCGTTGCACCATAATTTTTTAACGTGGGTTCATCAGAGGACATAGTACTTTGTAAGGTATCCGGAGTGAAATTAGGCACAGTCCATTTGCAGAAAGTAACTGTCCAATTGGAATCATTCCCATGTAGCTCCTGTGTCAGTGATACATGGTATGGGTGACACCTGTGACCCTGCACTATACGTAACACAGATGTAAGGCTGATACCAGTGATTTCAGTACCATCTTGTAAGCTGATGTGGGTATTGTTGTTTGTTGCAGTGAATGCAAACTTCTTCATCTCATCACATTTGCTGGTCTTCACCTGTTACTGCTGCTTCCTCACAAACTACTTCTTTATTGAAGTTGTTGTTCAGCACATAAGAACATAATGGCTGCTGGAGTTATTCAAACAGGAAATCCCATGATGCACACGATGGCTGCTTCCTTGGCATTGTGTCGGCATTCACCAAGAATCACCAACATGTCAACATGCTTGTTGGATGTGTAAGCCATTTTTATTTAATGTCGGTATTCACAACCAGTTTGTTTATGCAGTCCCTTGTACTGTGTAATGGCAATGTAAGATGATGGTGAGCATTTTAAGTGACCATGACGTCTAACAGCACATCAAGGAAGCTGGTCACTCCAAGACGCCGATGACATTACATCCTGTCTGTAGGCCATTTAGAAGGTGCAATGTGTTGTGCATTCAGGAACATGAGCACACGTTTGAATAACACATGTACATCAGTATCCTGCCACCAGAACATCCATTTGCACAGAGCCATTTATTATGGACAGCATGTTGCATCTACTCCAACACTTTTAAAATTACTTGATCCCAAACTAAAAGTTACATCAGCTATGTGATGTTCTAGTGTTCTATTTAATGTTCTATGTAAAAAAATTGTATCTTTGCTCCAACTCTCAGGAAAATGACTCAATAAACTGAGTTAATAGTCCTGCAATATGCCAATAAACATTCCTGTCACTTAGTATTTTGTGTAGCAAGAATGACAGGATACAAACTTCACAGTACATGAGCTGTCAGTATCAAATATTCAGTGATGAGGACAAAGATGTGGAGAACAAATGAAAAAAATTCGAAGGTATCATGCAATATGCCTTAGATAAGTATGTTAAGAGTATAGTTTTAAGTGATGGGAAAGACACACCATGATTTAATAGCCATGTTAGAAAACTGCTATGTAAACATAGAGAATTTCATCTCACATTCAAGAGAAGTAAAATCCTAGCTCACAAACAGAAGCTGAACAAAATGAAAATGAGAGCAAGGAGTGCAATGAGGGAATCATTCAGTGACTTTGAAAGGAAATTTTTGTCAACCAATCTGTGTAAGTTTTGGTCACATGTAAAATCAGTAAGTGGGTCAAAATCATTTGTTCATTTACTCAGTGGCCATACTGGCACTGAAACAGAAGATAATAAAGAGAAGGCTGAAATACTGAATTCGGTCTTACAAAATTATTTCACCATCGAAGATCATAACACAGTCCTCCTTTCAGTTGCTATACAAATTCTGAACTGGCATATATTGAGGTAACTGACTGTGGAACAGAAAGACAACTACTGTTGTAGAATTATGGAATGCATTCTATGCTCAAGAATTACGACGTTTTTGGAGAATGAAAATCTCGTCTATATCAACATGGATTCCACAAAAAGAAATCCTTTGAAACTCAACTTCCTCTGATCCTCTGTGAGATCCACAGCACTGCAGACAATGGCCCTCAGGTTCTATGTCTTCAGGAAGGTATCTGACACCATGCTGCATTGCCGTTTTTAGATTAAATTAGATTAGTTTCATCCCAATTGATCCGTAGTGAGGAGGTCATCCAGGATGTAGAACATGTCAGAAAAACAGTAATACATGAAAAATATTAACAACTAAAACAAATAAGCTAATGTACCTTCCTCAAATCCCAAATGGAATTCTCTCTCTCTCTCTCTCTGTCTCTCTCTCTTTTTTTTTAATGAATACTGTTGGAAAGGATCATTATACAACACTAATTTACTAAGCTCACATTAATGCACTGAATTTAAAATTAAAGGAAGTTTATTTTATTTATAGGGTAATAAACATATAAAAGAACTACTACAATACTTATTTACAATAAACATATTACTGCACTGAAATGGTGCAGAAGTTACGATGCACACACACAAACAAACACACACACACACACACACAAAATCAGTTGGTTCTAGTGAGAAATTCATCAATGGAATAGAACGCTTCTCTTAAACTGAATTTCATTGGTTGTTAGGCTTTTTATGGCTGTTGGCAAGTTATTGAAAATGTGTGTTCCTGAATAATGCACACCTTTTTGTGCAAGAGTAAGTGACATTAAATCCTTGTGAAAATTATTGTTATATCTAGTATTGATTTCATGAACTGAGCTGTTGGTTTGTAAAAGTGATATATTTTTAATGAAAAATTTCATTAAGGAATAAATACGTTGGGAAGCAGTAGTTAGTATCTCTAGTTCTCTAAACAGGGCTCTGCAGGATGTTCTTATGTTCACACCACATATAACTCTTATTGCATGTTTTGTACTTGGAAAACTTTAGTTTGCCTTGATGAATTACCCCAAAAAAATAATCCTATATGACATTATGGAGCGAAAGAATGCATAGTACGAGGTGGAATCGAAAATTTTCGGGCCTGGTGCTGCCATCTGGAAAGTAGGAGTAGTAGATCTTTGCACTGCTAGATGGCAAGAGCTGCATATCTGATGAGTCAGTGTTTGCAGTGGCATTCAGCTGGGACAAGATATTGTATGCCCACAGTGATTTCCATAATCTGTGTTTGGTGTGTGGTGATTTTATGATGGATCCAAGAACAGAACAGTGGGTGTGTATCAAATTCTGTTCGAATCTCGGGAGAAGTGCTACAGAGATGAGAGCTGGATTTATGGTTATGACCCAGAGATAAAGCAGCAATTGTCCCAGTGGAAGAGTCCGGACTCTCCAAGACCCAAAAAAGAGAGACAGGTGAAGAGCAAAGTGAAGAGCATGATCATTGTTCTCTTGGATACCAAGGGAATTGTGCATAAAGAATTCATCCCACCCAACCAAACAGTGATTTCTGCATACTGCTGTGATGTCTTGCGACAGCTCCATGAAAATGTGTGGCGATGATGGCCCGAACTTTGGTGTCAAGGGAACTAGCTGCTGCATCATGACAACGCACCCTGTCACATGTCCTTGCTCACCAGGACCTTTTTGGTAAAAAACAACATGGTGGTTGTACCCCACCCACTGTACTCACCAGATTTGGCACCTTGCAACTTCACACTACTCCCAAAACTGAAACTCAGGTTGAAAGGCCGTCGGTTTGACACTCTAGAGAGGATTCAACAAACATCGCTGGTGGGGATAAACACCCTCAAAGAAGAGGACTTCCGAAAACGTTTGACCAGTGGCAGAAGCACTGGGACTGGTGTGTACGTGTGGCTGAGAACTACTTTGAGGATGATGGTGACCATTAGTCCAAAGGTAAGGTTTTCAACAGATGGCAGGACCAGTCTCAAAAATTTTGCATAGCACCTCATATGCCAGCTTTTTTATTTTTATATCCTCTATGTCTCACAGGATTTGCATTGCCAATAGAGATTTGTTTAGATGCTTCAGCAGTTCTGTTATGTGCTTTCCCAGTTGAATTTATTATCAAGCTGTAATCCCAAGAATTTAACACTGTCCACTTAGTCTATCTGCTTTTCATCATACGGTAGGCATAAACTCGTGGGACACCCCTTAGAAGTTCTGAACTGCATGTAGTGAGTTCTTTCAAATTTTAGTGACAAAGAATTGGCTAGGAAACAGTGATTGATGTCCACAAATATTTCATTAGCCGATCTTTCTAAGACTACACTTGATTTGCTGTTTATTGCACTGTTTGTATCTTTGGCAAACAAAACAAACTTGGCATCTGGTAATGTTACTGATGAAAGGTCCTTGTGAAATGTGAGAAATGTCTAATGAAAAGAATATGAGCTTATCAAGTTTCAGAGCAGATTTGCAACTGAATTCAAGACATCATTGCAGACAGAACTCAACATGTCACTTTTAACAGAACAAAATCAACAGATGTAAAGGTGATTTTGGGAGTACTCCAGGAAAGTGTAATAGGACCATTACTGTTTACAATATATATAAATGATCTAGTAGAAAGCATCAGATGCTCTTTAAGGCTTCTTGCAGATGATTCAGATGTCTGTAAGAAAGTGGCAGTGCCAGAAGATTTAATTTTTTTAATTTTATTTATTTGTTTTTTTGCTCATTCATAAATGGATCGAGACCATACAATGAATTATAGTGATGAATATTAAAAAATTTCATACAATCTCTCGGTGCTTGAGCAAGGCATTTTTTGTTAAAGGTCCTTTCATGTATTTTTAACCGTGTTTCTTCTATCCGTGTTAAATTGGACTTCGTTATGAGACAGCACTGAAAACTATATCTGTGGCTCAACCTATTTCTTTATTTTATTACTTATGCTGATAAACTGCTTTCTGCTAATAAAAGCTCAGCATGCAAATATTTTCAGAATTATGTCCAGAGAATTGGTGAATGGTGCAGGTTGTGGCAGTTGACCGTGGGCATAAATAAATCTAACATATTGTGAATACATAGCAAAAGAAATCCACTACTGTACAAACTGCTAGAAACAGTATCTTCAGTAAAATATATAGCATTAACTATCCATAATGACCTTAAGTGGAATGACCACATAAAACGAATACTGGGAAAAGAAGATGCCAGACTCAGACTCTTAGGAAGAATCTTAAGGAACTGTAACTCATCCATGAAGGAAGTGGCTTATAACGTGGTAGTTTGACCAGTTCATGAATATTGTTCATCTTTCTGGGATTCCAACTAGGTAGGACTGATAGAAGAAATAGTGGAGATCTGATAAAGAGTGGTACTCTTTTTCCTGGGTTCATTTAGCCATTGCAAGAGCATTACACAGATGCTCAAAAAACTCCATTGGCATACATTAGAAGAGAGGCACTACACATCATGGAGAGATTTAATTTTGAAATTTCCAGAGAGCGCTTTCTGGGAAGAGTCAGACAACATATTAATTCCTCACACATATGTCTCCCAGAATGACCATGAGGAGGAAATTTGCAAAGTTAGAGCCAATACAGAGGCTTACCAACAATTGTTTTTCCCACTTGCTTGTCACGAGTGATGGTGTTGAAGAACTCAATTAATGGTACAAAAGTACCCTCCACCACAGGTGATTAGGTGGCTTGCAGAGTATGATGTAGATGTATTTTGTGAGTTATAGAGGCATACACTTTTTCGGAAACATCCTGTATGAGAAGGAATATCACTGTTAAGGTTATTCCCACAAGGATCTGAATGGTTCTGAGACAGTGGTGTCTAATCCATATTTCTTTTCTCACTTTATGTCTTTCAGTATCAGTCTTATCCAACATTACTACATTACTGAATTCCCGCATCTGAATGTTTAACCAACTGTTTCTGTTTTGCCCAAAGATTTCTTCAATTATCCTATGTGCAACATTTATCTTTCCCATAGATGTGAATACTTCTACAGCTTTGTATTTCTTGTCTATCCAGTCCAGCTTTGTCTGTTTCCACTTTTTGACTATCTGATTTTTAAACATTTTATCTCTTTTGAGTGCTTTGCTTACTACATTTTTTTAGTAAGTCATAATTAATATTCCATGTATTATCAAAGGACTTATATTACATTTTTACCTAATTGCTCCTTTGCTGCCTTCACCATTTCATTCCTCAAGCTACCTGTTGAAATAATTCCCTTCTTATTCAAGCAGTGCCTTCTTTAGATTTAGAAATGAATGCTATGAATAATTCTCCATTGAAGATAAGATGAAGAGAGAAATCTTAATAGTTCACGAAGCCTTCTTGCAAACTCAACCCCATTACAGTGCGTAGCATTCTCTTCAATTGAATTTAATACTCTTCTTTTGCTGACGTTCTCTGTAGAAAAGGCCTCATTGTGCAGGGGTACCCAGCATTGTCATATGTAAGACTGGAGACATTTCAGTGGTTCACAGTTTATATTTTATTTTTCTTCACACTTAGGTAAACTTTCTGTTGCACATTTCCACAAAATTAACTTTAAATGAAAGAAAGTGACATTTTTCAACGCAGCTGAAGAATACATTCATAAAAGGCTTCATATTAATTCATCAAAATCTACAAATAACACTTAGCAAAACAAAAATGTATCGTTCTAGATCCCACTGATGCTGCCTTAAAGTGAAAAAATGTAGAAATACATCTGGGAGAAATAAAATAGAGTGCAGAAACAGAATGCCTTTTTTTATTTACAAAACAAATACACTAAAACATTATTCAGAGTGGAATGCCATTGACTGACTGGAGTACGATCATCTTCAGTGATGAGTCCTGCTTCAAACTTAGCCCCTCTGGACCAGTGAAGAAGTGTCTGAAGATGCCCTAGATGGCAGTAGGATACCACCTTGACTGTCAACCACCATACACTGTCCGACAACCAGAAGTGGTGTCTGGAGTGTCATTTCTTTTCATAGCAGGATCACTTTGGTTGTCATCCATGGCACCCTTAGAGCACAGTGATACATAAGTTACATTCTATGCCCCATTTTGTTGCCCTTCATGGCAATCCATCCTACACTTACATTTCAGCAAGATAATGGCTGCTCACACATGGTGAAAGTTTCTGCTGCTTATCTTTGTGCTTGCCAAACACTACCTTGGCCAACAAGGTTGCTGGATCTCTCTCCAACTTAGAAAATTTGGAGTATTATGGGCAGAGATCTTGAACAAGCTTAGGATTTTGAAGACATAAAGTGCCATTTGGACAGTATTTGGCATGATATCCCTCAGCAGGACATCCAACACTCTGTCAATCAGTGCCAAGCTGAATAACTGCTTGCGTAAGCGTCAGAGGGGCACCAATATATTACTGACTTGCTCAATTTGTGAAGCTCTCTCTTGAATAAATCAAACCAATTTTTCTGAAATTGTAATCATTTGTTTGTCTGTACATATATATCACATCTACTGACTTCTCTCACATTCAGATAATTCCTTCATGGTGTAATGGTGCTATTTTCCTTTTTTGTCTTAGAGTAGTGTATACTTTAAATTAAAAAGTGATTTCAAACAGCCTATTTTGTCTATCAGGCATAAATCTCGGAATATAAAATAATTTATCTTCTATTGTAGTCATTTGACCTCTATCAATGAACATTTGCCTGATATTCTCTTTGAAACACTTAAGATCATCTGGATTTTTCAACTTATTTAGGAACCATCTGATTATTTTGCAACTTTCTCCAGTTTCTTCAGCTGTAATCTACACTTTATAACCTATATATTATGGCCAAAATTCAGGTCTTCTCATTAGATTGTTTTTCAGTTGAAAATTTAATTTCAAAATCTCTGTCTTACCATTACATAATCCATCTGTAACCTTCTAGTGTATCCAGATATCTTCCACATATACAATTTCTTTGATGATTCTTAGGCCAAATATTTGCACAGATTAATGTCTGCTGTGTGTAATATTGTGCGAGGAATCCTGTCCTTTCAACATTTGAACTGAGTCCATTACCACTAAAATATTTCAGGGCAAGTGTTATCAAAATCTAAAAAATAATTAAAGAAACTAAAGAAATACATGAAAAATATCTGTTACTATAGTGCAGATGATTTCCTCTATGATAACTAAGTAGAACAGTATCTGTTTGAAGAAATAACACAATATGTGTAATAACTATAGATTAATTTCATTCATTTGTATATAGTGTTGGAATTGTCAAGTCACCTATACATAATCATCAGTTGTATGAGACATTATTATGAAAAGGAAAGTTGCTACTCACCATATAGTGGAAAACACACACACACACACACACACACACACACACACACACACACACACACACACAGTCACCCAAATACAATTCACCCACACATGACTGCAGTCTCAGGCAACTGAGGCCACACTGCAAGCAGTAGTAACTCAGTACCACCCCGGATTGGAGCAACTGAACTGCATTCTCTTCCAGGGTTTTGACTACCTCTCATTGTGCCCTGAAATGATAAATGTCCTGCCCACTAACCTTCCCACCCCAACCACCAAACCTACACAATATACTTGTCCATCCCTATAAAACCCCATCTCCCAACCCCTTACCTCATGGCTCATACCCTTGAAATAGACCTAAATGCATGACGTGTTCCATACATCCTCTCACCACTACCTACTCCAGTCCGGTCACAAATATCACCTGTACCATCAAATCACGGCTACTAGTGAAACTAGTCATGTGATATACAAGCTAAGCTGCAACCTGCTCCTATGACTGTATCTTCTCCTCCTGTAAGGCATGGCTGTGTGCTGCGTGTGGCTGCCTCAAGTCGAAGGAGCATGCTGTTGCCTCACGAGTGACATATACAGTCCCCTGACGTCACTGCGATAAAATTATCTGGGCGTGGCAGGAAGTAAGCCCGCTCAGTAGCGCAATGGCGTCACCGGAAATGGAGCAATTCTGTGGAGTTAGAACTATAGCGCGATCCTCCGTGGCCTAGCGGCGGCCGAGCGAAACTCGTTCAAGGTCACCCGCCAAGATGGCGGCGCACACAGCCATGATAGACCACTGTGCTGCATTCTCTGTAGGCATGACAACCATCAAGCTGTCTCTCCATGTGAATGGCCACCAACAAACTGTGGCTAAGAAACCAGTGGACCACCCTGTTGCTGAGCATGCTGCCAAACATGACATCCTTCATTTCAATGACTGCTTTGCAGCCTGTGCCTTATGGATTCTTCCCACCAACACCAGCTTTTCTGAATTGTGCAGGTGGGAACTTTGCCAGCAATATATCCTACATTCCCAAAACCCTCCTGGCCTCAACCTTCGTTAGTCATTATCCTCCCCTTACTGACTCATGAAAATTAACTTCTTTAATTCTGAGACCTCGTAGACTATCACCACTACCAATTGGTATTTTCCAGATGTGCTAATGTGGTATTTCAGGTGTGCAATTGTGGTACAGCATTCAAAGAACTGTTTGACACAGTATTCACTAAGTATTTTGGGCCTAGGATCTCAATATGAAATTTGTGTATGTATTCCTTCCATTTTGGAGATTCCACAGTAACAGAATCTTTGCTTATTTAGCATCCCACACTTCCCACTACCCTTCTTCCAGTGAGCTGGTTTTACATTAGTATTTTCAAAAACTGTCTCTTCCTGTCCTGTTTAAGCAAATGTCTGTTGTGGTCATACACTAAATTAAATATACGCTTTTGGAATATTCCTTTATTTTCATGCCAATATGGCATATGGAATTAAATTTTTGGTAATCAGTCACTGGATAAAAAAAGTACTGTGTGCACAAAAAAGAGCCATAAGGATTATGTGTGGAGTCCGCACTAGAGCCACATGCAGGAATCTTTTTAAGAAACTTGGAATCCTTACATCCACTGCACAGTATATATTCTCTTTGATGCTTCATAGGGAAAGACAAATCCGTTTTTAAACCAAATAGTGTGTATCATAGTCATGAGATGAGAAGAAAACATGATATCTACTATGAACAGGCAAATCTAGGTATGGTACAGAAAGGAGTCCATTTAACTGGCTGTAAGATTTTTAATGCCCTCCCTTCAAGAATTGTTTGGTAGAAGACGACTCTTGTTTAAAAAAACTTTAACACATTTCCTATTACGAGGATCATTTTATATGATAAAGAGGTCCTGAACTACAGTGTTTAGTATTTCTTGTATTGTAAAAGCAAATATATGCCCAAATCTACATTTGTAATCCTGACTATTCTTTATTGTAAACACATATTTTGCAATATTTATTTTCTGTAACACTTACTATTTTGTAATATTTTTTTATCTCTCAAAATTGATTTTCTGTAGTAGAACCTAAGTTACTGTTTACTGTAACATGAAATCATTTTGTTTTGTTTTTATGTGCTACCATAGATTTCTGACACTATGCCTTTGCTCTTACTTTGTACTGGCTGGACCAGCAGTGTCAATGCTGAATTTCATCATGTGGACTTGTTATATTGGGAGCTGTGTCAAATGGGATGGATAGAGGGAGAGGAAGACAGGAGGCAGGGAGAAGGAGTAAATGGCTAGTGACTTTGAGGGAAGCAGCTGGTTGCTGGCTAAGAATGTGGAAGGAGTAGTGGCATGTAAATTGGCTAAGCAAATGATGCACGATTGTAGGAGTCCCATTGTAACTTGCTGTTGTGATGCCACTGGAAGCATTTCTGCTCTTGCTCACCAACACCTCCAACCAGTTGCCTGAGATATAGCCTCCCAGATCAGAGATACTAACCACTTCCTTCACTGACTATCCTCCTTTACCTCATGGATCCATTCTTATAACTATTGATGTGACCTCCGTATGCACCAACATTTCTCATACCCATGGCCCTGCTGCCATCTAACACTACCATCCTCAATGTCTTTTAGACATTCCTTATACACATTGCCAACTTATCCTGTCTCACAACTACTTTTCCTTTGAAGGAAAGGTTTACAAATGAATCTGCAGCACAGCCTTGGGCACCCCCATGGCATCGTCCTATGCCAACCTGTTCATGGGCCATCTAGAGGAAACCTCTAGTCTTGTTCTGTTTCATTTATGATACCTTGACAATCTGGTTTCAGGGCCAAGACACTCTATCTGCAGTCTCTCACATACTCAAGACGGTCTCTCCCAACTGCTTCACCTGGTCCTCTCTACCCAGTGCACCTGGACACTGACGTCCACCACTTGATGGCTCATCCACACCTGTGTCCACATTAAACTCTCCAAACACTAACAGTATCTGCATTTTGACTGCTGTCATCCCTTCCACACAAGAAAATCCCTCCCATACAGCCTATTCACCGTAGGACGATGTATCTGCAATGATGGGAAAACTCTTGTCCAGTACATTGGGTGCGCACAAACGCTTTGACAGACAGATAATATCCTTGAAAGCTAGCCCAAATACAGTTTTTGTGTGCCATATCCACACATACCCCCAATCCTTCCATCACTCAACAAGAATCGGCTACAAAGGGGTGCCCCCCACCCCACTCCTCATCTCTCGTCACATCTGGAATGAGGGAGATTCTACTAAAGAACCTTCTCACTCCTCCTAAAGTGGTGAAGTGGTGTTCTGTCAACCACCCTACCCACATGATATCCTACTCCATCCCTATGCCACTCCCACTCCCATCCTGTTGCCACAGGGATCATATTCCTCTGCTAGACCAAGGAATACGACCATCCCAATTGACCAACACAGAACCTCCTATTCTAGTCCTTTTACACTCTTATACTTCCCCATCACAGGCCAGGCTACCTGTGAAGGCAACCATGTCATATAACAACTCTGCTGCAAACACTGAGCAGCTTTTTATGTCAGAAGGTTTACTAACCACTTGTCCACCAGTATGAATGAACACAGTCAAAGTGTTACACAGAATGAAGAAGGCCATCTTATGGAAAACATGCAGCTGAGCACAACGTGCTCAATTTCAGTGGCTGCTTCACAACCCCGGACATCTAGGTTCCCCTCTTCTTCCACCAGGTCCTCTGAACTACTCAGATGGGAATTATTCTTACAACACATCTTCCACTCCTGTAATCATCCTGGCTTCAATCTCATGTAGCCCACTGTCCATTACATGCTTCACCCGAGAGTTTCCCCCTCCCCAGTCATGTCACCACCTCCTAATTCACATCACCACATCACCTTCAGTGTACACTGCCCCCCTCCCCCCCCCCCCCCTACTGACTCCTATAGTAATTCACTGCATGCCTCACCCTTGTATCTGCCACATTTTCCTGCCACATTCCTAGGTGTCAAGCCGGGTGCCTCCATCTGAGCTGCTAGCCACCTACACACTCTGCCTGCCTCCCACATTCCACCCCACCTGACACTACACCCATTACAACCAGTTCGCTGAAATTCAGCACAGGCATTCTTAGCCCAGCTGGTGCCATGTAAAGGCATAGGTGTGGTTTTGGTGTGTGTGTGTGTGTGTGTGTGTGTGTGTGTGCATGTGTGTGTTTTGTACATATTTTATTTCAGCTTGTAAAGGATTCCTCTGAAAGCTAGCAAGTTTTCTTTGTTCATTTGTGTGTGTGCCTATCAATAACTCAACACCTCTACTTTTCAGGGGTGGTCTCCTTTAACCCACAAGTATTTACATTCTATCAGAACTTTTCTACAACATTTATATTAAGTATATTTATGAATACAAACAAAGCTGGTGCTTGATTTCTTTGTACTTGTTTTAAGTTTCAAATAAATTTTGTGATGTAGTACACTTCCTTTTTGTCACTGTTAATTTTCAGAATCATAGTGTGCATTTATACCAGTTTATTTCCTCTGTCTAGATCCAGTAGATGTGAATCTATGTTTTATACTGTTACATTTCCCTTTCTCTCTTACTAGTTGCAGTAGAAGAATCTAAGAAACTGAAGCTGCCAGAACATGAATTATTTACTTGCTATCATCAAAAGAAACCAAGAGAAAGGCAGACTGTGTCTGGTGAATTTGTCTTACATCCTCTGATATTTGGTACTGAAATATCTGAGGGCCATGATGAGATAAAGGTGACTACTTTAATATATGAATGTATAACAGTTACATTGAGAGTGTGCTACAGATTACTGTTAGGACTTTCTTTGTCAAAATAGTAGCTTACATATCTTGCATATCTGCCTGAAATTTTCGTCTCATTTAGCTTTGCTTCAACATGAAGAAGAGTTGCAAATTGTTTGTTGGTCTTTACCAGGAATATATTTATAGTACTGTATATGGAATTGCCTAATTTGCATTTATTGATCAGTCAGCCAATCAGTCTTTATTCCTCTGTTAATAATGTACATTGTATGGATGTCTTCAATTACAATATAATTTCTTACATTTAAGTTGTTTCAAAAACTTGGATAATAAATACAAATATTTTTATCAATATATATAGATAATATTACTTTTCCACATTCAGATATTCTTCAGTGTTATAAAAACTATGTGTTAGAAAAAATTGTGTAAGATCTACCTTGAATTTATGAAATTCTTTAATTTTCTTTATTGTAGTAGGCAATGCACTAAAAAGTATTTTGGGCTGGTAGTTTACACATTTTTGGTAGAGCACTCCTTTGTTGGTGTCTCTGTGAAAATCATCTCTGTTCCTTGTCTCATGGTTATGAACCTGATTATTTAATGTTGAAAATTCCTGGTGAGTTTTCAGAAAGCAGACACATTCACAGATGTACAAGCTAGGGAGAGTCAATTTTTTAAAATTCTTTAAATATTTCCCTGCATGACACTCTACAGGGAACCCCTTTCATTATGTTAATAGCCTTTTTTGAAGTTTGAAAGTTTGTTTTGGCATACCTGTATTTCCCCAGAAGATCACAGCATATCTAAGCAAACTGTTCACATAAGCATAATAGGCACACAGCAATGATTTACTGTTGCAACAGTCCCAAAGCATTCTTAGCACATAGCAGCATTTACTTAGTTTTTTATTCAAAACTTCTAGATGCTTTTCCCATCTCAGGTGCTCATCCACTGATATACTTAGGAATTTTCTGTATGGAGCTTGTGCAATAACATAGTTCCCTAACTCAGCTTTTTCTCTTCTTCTAGCTTTGCTTTTAATATTACCGAAATTCATCAATACCATTTTATTCTTATTTATGATGAAAGAATTTTTGCTAAACCATTTTACTGTCTCATTTACTGTCCTAGAGACATTCTGCTGTAGTTTATCCTTGGTGTATCCTTGTATGAAAACGATAGTGTCGTCAGCAAACATTACCATTCCTGCAACTGTCAGGTGGTCTGTCAAATCCTTTATACATGCCAAGAACAACAGAGGGCCTAACACGGAACCCTGAGGCACTCCATAGCTAGTTTTTTTGAAAACTGAAAGATACTCTTTGCCTTCATGACATATTTGTCCTTTCTGTTGTCTATCAGAGAGATAAGACTTGAACCATTTGAAGGAGAGTCCCCGGACTTAATAAAATTCTAGTTTCATAAGCAGTAAGTCATTGCTGATTACATCAAATGCTATAGACAAATCTAAGAATATCCTGCAGCTTAATTCACTCTTGTCCAAGGCATTTATTACCATTTTCATGAACTGGAAGACTGCTATTTCTATGGATCTGTTCTTTCTAAACTCATTTTGAGCATTAGTCAGTATTTTAATTTTATTCAGAAAGTCAGCTAGCCTTTCATACATTACTCTTTCAAAAACTTTAGAAAAACTGGACAGTAATGACACTGGCCTGTAATTATTTATGTCAGCTGTAGTATCCTTTTTGTGAAGGGGCTTTATTATGGAGATTTTTCGTTTTGATGGAAACACACCTGTCCTGAAAGAAGGATTAATAATGTCGGTTAGGAGAGTATCTATGCTTTTAGGTGAGTATCTATGCTGGTAGAACTATGTTTGATAACCTTGTCTGGAATTCTGTCAATACTACGAGACATTTTATTTTTTAGTTTATTAATAGCATTTCTAACTTCACACTCTGTTACTGGGTACAGACTTTTCACAAGTTGATACTTGTGGTTTTCTCAATAATATACAAGTATTTAAGAATATCAGCACAATAATGCTTATAAATTTAGTGTTTTATTTCCTTTTACATAAAATGTTCGTTAGCAACTTGATTATTATATGTAGAACATATAAATTGTCACTATATATTTTCAGTAGTTAGAAGTATTATATTATTAGTGTAAGGACTACATATTTGCTGAGAAAAGAATCTTTTTATACCAATTTTGGCCAGTTTTGACTGTGAAGCCATTTTCAAATGAACTTGACTGTACAAGACCTTGAGCACAAATCATATGGCATCCAAACAGCAGGAATATATTCCCTTTGAGCTACGTGTTCCTCATTCCTGGGAATGATTGTTTGTTCTTCAACAAAAATGAAATGCATTTTTTAAAGTATTTCATTCCATATTATAAATGTTAAAAGACATTTACAAATTCTGTGCTATATCACAATAGTGATGTGCTATAGTTGTTCATGTATTTTGGTAATGGTGTTCAGTTTTGTATAACAAGTAATAATAATTTTGCACAATCAGGTCTGTTATAAAGTGGCCCCATAATCAAAACTGCACATCAGTGCAATAAACAAACAATATATTCATAAACAAATAAGTCTGGTGGTCTGGTAGAATTGACATTCTAAAACAGTTTCTAATAACTGTGCAGCCAAGAGTGAAAAAGTGTATTTTACCATGGTCACTTGATATTCACATTATGAGTCAGTGCCATGATACACTTTCATATTTATATCACAATTGCAGTTCTTAAGATACCACCAAACAATCAGTCTGTCCTTGTCATCCCATCTGGTAAGTCTCTTCTGATGCAGAGTTCTGGATGACTTTTCTCAACTGTATCCCTTTCCCTAAACCTCCCCAGTCCTTTTCCTTCACCCCTCCTCCTTCCTCTTCAGCTCCTCTGGCAGAAGAAAGAGCCACTTCCTCTGAATGCTTGCCACTTCCTCTGAATGCTTGTAAAGGTTAAACCTTTGTGTGTGTGTGTGTGTGTGTGTGTGTGTGTGTGTGTGTGTGTGTGTGTGTGTGTGTGTCTCCTGCCACTTAGTGAGTAGATTTTTTAAAATCTGTCCATTTATATTATATTGTCAATAATTGATTATTTTCGTTGTTACATCAAACATATGAGATACTTCTTATAATTAAAGTTAAAACAGCTCATTGATATTGATGAAGTTATTAGAGGGTGAAGACAAACTTAGACTGCATAAATATAATAAAAGAAATCAACTTCACATTTTAAGTAATTTATTTTATCATCTAGATGGAAAGTAAATTCTCTCTCTCTCTCTCTCTCTCTCTCTCTCTCTCTCTCTGTGTGTGTGTGTATGTGTGTGTGTTTGTGTGTGTGTGTGTGTGTGTGTGTGTGTGTGTACAACATTTCTGCATGGTGAATCCCAATGATAGATTCTAAGTTTTATTGTGCACAACTCATTTCTCTAACATTTTTAAACCTGTTTCCTCCAAAGACACATTAAAATCAAACCAACCCAAAATAGAAAGAAAAAGTGGTTTACAACATAGGTTAGATTATCATGTGCCAGAAGGAGAGGTCCTTATATAGAACAGTGGTTAGAACTATAAGAGCTGCATCACATTCCCATTCACTACCTCTCTTGGTGAGGAATATCCTACCCACTATCCTCCAGCCACCTGTAATGGTCGCCTAGTCGTAGATATTGCTAATAGCTATAATCGTACTATTTCACTCCCATTTACGGAGCTTGTTAGAACTTGATGTTAGGTTGGCGCCATTAAAATGCATTGTGTTTTGGTAATCGCTGCTACTTGCTGGATCGCTGCTGTGTCACGATGCTGATGCTGGCTCTAAATCTGGTTGTCTAGGGTTAAAAACATGAGGTCCCATGTTTTTTATGTGCTTTTGATGATAAAGAACGAGCGAAACCAACAAATATGTAAACTTCAAATATTTATTACTCTGGTGGCCTTCTTAATTCCACTGTCCACCAAAGACCATGACACAACACAAAGTAGTACTTCCTTTACATGTTCTTTGCATTATTTATCCACCTCAAACAGTAACACACAAACACACTTTACCAAAGTGACATTCCGACTGCCTCTCGACCCTTCTTGCTGCTTGTATTTATAACATTGTCAAAGAACTACTAAAAAGAGATATAGTTTATAAGTCACATGTACATCTGTTATCATAATTTGTGCAGAAAAGTTATTAATTTGCATCGAGTGACATAATTTAACATGTTATTAAAATGACAGACAGATTTGTTGACTTGACAGAATAATTCTTTGTTACAAAAAGGCCGTTTTTTAGAAGTTTGTCAATTGACTTCTCTAATTTGCATAAATAAGTAAATAACATGAATTATTAAGAATTACATTGGTTTTCGTCTAAGATAGGATTGATTACATGAATACTGAGTAAAAACGCTCCTAGTGAACAAATAGGTTTCACTGGGTGATTTTTATTTAAGGTGATCCAAAATACCTAAGTTGGCCACTATTTTTCGTACTTCATATTAATTATTTAAGATGAACTTAGTGTTTTTACATGATGACATTTGCTGTATCAGTGATCAAGTGATATAAACTTTTGTGTGGGTCAGTTACTCAGTATAATTTAATGGGTTGACTGTTTATGCAGACATGTTATGCAATCATTGTTAACATACACAATAACTTTTCTATAATCATAAATACTCGTTAAACTGGTTGAATTTGGAGGGTATCGCATACTTTGGTACAGTAAAGCCTTTAATATGTTCCGTTACAATACCCCCCCTCGGGTAATATCATTTACAGAACGTTAATGATATTAGCCAACTAGGACAAATGTGTCAAATGGTTAAAATTTGGGGATGTACTATTTTAATAATTTTTTGTTTTTGTTTTACTATGCATAATGTGTATGTATACAATGACCGTTACACCGTTTCAAAATGACTTTTTCCTGCAAATATTTTAGTTGTGTTGTTTCAAATGCACTTTGTGTTATGGCTCTCAGTATGACAGCATAATAAAAATATTTAGTAATATATGAAAGTAAAAAAAAATTGTTAATCTTTGCTCCCAGTGAGCCACGTGGAAAATGATCAAAAACAGACACAAATGTATCACATGCGATGTTAAGATATATAAAAAATATATGTAAATTATTTCAAAGTCAGCTCTCATTGAGTTACAGAATAATCAAGATAATAGAAGGAACATAAATATATTACATAGATGGACAGGTCATATGTCCATAGGAAAATATTGTAACTGTCTGCTCTTTTTGAGCCACATAAAAGAAATGAAAACCAAGAACATAATTATAAGTATGGACATGATATATAAACACAAACACTAGAGAAGTCACATGTATGAATATAGTATGCATTTGAAAAAAAAGGAAGAGTTTTTTTAAATATTGTCTCCCATTGTGACACATAGTCAAGACAGTACAAGAACATATTAATACTAAAATTGGACACTTAAATTGGTCACAACATAACACAAACATCAAACTTGCTGAACATCTGATTAGCTGTAGAAAATTGTACACAAATCTTATGCCTAAGAACACAATAGTAACAAAATGATGGGTCATGCACAACAATTTTTACATTGTCTTTTATTTGGTGCAAGTATGTCCCATATTCAACAATACAAAAGGAAAGTAATAAATGTTTGTCACTTTCTTGCCCGTTGCAAGTAAAGAAGATGTCTCAAAATTTAATATTCAATAGTGACAATAAAAATTTAAAAACATTCTCTCAGAGATCTGGAACTTTTCCAGGGTCTGTAGGATGCGTGGTAGTTGCTATTTGACACACTCAGTAAAAATCTTTGCTGATAACATGCTTTATGGAAAATGGGTAAGTAACTGTATTCAAACAGGGAAATGTGCTTAATCATGTTTATATGGTTTCAATTCAGTGATGTTTCTTAATCCAAATAACCTTCTTGATCTGGGAAAGATAAGTCTATACGCATTAGGATGTGGGCTTTCTTTTATTTCAAATGGACAAATGTCAATGTTTACTTTAACATATGGACAACCTAGCTCAGCATCTATGTCTATTTCAGTATTTTCAAACAATAGATCATTTTCAATTTCTTTAGTTCCTAAGTCTAATGTCTCTTTCCTACCCTTAGACACACCCCTCTCTGTTTGCAAAGCATTGACATTTAAACATAAACCTTTGTTTTCATCTGTTCCTTTTAACACTGTGTTGTCACTTAACAACCTACTGTTTTCACCCCCTTTTTTATAAAGTCCACTATGGATTCTTGTCCACCATGCAGGATACAAGGTTGCACTTACCTTTGCTAATTCTTTCCAAAAGGCATCTTTGTTTATACAGTTTCCATAGTTGTTCCACAAAACTTCTAAAAACTTTTCCCCTTTTTCTTGAAAACACACATTTACATTCCATCCCTTTATATTTTCTTTAATATTATTATTACCATTCTCATAGATTAGTGTTTCATAGTTCCCAATCGGCAATAGCTTGTCCTCAGATACACATTCCCTAGTCTGCATTTCACTTAAATTAACCTCATTATTTGCCATGTTTGTCACATCACTTACCTTTACCACATAATCACTTTTCAATTCTACAAATACTTTTATTTCATCCTCCACACTCTCATCAATAACCTCACTTGATTTAGGATCATTATTTAAATGTCCATCTATTACTTCTTCCTCCTCCTCCACAACAACCCTATCTTCAGTTTCCCCCCTATGTATCTGCATCTTAGCAATTGAGTCTTTGGCTCCATTAAACACTTCGTCATCCCCCTTCTTATCAAATAAACCCCCCAAAATAGATTCTATTTGTGGTGTGTCTGACTTGTTATTAACACCAGTATCTTTTTCAGCCCAACTATGGAACTCTGCAATACCTTCAACTTCTGCACTTTCACTAACTACCTGTGTAACTGTATCACTTTTACTCATAGTATCCCAAAACCTTTTATTAAATTCTAATTTATTCATTCTAACAACATCAGTATTTTCATGGTACTTACTCTTTACATTGTATCTTCTCCTTTTCCAGTTTCGGTTATGTGTTGTCCTGTCATAATATTGTCTAGCCCCAAAACTACGGACATCTAGTCGGACTGTCCACCGTTTCCCAGCTGGTTCCCTTGGTCCGTCCGTTTGTAGTTGTCGTTTTGTTCACTAGTTTCAACAAACCCCCTTCTATCTTGTTCTCTTCCCCAATACCTATTTCTATCATTCCTGTTATCTCTCCTCCATCCTCCCTCCTGTGTATTGTTTCTGAAATAATTTTCATATCTCCTATCTCCCATATTTGGAGCATTATTTCCAGAATTTTCAAAGTCTCTCCTCCCATAATAATCTCTATTTACATTCCTGTTCCACCCCCCATACTGGTTGTTGCCACAGCCAAAACTTTGGTTATTTTCTCTTTCCAAGGCCCTATATAATCTATCTACAAATTTCAGGAACTCTTCCATTGAATCGTCTGGTCCATGGACCAATTCCCACTGCAGTCTCTCTGGTAACCTTCTTTTTAAAACATCAATTTGTGTCATAATATAAAAAGAGTTATTCAAGTGAGTAAGTTTTTTCAATTGATCTCTGCAAAATTTTTGCATTCCCCCTACTTTCCCTCTATACACTGGTCCATTTAGAAATTCTGACTTTAATCTGGCTTGTATGGATTGTGACCAATATTTACAAATAAACTTAGCTTCAAACTCTTCAAAAGTATTCCAAGAATCATTATTCTCATTTGCCCAGGATAGGGCCTCCCCTTCTAGAAACCGTTTTACTAACTTAATTTTTGTGTTATCTGACATTCCTACAACAAACATATCCTTACATTGGTGAATAAAGTCAATAGGGTGCAGATTTTCACCAGGAAAGCATTTCACTTGGATGTGCCCATACATTGTATTTTGATTGTAAATCGTTTGTTTGGACGTCAATGCGTCCTCCAATTGTGTATATTTAGTGTGTATATTTTCTACTTATGTATCTACATTAGTGGTATACAGGTTGTATTCTTGTTTAAGGTTTTCTGATGTTTTGTCTATTCTCTGATCTAATCTTTTAGCTTCAGTATCTACTCTGTTGTAGATGACAGCAATGCTGTCTGTGTTCGCTTGTATGTTTTCATTTAAACTTTTAACTTTAACTTGAAATTCTTTTCTGAAGTGTATCAACTGTTCTCTAGTGTCCTTACTGAGGGTAGTTTTAATTTCCTCACACTTCTCATTGAGATGAGTACTTAATAGATCAAAATTCAAACTTACTTGTTCACTCGATTGTTTAAGTTGCGAGCTTATCTGAGTTGCAAAGTCTGCTAGCCACTCTGTTAAGTTTAATTGTTCACCATCCCCTGGTTCAATTTTTACATTTCCTACGATCTCATCCCTCTCAGGTAGAGACATGTTAACTATTAATTATTTTAAATGACAACAACAACAAAATACCTTGCTTTATGTAGCTATGCTATGATGTCGTGATCGGTGTTCCTGATGGCTTTCTTCACTTCTATTCAGTTTTATCGAAGCTGAAGTCTTGATTGATGAATTCCATTGACATAATCCAGACGTTAATCTTCCGAGCGGTGTGATGATAGTTTTTCGTAGTCGCACATACACACGTTTTCTTTGTATTTCACTTTGACATATTTTCACTGTTGCCACACAGCACAAATAAACTTTTTTGGAGTGCTAAGCATATACGAAATTTATCGCTGCCCTATTATCATCGATGCACTTAAAGATCCCGGACGAGCCAACACTTTTGTAATGGTCGCCTAGTCGTAGATATTGCTAATTGCTATAATCGCACTATTTCACTCCCATTTACGGAGCTTGTTAGCACTTGATGTTAGGTTGGCGCCATTAAAATGCATTGTGTTTTGGTAATCGCTGCTACTTGCTGGATCGCTGCTGTGTCTCGATTCTGATGCTGGCTCTAAATCTGGTTGTCTAGGGTTAAAGACATGAGGTCCCGTGTTTTTTATGTGCTTTTGATGATAAAGAACGAGCGAA
The DNA here is from genome assembly GCF_023864275.1 of Schistocerca cancellata. NCBI lineage: Eukaryota > Metazoa > Arthropoda > Insecta > Orthoptera > Acrididae > Schistocerca > Schistocerca cancellata. The sequence goes on along the minus strand of NC_064630.1, from coordinate 145,190,883 downwards.
ACCAACAAATACGTAAACTTCAAATATTTATTACTCTGGTGGCCTTCTTAATTCCACTGTCCACCAAAGACCATGACACAACACAAAGTAGTACTTCCTTTACATGTTCTTTGCATTGTTTATCCACCTCAAACAGTAACACACAAACACACTTTACCAAAGTGACATTCCGACTGCCTCTCGACCCTTCTTGCTGCTTGTATTTATAACATTGTCAAAGAACTACTAAAAAGAGATATAGTTTATAAGTCACATGTACATCTGTTATCATAATTTGTGCAGAAAAGTTATTAATTTGCATCGAGTGACATAATTTAACATGTTATTAAAATGACAGACAGATTTGTTGACTTGACAGAATAATTCTTTGTTACAAAAAGGCCGTTTTTTAGAAGTTTGTCAATTGACTTCTCTAATTTGCATAAATAAGTAAATAACATGAATTATTAAGAATTACATTGGTTTTCGTCTAAGATAGGATTGATTACATGAATACTGAGTAAAAACGCTCCTAGTGAACAAATAGGTTTCACTGGGTGATTTTTATTTAAGGTGATCCAAAATACCTAAGTTGGCCACTATTTTTCGTACTTCATATTAATTATTTAAGATGAACTTAGTGTTTTTACATGATGACATTTGCTGTATCAGTGATCAAGTGATATAAACTTTTGTGTGGGTCAGTTACTCAGTATAATTTAATGGGTTGACTGTTTATGCAGACATGTTATGCAATCATTGTTAACATACACAATAACTTTTCTATAATCATAAATACTCATTAAACTGGTTGAATTTGGAGGGTATCGCATACTTCAGTACAGTAAAGCCTTTAATATGTTCCATTACACACCACACTTACGCCAATCTTTATTCATACCCCCCCCCCCCCCCCCCCTGTCAACCTATAACCTGATAGCTTATATTCCTGCAGTAGACCTAGGTGCAAGACCAGTCCCTAACATTCCCACTACTTCCTACTCCAGTCTGGTTACAGAAATCTCCTACTCCCTCAAAGGCATAGCTGCCTGTGAAAGCAGACATGTGATCTACAAACTAATCTGTAAACTCTATTCCATTTTCTGTGTAAGCATGACAACTAACAAGCTGTCTGTTCCCATAAATGGTCATTACTGACATGTGGCTAGGAGACAACTGTACCAGACATTTGATGAACAGATGCTGAACACAATGTACTTCACTTCAGCGATTGCTTCATAGCCTGTGCTACGTGGATCTCTGCTACCAACACCTGCTTTTCTGAATTGTGCAGACGGGAAGTTTCCTTACAACATATCCTTCATTCCTGTAACCACTTGACCTCAGTGTTCACTAGTTCCCATTCTCCAACTACCTAGTATTGCGTCCACAGTACAACAGCCCGTACAGTGTTCCTGTGGATGATTTCTCCATTTTCTCTGCGTCTTCCTCCCTTAAAACTGCTGCACACCAATTACAGCTGATGATCCTGTGATTGGAGGAACGGTCTAAGGCCACAGGCTTTAAATTCTCTTTGGAGAAGACTGTTTGTTTATATTTTAACCGTTCCTGTTTTCTTTTTAATCTCCCTGTTTTAAAACTAGGAGACACTGTTCTCACCTTTAAGGAAAAAGTGAAATATCTCGGGCTTATTTTTGATGAGAAGCTCACATGCTTGCCACACCTAAAGGATCTAAAAGTCCACTGTTTCAAGCCTTTAAACATCCTTAAATACATCAGTCATAGGTCCTGAGGTGCTGACAGGGCACATCTGCTCCAACTTTACAAGGCCTTTGTGCGACCTCGCCTTGAATACAGATTTCAAGCTTATGGATCTGCAAGACCTTCGTACCTCAAAATGTTGGATGTGATTCACCATGAGGGTATTAGGCTTTCAACGGGGGCTTATCGCATGAGTCCAGTTGCTAGTCTATGTGTCGAGGCTGGAGAGCCTCTGCTGTCCATTCGGTATCTTCTCCTCATGGTCCGGCAGGCATACAGGGCGAAGTCCACTCCTATTTCATTGGCGTCCAACAGCTTTTCATAGCCGGCAATGGAACGTCTCTTCTGCCTCCGTCCAAAGGCAACAAAGCCGTTTGGCATCCGTGCAAAGGAGAGTCTCGAGTCAGTACACCTGGAGGGCATTAAGGTCCTCAACCAGGGATGGAGTAGGGGATCTCCCTGGCTATTACAAAGGCCGAGATTACTTCTTCATCTGGCTGCTTACAAGAAGTATTGTACCCTGGACCACCTCTTTAAAATTAGATTTACTGAGATTTTAGACCGCCATTCGTATTTTATTACTGTTTACACGAATGGGTCAAAACAGTGGGATTTTATGGGCTGCTCTGCTGTGTTTCTCGATACTGGCCGTAGGATAGGGCTCCCAGAGCAGTTCTCTATTTACTATGCAGAACTGTTTGCCATTCTGAAAGCATTAGAGCATATGCGACGTCATCATGGCAAGAAATTCATCATCTGCTCAGCTTCCCAATGTGCTCTACACGCTCTTGAACAGATGTACCCAGCAGATCGGATTTTGCAAGAAGTGCAGGACGCACTCCTGCTCTTGCGAAAGCAGGGTAAGGATGTAATTTTTTGCTCGGTTCCAGGGCACATAGGAATTCCTGGAAATAAACTTGCAGACGCGGCTGCCAAGGAGGTTTGCTCCATCCCACCTCCTGCTCACTGTTCCATCCCCCTGCAGGCATTCATGACTCGGAAGATCATGCGCTGGTGGGAGGCTCCGTGGCTGGAAGTGAGGGGTAATAAGTTGCGAGCAGTGAAGGATTCTGTATGACCGTGGCTTACCTCCTTCCGACCATGACGAGCTGAGGAAGTAGCCCTTACACAGCTTTGAATAGGACATTGTCCATTGACTCATGATTTTCTGTTACGTCGTGAGGAGCCACCAACGTGTTAGACATGGACACAGCTGTCGATACGACATATTTTAACTGAGTGTGTTTTATATGCAGGTTTGAGGGAAGATTTAAGTTTCCAACCAGACCTGCCCTCTATTTTAACTAATAATGAGGTGAGTGTGGCTAGAGTTTTATGTTTTTGTGTGATGTCTGGACTTCTTCCCAAAATATTGGGATTGAGATCTTAATGTGTTGAAAAGTGGTTTGGTCACCCATTATTTGTAAGTGGTCACCAAGCCACAGTTAATTATTTTATCTGTTTTGTACTGGTATTTTATTTTTAGTTTTATCTACCTGTTTTGATGTGCTGTGTCCAATCTTGAAATTTGAGCATTTACAATTCTTGCAAAGATCGGCTCTGAATTTATCCTTGTTTGAAAGATCTTGGCTGCACTTGTCGACATTTATTTTGGGAACGGGCGCTGATAACCTCATTGTTGTGCACTCTAAAACACTAATCATCATCATCATCATCAACATCCACCTATCTATCCCATTCGCTACTCTCAATCCAGCGCTACACACAGCTTCTATCCCACCAAGATTCCAACAAGTCATTTCCCCTTCTCTACTTCTCTCCTCTCTCTCCACCCTTTTGCCTTGCCTCCTTCCTGTGCACCCATGTTCCCACAATCTCCTGACTCTGTATGTAGGAGTCCTAACTTGCCCCCACCACTTCCATGCATTGAATTAATAATGGAAAAGTTGTTAAAATCCAAATCAAAAATTACTATCTGTGGGAACTTCAGCATAGGAATGGGAAATGATTGTGAGCAAGACACAAAGTATTTTTTCAACCTCCTTAGAATGTTCAATCTGTATTGTAGCAATAGAAATGTCACACGTGATGGAGCATTTATAGATAACGTCATTGTTAACTTTGATAGGGATTTGTACACTGTCAGTATTGTAGGTGGGGGATTTGCTGACCATGATCCAATACTCCTCACACTCAGCCAAAACAAAACTGAAGGACTCCCTTCCAACACAAGTGCCAATGCAAAGGAAAAGGTAATGTGGGTTAGAGGGCAGAAGGAGGAAGTAGTAAACTACGTCATACAGAAACTCGGAGATATTAAGTGGGACTGTATATATAACTGTCAAGTGGGAATAAATAAAACTGAAACTGCTTTTGAGAACTTCATTAAAATTTATTTAGATTTGTGGTATTCATGTTCTCTTATAAAAATCAATCATAGAAGCCAACCTATAAATAAAACCATTAGGTGGAACACAGATGAACTTACCAATATGAGGGAAAATATGTTATCATTGTACCACATGTATAAAAATTCTCTTAAATATGGAATGGAGCAGAAAGATGAATTGTACAAAGCGTATCTTGAATGTAAGAGAACCTACAGAACTAAGCTTAGAATGGCAAAAAGAACAGCATACGAAAGATGTATTGAAGGGGCTCCTAATAAGTGCAAAGCTGCATGGAATGTTGTTGCACAAGTGCATTACAGGAATGGTGAACATAGCTAGCTCTTGACCCGGATAAAGTTAATTGTTTTTTCATGGACTCTGTAAGTGATATTAGGAACAAAATTGAAACAACAAACACTAATGCAAGTGATCTACTTCAGCAACAACATCCTGCAAACAATACCTTTAAACGGAAGACAATCACACTCACTGAGATTACAAAGGTAGTGGCAATGTTCTCAGACTCCAAGAGCATGGACTACTCTTGGTTGTCCAATTTCATAATTAAAAAAACAGTGCATATAGTTAGTGAACCATTGGACTTTCTGTTTAATAGGTGTCTAGCGTTTGGAGTCCTACAACTCTAAAAATATCAAAAGTTATCCCAGTGTATAAAAAAGGGGACAAACATGATCTCAAAAATTACTGACCAGTTTCAATGGTTCCTATTTTCTCGAAAATATTTGAATCTTTTATTTATAACCAACTAAACTACTACTTTGAGTTGCATAACTTACTCTCTAATAGTCAATTTGGCTTCCGCAAGGGAAGAAATACCACCACTGCTGTTCTTTCAATTGTGAATGATGTAATAACAGCCTTCGAGAATAAAAATAAAGCCTCACTTCTTTTATGTGATTTAAGTAAGGCATTTGACTGCATTTCTCATGATATCTTACTTGCCAAACTCAAATTCTACATTGTGCAAGACTCTGCATTGGCAGTAATTGAATCATACCTAAACAATACGAAGCATTTTGCCTGTGTCAGAAAGAAAGACTCACAATTGCTAGAAGATAAGACAGGAGTCCCAAAAGGCTCTGTCCTTGGGCCCTTCTTTTTTATAATTGCAGTCAATGATTTACCCCATTGTACCCCCAATACTGTTATTTGTTATGCTGATGACACAACTTTGCTTGCTTAGCATGAGAACATATCAGTTCTGCAAGATATGATGCAAGATGGCCTGGAAGCAGCACTGCATTGGTTCTCATCAAATACACTGCTTTACAATACTGATAAAAACCGACAAATTTACAAGGATTGTCAAAAGAGGTAGAGGTGAAAGCAGTTATAATTCTAGGAATTCATACTCATAAGTTAACGTGGGTAACACACATTAACCATACCTGCACAAAATTCTCTCGAGTTACGTATTTAATGTGGAAACTGAGGAGCCTGTGACAAAAGAATATTTAAGAGTTATTTATTTTGGATTCTTTCAGTCACATATAGGGTATGGACTGCTGATATTGGGGCCTCTCTTCACATCACTGAAGTTCTAAAAATTCAGAAGAAAGTGATACGGGCAATGAGCAATTCTGGTAGATCAGAGCACTGCCGGCCACTGTTCATTCAGCTGAAAATGTTAACAGTTATTAATCTTTATATATACACCACAGCATTGTATGCAAGAAACAATATAGCACATTTTGAAATGAGGGAAAACATACACCACCATAATACCAGAGGCAAAACGAAATTAGACATACCTAGGCACAGGCTGACAAGAACAAGGAACTCCCATCTAATCAATAGTCTAAAAATATTTAATAAACTTCCACTTTCTTCTTGGTCAGCTCACGTAAGTAGCTTCAGGGGGAAGCTACTAAACTGGTTACTAATTAATCCTTTTTGCAATATAACAGAATTTATGAATATAAAATCACTTGAAATTAATTTTAAAGGATTTCATTATGTGATGTCACTGAATGTTTTTACCTTACGTTATGGTGTATGTTATCATCTATGGGCGCTATTTGCAATGCTCATTTATCTTTAAGGTACTATTCAAGGAAAATTTTATATGATATCCATGTAAATTGCCTGTTCTACCTCAGGTGGTCAATCGTGAATAAAGAATCTGAATCTGAACACATATGCATCAGGGTATCTTACTCCATGCCTGTGCTGCTATCCCTGTGCCTTTCCAGCCCATATCTCCTCCTTACCCCTACCACCCACCCCTGTAGATTGCTGCTCATTTCATACACAGTCAAAGTCTGAATTCTAGCTCCAGTATATGGAGACAGGGCCATGTGGGTGTAAGTTGTGCTTGTGTTAAAATGTGTGTTTTGTGTTTTGAAAGAATGACTATTTAGCAGTCTTTTTCACTGTGTCTGTCTGCGAATCATTAATTTCTGCATGTGGGGAATAGCGATCTGTTGCTGTTGTTGTGATCTTCAGTCTGAAGACTTGTTTGATGCAGCTCTCCATGCTACACCATCCTGTGCAATTATCTTCATCTCTGAATAACTACTGCAACTTACATCCTTCTGAATTTACTTACTGTATTCATCTCTTGATCTCCCCCTACCATTTTAACCCCTCCCCCCTTCCTATGCTTCTCTCCAATACTTAATCGGTGATCTCTTCATGTCTCATGATGTGTTCTATCTACTGATTCCTTCTTTTAGTCAACTTGTGCCACAAATTTGTCTCCCAATTCTGTTCAGTACCTCCACTTTATTTACATGATCTACCCATTTAATCTTCGGCATTCTTCTGTAACACCACATTTCAAATGCTTCTATCCTCTCTTGTCTAAACTGCTTATTGTCTATGTTTCACTTCCGCACATGACTACACTAAATCTAGCACTTAATTATATATTTGATGTTAACATATTTCTCACCTTCAGAAATACTTTTCTTGCCATTGCCAGTCTACATTTTGTATTCTGTCTACATCAACCATAATTAGTTTTTTGCTATCCAAATAGCAAAACTCATCTACAACGTTAGTCTCATTTCTTAATCTAATTCCCTCAGCATCACCAGATTTAATTTAAGTACATTCCATTATGCTTATTTTGTTTTTGTTGATGTTCATCTTGTATTCTCCTTTCAAGACACTGTCCATTCTGTTCATCTGCTCTTTTATCCTCCTCTGTCTCTGACAGAATTACAGTGTTATTGGCAAACCTGACTGAATAACATCTGGGATAGGTTACAACCCTGTTTCACTCCCTTCTCAACCTCTGCTTCCCTTTCATGCCTGTTGCCTCTTATAATTGCTTTCTTGTTTCTGTACAGGTTATAAACAGCCTTCACTTCATGTACTTTACTCCTACTTCTATCAGAATTTCAAAGAGAATATTCTAGTCAGCATTATCAAAAGCTTTCTCTAAGTCTACAAATGGTATAAAGATATGTTTTCCTTTTTTAACCTATCTTCTATAGTAAATCATAGGTTCAGTATTGCTTCCCATGTTCCTACATATTCTGGAATCCAAAATGATCTTTCCCAAGGTTGGATTATACCAGTTTTTCCGTTCTTCTGTAAAGAATATGTGTTTGTATTTCAGAATAGTGAGTTATGAAACTTATAGTCTTGTAATATTCATACCTGTCAGCACATACTTTTTTTGCAATTGGAATTACTATATTCTTCTTGAAGTGTGAGGATATTTTGCCTGTATCATACATCTTGCTCACCAGATGGTAGAGCTTTATCATGGCTAATTCTTCAAAGGTTATCAGTAATTCTGACACACAGTCACCTACTCCTGGGGCATTGTTTTGACTTAGCTCTTTCAGTGGACTCTAAAATTCTTCTTACAGCATCATATCTCCCATTTTGTCTTCATCTGCATCCTCTTCCATTTCTATACTACTGTCTTCAAGGTTCATCTACCTTGTATAGCTCCTCTATATACACCATCCAGCTTTTGGCTTTCCCTTCTTTGCTTAAGACTGGTTTTATGTCTGAGCTCTTGGTATTCATACATCTGTGTCTGTATTCTCCAAGGTCCTCTTTAATTTTCCTATAGGCAGTATCTATCTTTTCACTATTGATATATGCTTCTAAATCCATACAATTGTCCTATCTTTTCACTATTGATATATGCTTCTAAATCCATACAATTGTCCTGTAGCCATTTCACTTTTCCTGTTTTCCTCATTTTTTAGATGTTTATATTTTCTTTTGCGTGCTTATTTGCTGCATTTTTATATTTTCTCTTTTCATCAGGTAAATTCAATATACAGGGTGTTACAAAAAGGTACGGCCAAACTTTCAGGAAACACTCCTCACACACAAATAAAGAAAAGATGTTATGTGGACATGTATCCAGAAACGCTTAATTTCCATGTTAGAGCTCATTTTAGTTTCGTCAGTATGTACTGGACTTCCTCGATTCACCACCAGTTGGCCCAATTGAAGGAAGGTAATGTTGACTTCGGTGCTTGTGTTGACATATGACTCATTGCTCTACATTGTTGGTGATGGCTTGATTGGGCCCCATGTTCTTCCACCTACGCTCAATGGAGCATGTTATCATTCTTTCATACGGGATACTCTACCTGTGCTGCTAGAACATGTGCCTTTACAAGTACGACACAACATGTGGTTCATGCACGATGGAGCTCCTGCACATTTCAGTCGAAGTGTTCGTACGCTTCTCAACAACAGATTCAGTGACCGATGGATTGGTAGAGGCGGACCAATTCCATGGCCTCCACACTCTCCTGACCTCAACCCTCTTGACTTTCATTTATGGGGGCATTTGAAAGCTCTTGTCTACGCAACCCTGGTACCAAATGTAGAGACTCTTCATGCTTGTATTGTGGACGGCTGTGATACAATACGCCATTCTCCAGGGCTGCATCAGCGCATCAGGGATTCGATGGGATGGAGGGTGGATGCATGTATCCTCACTAACGGAGGACATTTTGAACATTTCCTGTATCAAAGTGTTTGAAGTGTTGCTGGTACGTTCTGTTGCTGTGTGTTTCCATTCCATGATTAATGTGATTTGAAGAGAAGTAATAAAATGAGCTCTAACACGGAAAGTAATAATCCACATAATCCACATAACATACTTTCTTTCTTTGTGTGTGAGGAATGTTTCCTGAAAGTTTGGCCATACCTTTTTGTAACACCCTGTATATCTGTGTTATCCAAGTATTTCTACTACGCCTTTCCATTTTATTTATTTAATTTCTGCTGCCTTCATTGTTTCATCTTCCAAAGTTACCCCTCCATGTTTTACCGTATTCCTTCCTCTGCTCTAGTTAATCATTGACTAATGTTCCCTCAGAAATGCTCACCAACCTCTGGTTCTTTCATTTTATCCAGGTCCAATCTCCTTAATATCCTATCTTTTCCAAGTTTCTTCAGAGTACACATCTGCCCCTAGAAATGTTTTACAGTTTAAAATCTGGTGCCAAAATCTCTGTTTTACCATTATATAATCAGAGGTGACTCTCTCCAGTCACTTCCACATATAAAACATTCTTTAATGATTCTTAAACCTAGTGTCAGCAATTATTAAATTATCCTTTGTGCAAAATTCTACCAGGTGGCTTCCTCTTTTATCCCAGTCCATATTCACTTACTATTTTTCCTTTTCTTCTTGTCCCTATCAATGAATTCCAGTTCCCAATCACAATTAAATTTTTGTCTCCTTTAGCTATCAGACTATTTTCATTTCTCTCCTCATAAATTTGGTCAACCTCTTCATCATCTACAGAATTAGTTTGCATATGAACTTGTACTGCTGTGATGGGTGTGAGCTTTGTGTCTGTCTTGGCTACAATAATGTGTGCACTATACTGTTTATAATAGCTTACTCAGATTCCTATTTTCTTATTTGTTATTAAAACCACTCTTGCATTACCACTGTTGTATTTTGTGTCTGTAGGCCTGTATTCACCTGACCACACTTCCTATTCCTTCTACCACCAACATAATTTCAGTCTTCCATTGTGATGGCTAGTTGGTACCACATCACTCACATTTGCAGAATGTGTATGCATATTCACTGTGATAACCAAGCTTTGCCAGCACCCTGCATGGGCTAGACAACTGTTACTTGTTACAAAGATTTTGACACAAAGATAAGAGATAGACCTACCTTCTCAAACATATTATTTGTTTTTGTTTCTACATATCAAAGTCAATGTAAGGACAAATACTTCAGTCATAACTGTCACTAATACGAAAGTCTGAAATTAATAAATAAATTACTACAAGAAAAAACTTTGCATGATGTGTTGTCAGACTTCTATTTGCATATTTGTATATAATACTGTCAATTTATGAGCAAACACTTTAATGAAGATTGGCATCAACATGAATGCCCAGGAATAAAATGATACAGAGTTATGGTATTTGCAATGAACTGCAACTGTTTGTATGACCATTAACTTATATTTAAATTTAAAATATAGAACAAAACTTCAAATGAACTGCTGACATATTTCAGTCCTTTCGTTAACAAGATCTGGAATTTCGGTAAAGGTAGATTCTGTTTATTTCAGTTAGAGGTAATATGTGTAAATGTCAAAGTAATGAATTAAAACTGTTTGTGTAGTAACACTGTTCACGTTACGTCGCACTTCACTTAGCGTAGACCGGGACTGTGTCCTAGGCATGCCCGATGTTGACTGACTGCGCACGGCCTGTCCTGCCGGAGTTGTTGTTGCTGTTCTTGTTGTTACGCCGGCAGAGGTCGCGTCCGAATTCTCGCGTGCCCTCTGGTGGATGGGACTCTACTGGCGGCGACTACCGTTCGTGACGCGCCGTGCCAATGTGCGCCTCCCGCGATCTTTCTGGTGGCTACTACAATCCTCCTCCTACGGGGGGTGAAGCCACTGTGATCCACTGCGTCAGAAGGTGGAGCGTTGGGCAGGAGCGATGACCTCCACATCCATTGGATGGCCGGGGTCGAGGGGATCTGCCAACCCTCGAGCCGGAACCTTCGAATACGGCTGGAAGTGACCCACACGAAGAGGCCCCCGTCGTCCCACAACCGGAGCCCGGGACAGCACAGGCGACAAGCTGTCGAAGTCTGGATCCTGTTCCACCTCAGGAGGGGCAAGACCTAGTGGCGGGGACGAAGGGGAAGGGACGACCACAGGGGAACTAGCCCCCTGCGAAACCGGGCCGGCTAGGGGGGCCGGCTCTCGCTGGGGCATCTCGAATGACGGCGATGCCGGTGCTGGAGCCACTGGAGGCTGCCAAGGCTGAGAACCATCGCAGTGTGGCAGAGTCACAGCGGGGAGAGGAGGTAACGTCCCCTGTGAAACCAATACAGGTGCCGGCAATGGGGAAGCCGGTGTCCGAGAGGTCGGAGGGTGGGTGCCCGAACGTGGACGGAGCTGATTTTGGTGACGACGTACCACCCGGTCCCCCGCCTGCAAGGTATAGAGCCGGCGGCCATGGCGGTGCAGGACCACCGCCGGTATCCAATGTGGATTGCGACCAAACCCACGGGCCCAGACTGACATACCCAGTGGAAAGCCAGGTACTCCGTTTTGTGAAGACTGGCGAGGACCAGGCTGGAGGAGGTGCAGCAGAGTCCTAGGTTGACGCCCATGGAGGAGCTCTGCGGGGCTGCGGTCTCCCATTGATGTGGTCCGGTATGCCGTCAAGAAAAACGTCAATGCTTCCTCTGCAGGAAATTCGTGCACATACTTTTTCATCTGTGTCTTAAAGGTGCGCAACATGCGCTCAGTTTCCCCATTCGATTGTGGATGGAAGGGGGGAGAGCAAACGTGCCGAATACCGAAGCGCCTACAAAAATCCTGGAAGGTCTGCGAAAGAAACTGCGGTCCATTGTCCGAGGCCAGGGTGATTGGCAGACCTTCCACAGAAAAGATTTTTGCTAGTGCCTGGATTGCAACTTCTGAAGTGGTTGAGGAGCAGCGAACCACATATGGGAATCGGGAATAAGCATCAATGACAATGAGCCAAAAGCCATTGAGAAACGGGCCCGCAAAATCGATGTGAACACGTTCCCATGCCTGGGTTGCCGGCGGCCATGAAGAGAACGCTGCCCTGGGAGATGCTTGTTGGCTCGCACACTGGGAACAGGCGGCCACCAAGTGCTCAATTTCTCTGTCAATACCGGGCCAGTACACATGTCTGCGAGCCAAGGTTTTAGTACGGGAAACACCCCAGTGCCCCGCATGTAATAACTTGAGGACCTCCCTTCGTAAACTTGCAGGAACAACCACGCGAGGAGCTGTATCATCGGTAGCCAGAAGGAGAACTCCTTCCAAGACCGAGAGACGGTCCCGTAGAAGAAAATAATTACGAAGAGGGTCCGAGGCCCGGCCCGGAGGGCGGGACGACCACCCCTGCTGAATGAGGCGAACTACTTGCCGGAGAACCGGGTCAGCCGCCGTTTCCCTGGCGACTCGAGAACTAGTGATCAGGAAGCCATCAACCGCTTGGCGGGACGCCACGTCCAAATGAAAACACATAATCTCCTCTCGATCAAATGTAGGGTCCGGGCCCACCGAAGACGGGAAAGAGCGTCGGTGTTGGCATGCTGGCCTGTAGGGCGAAAACGAATGTCATAATGGTACTTAGAGAGGAACAAGGCCCAGCGCTGGAGTCTGTGGGCTGCCCTATCCGGAATCTGAGAGGCGGGGCCAAATAACGATATTAACGGCTTATGGTCAGTGATTAACTGAAACTTCGTGCCATACAAGAAAGGGTGAAACTTGGTAACAGCGTAGACAATGGCCAAAGCCTCTTTTTCCACCTGGGAGTAATGGGCCTGCGCGGGACTAAGCGTTTTCGATGCAAACGCCAGTGGTTGCTCGGAACCATCTGCGTTGCGATGGGCCAGGACCGCCCCCACCCCATACTGCGAAGCATCCGTAGCCAGGACCAACGGCTTATGGGGATCAAAAGTAGCCAAACAAGGGGCTGACGTGAGGAGGCCCTTCAACGAGGTGAACGCTCGCTCGCATGCAGGCGACCAATCAAAAGGAACACCCTTGTGCAGAAGGCAGTACAGGGGGTGGGCTATAGTGGAAGCCCTGGGAATGAACCGGTGGTAATAGGCTATCTTGCCTAAAAAAGCTTGTAACTCCTTCAGCGAAGTGGGCCGAGGAAGGTTGACGATACCTTGGACCAAACTTCCTAGTGGCTGGATGCCGTGCCGAGATATGGTGTAGCCCACATACTCAATGGACGGTTGGAAGAAGGTTGACTTATGCAGGTTGCAACGCAAGCCCACAGACCTGAATTTGAGAAAGAGGGTGCGAAGGTTGTGCAAGTGGTCCGTCGTGCTGTGGCCCGTGACAATGATGTCATCCAGGTAATTAATACAATGAGGGATTGTCGACGTGACATGCTCAAGATAACGCTGGAATATCGCCGGGGCACTGGATATCCCAAAAGCCAACCGCTGGTATTGGTAAAGGCCAAACGGGGTGTTGACGACTGCCAGCCATTTGGAGTCCTCATCAAGTGGTATCTGATGATAAGCCTCTGACAGATCAATTTTCGAAAAATAGTGGCCTCCCGCCACTGCGGAGAACAATTCATCAGCACGAGGCAAAGGATAGGTGTCCACCACCAATTGGGAATTAATGGTGGCCTTAAAATCGCCACAAAGACGTAATTTTCCCGAGGGCTTCTTGACAATAACGAGGGGCGAAGCCCACTCACTGGAAGAAATGGGAAGAACGACCCCCAGGGGTGTCAGCCGGTCGAGCTCTTCCTTTACCTGAGGGCGGAGAGCCAAGGGGATCTGCCTCGCGCGTAGAAAACGCGGGCGAGCAGACGCCTTCAACGTTAAGTGAGCTTCAAAATCTGAAACACGCCCCAGGCCCTCCTCAAAAATATCTGGAAAGTCTGAGATCAAAGATTCCAATGAGTGATAGGGAACGTCTTCGGAGACCAACTGTATGGTGTCAGCGATAGAAAAACCAAAAGCTTGAAAGGCATCCAGGCCAAAAAGGTTAGCGGAGCTCGCATCACTGACAACAATAAAAGTAATAGGCCGAGTGACTGATTTGTAAGTCACATCGGTAGTGAATTGACCCAGGAGGGGAATGAACTGTTTACCATAACCACGTAGACGCCGGTAAACTGGCGCCAACGGGGGCGATCCAAGGTCGGAATACGTTTGTGCATTCAACAACGAAACTGCCGCGCCTGTATCTACCTGCAGTTGTAACCAGCACGACCGAACCGACACCTCGATAAAGAGTTTGCGTGCCGATGCGTCGGGAGTCTGGCCCGATGAAACTTCCTGAATGTCAACGTCCATGTCCTCTGCACTTGCTTCCTTCGATTCCTTTGAGGCTGAGCGGCAAACTTTAGCAATGTGACCGTTTTTATGACATTTGCGACAAACGGCCCAACGCTGGGGGCACTTTGACCGATCGTGATGTATATAGCACAACGCACAGGATGGCAACAGGGGCCGGCGGCCGGAATTCTGTTTACGCGCCGCGCGGGAGCGGCTGTAACGGCTGGATTGTACCGCTCGCACGTCGTCCACCCCGGACACAGTGGACGCGGCCGCGCCGCCCTGAACCTCCGCGACGTCGCACCACGCCTCCAGCTGTTGACCTGCTGCATGAGAGACTTTATACGATTGAGCAATGGACAGGACTTCCTCGAGGGAAGGGTCTTCTAACTGCAGGGCCCGTTGCCGGACCTCCCGATTAGGGGCCGAACGAACAATGACGTCGCGGACCATAACATGGGCATACGACTCCCGCGACTGCTCCATGACAAAATGACACTTGCGACTAAGACCGTGCAGGGTAGCGGCCCACGCCCGGTAAGACTGATGGGGCTGTTTCTTGCATTGATAGAACTCGACCCTAGCCGCCACAACATGCATGCGGCGGCGATAATATGAAGACAGCAATGAACACAATGCGTCAAACGACAAGGACGAGGGTTCCTGCAACGGCGCTAGCTGCCGCAAAACTTGATACAGCGAGGGAGATATCCAAGACAAGAAGAGAGCACGACATACCTCCGCATCGGCAACATGAAACGCCTGGAAATGCTGCCGAAGGCGATGTTCATATGCGTCCCAATCCTCTGCCGTCTCGTCATACGGGGGAAAGGGAGGAGGGAACTGCGCCGGAGCAGACGGCGCGGAGAGCAACGCCGGAAGCATTTGTTTCATGGTGGCCATGAGCTCCGTCTGCTGCGCAACCAAAACCTGCACCAAATCCTCCATGCCGTGGAGAAACTGCGAAACCGAAACAACGACGCAACACGCGAAAGAACGACCCTACTCGTCGCCAATTGTGTAGTAACACTGTTCACGTTACGTCGCACTTCACTTAGCGTAGACCGGGACTGTGTCCTAGGCATGCCCGATGTTGACTGAATGCGCACGGCCTGTCCTGCCGGAGTTGTTGTTGTTGTTCTTGTTGTTACGCCGGCAGAGGTCGCGTCCGAATTCTCGCGTGCCCTCTGGTGGACGGGACTCTACTGGCGGCGACTACCGTTCGTGACGTGCCGTGCCAATGTGCGCCTCCCGCGATCTTTCTGGTGGCTACTACAGTTTGTATGACCATGAACTGTATATTTAAAACGAGAACAAAGTTTCAAATGAACTGCTGACTTATTTATGTTCCTATATTAACTTGGTCTGGAGTCTTAGTAAAGGCAGATTCTGTTAATTTCAGCTAAAGGTAATATGTATAAAAAAATGCCTCTCTGAGCACTATGGGACTTAACACCTGAGGTCATCAGTCCCCTAGAACTTAGAACTACTTAAACCTAACTAACCTAAGGACATCAACTGATTTATTTGTAGTAGAGGATTTATTCTGTGGTAGGATATTTACATTGACACCATGTAATTAGGATGTAAAGAGAGGGTTGGGGGGTTGACTGATTACCTGTTTTGAATTATTAAGTCATTGAAATTTGAAGGAAAAATTTATTTTTCAGTTCAGTTTCACCATTGAGTAAATAGTCAGACGCTGTATTTGTGTTGATAAAGTTTTTGATTACTTCAAGAAGGTCAAGTAAAGTGCCTGTTTTGGCAAGTTGGTGAATTTGGAGGATTTGTTCTAAGTTGTTTACAGAATGCTTGTGTTGGGCAAGATGTAAGGCAAAGTTTGATTTGTTCAGGGTGTTAAGATGGAGAGCATCCGTGTTATGTACTGTAGTATTGGTGGTTGTTGAAAATTTTTAGTAACATATAGTATATGCATACATACACTATATCATCAAAAGTATCCAGACACCCTCAAAAATATACACTCCTGGAAATGGAAAAAAGAACACATTGAGACCGGTGTGTCAGACCCACCATACTTGCTCCGGACACTGCGAGAGGGCTGTACAAGCAATGATCACCCGCACGGCACAGCGGACACACCAGGAACCGCGGTGTTGGCCGTCGAATGGCGCTAGCTGTGCAGTATTTGTGCACCGCTGCCGTCAGTGTCAGCCAGTTTGCCGTGGCATACGGAGCTCCATCGCAGTCTTTTACACTGGTAGCATGCCGCGACAGCGTGGACGTGAACCGTATGTGCAGTTGACGGACTTTGAGTGAGGGCGTATAGTGGGCATGCGGGAGGCCGGGTGGACGTACCGCCGAATTGCTCAACACGTGGGGCGTGAGGTCTCCACAGTACATCGATGTTGTCACCAGTGGTCGGCGGAAGGTGCACGTGCCCGTCGACCTGGGACCGGACCGCAGCGACGCACGGATGCACGCCAAGACCGTAGGATCCTACGCAGTGCCGTAGGGGACCGCACCGCCACTTCCCAGCAAATTAGGGACACTGTTGCTCCTGGGGTATCGGCGAAGACCAATCGCAACCGTCTCCATGAAGCTGGGCTACGGTCCCGCACACCGTTAGGCCATCTTCCGCTCACGTCCCAACATCGTGCAGTCTGCCTCCAGTGGTGTCGCGACAGGCGTGAATGGAGGGACGAATGGAGACGTGTCATCTTCAGCGATGAGAGTCGCTTCTGCCTTGGTGCCAATGATGGTCGTATGCGTGTTTGGCGCCGTGCAGGTGAGCGCCACAATCAGGACTGCATACAACCGAGGCACACAGGGCCAACACCTGGCATTATGGTGTGGGGAGCGATCTCCTACACTGGCCGTACACCTCTGGTGATCGTCGAGGGGACACAGAATAGTGCACAGTACATCCAAACCGTCATCGAACCCATCGTTCTACCATTCCTAGACCGGCAAGGGAACTTGCTGTTCCAACGGGACAATGCACGTCCGCATGTATCCCGTGCCACCCAACGTGCTCTAGAAGGTGTAAGTCAACTACCCTGGCCAGCAAGATCTCCGGATCTGTCCCCCATTGAGCATGTTTGGGACTGGATGAAGTGTCGTCTCACGCGGTCTGCACGTCCAGCATGAACGCTGGTCCAACTGAGGCGCCAGGTGGAAATGGCATGGCAAGCCGTTCCACAGGACTACATCCAGCATCTCTACGATCGTCTCCATGGGAGAATAGCAGCCTGCATTGCTGCGAAAGGTGGATATACACTGTACTAGTGCCGACATTGTGCATGCTCTGTTGCCTGTGTCTATGTGCCTGTGTCTGTCAGTGTGATCATGTGATGTATCTGACCCCACGAATGTGTCAATAAAGTTTCCCCTTCCTGGGACAATGAATTCACGGTGTTCTTATTTCAGTTTCCAGGAGTGTATGTTTTCCATAGCAGGTGCATTGTGCTGCCACCTATTGCCAGCTACTCCTTATCAGTGACCTCTGTAGCCATTAGACATCGTGAGAGAGCAGGATGGGGCACTCTGCAGAACTCACAGACTTCGAATGTGGTCAGCTGATTGGGTCTCACTTGTGTCATATGTCTGTATGTGAGATTTCCACACTCCTAAACATCCCTAGGTCCACTGTTTCCAAAGTGAAGGTGAAGTGGAAAGGTGAAGGGACATGTACAGCACAAAAGCGTACAGGCTGACCTCGTCTGTTGACTGACAGATACTGCTGACAGTTGAAGAGTGTTGTAATGTGGAATAGGCAGATGTCTATCCAGACTATCACACAGGAATTCCAAACTGCAAATATTATGACAGTTAGGCGGGAGGTGAGAAAATTAGGATTTCATGTTTGAGAGGCTGCTCATAAGCCACACATCATGCCAGTAAATGCCAAATGATGCCTCACTTGGTGTAAGGAGCATAAACATTGGACAATTGAACAATGGAAAAATGTTGTGTGGAGTGACGAATCATGGTACACGATGTGGCGATCTGATTGCAGGGTGTGGGCATGGTGAATGCCCGGTGAACATCTGCCAGCATGTGT
Organism: Schistocerca cancellata; assembly: GCF_023864275.1. Classification (NCBI taxonomy): domain Eukaryota; kingdom Metazoa; phylum Arthropoda; class Insecta; order Orthoptera; family Acrididae; genus Schistocerca; species Schistocerca cancellata. The sequence goes on along the minus strand of NC_064630.1, from coordinate 145,172,534 downwards.
AGTGCCAAAGTAAAATTCGGAGGCCGTGGTGTTATGGTGTGGTCATATCTTTCATGGAGGGGGCTTGCACCCCTTGTTGTTTTGCATGGCATTATCACAGCACAGGCGTACACTGATGTTCTAAGCACCTTCTTGCTTCCCACTGTTGAAGAGCAATTCAGGGATCATGACTGCATATTTCAACATGATCGAGTGCCTCTTCATAATGCGTGGCCTGTGGTGGAGTGGTTACACAACAATAACACCCCTGTAATGGTCTGGCCTGCACAGAGTCCTGACCTGAATCCTATAGAACACCTTTGGGATGTTTTAGAACGCTAACTTCATGGCAGGTCTCACCAACTGATATCAATATCTCTCCTCAGTATGGCACTCAGTGAAGAATGGGCTGCCATTCCCCAAAAAACCTTCCAGCACCTGATTGAACATTAGCCTGTGATAGTGGAAGCTGTCATCAAGGTTAAGGGGCGGTCAACACCATATTGAATTCCAGCTTTATCGATGGAGGGCACCACGAACTTGTAAGTCATTTTCAGCGAGGTGTCCGGATGCTTTTGATCACATAGTGTATTCTGATAAAGTGAGTGGTGTATTACCAACTGACCTTCACAATGTAAACAGGCTGATAGACACTAACAACAAAAGCCACCAATACTGTTGCAGTAACTGAAAAATTAAATTTAGGATCCAAATCAGCAGACAAACAATACTCATGGCTATGCATTACAGTGTGTTCCATCTACTTGTCACAGAGCCAGTGCACAGCATTATACTTGGATTACCTGTGTAATTTCCTGTAACCATCTGAAGATTAGCTTGAAAAGGATAGAAAACTGGTTTATGTAATGAATAAATAACTATTTCAAATAAGTTACTGGTTGCAATTTTATGTATTAACAATGAATAAACAGTCACTGGCTCCAAAACATCCATAATGAAGAAGCTTAAACTGATTCAGAATTAGTTATTTGTTTCCATATGCTACAAGCAACATCTTGGTGCTCACCCTACAGCAGTGCCACAGCAGTGTTTGGAGGCAGTGCATGCATTGACCTTAACACACACTGATTTGGGAGGTGCTCTGTCCGCTCCCACTCACTGCCATTCTTCTTCATCTGTTGAATGATGGTGACTGTTGTTGTTTAGCCATATAGCACAACATTCCTTGCCTGCTGATCAGGTAGGGCCTGTCCCATCCAAAAAATTATCAGGAATGCTGGTGTCCTGAATTGGGGAGATAAGGAAGGTGCCTGGATCCACCCTTCTGTGTTATTGGCAAACTGTGGTGCTGAACTCTCTGACTGGTGATTAATGTGAGGTTGCCATCTCTCCTCATAGTGGCTACTGTTGCTCAGGAGCATGCAGGAAATCTACAATAGACTAGTTTCAATATCAATTTACTTTAATCAGGCAACTAAGTGCAAATTTTCCACACACTGTCAATCCATGTGACAGACTGCATTACGATCTAAAATTCTGGGGTATTTAGGGAGTGATTCCAGGAGAGGAAACGTGTCCAGACGCTACAGTATGGGAAGTCCCCAGTGTACAACACCACAAGAAGACTGATATCTCACCATCAGTGCCCGCAGACAGCCACGGAGTACTGCAGGTAGCCTTCAAATGGCTCTAAGCAGTATGGGACTTAACATCTGAGGTCATCAGTCCCCTAGACTTAGAACTACTTAAACCTAACTAACCTAAGGACATCACATACATCCATGCATGAGGCAGGATTTGAACCTGCAACTGTACCAGCAGCGCAGTTCTGGACTACAGGTAGCTTTGCTTGGGACCTTAGCGCAGCCAATGGAACAGTTGTCTCGAGACACACAGTCTACATACGACTGAACAGACATGATTTATTCACCTGGAGACCTGCAAGGTGCATTCCACTGACCCCTGGTCACAGGAGAGCCCGTAAAACCTGGTGTCAAGAACGCAGTAGATGGTCATTAGAACAGTGGCCCCAGTTTATGTTCACAAACGAGTCCAGGTATAGTGTAAACAGTGATTCTCACCACGTTCCATCTGGCATGAATCAGGAACCAGACACTAACCCCTTAATGCCCTTGAAAGGAACCTGTATTGAGGTCGTCGTTTGATGGTGTGGGGTGGGATTATGATTGGTGCACAAACACCCCTGCATGTCTTTGACAGAGAAACTGTAACAGGTCAGGTGTGTCGAGACATCATTTTCCACCAGTATGCCCACCTTTTCAGGGGTGCAATGGGTCCCACATTCCTCCTGGTGGATGATAATGCATGGCCCCACAGAGCAGCCATCGTGGAGGAGTACTTTGAAATGGAAGGTATCAGGTGAATTGAGTGGCCTGCCTGTTCTCCAGACGTAAACACTATCGACCACATCTGGCATGCTCTTGGTCGACGTATTGCTGCATGTCATCAAACCCCTATGACACTTCAGGAGCTCTGACAGGCACTGGTGCAAGAATGGGAGGCTATATCCCAGCAGATGCTTGACCACCTGATCCAGGGTATGCCAACCCATTGTGAGGCCTGTGTACGTGTGCATGGTGTTCATATCCCATATTGGTGTCGGAATACATGCACAGGAAACAGTGGCGTTTTGTAGCACATTTGTTTTGGGATGGTCTTCTCTACTTATCACCAATACTGTTAACTTACAGATCTGTGGTGTGTGTGTTCCATACGTGCCTATGCTATTAGTGCCAGTTTTGTGTAGTGCTATGTTGTGTGGCACCACATTCTGCAATTATCCTTAATTTATGAGCATGAGTGTTGTTGCTATCTACTGGTACCCCGATTAGTTTTCCTGTACCTGCTGGTACCGTGTCATGCAAAACAATTTTTAATGCATTTATACATGGTTTATTCAATTCCATCTTGCAATGGGTGCATCTTGTGATAGAGAAACATACAAACAAACAAACACCGTGTGAACAAGACATGCATTCCCAATGGTACAGATCGGCTGCTATGTCAGTCTCAGCCCATAGGCATCACCAGATGTGGGTACAGAGGGCATGAAGTCGGCACACTGCTCTCCCTCTTGGCAGACATGGATGGTGACTCACCCATGTGCTAACCAAGCCCAACTGTACTTAACTTTGGTGGTCTGATCGGAACCACTGTTACCACTGCGGCAAGACCATTGGTTATAGATACATACCCAATGGAAATAATTTACAAATCAAGTTCAACTGTCTGTTCTCAAAAGTTGAATATAGCGTGATGCCAAACCAGACAATCTGACCTCAGTATTGTGGAGACAACTTGTTTCACAGTTGGCAAAATTTCCCATTGCTCAAGAAACCTTGTGTTTCTTATTGTAAATGTGAGTCATGTTGTCCTGATTGAATCAACTGCATTGCCACCTATTGCACACTATCTATACCTTGGTTCCTGTTGTCTGCTCTTACCCGTAAAGTCCAGATTGACAACTGATGCATGTGCCCCTTTATCTATCAAAAATTAATATTGTTGCACTTTTGACCAAGTTACTAATGAACAACTCATCTCTGTGTGTTCTTTTAATTTACTTCTTTTTAATGGCAATGGTTTTCAATGGAAGTATGATTCCCATCGTTGTTTAATGACTTCTTTTCCCATTACAGTTACCCTGTTCCTTTGATCTAGGCTCCTGTGCCTTATGACCAACCATTTTACAATTATAACATTGTGGTTGGGGATATTATGCTTTTAAATGACCTGTTCTTCCACAACAGGAACATTCTTTGTTGGACACAAACATTTTCTGATCATTTTGAGATTTCGTAGTACTATCTATGCTACATCTTGTGCATCTTCCATCCTCACTCTGTGAGTCAGTTCTGGAGAAATCCCTCTGAGGAAAATGTCTAGCACTTTATCCTCAGCCTCTCTCAATAAAACTGTATCACCATCTGGGTTGTTAGTCAGCTCATAAGTCTGGATTTTGAACTTGTGTGTCCTATATGGAAATGTTTCTACACTCTCATTTGGCATTTGTCTCAAATAATTTCTCTTTTCTTGCAAGAAATGACCTTAATTGAGTTTCTCTACTGTTGCATTAAGCCATTTGCCATTTCTTCAAATGTGGTTACCTGATTTAACTTTACTAGGACCTGATTGTGAAGGATCTGCACCCGCCAGGTTAGCCGAGAGTGCTAACATGCTGCTTCCTGGACTCAGGTAGGCGTGCTGGCCCCAGATCAAATCTGCCAGTGGATTAACGAAGAAGGGCCAGTGTGCCAGCCAGCCTGGATGTGGTTTTTAAGCAGTTTTCCACATCCCCCTAGGTGGGCTGGTTCCCACATTCCACCTCAGTTACATGACTTACAGACATTTGCAAAAAATTTGCACTGTTCCATGGCTTACATTAGACACAGATAGCTGGGGTACACTACTCCCTTCCTGGGGGGTATGGGGTGGCGGCAGGAAGGGCATCCGGCCATCCGTTAACCTTAACATGCTACATCCAATTGACCATGGCCGGCCCTGCGTAACTGCGGGAAAAGGCTCAGACAAATAAAGAAAGAAAGAAAGAAAGATTGTGAAGGATCTGCCATTTGACTACACAACCCCTGAGCCATTTGCTTGTTCTGTTCCCTTAATAATTTAACGTACTCTGTTAGAGCTAATGCTGTGTCTGCTGTAAAAGCTGGTCATGTTTGTGCTATATATTTGCAATTTCCTTTGCTATCACAGTCAGCCTTATACACTGCACACAATATACACTATCATAAATATAAAAAATTACTTATTACTTCATCTTATTGACATCGAAAGACATTCAACACAGTTTTCTATTTCATGACCATACTTTCCACATGTGGAACATATTACAGGGATAAACTTATAACAAGGCATTCTGTGGCCAGACAAATAACAAATTTTACCAGCTACACACTAGGCTTTAAAAAAGTAACTCTTAACTCACTGCATCCTATTCTAGACATGTCCATAACGAAAATATATTTCTGTAAGCAACAAAGCTGGTCAGTGACTCATCCCACAATTGTTATACCGTATTTACTCGAATCTAAGCCGCACTCGAATCTAAGCCGCACCTGAAAAATGAGACTCGAAATAAAGGAAAAAAATTTCCCGAATCTAAGCCGCACCTGAAATTTGAGACTCAAAATTCAAGGGGAGAGAAAAGTTTTAGGCCGCACCTCCAAATCGAAACAAAGTTTGTCCATTGTAATATGAGACACAATTTAGGTTGAATGAATGACGATACAGCTACAGTAGTTTGGTTCGAGTCTAAGCTTAGCAGTTAAGCTTTACCACGTAGCCATTGCTATGCGTCAGGCGCTCCGTCCGTATTTATACGGGTGCCCTTCCTTTTTCACGTGCTTCGTCTAGTTTGAATCGATTGCTTATTTTGCTTTGATCTGATAATTGCCGTTTTCTTTGTTATAGGTGTTTGCGTCACTCTTAAGCTGAAAATGCATTACTGCACTGTGTCATGCATTGTTTGTCGCATTCTGATAGTGCGTGTTTATGGCCTGTCGCGGCTCGCGGCTCGGCTTGCTTTTGTGCGCGCTTCCGACGCGTACAATAAAAAAAAAAAAAAAAGAGAGGAATCGTCTCATTAGCGAAACAATGGCAAGAGACTGCAATTTGTTGTTACTTACACTGCTGCTTTCTTTGATAATGATCAACAAGAATCAAATAATAGACTGCGTATGATAGAACATGTTCTGAACGAAAGTTAGGCGAAAATTTTTCTCCGTTTGAAAATCTTTGCAGACGCTTCTTTATTACATCAAATTCTGCACAGAAATTAGTCATTTTAGATTTAAAAATCTAGTCACTTGCCGTGCTTCATTTCTGACTGTATCACTATTAGGCATAAGAATAATACGAATATAAACATGACACGATACGTGTATTCTTCCGCGTTTGCTGTTGTCTCTCTCCAGTTTCGTAGTTTATTAGGCAGACAGGATTTAAATGAGATAGCAGCAAACACGAAAGAATACATGGCAAAATGTTTATATTCATATATTTCTTATGGTGAAGAGAATACTGTATATGGTTCAAATTTCATCAGGTTCCTATTAGCAACCATCTCTTCTCACAGATAGGAAAAAATTCAGAACGTAGAGTTGGCCATATTGACAAACATCCCAAACAGTCTTGCCAGTCAGATTTTTGTAGTACACTGAAATTGTGCTACATTCGAAGGTGAATAATACGGAATTTGTATTTACGTCGTTGGATAATGTATGAAAATGCAGTGGTCAAAACTCGCGGCGGAGAAAAAAAAGCTCGTCTTCCATTTTTTTTTTAAATTTATTTACTGACGCTGAGATTTTGGCACCAGTATTTATCCTTGTGCCTACAAAACATGCCTGCGTAGCGCTACATATATTCAGCGGCAGAAGTTAGTTGTGGCGGCATGTACCGACATTTTTCATAACTTCTGCTTGCTTTGCACTCGATTCTAAGCCGCAGGCGGTTTTTTGGATTACGAAAACCGGAAAAAAAGTGCGGCTTAGATTCGAGTAAATACGGTAATTGCTGGTGTGGCACCGGTACGAAATTCTTTGACAGACTTCTGATGCTGATGCTGCAAGAATCAGAAGCCTGACCATTTCCTGAAACCAATTTTGCATGTGGCCACTGCTGGGAGAGTGAAGTAGAGATAGTTCTGTTCCCAGAGGCACTCTCCCAGTTTTCTTTTTGACAGTTTTCCTTGGAAGGATGGTGGTGATCTGTTGTCACCAGTAGGTGCAGTGGGAGAATATTCAGAATTAATAATTATTTCTGTAAATTACAAGCAGTGTCTTCATCCACTGTTGACATCTGCTGACAATGTCTGTTGAGAACTCATTTTGTAAGCAGCCTTCTGTCTGCTCAAGGTAGCTGACATCACACACTAATTCCTTGCTGTCTGCTGCTGTGGCAGTTTCCACCTGTAGTTGCTTCAGTGTCACCATAGTGAGATGCCTCAGCAGTGAGTAGATGTGGCATTTGTGTTGGACTTACACACACTGATTTGGGAGGTGCTCTGTCTTCTTCTACTCCTTGCCATTCATCTTCATCTGTTGAACCATTATGATGGTTTTGAGCAGCCATGTAGTATGATGATCCTGGTCTGCCAATTGGGTAGGCCTGGCCTATCCAACAAATTATCAGGAAGCTGGTGCTGTGGACACCGATGATAAGGAAGACTTCCATATCCACCCATCTGTGACAGCAGCAGACTTTGGTGTTGAACCCTGCAACTGATGATTGTGACAAGATAACCATTTCTGCTTGTAGCAATAGTCATTGCTCAGTAGCATGCAGGACATCTACAAATGACTTCTGCCAGATGTCACTTTATTATATCAGGCAATAAAATGTGAATGTTAGGTATCCCATCAATCCATCGACTGCTGCCTTAAGAGGTAAAATGCTGGGGTAGTTATGGAGCAAAGCAATGGCTAATGTTTACCCAACATCACTGAAATGACTGCATAGGTCTTACTATGTTGAAGGGGCCAGCGATTCTCACTCTGCTGTGCTTGGTTAACGAGTTATAGTTTAGGACTGGTTCCTAAAAGCTCTTAGCACTCATTGTGGCATTAGCTGTAGCATTTCTTTCATCGTGTAACAACGGTGATATAATCCAGTCTAGTTGCCCAGCTTACTACATTTCTGCTGAGGTTCACTGTCTGCCTCGCCAGAAGTGCCAATATTGTGTTACTCTCAGTATTGTGTCAAAACCATCATAATGTAAGTGAGATAGTTTAGCTCTGGATTTTATATAATTTTAACTGATTGCTGCCTTTTACAATGTTGGCATGAACAATGTAAAGAAAAATAACAGAAGCTCTTTGAGATTTTGTGGTTGTGGACCACATTGTCCTCTGCTTCATGGCAGGGAGAATGCCAGCTATTACTGCTGGCATACATTTATGTGATATACACAGAGATACTCACAGCACCAGGTACTATTGAATCAAACAAAAATACTGATAATACAGCTTATAGAAGGTGACAGTTGTTAAGAGAGGATACCAAGTGACCAATATGTTATTTCAAGATTTAGGGTAAATACTGAGGTATCTTCATGATCTTCAAACTATGGTTGGTCACTCAAGATGAATGAAGTTTTGGCAGAAGAAGATATTTATAAGTATGTTTTGTAATTATTCTTGAGAAAGTTCCAAAGAAAAATACTTTTTTGTATTAATTGTAGCGGATCAGTGAGGAACAGAAAAACTTATTGTGTAATCCTAGTGTGAAAAGTATATGTATATACTGTAATCGACACCCTTCTGAATGTGTTTGCAGTATTCATCTTTTCATCCCCCTCTATGACTTTTACTCCTGCAAACTTCCCTCCAGTACTAAATTGGAGATCCCTTGACATCTCAGAAGGAGTCCTGTAATCCAGTCCATTAACTGATCCATTCTTATGGTCAAATTTTTCCACAAATTTCTTGTCTCCTCAATTCTATTCAGTATCTCCTCATTAGTTATGTGATGTATCTATCTAATCTTCAACATTCTTCTGTACCACCACATTTCAAAAGCTTCTAATCTCTTTTTGTCTAAACTGTTTATCATCCATGTTTCACTTCCATACATGGCTGCACACCAGAAATACCTTCAGAAAAGATTTCCTAACACTTAAATCTATATTTGATGTTAACAAGTTTCATGTCTTCAGAAATGATTTCTTGCCATAGCCAGTCTACATTTTATATCGTCTGTAATTTGCCATCATCAGTTATTTTTCTGCTCAAATAGTGAAACTCATATACTACTTTAAGTGTCCCATTAATCCCCTTAGCATCATTTGATTGGATTTGGCTACATTCAGTTATTCTTGTTTTGCATATGTAGATGTTCATCTTATATCCTCCTTTCAAGACACTGTCCATTCTGTTCAACTGTACTTCCAAGTCTCCTGCTGTTTCTAACAGAATTACAATTTCATCAACAAACTTCAAAGTTGTTATTTCTTCTCCCTGAACTTTAATTCTTTCTCCAAATTTTTTCTTTGCTTTCCTTTACTGCTTTTTCAGTGTACAGACTGAATAACATTGAGGACTGGCTACAACTATCACTTCCTTCTCAACCACTGCTTCCATTTCAAGCCCCTCAACTCGTGGAAATGTCATCTGGTTACTGTACAAGTTCTAAATAGACTCCCACTCCCAGCATTTTACTCCTTCTACCTTCAGAATTTCAAAGAGAGTATTCTAGTCAGCAGTGTTAAGAGCTTTTTCTGACATGGGAAGTCCCATAGCACCTCCCGCAGATTTCGTAGTAAAATGGACCAGTGTATAATCTGTCAAAAACTGAACACAGATCAAGCATGAAAACAGGAAGAAGGTGTACTGAACTGTGAAAAAAGAAGCAAAATGAAAACAGTGAGCAGTCCAAGCTCAAGATATTCAACATCAAGCAAATTGAAAGAATCACCGTCTCGTTGTTGCGTCGTTATGGTATTGGATGACAAAGCAAGACATCTGTGTTCAAATCCCCCTTGTGCCCTACATTTTTTTCTCAAGATTTTGAACTTTCCACTTCCTCATTGATATGTCTGTTCTCCTTTTATAGTCTTGAAAATTGTTGTACTATACATTGGTTATAGGATATGAGTCATGTGGTAGGAATATATTACTGTCACAAGTAAATGTGATGAACAGGGAGAGCAGGCAAGATGCTGCATAGACCTCTCACAGGAATGTTTGATTGGTCGATGTGATGTTTTGGTTGATTTGGGCAATGGGACAATGTAGGAAGGTGTTGGTGAGTGTACAAGTAGTCCCAAATAGCTCTATAAATTGTGATCTTATTTCATCAGTGAAGTGTACTATACGCCATGAATTTGTATTAAATGGATTAAGAATTTGCATAATAAATGGTGTCACACCTATTGCTTCTCATGGATGGATGTTCAAAATAAATGCACTGTGGTATGGAATGTAAAATTTGGGATAATACCATTGAAATGTACTGTGCAGGTTTGCAAGTGAATGTAGAGAATGAACTTAGGAAAGAACTTGTTTTGTCATAAAATATGCTAAAACACTTGAAAATTTGATAAAAATAGTGAGTAATTCTTCAAAATCCAACCAACATGAGTTCTCCAGTGTGTCAAACTAAAAAAAAAACACATGGCCTATAACAAAAACTGCAGAACTTACTATAGAACTAAGTAACAAGTTTATGTGCCTGAATATAACACAGAGAAGGAGGGTGGATTGTTTCATAAGAGTGGGGGGGGGGGGGGGGGGGGGATGAATAATGGAAACTGATTAATAGTTGCTGCTTGAAAAATTAAAAAAAAAAAAAACAATTGCACAGAATAATTGAAAGAAATTGGAAGGTACACATATCCTGGGTGAACTTTAACTGGTACTTATATTAACAGACCTTCAATGTCAATACATTTAAGATCTATATTCATCATTTAAAGTTACATATTTCTTCTCATTAGTTCCATTGTGCATAGAGCTGATTGTGACAATGCTGATACCGGATCGCCTCTCCACTGCTGATGCAAATTCCTCTCGCCTGCTTCAAACCTCCTGATGCAGGATTCTCTCCATGGGTGAAATGATGAATAGATGGGTGTGATTGGCATAAATATACATATGAATAAAATTGCCTTCCTCATAACTTTTATAACACTTTAAAATACAGTTGAAATACCCATTTTTGAACAATACTGGCACAGTGAAGCTAGTCATACATCCACCCACTACCACTTATAAAAACAAACAGGATAAGATACATAAATTAAAAAACTGAAGAGCACATCTCCTCTCTTTTCTGTATTGAAACATTATCTCTGGCACAAAGCAATTCGTTAATTCTCATTTGGCTGTAGATGTATAAAAAGAAAAGAATGAGGAAAGAAAAAATAATATGATCCATTACAATTGCCCCCCACTGTGTCCTAACATCATATCAAGGTGTACAGTGTCTAAACTTATTTCCCTATTTGAGGGTTGAAAACCCCGGCTGGTATGGTCATAGCCCGTATTTTTGGCCATTGGAGTTATCCAGCATTGTTATCAATTTATACGGGCATGTCAGCTTCTTTTAACACATACATATGTAACTTTTCTTTCATAACAAAACGCTTGATGTACCCACATAGTCCCATTATTGTCAGTTAGAATCTGTCCAGTATTCAGCTTGCAAAGCATGTGTGCATAGCGCAGTGGCTGTTATCATTCCATCTTGCACTCACATGTTTAGTACAAAGCCAAAGTGTTTGTATCATGCACTTACAGAGCTTTCACTGCACAAATTTGTTAATCTCATGTTCAGTGATATGATCCATTGCGAAATCTTCAATGCGATGACAACTGCTTTCCATATCAGCGGCTCAAGGAATTTATTTCACCTCTTTGCTCTCACTTATTCAGTGGGGACACCAGCTGTATGTCAGACATTCGTCAACAAGGTAAGTTTCTTGCCACTTTTATGACATTGTCAAGCACAGAAAATTCGTGTTTTTACGACATTGTGAAGCACAGAAAATTCATGTTATATGAACTGTTACCATCTTTAGTTTATCACGCACACACCCACATATATCACATGCACACTTAAAAATTTTGCAGCCAGGTTTTGTATGTTTTTGCACTTTGTGTGTGAGCCTCTTTCATATAGTTTCATTACATAAAGTTTCTGTAGTGTCCTTTCCACATACTAGACACAGAACATAAAAAAATACAAATACAATTACAAAATACACTTATCCTATTCATTTGCTGACAAATGCCGTAATTGTCACTTATATACCATATAGTATACAATATATTCTCTTCCCTTTTCATTGCTCATCATTTTGTTTTAGTACATTTGGTTAAATTACAATTTTGTTAGGTTATTTGATTCTAATTATATAAGTAAACATATTACTCTCTTTTGCTTATACATTCTCCATGTGACATACATACAATAATAGATTCTGTTTTCTTTTATGTAATAAATTGACATACATTTCATTTCTATTTACAATGGCTTCTTGTCAGAGGATATTTATCAATTTCAAAGAATTAAAGAAGTAAACAATAGTCACTGCAATAAATACTATGCACCACTCAGATAACTACTCATGGCCTCATCTCTCTTGCATTCTGCAGGAAGGATCTGCACACTACAGGGTTGAGGAAATTACATGGAAAGACATTTATGTGATCAGTTACATCACATTACTAGACTTAACTGTGATCCCAAGAACAAAATAGTTCGTTGTTGATAAACACAACTCATATCCAATGATACCAATCATACCTAACACTTATTCAGTGTTTAAAAGTGCAGCTCTGTATTTACTTGTTCTGTTCATTGTATAAAGGATAACCTTTTCATATGCCGAGGTATACAGAGTTGTATCATCAATACAAGTTATGAACACTGAGCGTAAAACAGTGTTCACATAAGTAACAAACGTGCATAACAATTAATAACATCATGCTCAAGTAAACCAAGACACAAACTATTATTTTCTATTATGATGTCACTGATACAGCAGTCCACCCCTATTAGCTGAGTGGTCAGTGCAGTGGAATGCAAATGAAGGGGCCCAGATTCGATTCCCGGCTGGAGCAGAAGATTTTCTCTGCTCAGGGACTGGGTATTTTATTGTCCTCATCATCATTTCATCCCCATTTTTGACATGCAAGTCTCCCAATGTGGCGTTAAATGCAATAAGTACTTGCCCTTGGCCGCCAAACTTCCCTGAATGGTGGACTCCTGGCTCACAATGCCGTATGCTCATTTCCACTGATACAGGACTTGGGATGCACTTTTTATTCTCAATTGTGTACTATTACAATCTGTAAATAACATAGCATGTTTAATTACCTGTATGTGTGTATTTTTGTCATATGTGTTCACTGTTATCTGAAAATAATATTATGATATGAGTCAAAACAAATAGATAACATGTTGTATTGTATGGATTATATGTTTCTGTATGTTTTTGTTGCAGTCCTCTGAGTGGAACAGTATCTAGGTAACTTCAAGATCTTACTTTAAATTTATGAACTACGAACTATCATATTTGCCCACTCTTTGTTTTAAATTGTAGCATACAGGCTAATTAATTAAGTTGATTTTTCACATATTACATATTAATTAGTGTAACATATCAATTATGTTACTTCATTTTAGGGGTAAATGAAATGTCATGTGACGAGGGCCTCCCGTCGGTTAGCTATCTAACCAAATGTCTATTTCAAGATCATTTAATTTGGTAAACATTACATGTGCTTATTTCATTCAGAGCTCTTTTTAAGCAATGACATTTTCTCCCAAAAATGTTACTGACTGACCATTTCAGCAGATAATACAGGTAGCATGAAACAGGCACAGCAACTGAATGAGTTGAATTGAAATTATTAACATATTTAACCTGTATAGTTGGTCAATTCCACAATAGTAAATCAAAATACCGAATAATTGTTGCAGACATTTTCTACCCCAACAGAAACTTCAAAAAAAGGGATGGATTCTAATCTGTCCTATATGTTGTGACAAGCAGGAGAGTAGATACAGTTATACATATGCAACAGGAAACAGTATGTATTAATAGGGACCTCATACCATTCAGAAAACAAAGCCACCAAATGTGGAGTATTTCAGGGATCAATAATGGGACCATTTCTGTTTACTCTGATTGTAAGTGATATAGGTGTTGAAGAGAAAGAGAAGCAAACATTGTAAACTGATGAATGTAATGAACAGAAAATCTGAAAAAGACTATATATGCAGTGGTCAGAAACAAAGGGAAGTCTTGCAAATGAATTTAGAGATGGACGATACAAAATTGGAAGAAGTATATTCCACTAGATTCTTACATATTACTCTGTAAAATGAACTGAAATGGAAACAATGTATTAATTCTTTCTGGGAGAAAAACAGCTACATCATATTAGTAATAAAGCAGCTATCACAACATGCAGGCAAACATCTTCTGTGCACGTTGTACCACAGACTCTGAACCACATCTGCAGTAAGAAGTGACAATGTAGGGAAACACAAACATTCAAGAAAAAAAATCACATTACAAGAAAAGTCAGTTAGGATCATTTTAAGAAAAAGGTCTTCTGAAGCTAGTAACTTAGTTTCATGTTCCATAGATCGTTTTGAATGATACATTTTAATGATGTGGAACAGGTCATTTTACTTTCACATCGCAAATTAATTTGCAAATATTGCTCTGTCCTGAACATTTATAAATTTATTTCATTATTTGTTTTTTGTTTTCTTCATTTATTTGCTTTTAAATATGCAGGCATGAGTTAGTTATACCTATCCATGACTTTTTACACATTTCAATAATAGAAATTCTTCTAAAGAATAGAAGGAGTAGTAGAGGAGAAACTGTTTCAGTTTGTTTTCAAATTTTAGTTCACTGTCTGTCAGACATTTTATATCACTGGATAAATGATAAAAAAAAAATTGTTGCAGTATTGCACACCACTTTTTGTGCTGACTGAAAAGTTTCTATCATGAAAAAGCTACTATTAATTTATACTGTTAAAAATAATAACTGGGTGTATTCATCCTCAATGTCTTTATCCACCATTGCAAGTTTTCCTGTGATACATGTTGTCTACTGCACTTGACCGTTAAGTCAAAATAAGCAATACTTAAAATGTTTTGTTTCAGATAAATTTATTTTAACTAAAAAAAAGATGTACATGTTACATGCACAAACTCATCTCATTCAATGACCTCCTCAGCTAAAATGGCTGCCCCTGTACATATAATTCCAAACAATCCTCATCCTCAGTATTGTTAAGAAATGACTCTGTAGCAAAATTACAATTTTAAAGCTCTCATTATAAAAGCAATGACACATTTCAACAACTACAATAGCTCTTATAGAGTAAATACAAAATTGAATTTTCAAGTATATAATAATTTAACTGTGTATAAATGCTCAGATATGTGGTGTTAACAATCCTCTTACTACTTTTATTAATTAAAAAAGGTTCATGGCTCTGGGAATATTCATACCAATTACAAAACCCACACCCTTCAGTACAATTATAATATAGTAACTGCTTTCTTTGTATCCATCCCACAAGTACATGTTTACTTACATCCCCTCCATCAAAATTGCTCTTTATGGCTGCAAATATGTGTTTTTTAATCAGTTTCAATGGACTGTTATGGTTCATAACAACAATCTTATGTAGAGTAATGAATATAATGTTTCCTTCTGCTATTGTAATATGTATGTCATTGTTCCTTTTGAAGTGTAGCATATTATTTACAACTACCCTTGTGAGTGAATAACTATACTGTGAAGCAAAATCAGAATGCCCATCTCCTTAAACAGGTATCTACAACATGATTGTGGCACATCCTTACAGCACATCTTTGAGCTGAGCTGTGAAGACTTTCTTTCTTAAAGAAGAGTTTCCTCAGAACATTATTCCACATGCCATTACTGAATGCAAATATGAAAAATACATCAACTTACTGATTTGTCTCTTCCCAAAATTTGCAGTGATTCTAGTGTGGCTGAACTAAGTTGTTTTAGGAGTTCCAAAATGTGCTTTTTTATGAAAAGGATAGTTGCTACTCACCATATAGTGGAGATGCAGATAGACATAACAAAATGACTGTCAGAAAATGATCTTTTGGCCAACAAGGCCTTTGTCGGAGATAGAACTACACACACTCACGCAAATGCTATTTGTGCAAACTTGACCACAGTCTCTGGCTGCTGAGGCTAAATTGCCAGCAGCTGCACATGATGGGAGACGCAACCAAGTGGTCGGACTAAGAAGGAGGCTGGGATGGGGAGGGGGAGGGATAGCAAGATAGGGGTGGAGAATGATAAAAGTTCCACTTGTTGGAGCATACAGGGATGAGGTGGAGAGAGAGTAGGGTTGCTAGGTGCAGTCGGGATGTTAGATGTATGGGGGGTGGGTAGCAGAAAAGGAGAGAGGTTAAAAGACTGTGATTGCATTGGGCAAATAGAGGACTGTGCAGTGCTGGAATGGGAACAGGGAAGGGGCTAGAGGGTAAGGACAAAGACTAATGAATATTGAGTCCAGGAGGGTTATGAGAATGTACGACATACTGCAGAGAGAGTTCCCGCCTGTGCAGTTCACAAAAGCTAGTGTTGGTGGGAAGGATCCAGATGGCATAGGCTGTGCAGCAGTCTTGAAATGAAAAATGTTTTGTTGTGCTCAGCGTTGGGATGGTCAAGCTGTTTCTTGGTCACTGTGTGTCAGCATCCATTCATATGGGCAGACAGCTTGTTAGTTGTCATGCCCACGTAGGATACAGCACAGTGATTGCACCTTAGCGTGTAGATCACATGACTGGTTTCACAGGTACCCCTATGTTTGATGGGATAGATGATGCTTGTAACTGGACTTTTGTAGGTTGTGGTGGGACAGGACTTGCATATACGTAGGTCTATTAAAGGAATATGAGCCATGATGCAAGGGATTGGGAGCAGGAGCTGTGTGGTGATAGATGAAAATACTGTTCAGGTCCAGTGGGCGGCAGAGTACCACTGTGGAAGGGGTGGGAAGGACATCCCCCATTACAGTGCATGACAAGAGGTAGTAGAAACCCTGGCAGCAAATGTGACTCAGTTGTTACTGTGCAATGAGTGAAATGCTCTTCTGTGTGTGGACGTGAGACTATGGAGGGAAGTGCGTGATGGAGAGATGAAGCACAGGAGATCTGTTTTTGTACAAGGTTGGGAGGGTAATTACGGTCTGCAGAGGCCTCAGTGAGACCCTCAGTATACTTCTAAAAGGACTGTTCATCATTACTGATGCAACAGCCATGGGTGGCTAGGCTTTATGGAAAGGACGTATGGGTATGAAATAGGTGGCAGCTGCTGAATTGAAGGTGTTGCTGGTGGTAGGAAGGTTTGATATGGATGTAGGTACTGGTGTAGCCATCCTTGAGGTGAAGGTCAACATTGAGGAAGGTGGCTTGTTGGGTTCAATAGGACCAGGTGAAGTGAATGAGGGAGAACGTGTTGAGGTTCTGAAGGAATGTGGGTAGGATGTCCTCACCCTTGGTCCAGATCATCAAGATGTCATCAATGAATCTGAACTGGTGATTAATTTGTAGTTAGTACCTTCAAAGGAGAAGTAATTGTGGGTGGGGGTATAGTTGATCATGGTGATTAGGATGGATGTTGTAGAGTTGGAATTTGTTGGTTACTGGGGAAGGTAGTGTTCAGTAGCAGTAAGACAACAGGCAATAGGGGTGTCAGTGTAAAGGAATGTGGAATTAATAGTGATGAGCAGGGTGCCATGTGGTAAAGTGGCAGGAACAGTGGAGAATTGGAGGAAGAAATGGTTGGTATCTTTTATGTAGGAGACTAGGTTGCAGGTAATAGACTGAAGGTGTTGATCTATGAGAGCAGAGACTCTCTCAGTGGTGGTAAAGTGACCGGCCACAATGGGACATCCTGGGTGGTAGGATTTCTGGACTTTAGGAATCATTTAGAAGGTAAGAGTGTGGGGGATGGTAGGGGTGAGGAGAGAGGGGGGGGGGGATGTTCAGGGATGGGCCTAAGTACTTGAGGAGAGACTGGAGATCATGCTAGCTTTCTGAAATGAGGTCACTGTGGTAGGGTTTGTATGTGGATGAATCTGAAAGATGGTGGAGTCCTTCTGCCAGGTAATCCTTGTGGTTCAAATCAACAGTGGTGGAGTCTTTGTCAGCAGATATGATTATAAGATTGGGATCAGTTTTTAGGTGGTGGATTGTGGTTCTTTCTGCAGATGTAAGGTTAGTTTATATATTGAGGTGATTTGGAGGCAGTGGGGTTGGATCACAGTTGGATGGAGGAGTGAACTAAGTCAATGGGAATGGATAATGGCTGGATAGGTGAGTTAACTAAGTCAGGCAAGAGTTCAATATTGGTCTTTGGTTGAGTCTGATGGGTAAGGTTGGTGGCAAAAAAGTGTATGCACTGTTGAGAGCAGGAGAAGAACAGTAGGTCTTTAACAAGTCCTGCATGTTTGAAGTTAGGACTGGGGCAAAATGTGAGGCCTTTGGAAAGGACTGATACTTCTGATGGGATAAGGCTTTTGGGGGAAATGTTCATGACCTTGTTTCTTGTCTGTTACATTCTGGATTCTGTGTGGTGGTGGTAGGGAGTTTTTGAGGCTGAGGTAAATTAAGTACATTTGCGAGGCAGGCTTTGCTAGCTATGAGGAGGGGATGTGGGGGGGGGGGGGGGGGGGGTTGTTGCAGTGTTGCACAGGTGGTGGATAGTGATAGTCCAAGGTGGGAGTAGGAAGTGGACAGGAGGGAGAGTTTTTTTGAGGTGGTGTTGTGCATGTTGCTCTAGTTTCTCAAGGGCAAGAAATTCGGTGTGTGATATGGGATACAGGAATTTGGGATTGCATAGCAGCGAAATTTTACAGACAGAGAGAGGTATTGCAAGAGGCTGGGGCCTGATTGATATGGTTTTGCAGAACTATGTTGGTGAGGGAATCTGATGGAATCTGAGAAGATGTAGGTCATTATGGGGTGAAGGGTGGCAACTGGAGATGGGTAATTTGGTGGTAAGGCTACTTGGGGAGATTGCATGAGCCAAGCAACAATGCAGGAATAATAGGTCGGACTGAATTCTTGCTAGTGGTAAAGAAATTTTCTCTATTGATGCAGATAGAAAGAGTAAGGATCCATTGTGGAGGATAAAAATGCGAAAAGATAAGTGAATAACATAGAAATATGTCCAAAAAATTCATAAAAACACACCCAAACACGTGGGAAAAATTGCAAAAAGGATGAAACTGATGGAATAGGGGGAAACAACATGAAATCTGAGGGTGTAGGCTCACAGTGAAAGGTGAAAACCAATTGAAATTTGAGTGAAGAAACAATGAGATTAAAGCAAAAATAAATAAAAAAGGTTGTAATGAGGGTTGTTGGTGGATAATTGTGAAGAAGGGGGATGACGGATGTGACTAGTTAGGTGGAGTTAGGATGTGCAAACTGGAATAGAGTGCTGGAGGAGTAGAGGGTGGGAAGGGTTGGGGCAAATAACAAACTGTCTGCATGAACGGCCACCAACAAACTGCAGCCAAGAAACAGCTGGACTACCCCATTTCCGAGCATGCTGCCCAACACAACGTTCTTCATTTCAATGACTGTATCGCAAACTGTGGCATCTTCATCCTTCCCATCAATGGCAGCTTTTATGAATTGCTCAGCTGGGAACTCTCCTTGCAACATATCCTACATTCCTGTAACCCTTCTGGCCTCAACCTTCACTAGTCTTTATCCTTACCCTATAGCCTCTTCACCTTTTCCACAGTCCTCTGTTCCACCAGCATAACCATAGTCTTTTTACTTCTCTCCTTTTCTGCTACTCTCCATTCCCACGCCATCTGTTTAGCCTTCCAATTGCACCTAGCTTCCCAACCCTCATAGCCTTATGCTCCCACAAGCAGCACTTTACCATCTCCCACTCCTACCCTGCTATCTCTCCCCATCCTCACCCCAGGCTCCTCTTTACCCCCAACACCTGGTTGCATCTCCCATCATGAACAACTGCTCTTGGTACGATGGAAGAGTGATGGCACACTTGGTCACTCGGTGTACAGAAAGCCCACTCATACAGACCTGTATCTACAAGCTACTAGTTGCCACCATCCAGCACAAACAATGGGCATTCTCAAAACCTTGGTCCACCGTGCCCAGACTATCTCTGACGCCGACAGTCTTCAAGCGGAACTGGAACACCTGCAAAAAGTATTTTTGAAAAATGGCTTTTCACCTAGGCAAGTGAACAGAGTGATGAAGACCTACAAACGACGGAATAAGGAAGAGGAAGAGGCCTTCAGGTCGACTGTTTATCTACCATTTATTGGGAATATTTCTTCACAGATAGGCAGAATATTGAGAAAGTATCAAGTGAGAGTCATCTTTCGCCCTCCTTCCAAAATTTCATCACTGGTGGGATCCGTTAAAGACGACCTGGGCCTGCGTAAACCATGTGTTTACAAAATTCCATGTGAATGCGGCAAATCATATGTAGGGCAAACAACACGAACTGTGCAGGAACGCATTGTGGAACACCAACGGCATACTCGCTTTCTCCAACCCACCAAGTCCGCAATCGCCGAACATTGTATTTCCACAGACCATTCCATGAATTACAACGACACAAAAATTTTGGCCCATACATCAAACTTTTGGAGCTCGATTATCAATGAATCTGTGGAAATAAGATTGTCTGACAACGAGACTCTCATCAATCGAGATAGCGGTTATCAGCTGAACTCTGCTTGGAATCCTGTTATAGAGAAACTTTGTAGTCGACGTAGTTATCTGCATAAAGATGGAAATCGACCTGACACCGACACGCCAGGCTTTCGCAGTGGAGGGCGCGAGGGGCAGCGCACGGAGCCGTTATGAACGCGCACGCTGAGCAGCGCATGCGCAATGTCACCTCAGAAGGCCTTAAATAGCGGAGCTCAGCGCGTACTCGCCAGTATTACTACAATGGCATTCACCTGAAGATGGCCAGAAGACTCTGCGCCGAAATATCGTGGCAGGAAGTTACTGATATCCGGCAGTTCTCCCGTGTTTTTATGGAACAACTGCTCATAGTGTAGCCTCGACAGCCAGAGACTGTGGTCATGTGTTGTGAGTCGCGTTTATGTGACTGAGTGTGTGTGTGTGTGTGTGTGTGTGTGTGTGTGTGTGTGTGTGTGTGCGTGTGTGTGCGTGTGTGTGCGTGTGTGTGTGTGTGTGTGTCCTATCTCTGAAGAAGGCCTTATTAGGTGAAAGCTCATTTTCTGACAGTCTTTCTGTTGTGGCTGTCAGCTACTCAGCATCTCCACTGTACGGTGAGTAGCAACTATCCTTTTCATAATATTGTTACATTCCATCCTAGATTTTCCATTGTTGAAAAATGAGTCTTTTCCCATTTAAATTCTCATCCATATGGTCATATAAGAATTTTGAAGTTTCTACCATAGTTGTTTTTTCTTATTGTGTGTTAGACTAATAAATGTTATAATATCAGTAGATTTGCATAACTGATTATGTTGTGACTTTTTAAAACTGAGAGTGAGACCATTCACAGAAAAGCAATCAATGATATGTTTAAGAACATGTGTTAGTATTTCTTCTTTTTCTGTATGGATGTTTGGGTTGATTAAAATGCTAATGTCATCAGAAAAAGAACTAATTCAGCTTCTTGTTTTTTAGACAGAACACCATTTGCATGTATGAGAAACAATAGTGGACCTAAGATTGAATTACTAACCACAACTTTGTGAATTATTTTGGTTAGATATGACATTATCCATTGGTTGGGTGTAGCATCAATCCCATAAAACTTTAGTTTAACTTATCTAGGAGAGTACTGTGATTCACACAGTCAAATGCCTTAGATAGGTTGGAAAAAATATTGGTCAGCATTATTTTTATATAATGCTTGCAAAATTTGGTGAGTGAACATGTACATGGTATTATAAGTAGAGCATCTCCTCTGAAACACTGGTTGTGATTTGCTGAGGCTGTTATTGTTGTTAAGGTGAGATACTGTTCTAGAACACATCATCATCTCAAAGATTTTGGAAAATTATGTCAGCAGTGGAACAGATAGGTAATTATTGACATCTCATTTATTATCTTCCTTAAAGGGGTGTTTAACAATGGCACATTTCAACCCCTCTGGAAAATGCCTTCTGTTAATCATGTTTTAAATATTTCATATGAGACTAGGCTAATTATATAGGAACAGATCTTAAGTACTCTATTGGAAACACCATCAAAACCTAATAATCTTCAGTTTTTGAGAGAATGTATAATTTTCTCAATTGCAGAAGGAGTTGATGACACATTCATATGACTTAATTTGATGAGAGTTACTTTTTCAATGTACTGCTGTGACTTTTCTCTTGAAATGTTTGTTCCTGTATTTTCTACAATATTTAATGGTTTAAATGACTCTGAGCACTATGGGACTTAACTGCTGAAGTCATCAGTCCCCTAGAACTTAGAACTACTTAAACCTAACTAACCTAAGGAAATCACACACATCCATGCCCGAGGCAGGATTCGAACCTGCAACCGTAGCGGTTCCGGACTGTACTGCCTAGAACCGCTCAGCCACTCTGGCCGGCTCTACAATATTTAAGAAATGATTATTAAGTAAATTTTCTACCTTCAACTCACCATTTATAGCCCTTCCATTCATTTCAATAGTGAAGTTATCCTATTCTATAGGTTGTCGTCCTGGCTTATAGGTTGTCGTCCTGGCTCTCATTTTCCTGAATTTCATATGGCCTTAAGTCTGTTATGGAAATTACTAATTTATGACATTATTTGCGTGTTCTTTGATTATTTAATAACATTTTTAGTAATTTTGAGTAGTTTTTGTAGTGGGCAACTACTGCAGGATCTCGAATTGTTCTTGTCAGCACATACTTTTCCTTTTTCTTTTTACAATATACTTTAATCATTCTAGTGATCCACAGTTTTCTATGTTTGTGTTTAATGTCCTTCTGTTTGGATTATGTGGAAACCTATTTTCAAATAATAATATGATTTTATCATGGAATACATTAAATTTTATTGTAGCATTTGCTTCATTATAAATTTCATCCTAGGTCATGTCTTGTAAATTATTCTCAAAAAACATTTTACCTGCAGTGATTAATCTAATTGATTTTCTCTTAGGGGTATTCATATTGTATGACAGTGTTTTATTTATCATAACTAACAGTGCATCATGATTAGAGAGAGCATTGTTTACCGGGTTAATAGTTTTTTATTGCTTTGAGCCTCACCCAAGAAAAGTTCATTAATCAGGCTTCTACTGTATTCATCCACCCATGTTGGAAGTTAATTATGGAGAGCAAATTGTTGAATCCAAACAAGGTTGGAATGCTTTTGAAAAATCTACAATGAAGTTAGTAAGATGATTACTGATAATTGCAACATTTTCAAAAAAATAAGGGAAACTAATAGTTAGAGGAGAGGATGAATATGCACCAAATGTGTCTATAGATAGAAATCTTTCTTTCCTACATTACAATGCAGAGGGACTTGTAGACTATCTTACAGTCATTACACACCACACACTTTTTGTTAGTGGACATGAAAAATCTGCAGATAACATACATTTGTTCGAAATCCAGAATTACTCCTTACCTGGTTTTTATTTTTCATACTGACCATAAAGGTGGAGGATTGGCTATTTACCTTAAAACAGTTAACTTAATAGAATATTGGGAAAACACATTCGGGGTAAAATTATTCTTCCGGTTTGCACTGTGAAATTGGTGCTATGATAAAATTCATGTCTGCTGTGTACTTTGTGTTAGCATTGTATAGATCACTAAAATTTTGAATTAGTTCTGAATTTCCTTGATACAGTTTCATTTAAATTAATCTCTAAGAAAAAACATATAGATGTTATACTGGTAGGGGATATGA
Source organism: Schistocerca cancellata (assembly GCF_023864275.1). Lineage (NCBI taxonomy): Eukaryota > Metazoa > Arthropoda > Insecta > Orthoptera > Acrididae > Schistocerca > Schistocerca cancellata. The sequence goes on along the minus strand of NC_064630.1, from coordinate 145,149,152 downwards.
ATATTTTTTACAAGATTGTCAAGAAATCAAATGCTTTAAAGATTGCATCTATTCTTATGGTGCAAAAAATCTGTTTGGTGATGTACCAATTAGAAGTACTCCAACAAGTGCCAGCTCTACAGATCAGGTTATTATTAACTGTAAGAGTATTATTGTCACATATGCTATGAATGGTCACAACTCTGACCATCTAGGCTAACTATTAGTGTTAAATGGAGATCCTTGTATAAAAACAAAGAAAATTTATGAATACAAAGGAACTCTCTCTGTAACAACATTGCCAAACAGAGAGATCTTTAGTCAGGAACTTGAGATTTAGTATCAGAAGCTCAAGGAGTAAATAATATATGAGATGCCTTTGTAGATACATTATCTTTTCATTTGAATAAGACTAGACCTGTAGCATTTGATATTTTACCTGCAAACTCAATGAAAAATTGGAATAAATGCATATAATGCAAAGAGGGACATAAAACAAGCAGCACAGTGATAAATAGAAACAATACAAATATATGTACAAGTTTCATAAGCAAGTTAAAAGATTGAAGACCTAAACAATTAACTCAAAAATACAAAATTCAAATTGTATATCAAAGACCTGGTGGTTCATAGTAAATGAAATAAGAGACAATAAAACAAAACTAAAAAATAACATAAACATACAGATATATAACAACAATATTGTCACCAATCCTCAGGAGATAAGTAATATTTTTAATGACTACTTTATAGATTTGTAGACTCTGTCTTTTGTACTACAGATAAAGAACATATTGAAAATCGTGCTGAGGCCAACTCTGAACCTCATCAACTCCCTGAAATTGAATGCAACGGCATTTTGCAGATTATCAGAGAATTTAAAAACAAAAAATCTGCTGGATGGGATAAAATTTCTCCATTTCTAAGTAACCAATGCCAAAATCGTCTCTCATATCCTTTGATGCATCTAATAAATAGTGTCTTAAAAGAAGAAGTGTTCCATGATATACTAAAATTAGCCATTGTTTCAGCTCTATGGAAAAGGTGATAAACAACTAGCAGAAAAATACAGACAACCCTCTTTAACTCCTGTTTTTAATAAGTTAATTGAAAAAATAATTATATAATTGTAAGAGCATTATAATATTGCACAAACTCCTGGGAGATTTTCAGCATGGTTTTAGGAGTGTGTAGTGCATCGAGATATTAGATATAAGTAAGAGAGAGGAAATGTGTCTACTGCACTGCCGGTTTCTGAGTGCAGGTTGGAAATTTGTAATGAGAAGACAATAACCAGGGCAGTCGAACGCCAACAACGACAAGTGTTTGCCGCAAGTGCCACAGACGCTGTATGAGAGAACATGGAGTAATTAAATGCTATTCTTTGCTGTGTTAGTGAATGTGATTGTTGTAAAAAAGACAAAATAACTTTTGACTATAGACTTTTAACTTACTTCATGTCTTTCTTAGCTCCGAACGAAGCAAGACGCATATGATGTCTATAAATTATTTGGTTGATGAAACCAGGCAGTTGTGATTGTACTTAATTGCATCTAATGGGCATTGGCATAGTGACTTACGAGAGTTTGTATGGAGAAACATTCAAAAGTTACATGTCAAGGGTCAGAAATATTATATTTGATGTGCCTCTGTGATTAATAATTGGTTCTTTCCTTTTCATATTCTATGTCAATGACTTCCCAAATGCATTTAAAAATGATACCTTCACTACAGTATACATAGATGACACTTCAGGCCTTTGTTGGGAAAATGATTTGTTTAATCTCAGCAAAGATGCAAAAAATTTATGTAGATATCAGAAAGCTAAGACTCTCAAAATGAAAATCTAAAAGTCATCTTACAAAAAGCAACTATAATTTCCTTCACTGTTGAACAATGTAAACTCTTGGTAGGAATACCAACAACGTAGGAAACGCAGATTGCTACTAACCATAAAGGAGACATGTTAAGTTGTGGACTGGCACAATTAAAAGACACTTACATAAAGATATGGTATAGGACACATCAAAAACAAAAATGTTCACTCTCAATTTCCTAAGGAGCAACCATTTTGATTGGATTCTCCAACATCATTGATTATAAAGAAAAATATATGCAGATTTAATTTAGAAAACACTCTTTAACTGTCAAAAGAGAGCAAGCTGTAGTCTTGCAGCTGCTCCTATTGCACATATGGTAGCAATTAACATATGTTTTCTATTTACTTAGTTTTAATTTTAGTATTTTTCTAAGTAATGTAAATATTTCAAAACGTTAGCTAAGCTTTTCCTTAGTTGGATACATTACTCAAGGCACTGTTTGCAATGTACTTATTCCAGTGATGCAACTAATTTTACTGGGAAACTTGTTAGTCGAAAGACATAATTGTACTTTTTACTACAGCTAATTTTTGCAATTTTCATGTGAGCTGGTATGTGTTTATGGAAGTTAGTGATACAACTCTTTAGAAAGACTGGTGTTCCACCTTTGCAGCAATGTATTTCAATTTCTGTGATACTTGCGGGGTAATTGAATTAAAAGTCTTTGTTAGCTACATTTTCAGTTGCAGAGATTTGCTTCCATGTCGGTTAGATAGCAGTCTTTACCATTAGACTTTTGGTGACTTAATTCCTATGCACGGTATGACATACCTCAGAAGTTGATTAAGTCCTTAATTAATAGTTTTGTGTAATTAATTTAATTTCCAATATGATGCTTACATCCATAAATTGGATATTCTCAATCAAGATATTTAAAAAAGTATCAAAAACTTTTGTTACTTCCACATATTTCGTAAACTAAATTAGTTTATTACTTATACTCCATCCTGAGGGGCAAAATCTAACCATGCTGTTCTTCAAATGATTATGTAGTTCCTAAAATCTCAGTATGTTTACACCCCAATCTTTATAAGATCAATCATCATGCCAAAACCGTCAGTTCTAGGTGAGCTGTTAAGTGAGCGACACCTCTGTGAGAATCATAACAATGTTAATAAAGTCTGGGCTCAGATTGAGCAATGGTAACAGCTATGTGTAACTAGTGTGTTATAAGTATGTGGCTGCTAAATGCATGACTGACATCTCAGGGAGAGTATGCCACCTTATCATGTACCATAGAATGGGGTGTAGTGGGACATGTGGGGTGAAGTGGGACGTTATATATCTTTGGTGTTTTGTTGTTGCTGACATCAAGTGGCTCTCTCTGAAATTGATCTCTTTACTTAATTTCTTTCATCAAAGTTTAACAAAGCAGATACATAATGTTTGAAGCTTATTTTGCTGGTAAGTGCTTCACAGATTGGTTTTTTTCTGTCATGCTAAAAAGGTTATATTATAAAATATCCTTACAAACCTCTTCTAGTGCTCAGAAGACTATTAATGTAATGCTCAGCTTAACGTATAGTCTTAGAACTAGTATTGACATTATGTTGTATACAAATTGTCGTGAGACCAATTAGTTTAAATAATTGTCATTTTCAGGGGTGAAGTGGGACATGGTGTGAAACTATAAAAAAGCTGCAGGGCGTGGTGGACTCTTTAAGTATGATGAAAATGCAATGCTAAATGCTATTGCAGAGTACAGGAGAAGAAGCAGAAGCATAAGCATCATAGCTGAGGAATATGGTGTTCCAAAAATTACCCTGGCAAATAGGGCAAATGAAAAATTTAAGAAGAAACATGGAGGTCAATAAGTTTTAAGTGAGAAGCACAAAAATTTAGTAGTGGCAGGAATTTTAACCTGTGCAGAGTGGGGGTTTCCTCTTAAAAGTGATGATGTTAAGGACACAGTAAAACTTTTCTTGATCAACTTTGATATCATGTGAAAAATTTCAAAGACCATAGACCTGGGCGAGATTGGATATGGAAACTTTTATGTTGACATCCTAACCTCACATTTCATCTCTCAGAAAATGTGAAAAGATCAAGAGCTACTGTTAATGAAGACTGCCTTACTTGATATTTCAAAAACTTGGAAGCTAATTCGAAAGACATTCCTCCAGAAAGGATTGTAAACTATGATGAAACAAATTTCACAGATTATCCTGGGTCTTCCAGGGTCATTGTAAGAAGAGGATGTCGACATCCAGAAAGAGATATTGACCATAGCAAACAGTCAACCAGTGTGATGTGTACTGTTTCTCCTAATGGATAAATGCCCCCCCCCCTCCCCTTTATTGTGTACAAGACCTTGGGCACAAGTCTCTATCCAACTTGGACAGAAGGTGGTGTTGAAGGCTCACGTTATGCAGTAAGCAAATCTGGTTGGTTTGACATACCATTATTTGAAGAATGGTTTGTCAAAATTGATCTGCCATATCTGAGAAGGCTTGATGGAAGAAAAGCTGTCATAGAGGACAGTCTTCCAAGTCACTGTGCAAATTGCTTGTATACTCTTGGCATACTTCTGGTGTCCTTGGTTATATTCATCTTGTTCTGCCGTAAATATTCTCTTGACCATGAGTGTAACATTAGTTGTTGATTGGGCTTCTTCTACTGATGCAAGCCGCTGACATCGAGATGATGCGTGGAAGAAAGGAAAACTTTCGTGATTTTGCACAAATTATAATTATTATTCAGACAACAAAAATAGCTACCACACACACGTCTTACAAAAATACGTCTTCACCACTCGAGAACTAAAGACAGAGTCTCTCTATTAAGAAGAAAAATTTAATGGCATTTTTTTATCACTTGTTACCTGCCTTCCGGCATAGTAGAGTATTTCTTTTGCGGGTGCTGACAGCGGTTATCCTAGGCTTTTTCCATGTACCTGTACATCATCTCTCAGGGGATGATAAGATTTTGTCATGAACATAACATTGCCTTTATAATGCTGCCTCCAAATTCTACACATCTAACAAAGCCCTTGGATGTTGCAGTATACAGACCAATTAACGCAGCATTTAGAGCTGTTTTGCTGAACTGGAAGAAACTGTACAAGAGCTGTCTGCCTAAATTCCAGTTTCCAAAAAAACTGAAGGAAGCAATGAAGAAGGTTGATAAGATGCAAAGGAACATCATCTCTGGCTTTAGAGCATATGGTATAATACCATTAGATCCTGAAAAAGTGCTGCAGAAATTTCCAAGGAGAGTTCAGCATTCCGAGTCTGAGAAAGTTTGGACAGGTGTTCTCACTGAAAAGTTTGTCATAGCCAGATCTAGTGATTCCTCAAGAAGCAGTGGTAGAAAACTAAATGTTCATCTAGGTATGAGCATTTCTCCTTCAGATTTTGTCCTGAATGTTTCCACAACTTCTGCCAACCGCTGCAAGCACCAGCTGTCCATTGGTGCCCAACAAGATATTAAAATTCCTAGAGATAAGAACAGAAGCAGGGAAATGAAACTTATATTTGCACTATCAACAAGAGAACAACCCAGAGACGTCAATGTGGTGAAATTCATCTGGTGAAATTCATCTCAGAGCAAGACCACCAAACAAAATTCTACTTGGGAGAAATCATTGGCGTACCAAAGGATAAGACAATTGAAATAAAATTTCTAATGAAAAAAATAGGGAAAAAAGTGACAATGTTCCATTTCCACTAAAATAGTCTTATTTTCAGAAAAAATTTGTTGAATTTAGAATAAAAGGTTTTCTCTACAAGACTTTTTTATTGGGTAGCATACAATAAAAAGAATTTCTGCTTACCATAATCATTTGTGTTATTTCCCTGTCCCGCTTCACCTCCATAGTGAACTTGTGGTCTTTTGAACACAAATAAATGTCTGTCCCACGTCACCCTATCTGAAAATCTGTCCCACTTCACCCCAGTCCACAGTTGGATTTTTGAAAGGCTCTTTGGTTAAACTTCAGTCTGCACATAAACTTCAGTCACACAGTACTTCAAAGTTATCTTCTGTTTAAATTGTGTTAGTGTTTCAGTGTCAACTAAATACCATACATTTCTGTGCATTATTATCTGTTGTTTTGCAATGAACTGTGTCCACTAACTGTGTAATTTTTTCTTAACCGCAATTAATTTTGAACTGTTGATGCCAAGGCTATTTATTCAGCTACACATGTAGAGAGTGCAATAGTTTTTTGTTTTCTGCTAGATCATAAAATTAAAGAGTTTTACAATTATATGTGTGAACCAGTTAACAGAGTATAAATGTTGTCTCTCACTGCCATTATCACAGTCAGTAAAATTTTTCTGGGTTTGCAATCGTATTATCAATATGTAAAACTACTGACGTTTTGGTCACTGTTGCAAGTGACCTTGACATTGACATTGACCAAAACATCAGTAGTTTTACAAATTGACAATATGGTCACAAAGTACAGAAGTCAAGAAGAACTGCTTCTTGTTCCAATCTTTGTTTGTGATCTTTGTTTGTGATCTTGGGTTCCTCTGTCTTTGAACTTGAAAAATTCTCAAATCTGGACAAACTCCATATTGATGAATCAATAGTCTTTGGTTGCCTGACAGTAGCCTACAAATGTCTACTTCTCTGACTTCTTATCCCACTTCTTGTGATGGGGTTTTGGAATGTGAACCATCACACTCCTGAAAAAATTCTTAAATGTAATAAACAAGGCCTATGCCAAATTTCATATGATGTCTTCTCTCCAAGTGTGGTGGGTGGCAAACAATCTGATAGGTATGTAGCTGTAGGCACAGTTTCTGCCCAATACACCTTTGGTAGGCTAACACTGAACATTATGGCATGAGCTTGTTCTGTTAGATCTCTCAGCAAAACCATTTTGCTGTGGACTGTAACATACTCTAAGCTGGTGGATGATACCTTGAGAAGTCATAAATCTTGTTAATTCATTGTTGACATACTCTTTTCCATTGTCAGACAGCAACTTCTTGATATTTCTACCTGTTTGCTTTTCCACCATGGCTTTGAAGTTTTTAAATATTTGTATTTCCCCAGATTTTTTTTAAAGAGATACACTTGAATGCTGAATGAGAAAATAATGATTTCCACCAATAGAAGCAGTTTCCATTTTCCCATACAAATCAGAATGAACTACATCTAATACATGTTTAGAATAACTTATGGGATTCTGAATACAGATTGTAATATACATAATAAACAGTTAAACAGTTCCCAAGTTTTCTATATACACATAAATTTTACCATAAAGATTGCTACACATGAGCACTGCATGAAGTACAAACGCAGACTGAATTAAACATGGTGGCTTATCAGAGCAGTTAATGTTCCAAAGATTGTAATTTGTGTGGCCAATGTGACCTATCAATGCCACACAGCACCCCCCTCCCCCTCACCCCCACCCCCTGTGCGCAGTACGGAGTATGGCCTATAAGTGGCGAAATAAGCTCAGGCTTCAAGAAGAATATAATAATTCCAATCCCAAAGAAAGCAGGAGTCGACAGATGTGAAAATTACTGAGTTATCAGTTTAGTAAACCATGGCTGCAAAATACTAACACACATTCTTTACAGACAATGGAAAAACTGGTAGAAGCCGACATCGGGGAAGATCAGTTTGGATTCCATAGAAATGTTGGAACACGTGAGGCAATTCTGATCCTACGACTTATCTTAAAAAATAGATTAAGGAAGGCAAATCAACATTTCTAGCATTTGTACACTTTGAGAAAGCTTTTGATAATGTTGTCTGGAATACTCTCTGTCAAATTCTGAAAGTGGCAGGTGTAAAATACAGGGAGCGAAAGGCTGTTTACAGTTTGTATAGAAACCAGATGGCAGTTATGAGAGTCGAGGGGCATGAAAGGGAAGCAGTGCTTGAGAAGGGAGTGAGACAGGGTTGTAGCCTATCCCTGATGTTATTCAATCTGTGTATTGAGCAAGCAGTAAGGGAAACAAAAGAAAAATTTGGAGTAGGAATTAAAATCCATGGAGAAGAAATAAAAACTTTGAGGTTCGCTAATGACATTGTAATTCTGTCAGAGACAACAAAGGACCTGGAAAAGCAGCTGAACAGAATGGACAGTGTTTCGAAAGGAGGGTATAAAATGAACATCAACAAAAGCAAAATGAGGATAATGGAATGTGGTCGAATTAAATTGGGTGATGCTGAGGGATTAGGAAATGACACACTTACAGTAGTAAATGAGTTATACTATTTGGGGAGCAAAAACTGATGATGGTCAAAGTAGAGAGGATATAAAATGTAGACTGGCAATGACAAGGGAAGAGAAAATTGTTAACATAACTTATAGATTTAAGTGTCAGGAAGTCGATTCTGAAAATGTTTGTATGGAGTATAGCCATGTATGGAAGTGAAATGTGGACATTAAATAGTTTAGACAAGAAGAGAACATAAGCTTTTGAAATGTGGTGTTACAGAATAATGCTGAAGATTAGATGGGTGGATCACATAACTAATGAGGGGGTATTGAATGGAATTGGGGAGAAGAGAAATACGAGCACAGCTTGACTTGGAGAAGCTATCGGTGTGGAGTGGGGCGTACAGTGACTGACTGTTGTTAACTTTGTCTTGTGTAACTGGCGCAAGCGAGAGAGATGCTGGTGTTATGCGAGGTACAGCTATGTCCGCCAAAATACTTGGCTGGCTCATGGGAGAAGGGGAGTGTTTATCAACAAGTGGTGCAGCTTCCTGCATAGTGGGCATGGTCATGCTATGTGAGTGACTGTTATTAGAGCCACTGTTTGAAACACGAGGCACTGCGCTTAGTGGGCACTTTGATGGTGTGGAGGTCACTGAACGCGAATCGTCACACGCAATTAATGTTTTTGAACTAACCTGATGAGTGTTCAAACTGATGCTTGGTGATGAAGTTCGATCTGGCGAAGGAACTGCAGATAGCAGTTTCAACAGCAAGGTGCAGCGAGCTCATTGTAAGTGTGAGCAATGTGTTGTTTCAGCTCATTGTTCTCTCGACTGGGACGCACCGCTGAGTCGTATTCTAAAAGTGGGTTAGTCACGCAGCTCGCAATGCCTGGAAAGGTGGAGCACTTGTGAACTAAAACCCATGTTGCAGCCGAAATGGAACGAGGAGTATGGGTGCCAGAGCACGGTATCTGAGTGTTAGACAGGTGGTGTAACACTGAACTACATTCAAGGAGAGCTTGTAATGGGACAAAAACCCATACTGAGAATCGGTTTGTTGATATCGGCGATGTAGAAGGCCCATGGGAAACACAGAGAAGGGGATAGGTGCACCATCACTCTCACAGAACTGACAGTGATTAAAGTTGATGCGTTGACAGCTCGTAGGAGAGGCTTTGTCAGTGAGAAGGTGGTTGGAGCCAACGATCAAGGTATGATAGACACATCAGCGAAAGTGTCAATTAGGTAGACAAACTGCGATGAAATGTCTGTCATGTATAAATGACTGCTCAACCGAGGGGACAGGTGTATGGTGTGCAATGTTAGGGGACGCCTGTAAATTTCCATGCAGGACTCGGTGTCACTTAGTTCCTGTGTTCAGCGTTTGGGTGTTGGCAAGGTAACCTGCACTTCTTGGCCTCGGCCCCAAAAATCTTGTGGTACCAACAGTACGGATGAGCTGGATGTAGTGGTGGCGGTGACTGTGATAGCAGGGGAGGGTTGTCCTCGTTGATCTGTTCTGGGATGTAAACCGGGATGTATGGAGCGCGGGCAAGTCTTGAGTGCTCGGAAAGAGTAGAGAGCAAACATGTACTGTCTGGCACTGTAGAAGGCATGGAAGTGGTACATGCCCTGCCCCTGCTGGCAGACAGTCGGTAAACAGGAGGTTTAGTGCCACACAGTGATGTGAAATGAGCTTGGTGTTTCTGGCACTGGAGCACATACAGCTGATCTATGATGCATAGGTGAGAACCGGTAGATGGAAAAGGTGTATCTGTAGTTCGGTACGGTAGGTAACTTGACAAACCATATCACCCACAGAGTGACGTCTGGTATTGTGAGGTAGTGCAAAGTTGTGATGGACTGCGGTCCCCCAGGTGCTCCTCATAAAATCTTGATTTTCGATTCCTGTGACGATCAGGCAAGTTGGTCCAATATCATTTTCTTGGCAAACTCGTACCTTGGTGGTGTTGGAGGTGAAAGTAGGAGTTCACAAATTAATCCGAGTGGTCGTGAAGGTGTGTGACCAATCATAGGAACCTGGATTTGTCATCAGTCAATTGATGCATTTTGAAGAGGTGCTCCACCATGATACGGGATTGTCCTCGTTTAGGGGAGGTAGCTTGGGTAGGTGGCCTGGAGGTGGAGATGAAGGTAGGTTCAACATGTCTTGGAAGGCCTGCAGTCTCACTGCACAAGAGTTCAGGCTGGGATCTGGCATCACCGGAGTGGAAATGTTACTAGCACACACGTTCAGAACAATGGCTGGTTGTAATGTCTCTGAATATTCCCGAAAAAAAGATGTGGCATGCACGGTTGGTACCATGGGAGCAAACGGATGTGCAGCAGATAATGAGGGCCCATAAATTGGACTGGAAATTGCAGGAATAGCACTGACACTGTCCAACTTGGAAATGACGTGGAAGGCCAGTGCAGCAGACGCAAACAGTACTGCGGAAAGAGCGAGCAGTTGTATGGTCATAATCGAGGCCCACCATGGGTGAGGGGTGGATAGGGGAAGGGGTGGCCTGGAGCTTAAAGTGGCAACAACGAGAGTTTTCCACGCACACTGGCCATGCACCCTTCATGGTAGGACCATAAAACACTGGTGAAACCTGTTGGTGGTTGCACTGTCATAGTACAACATTACTGGGTGAAGAGGCTATGTTGGGTGCACGCGTACCCATGTTGTCGCGAAACTGGGCTGCTGATCCGGTGGTTTGTTCTGGGGAACTGGATGTTAAAAAATGTCTGTTACTGATTTGTGAGGAAGGTAAGGCTGGTGTAGCTTGGTAATAGTTGACAGTGTGTGCGCTTTGCACAAATACCGGTGTTGCACATGACACTACCATAACTGACATCATGGCAGATAGAGGATCAAAGCACGTGTGTGAATTTCGGTCCCTTTGAATTTCATACGAGTGATCGAAAGTCACACTATTTAGTAGATTGTCCACTTCACTTTTCACTTATTGTTTTGCATAACCCAGTGAAACAGAGCCTGAGTCCATTGTTTGAGGTAACTGCGTAACACTCTGTCATTGTGGAGATGATAATGTAGAGGTTATCCTTGTCAAAGATCGTAGATCATTGAACATTAGCTGCAAAATAACCGATGGTGGAGGGTTGTGTTGGCCTGGTCGTAAGAGCTGGGCCTCCAAGTCTTTGTAAAGAATGTTCCGTGAAGTAGCCATGGCATTGAACATGAAACCTGTTGATTCTATGTGATTAGTGCAGAAGTTGCGGAAGTCGTAGAACTTTTTGTCCGGGGTCACCAATATGGGATTCTGGATACAGATCATTCTATATGTAATAAACAGTTCCCAAGTTTTCTATATACACATATATTTTACCACAAAGATTGATACACATGAACACTGCATGAAGTACAAAGGCTCGTCAGAGCAGTTAATGTTCCAGAGATTGTAATTTGTGTGGTCCATGTGACCTATCGATGCTAAAACCTTTTTTTTGCTAGTTTTGAATGGAAGATGTGACTGTTTTTCCATGATGTACAACTCACATGGATCCTTAATGACAATGTCTTCATTTAGTCCTTTGAAACCTTTGACAACTTTAGCGTAGTTTTGTGATTCCTATATCCCAGCTTGTGATGCCATTAGAGTCCATTATCTTTTGTATATTAGCACTGTTTCAATTCACTTGTAGTCACACAATCAATGCCACTCTTTGGCATATTTTCCACACAGGTATGACTTGCCTCTATTCTCGTGTGTAAACAGGGCAGTAGCATATACAAACAGTCAATATGCAGAAATTTGCAATCGTTACGCAAATATACAAATGGTTAATGTGCAAAATTTTAGTAGAGATCTTTACACCACTCATGGCCTTCACCTCAATCAGCGCGGAATAAGTCACTTAGCGTCCATTATTTGTGAAATCGTCGTCAATGCTAAGAACAACGTATACTCAAAACACACACATTCGAAGAATGAGTGCTCCACAACACAAGAAGACTGCAGCAATGGGTATAGACAGACGACATTGGACAAATGGCTGCTGAAAACACCAGCTAAAGCTGATTCTTCCCAGGCTCCCAGTACATGGAAACAGACCAACTTGAATCAATGGATAGTGAAAAATACCAAACCCACTCTGTCAACTGATATTTCTTTTTTAGGGATAAATGTATAAGTGGTTCTGGTAGGGTGACACGTCCATCAAACGTTCAACAATCCAAGCTCACTTTCAAATTAATTCAGCAGAACTTTCAAAGTCTTGGCAATAAGCACAATGAGTTGGATACCATTGCAGCAAGTGATAGCCCTGATGTTTTAGTTATAAGTGAACACTGGTACACAGATGAGCTAATTAGTGTATGTAAGCCACTTTCCATGATCTTTTGCTCTGCCTTCAGAAGAAAAGAGAAACGTGGTGGTGGGGTAGCTATCTTTGCAGCCAGTGCTAGTAATTATAGTGTAATAGATGTAAGTGCTTTCAGCATTGAGGGTGTAATAGAACTAGCAGCAATTAATTATAAGTGGGAGAAAGAGAACTTAATTATTATAGGCCTATACAGACCTCCATCTGGTAGCCTAGATAGTTTCTTTGATGTTCTTAATGATCTGCTTGTTGACATTGACAGTAAACACTGCAATAAAAATGGCTGGGTTAGCATAATACTAACTGGAGATATGAACATTGACTTGCTGTTCAATGACTCTGTGTCTAAAAAAACTAATGCTAATACTAGCTCAATTTAACTTAGCATTTCTGATAAACAAGCCCACTAGAGAGGTCAATAGTGTAAAATCATGCATTGACAACATTATAACTAACATGTACCACTTTACATGCAGTGCATCAGTTCTGAAACTTGCCATTTCTGACCACCACGCAGTACAGGTATTGATAGAAGCTGAAAATCTTCATGTCAATAGAAATGGGAAACAATATGTGACAAAAAGAATGACCAATGATGTCAATGTTAAAGATTTCAACAGTTTGCTAAAAAGCCTACAATGGGGTGAAAAAAACAGCATTACTTTCAGTGAGTTTTCATCATATTTTTATTATTGCTTCAATGTCTCATGTCCAGAAATGACCTTTACAGTAAATGACTGCAAAAAGATACAAAAAAATAACTGGATAAATCATGAAGTAAAAACAGCTAGAGAGAAACTTAGACTTTTGCAATATGCAACGATAAATAATAACAATAATAATAGACTAAAGGTAAAATTACTATAAAGATTTTCTGCTAGAAACTAAAAGGAAATATGTAGCCACAATGTTAAGAAACTCTACTAACACAGGTTTAACTGTTTGGAAAGGAATAAATAACTTTAGGTATTGTAAGGACAGCTCAACAAGTGATTTTATTATAAACCATAAAGGGCATATCATGAAATGTCAATGTCAGATTGCAAATGTTTTTAATGAGTACTTCTCTTCTGTTGGAAAATCTGTCAATGACCATTTTAAGAATCTTCAGCATAGATATAGGGGCATTCCAATCAAACAAACCATATTCTTGGCCCCAACCAATAACAAGGAAGTCAAAAACATAGTAATGTCATTAAAAAATACAAAATCAGCAGGCTATGATGGATTGTCTATCAGTACACTGAAAAGATGCATAGACAACATATCTGATGCCATGGCCACAGCAGTAAATGATGTAATTGCATCTGGTTGTTTCCGAGATAGTCTAAAGACAGCACAAGTAACCCCGATTCACAAGAAAGGTGATAAATCTAAAATTGAAAACTACCGCCCCTTCTCAATCTTACCTGCATTTTGTAAGGTAGTTGAGAAAGTTATTTATACTAGACTAGTGACATTCCTGAGTCAACACAATTTAATATTTGAAAATCAGAATGGATTTATGAAAAACAAGTCAACATCAGTAGCAGCAGCACAATTAATAGACAAAATAATAATGGCCACAGAGAACAAGGAGTATGTAACTGGAGTATTCCTTGATCTAGAAAAAAGCTTTTGATTGTGTCAACATCACCATATTACTTGACAAGCTGTGGAACCTGGGTATCAGAGGAACTGGCTATGACCTAATAAAATCGTATATGAGCAATAGAAAACAATTTGTCTTGCTTAAAACAAACAGTGGGTCTTACAAATCTAAAATTACTGATATCAAATATGGAGTGCCTCAAGGTTCTGTCTTGGGACCCCTTCTTTTCTTGATTTATGTTAATGATATACTGTATTGTTCTCCTAACTGTACAAAAATATTGTATGCAGATGACACATCAATAGTGTGTAAACACAAAGACTGAGAGTCTGGAGGTACAGTTCAACAGTGTAACTAATGAAATAGTCAAGTATTTTAATGAAAGCCATCTAAATGTAAGTGCTTCAAAGACTGCAATGATGGAATTTAACACAAGGAAACAAATAGAATTTGACATGAAATTATCCATAGGAAATGACATTGTAAAAAGAAAAATGGACAAAGTTCTTGGGAATTATAATCCAGGACAGCCTCAAATGGGACATGCATATTGATTCCTTAGCATGTAAGCTGTTGAAGAATGTGTTTGCTATAAATATGATTAGCAAATATTGTAAGGACATGTGTGTACTAAAAACTGCTTATCATGCCCTATTCTCATCAAACTTAAAGTATGCTGTAGAAATATGGGGTGCAACAACTCAAGCCAACCTAAGTACATTATTAATACTACGGAAAAAAGTTATCAGAATTATTTGTGATGCCAAACCTCGAGAATCATGTCAGAATCTGTTCCCAAAATTAGGTGTGCTTACCATTATAGGTGTATACATATTGAAAGTTATATTGCTTGTGAAAACAATAAATCCAAATTTTAACTGTGACAAGGCAAAAGTTCAGATACCATGTAAATAGCCACAGAACAGCTTTGTATGAAAAAAATGCACTTCATGCTGGGCTGAAGCTAGCCAGTGCCCTACCAAAAAGTCTCACAGCCCTTCCTACTAACAAATTAAAAGATCGGCTAAAAAGAATTCTAATTAAAAACCCTTTTTATTCCCTAGATGAGTATTATATCCATATGAAAAGTGCTTCGTAAGTATGTCAAACTCATAGTTTTAAGTAACCTACAACTAATATAATGTTGATAAAAACAATATTTGTAATATCGTGATTGTATACTACCAAATGTAAAATACATCAAAATGTAAAATTTATCAATACAAACAAATCTTTAGTTTGTAATTTATAAACTGGCGTATTCAGAAGAATAATCTGTATGATGTCCTGAAACTGTATTATTTCTAGGGATTGTATTTGATTATTCGATGTTGAATAAATATTATTATTATAGTTCGGTATAACCCAGAGCTATGTTGACTATAACCCCAATTTGCACTTGGTTCCATCTAGATCCTCTTGCTACATTAATCATCTCCCACAAGTGACTGATTAATTACACTCAGCAGGACTTACTCTTATCATGTAAAGCTAACTCTGATTTTGGTTATACGTTATGGGTCCGTTCAGCAAATCTGCAAAGCTGTAGCAGACTGAGACAAATAAAAAGTGCTAGTTTTATGTGCTCTTAGTACCTAACTGTCTGTACCATCTTCTTTTAATTCTTGGGTGACATTTTTTCAGTCACCTTGAGACTTCCATCTTGTCAATGTTCTTAGAAATATTTTAAAATCAGATGATAATAACTTCATTTTACTACATGAAATCATGTACAGACTATGAAAATTCTAGACTATACCATGGTATCATAGTTATTACTACAAGCTAAGGGCTAACAACATTTGTTTTATCATAGCACCTTTATATGAAGTAGTAATTAAAATATGATGGCAGAAAATATTATGAATACTGTTTTTCAGGGCATGACAATTTTACAAAACTTGCATTTTCTCTCTTTTTTAAAATGATTTTAATTCAATGCCATTACATACATATAACAGTGTTTTAATACTACAATCCACAGGCAATGGAAAAACTGGATGCATCGTCACTTAAAAGTGGAAAGAAGAGAAAAAGGTCAAAGCCTGTGTCCAGTGCAATGTCACAAGCTTCAGTGCAGAAGCAAGAAGATGGTATACTGAGTCATCCAGGTAATAATAATCTATCTAGTCTGTAGACTCATACACATGATGACAGTCTAGGCAAATAAGAAGACTGTTGAAAATTAATACTCCTGCAGGCAAGGTTTGGAAGTGAAATCAAAACATATCCTTTTTACTGTTTCTAACTTCTTGTTGTCGTGGTCGTCAGTCCTGTGACTGGTTTGATAAATCTATCTAGTCTGTAGACTCATACACATGATGACAGTCTAGGCAAATAAGAAGACTGTTGAAAATTAATACTCCTGCAGGCAACGTTTGGAAGTGAAATCAAAACATATCCCTTGATGCCTCAGAACATGTCCTACCAACCAATCTCTTCTTCTACTCAAATTGTGCCACAAACTCCTCTTCCCCCAAATTCTATTCAATACCTCCTCATTAGTTATGTGATCTACCCATCTACTCTTCACCATTCGTCAATAGCACCACATTTCGAAAGCTTCTATTCTCTTCTTGTCCAAACTACTTATCGCCCATGTTTCACTCCATACATGGCTACACTCCATACAAATTTTTTCAGAAACGACTTCCTGACACTTACCGTATTTACTCGAATCTAAGCCGCACTTTTTTTTCCGGTTTTTGTAATCCAAAAAACCGCATGCGGCTTAGAATCGAGTGCAAAGCAAGCGGAAGTTATGAAAAATGTTGGTAGGTGCCGCCACAACTAACTTCTGCCGTCGAATATATGTAGCGCTACAAGGGCATTCTTTGTAGGCACAGAGATAAATACTGGCGCCAAAATCTCTGTGTCAGTAAATAAATTAAAAAAAAAAAAAAGGTGGAAGACGAGCTTTTTTCTCCGCCCCGAGTTTCGACCACTGCATTTTCGTACATTATCCAACGAAGTAAATACAAATTCCATATTGTTCATCTTCGAATGTAGCAGAATTTCAATGTACTACGAAAATCCGACTGGCAAGACTGTTTGGGATGTTTGTCAATATGGCCAACTCTACGTGTTGAATTTTTTACTACCTGTGAGAAGAGGTGGTTGCTAATAGGAACCTGACGAAATGTGAATCACATGCAGTATTCTCTTCACCATAAGAATAATATGAATGTAAACATTATGCCACGTATTCTTTCGTGTTTGCTGCTATTTCATTTAAATCCTATCTGCCTAATAAACTACGAAACTAGAGTGAGACAACAGCAAATGCGGAAGAATATACGTATCGTGTCATGTTTACATTCGTATTTTTCTTATGCCTAATAGTGATACAGTCAGAAATTAAGCACGGCAACTGATTAGATTTTTAAATCTAAGATGACTAATTCCTGTGCAGAATTTGACGTACTAGAGAAGCGGCCGCAAAGATTTTCAAACGGAGAAAAATTTTCGCCTAACTCTCGTTCAGAACATATTCGATCATATGCAGTCTATTATTTGGTTCTTGTTGATAATTATCAAAGAAAGCAGTGTAAGTAACAACAAATAGCAGTCTCTTGACATTGTTTTGCTAGTGAGACGATTCCTCTCTTTTCTTTTTTTTTAATTGTAAGCAGCGGTAGCGCGCACAAAAGCAAGCCATGCCACGCGCGGCGACAGGCCGTAAACACGCACTATCAGAATCAGACAAACAATGCATGATAATGCATTTTCAGCTCAGAGTGACGTTAACACCTATAACAAAGAAAACGACACTTATCAGATCAAAGCAAAATAAGCAATCGATTCAAACCAAACCAGACGAAGCACGTGAAAAGGAAGTGTACCCGTATAAATACGGACGGAGCGCAATGGCTACCTGGTAAAACTTAACTGTTAAGCTTACGACTTGAACCAAACTCCTGTAGCTGTATATCATCATTCATTCGACCTAAATTGTGTCTTGTATTACAATGGACCAACTTTGTTTTGGTTTGGAGGTGCGGCCTAAAACTTTTCTCTCCCCTTGAATTTCGAGTCTCAAATTTCAGGTGCGGCTTAGATTCAGGAACATTTTTTTCCTCGATTTCGAGTCTCATTTTTCGGGTGCAGCTTAGATTCGAGTGCGTCTTAGATTCGAGTAAATACGGTAAATCTATACTCGATGTTAACAAACTTCTCTTCTTCAGAAACGCTTTCCTTGCCATTGCCAGTCTACATTTTATATCCTCTCTACTTCAACCATCATCTGTTATTTTGCTTCCCAAATAGCAAAACTCTTTTACTACTTTAAGTGTTTAATTTTCTAATCTAATTCCCTCAGCATCACCTGAGTTAACTCGACTACATTCCATTATCCTTGTGTTGGTTTTGTTGTTCATCTTATATCCTTCTTTCAAGACACTGTCCATTGCATTCAACCGCTCTTCCAAGTCCTTTGCTGTCTCTGACAGAATTACAATGTTGTCGGCGAACCTTAAAGTTTTTATTTCTTCTCCACAGATTTTAATACCTGCTCCGAATTTTTCTTTTGTTTCCTTTACTGCTTGCTCAACTTCTTTCTAATTTATACACTGTATTTTAAAATATGTATCAAATGAAATTATGGTGTGCAGATTTATCTCTGACAAATAATATTATTTTTACATTAATGTACTTATCCAGTCTGATTTCATGGGACAAGTGCCTCTTGTGCACTGAGTATCCTCATTTTTAAGTTACGAGTGGGAGTCAAACATAAAGGCAATTTTTGTTCCTGAACATCAACAGCTGATAGGACTGGCCCTGCACTTCTGCTGTGCTTAGGGAGGACCATTAGAAGTGAGGAGAGCAAGCTGTTAAATATTTCCTGCCGTTTCGTCAGTAGCACTCACGATGTCTGAGCAATAGGTACAGCTCTCCATGCTTTTGATGTAGCGTACAGCAGCAGTAAATTGAGAGACCAGGTCAAAGTAGCAGAAACATCGGTGGGGAGGATCCTCTGGCAGGTTGCAGATGGCGTCTGTGATCAGTAAGAATGAAGAAAGCACGGCCCTCGATGTCAGTGCGGAAATGTTTGACGGCCTCGTACACCTTCAGAAGCTCTCTATCAAAAGCGCAATATTTCTTCTGTGCTGCAGACAGTTTTTTGGAGAAGAAATGAAGTGGTGAAACTGTGTTGCCTTTGCTTTGTTGCAATACTGCCCTGACCACGATGTTGCTGGTGTCCATAGTGATGGACAAATCAGTAGATGGATCAGGGTGGCAAGTACGACTGCGTGAGCTAAAGCTGTTTGAAGAGCCCTGAAAGCCTCTGGCATGGTTTCAGTCCAACGGACTGGTTTAACACCCAAAGTTTGTTTGCCGGAGAGTGAATCCATCAGTGGGGCCTGCACGGTGGCGGCAGAAGGTAGATGACAGCGGTAGTAATTTATAGTACTTAGGAAAAGTCTGAGTTCTTTGTATGTAGCTGGTGGTGGCTATGACATGATAGCCTGCACACAGGATTTGGAAGGCTGTATTAACCCACAAATGTTGCAGAAGACTGACCCAATTGGAATTTTTCTTTGTTGACCTTGACACTGTTGGATGCCAAATTCTGGAGAACCTGGGAAAATGATCTTCTTGGTTTTCAGTCAATTTGCTGAAAATGATTATGTCACCCAGGTATGTGAAGCAGAACTCAAATCATTGTAAGACTGAGTCAACGAAACTGTGCCACGTTTGTGCCGCATTCTTTAAACTGAATGGCATGTAGTTGTACTGTAACAAACTGAGCAGCGTGATGATTGCAGTCTTTGGAATTTCTTCTGGTGCTATGAGAATCTGGTGATAGGCACATTAGCAATTAATCACACTGAAGATTGTGTCACCTGATAACATATGAGTGAAATTGTTTATGTTTGGCACAGGGTAATTATCCATGACAGTGCAAGCATTTAAACATCTGTAATCAGCACACATTCTAAAAGAACCATCGTGTTTGGTGACGAGGTGAATTGGTGAAGACCAATTGCTGTCCGATGGCTGTAGAATGTGTGCCTCCAGAAATTCGTTAATTTGCTGCCAGGCTGCGCACAACTTAATGGGGTTGAGGAGTCTATCCTTGTATCTAACAGGAGGGCTGTCAGTGTTAATATCTTGTGTGTGGTTCTGTCAATGATGGAAGAGACTGAGAACTGCACACGAGGCTGAGTAACGTTCTGACATGGAGTTTTGAGTTGGGTTGGGTGTGATGTGGTGAAGCGGTTACTGCAAGTGGAGAAAGGCACCACAAAAGTCACATGTCTACTATGTGAGCATGGTGTGTACTTGTTTGTAGAGGTCAGCTCTGCACACAGCATGGAGTGGAGTGGGGTGCGCAGCGACTGTTGGTTGTAACCGGCGTGGTTGGTTGATATAAGGAGTACTGCACTGTGTGGTTGGTTGGAGATAGGGGGAAGGGTTTCTAAAATTTACCTCTAATGCAATTTGGTCTGCCTTCTTGGATTTTTTAAAAACTGCTTTATGATTGACTGGAGAAAAGGAGTGGGGGGTGGCTGCCTATGATAAGAATGATGATGTCACTGATGAAATTAGGCTTTTCACTGATGTTACAACAGTGTTTGATCTAGACAGTCACAGACTGCTCCTAGGCAAACTGGGTTTTATGATATAAGAGAGGTCTGTAATGAATAGTTTCAGTCTTATCTATTAGAGTGCAGCTGGTAGAAATAAGAACACTTGACAGAAGAACAACCTGTTCAGATATAATACCAGTAACATCACTAGTCCCGCAGGCCTCAGGCTGAGGCCCCATCCTCTTTCTTCTCATTATTGATGACCTCCAAGAACATCTACATTCAACAGTACTGGTATTATTCACTGATGATAATAGCTCCTCATTCTTAATATTTCTTTGCAGCAGATGGGAGCCATCTTAGTTGACAGCAGTGAAAGGCTCATATACTGTCTCTGTGATAACAATCTCTTACTTAATATGGGAAAAACAACCCATATGATCTCCTGCCTATCAAAGAACCATTCAGTGAGATGACAGAAGTCATGTGATACATCTTAATTTTATGTTGACCTCCATTTGCCTGGAGTTGGCAAGTCATCAGAACTCCTCTGCAGAAATATTGAGCCATCCATTGCCTGTATAACCAGGCACAGACAGACCTCTCAGTCATAACCTATAAATGTTTGTAGGATTCATGTTGAGCCATCTGGATGGCCAAATCATTTGCTTGAATTTTCCAGAATTTTCTTCAATCCAGTCATGAACTGTTGTGGCTCAGTGACATGATTGGAAACATGAAGTCCAGAAATGGCTGTAAATGGTCTCCAGGTAGCCAAACATAAACATTTCCAGTCAATGATGAGTTCATTCAGACCAGAGAACCCATCCATTCCATGTGAATACAGCCTATACCATTATGGAGCCACCACAAGCTTGTACAGTGCCTTGTTGACAACTGCATCCATTGCTTCATGGAATCTGTGCCAAACTCAAACCCTACCTTCAGTTGTTAGCAACTGAAATCAGAACTCATCTGCCTACGACAAGGCGATATGCTGAAGTCATCTCATGCTGTTAGCAAATGTACTCACATAAGTTGCCTACCAAAGTAGTCCATTAATGCCAAACTGTGCCAGACTGTCCTAAATGATACATTCGTTGTACATCCGACATTGATGTCTATGGTTATTTCATGCAATATTGCTCGTCTGTTAGCACTGACAATGCTACGCAAATGCTATTGCTCACTGTCATTAAAAAAAAGCTGTCAGCTGCTGTGTTGCCTGTAGTGAGACCTAATGCCTGGAATCTGATATTCTTGGCACACTCTTGACACTATGGTTCTCAGAATATTGGATTTCCCATGTCTCTAGCACAAACTACCATTTCACATTCAAAGTCTGTTAATTCCTGTCGTGCTGCCATAATCACATTGGAAATGTTTGTGCATGGGTCACTTGTGTATAAATGACAGCTCTGCCAATTCATTTCTCTTTTACACCTTTTGTACGTGATACTACTACCATCTGTATGTATGCATACTACTATCCCATGACTTTTGTCACCTTAGTTTAATTCTGTCAGAGATGGCAAAGGACTCGGAAGAGCAGTTGAACAGAAAGGATAGTATCTTAAAAATAGATTATTAGATTAGCATCAATAAAAGTTATGGAGCAATGCAGCGATGCCAAATTCCTGGGGCTCTGGTTAGACAACACACTAAAATGGAATTTCCCAAAGATAAACTACTGTATAAAGTGAGTAGGCTCTGCTACACCTGTAGAGTTCTCAGTCAAAGGCGTGACTTGACTACTATCAAAACTGTTTGCTTTGCATTTCAGTGTTCTCATGTGGCATTCCTTTCTGGGGGAGAATATACAAGAAAATACTTGTTACACAAAAATGAATTATCAATATCATAATACAAGTACCACAACATACGAAGACAGTCAGTAAAGAACTGGGATTATTACTTGTCTTGTGCACATTCTTCCTAGAAACTGTGTCATTTGTAAATAAGAATGTCCATCTCTTTAAAACAAATAATGATGTGCATGATTATCACACCCCTGGTAATGATAATGTAACTAACAAATCAGAGACTGAGTGCATGCCATGAAAGTGTGATGCAAATAGGTATCAGTCTATAATAAATTACCTTGCTAAGTCATCAATAATAAAAGCTATTTCAGGTTATTGATATAATGTCCAAATTTTTTTTTATTTTATTGCTAAATTTATGGAGATCAATTTATGTGACATACAGTTTTAACCTTGCCCAAATTGTATTAACCATGAATGCAGTGATTGTTAAATAATAATGGTTATTCTTATGTTGATTAAACACATACACACACACATACAAACAAACACACAAACTTGCCCCTGTACAGCACATACCTGTATTTTTAAAACAGAGATCATTGTCTAAAAACTACTGTGATGTTAATAAATGTATACCAGCAAACTCAGCAATGATTCACAATTGCTGAATATGTATGGGAATTGGATATACACCCTAAACTCCTTCTCTGCACATCTCCTCCTCCCCCTCTCTGTATCTATCTCCCCTTCCACCCCCTCTGTGTCCATTTTCTGCCCCACCATTTCTGTCCTCTTGTCCCTCTCTTTGATAATGAGCATTGTTAATTTTTATTACAAAAGAAATATTCATTGGGAATTGAAGTCATATAAAATGAATGGGTAAATTGGTTGAGTTTATTGGTATACAAGTTTTGAGAAAGACCATTCTAGCTCTGGAACTTCAGTGGCAGTATTTTGTACAGTTTGAGTCTGCAAATGGGTGGGATTACAAAATTTTGGGCGTTTCAAATTCTGTAGCATATCCATAAGGAGAGAGAATATTTTGGGAGAAACTATGGTGTACATTCTTTGTTGTCATAGCTGAAACTGTATGCAACAAAGAAAATGAAACCACACATTTACAAACCACAGCATTTCCTTTCTCACAGTCAATTTTAACAGAAAACCAGTACCTTGTCATATAAAAAAATAGGTAGCCTATGTGTGTCTGAATGTTTATTAATGATCACATAAAAATTTGAAGTAATTCAGTGAAGAAGTTTCCAAGATTTTTGGTAACATGTTTCCTCTTTCAGTATTAGATATGTGGTATATATATTTAAAAAATGCATGGCCTATGCCAGTCTGAAAGTTCATCAATGTGTCATGTAAAAATTTGGAGCAAATGGTTCAAGTACTTTTCAATACATTAAACAATATCATCCTGAAACGTAATGCCTCTGAATTTTTTATGTGAAAACTCTTAAAGATGCTTAAATCAAAAAAACTTTGTTAACATTCCACATCTGTATTCTTCATGTATAAATGTCTAAATATTTATTTCTCAACGTAGCCACACTGGTGCCGAACACATTCCTCCCAATGAGAGAAGTCTGTTGGTACCATCACTGTAGATGTCACAGATGTCACAATGCTCATATGTGGTCTGGCATTGTCATGCTAAGAGAAAGGGTGTTCCATGTGTGGATGAAATATTCAAATCAATGTTTTCAGTTTTCTGAGGGTCTCACAGTACCTTGCAGTGTTGACGGTGTCACCTTTAGGTATGAATTCCAAGTACACCACACCTTTAACAACCCAGAGCACTGTGAGCATGACTTTACATGCTGTCTACATAGTCTCGAACTTTTTTGGCATCAGTGATCTTTTGCTGTGGGACTCCACTGATACTCTCTTTGTTTTGTGGTCAAAATGATGAAACCAGAGTTCATTACTTGTGACAATGTTGTTAAGGAGCTCATCTTCTTCATGTTCAAAATTTAAAAGAAATTGTTTAAATATGTCCAATATCCACTGTTTCATTTTAGGAGTGAACATTGAAGGCACCCACCATGCATACAGTTTTGTGTATCGCAGTTCTGCAGTAATGGCCTGTACATGCTCTTGTGATATGCTGCATTCATCTTAGAGATTTTTCTCGGTTATTTAACAATTTTCTCTGATGAGTTCAACAGTGTGATTCCACTGAGTGTTTGCAGTTGCTGTATGCAGTCATCCACCCCAGGCTCTGTCATGCATGTTGTGATTAATACAACCATTTCCTTCATTACCAGCACAAACAATCCAGTGTCACAACTTTCTGATGTTGAAATATTAATCACCATACACAGCTTTTATTGGTCTGTGGATTTCAGTTGGAGGCATATTTTCTGGGGTTAGAAACACAATTACAGCATGCTGTTTGTCATGCACCGACATATTTATCTTAAACTCCACCATATTACATGCTCCAGTTGGGAGCTCTGTAGCAGCAGAGAGTTCAGCTTGTATCAGGTAATCAGGAAACTCAACTGAGTAATAAACATGACATGTAATATCTCAATCAGTATTGAGAACAAATTATAAAATTCAGAAGCATTACTTTTCATCATGCACTCATAGATTCTATCATTTGTAGTGCATGTATATTTAAAAATCAATATATCAGAAAGGTTTATGCTTTTTCAACTCTGTATTTCTATAACTTGTATCCCATATCATGAACATGATTACATGTATATAAAAAAATAAAACACAAGAAAGAATGACTTCTACTGTAGACAAGAAACTAAACTAAAACAAAATGGCCGTAGTTCATTTATTAATGACCAGTTATCAGATAACAAATTGTCAAGCTCTCAGTATAAGGTTTCACAAAGGGAACATATTCAAAGTGACACTGAAATCATTGCTGAATAAGTTTTTATACTCTTTGAATGAGTATTTTTATTCAAGTGAATTGAAATATTGTACATTTTGTTGTGTAAAAACTGAATATTTATAATAATTATAATGTATTACCCAATTTTGTAGCCTTATGAAGTGTACTGGTATCTGTATCATGTATTTGTAATAACTTACACATCAATAAACTGTACATACTCTTTGTCTGTACAAAACTTGCAAAAAATTGCAAAGATATTTGCAGTTACTGGCTCCTTGCAAAAAATACAAGAAATAAAAAATTAAATTTATACTGCAACTGTTACACATTATTTTGAAAAATTAGAAACTCTATCACTCCACTGATTTTTATGTCTCTGTTGCTATTAATACTTAATGCACTTTCTTTGTTACGCTTTGCAGTAACAGGCATTTTAATGCAATTACAGTTTTCTTAACGATTCAGGGCTTCAGTTTCTTCCTTCAGTTATCGTATCTCAGTTACATCACTTAGCAGCACTCTCATAATTTTGTCTTTCAACTTCACTGTCAATGCTAAACATATGTTTTCTTTTTGTAAACAATCAGAAAATGATCACTGAAAATCTCAAGTAGTAAATTTTAAATATATTTTCTGAAACCAAAAGTTACATGTTTAAGGTGCAGAATTTCTTTAACCGTTCACTTTTGTACTTCATCAGTGTGATTCTGCACTATACATCCAGGTAGAAAATAGGAGAACATCATTGTTAAGGGCTGCTCAGTTCATGACAGATAACCACTAACTTGCACCAACAATTCTGTTCTACAATTATGTAGTTTTCTCTGGTGAATTTTTGTTTTGATACAATTACATCAATTAGTCATACTCCTTGGATCCCACTGGATACAAAGAAATCAAATACACTCCTGGAAATGGAAAAAAGAACACATTGACACCGGTGTGTCAGACCCACCATACTTGCTCCGGACACTGCGAGAGGGCTGTACAAGCAATGATCACACGCACGGCACAGCGGACACACCAGGAACCGCGGTGTTGGCCGTCGAATGGCGCTAGCTGCGCAGCATTTGTGCACCGCCGCCGTCAGTGTCAGCCAGTTTGCCGTGGCATACGGAGCTCCATCGCAGTCTTTAACACTGGTAGCATGCCGCGACAGCGTGGACGTGAACCGTATGTGCAGTTGACGGACTTTGAGTGAGGGCGTATAGTGGGCATGCGGGAGGCCAGGTGGACGTACTGCCGAATTACTCAACACGTGGGGCGTGA
This sequence comes from Schistocerca cancellata, assembly GCF_023864275.1. Classification (NCBI taxonomy): domain Eukaryota; kingdom Metazoa; phylum Arthropoda; class Insecta; order Orthoptera; family Acrididae; genus Schistocerca; species Schistocerca cancellata. Next base: position 145,122,792 of record NC_064630.1, on the reverse strand, counting down.
GGTCTCCACAGTACATCGATGTTGTCGCCAGTGGTCGGCGGAAGGTGCACGTGCCTGTCGACCTGGGACCGGACCGCAGCGACGCACGGATGCACGCCAAGACCATAGGATCCTACGCAGTGCCGTAGGGAACCGCACCGCCACTTCCCAACAAATTATGGAAACTGTTGCTCCTGGGGTATCGGCGAGGACCATTCGCAACCGTCTCCATGAAGCTGGGCTACGGTCCCGCACACCGTTAGGCCGTCTTCCGCTCACGCCCCAACATCGTGCAGCCCGCCTCCAGTGGTGTCGCGACAGGCGTGAATGGAGGGACGAATGGAGACGTGTCGTCTTCAGCGATGAGAGTCGCTTCTGCCTTGGTGCCAATGATGGTTGTATGCGTGTTTGGCGCCGTGCAGGTGAGCGCCACAATCAGGACTGCATATGATCGAGGCACACAGGGCCAACACCCGGCATCATGGTGTGGGGAGCGATCTCCTACACTGGCCGTACACCACTGGTGATCGTCGAGGGGACACTGAATAGTGCACGGTACATCCAAACCGTCATCGAACCCATCGTTCTACCATTCCTAGACCGGCAAGGGAACTTGCTGTTCCAACAGGACAATGCACGTCCGCATGTATCCCGTGCCACCCAACGTGCTCTAGAAGATGTAAGTCAACTACCCTGGCCAGCAAGATCTCCGGATCTGTCCCCAATTGAGCATGTTTGGGACTGGATGAAGCGTCGTCTCACGCGGTCTGCACGTCCAGCACAAACGCTGGTCCAACTGAGGCGCCAGGTGGAAATGGCATGGCAAGCCGTTCCACAGAACTACATCCAGCATCTCTACGATCGTCTCCATGGGAGAATAGCAGCCTGCATTGCTGCAAAAGGTGGATATACACTGTACTAGTGCCGACATTGTGCATGCTCTGTTGCCTGTGTCTATGTGCCTGTGGTTCTGTCAGTGTGATCATGTGATGTATCTGACCCCAGGAATGTGTCAATAAAGTTTCCCCTTCCTGGGACAATGAATTCACGGTGTTCTTATTTCAATTTCCAGGAGTGTATGTGCATTACAATCATTACACAACAATATAATTTTATAATAGTGCTGAATCAGATTATAAAATAACCTAAAATATAGAATGTAAGAGTTTATGCAATGACGCTTTCCAGTGGAATAGAGGCAGCTGCTCCATAAAGAATTTTTTCTAATTTGGTCTTAGGTCTGTATTACATTTTAAAATACCTTTGATTAATATCTTTCTTGAATGCACTTTTATAAAGTATTTGATATTGTACTAGGTGGGATAACACTTAGCTTACTACACCTCAGGCAAACGTGACATCTTTTTGACACTGTAATTCAACTGGTAAGTGATACATTTTTTCTTTGTTTTACTTGTTGGTACATTCAAACAAATATGTGGTGACAGCCGACCGCCATTAACTTCACTGGCGAAGTGCAGAGTAAATGATCTTTGGAGACTGGAGATTCTTTGGCGTTCCGTCTACTACTTGACTGAGTGATACGCGTGTCGTGAATTTCTGCGTTGTTGTTCTTGTGTTTTCTGTAATTACATGAACCTTAATAAACATGTCTTATCATAATAAGTTGGAGTTTTCTGTGCGTGGCCCCTTGCTATAGCCAAAAAACCCACATTGGTGCTCTGAGTCGCGAAAATATATTGCATTCGCTTGCTGTGTATCACCGGTTTTGCACCAATAGACAATGTTGCAGCCTCCAGTTTTTCCAGCAGTGCAGGACACCACGACTGCAGAATGGACATTTGATTATGAAGCACAACGCCTTACCCCATGTGTTGCTAATACACCAGGAATGTTCGTATCTCCGGTGTTTGCCTCGCCAGGCCAGACGACTCTAACCTGTGCCGGCATACAACACCATGTGCTGTACACATCATCACGGGATACCTTCTATGGCATTCTACGCTCGACAGAATGCTCTTCCAGCACAAGCTCCCAGAAAACTCTTGCCCGAGTTTCTACCGCACAACATGGACCACGTGGCTGTACAGTTTCGGGGTCCACATGCACGGCCACCCCCTCCTCAGAGCGGCCCGCCATTTAACATGTCCCCCTCCATGCTGGTTGAAGGGACACTCGCGCCAACCACTCCAGGCCATTTATACGCCTATCCGTCATGCCGCCCCGCGCATACCTAGGGTGACGCACATGCTGTGGTTCCGCCCCGTCACTCGGTACTCAATTGCGATCTCGCGCCTCTGCTCAAGATTTGGGCTGCATCAGTGGTTGATCCTTCCGCTCCTGCCACGCTGTGCTCATCGTGTGGCCGTACAGATTCCCTGCCTACAAGGACTGCATACCATGTCTCGCCTACACAGCTAACGGACATTCAACGCAACACTTTGAACGTCACTGAGGCACAGTTTGCACCAGTGAACACCATGCAGAATCCCTGTATGTTTCGTGCCTTTCCTACTCCCCACAAGCACTAGCCCCTGGTCATTTTCTGAAGCTGCCGCCATTACAACCAGACAATCCAGTGACATTGTTTACCTTGGTGGACATGTTGGACTTACACGGTATTGCGGATGACAGCATATGTTTTGTGTGTTTAGTGAACCACCTGCACAACCACCCCGATCTCAACAGTGACTTGTTGCTGAACCCACCCAAGAGCAACAAATATGTCTCTGCTCATGCATTACTCATCAAACGCCTCTCTCGTCCGCCATCAGATACGATTCACAACATAATTTACGGCGAGACTTTACTCGACAGAACACCCTCACAGCTGTGGCGACGCTTGCATGCACAGGTCAGTACCGAGATCTTGCTGAACTTAGCACTCTGGGCATTGTGGTTGGTGAAGCTGCTGCAAGAACTACAGTTACATTTTCTTCCACATACTGCAGCATCACTCGAGGATAAACTACTGCTGGCGGATCAGGCATACATCATTATTTGACACAGCCACCTCCCTCCACGCAGCACAGTGCCTAATACCACTGAGGTTGGTAATCCTGTGATTATACTTCCACCGTCAGGCAGTAGAGGCCGAGCGTGTGCGTATTGTGGACAGCACACGGAACAGCAGCCATCTAGTGGCTGAGACCTGGAACCGCCAGCAAGTCGGCAACAGCCTCTCCCCACCCCAACTGGGCTAGCACCTGGCTGCCCCACCTCACGAGGACGTCTGTACTACTTGAATTTAGGTTTGCACTGGTATTTTCTCGTTGATACTGGAGCAGACGTTAGTGTCATACCTCCCACATTTTCTGTAAAGGAATGACATCAACCAAACTCTCCCTTCGAGCAGCAAATAAGTCGCCACTTTCGTATCGCTGGTTTGGCCAAGTTACCTATTGAACTTATACCTGGCAAACAGTTCACTTGGTCCTTCTACATGGCTGACGTTGAAGATCCAGTATTAGGCATTGACTTCCTTTTCCACTTTGGACTGTCTCAAGATCTTCAGTTGGCCAGATTATTCCACCACGCCTCGTCCACTCATATTGCATGTTCAGTCACCTCGTCGGCCCCACCTCCACCTCAGCTTCCCGACGACTTCGACACAGCTCCCATCGAGTGCTCTTCACTAGCGGCAGCCTCACAACTTCCATTGCCCAGCTCTAGCCCAAACGCCCTGCAGTTGCCGATCTCTGTGCTCACAATGCCAAACTGAACCATGCCATATCGTCGGCTACACAAGCCCTCACTGAGGCACGATGCCTCGTACAATGCCTGTCAATGCCTCCACCATCCGACACAAGAGATGCACCTCGTGGAACTCAGTCGCCACCTGGACATGATACAGGACTCATTGACACGTAACAGAGTCGAGATCAATAATGACAAGTCACAACTCCGCTGCACCGCTGTCACTTTTCTGGGCTATACTGTCTCCTCGGATGGTATATGCCCCCCGCAGGAGCGGGTTGAGTGCATTTGCGATCTATCTCTCCCAGTGTAGTTTCCATGAATTACACCAGTTTGTATGAACTGTCAATTTCTACCGTCATAACCTGCCGATAGCGGCAGCAATTCAAGCCCTTTTGACTGTTGCGTTGGCTGGGAAACAAACCTTGGGCAGTCACTGAGTACAGTGGTCTGACAACATGGTGAGAGCTTTCGAAGACCTTAAATCAGCTTTAGCACATGGTGTCACTCTCGCCCAACCTTTGCCAGATGCCTTCATCTCTATTACAGCAGATGCAAGTGATTTTGCAATTGGTGCAGTCCTACAAAAGCATATCAATGACGCAACACAACCACTCCAGTTTTTTCCAAAAAACTATCTACAGCTCAACGTAAATGGTCAGCATTTGACAGAGAATTGCTTGCAGTTTATGAATCTGTAAAATATTTCTGCCCAGACATCAAAGGAAGGAATATAACAATTTTCACAGACCATCGCCCCCTCGCGGAGGCTATCTGTAACCCCACTACTGATCTTCCCCCACGTATGTTTCGGCAAGTGGACCTAATTTGCCAATACACAACAGACATCTGTTACATTCGAGATTCAGGAAATGTGGTGGCTGACCACCTATCACGTATCACTGCAATTTTGTCCCCCATTAATTTTGATGAATTGGCCCACTTAGAGGACAGTGACACTGAATTGCACAACCTCCAACAGGACCCAGATACTTCCCTTCAGATGGTTTCGTGCAACCTACCGGGCTCGGCCAGGCCACTGTGGTGTGATACATCCATGGGAACCGCCTGACCTATTGTTCCCCCTGCACTGCGTCGCCAAGTGTTCACTACGTTACATAACCTTGCACATCCTGGTGTTAAGGCTACTACGTGCCTGGTTACAGAACCCTTTGTGTGGCCAGGTGTGAAGAGAGATTGTCGTACTTCGGCTCGTGCTTGTTTACAGTGCCAGCATAGTAAAGTTTGCAGGCACACACAACCCAGTCTAGGTAAATTCAACATCCCAAAAGGCTGCTTCTGACATGTACATGTGGTCCTCGTAGGGCCATTACCCATGTCTGATTGTTTCAGATATATCCTGTCCATCATTGACTGCGTTACACGTTGGGGAAGCCAATACCCCTGCAGGATATCACAGCAGACTCCGTAGCATGAGCATTCATATTCTCCTGGAGAGCTCGATTTAGCTGCCCTACATCCATCACCTTCAACCGGTAAAAACAGTTTGAATCCCTGCTGTTTAACAACATTGCGTCCTCAGTGGGGTGAATGGATTCCCCACTATGGCTTACCATCCTCAGAGCAATAGAGTGGTTGAGCGGTGGCACAGGACTTTGAAAGCAGCACTCATGTGCGACGGTGGTGAGTGGTGCGACGCCCTTCCCTGGGTTATGCTAGGAATACGCACGGCATACAAGAGAGACCTCCAGGTTTCACTCGCAGAGCTCCTGTATGGCGAGACCCTAGTTCTCCCCGCAGAGTTTGTCAATGACGAAGCAATCACCAACCTATTCGACCTCCCCACGCTAGTTGAGTGTGTCCGGACACACATAGCCACGATCCACACGCCTCCTCCATGACCACATAACCATCCTCAGGTATTCCGGCATTCGGCACTGGACTCTTGCGAGTTCGTTATGTTATGGGATGACCGGGATGACACAGCCAAACTGGCATTACAGCCACCTTACTCTGGCCCGCATTGAGTAGTGGCTCTCATGGACAATACTATGGACATATCCTCATCAGTGGCTGCCGGCAGACAGTTTCCCTCCAATGCATGAAACCAGTCTGGACGATAGAGGAACTTGTACCACACCCCCTCGTGTTGAGTTCAAATGGTTCAAATGGCTCTGAGCACTATGGGACTTAACATCTGTGGTCATCAGTCCCCTAGAACTTAGAACTACTTAAACCTAACTAACCTAACGACATCACACACATCCATGCCCGAGGCAGGATTCGAACCTGCGACCGTAGCACCTCATGTTGAGTGTTCTGGGTGATGACCCCAATCTCACACAGACCACCCACTCCCTATGCCCCACCATGATCGTATGTGCACTGAGCCTACACCTGTGGGCAACTCAGTGGTTGCGTATGACGATACTCTACCCTTCCCTCGTTTCACACAGGCACTGTGTGTGACAACCACATGTTGTGTGAGATTACCCCGTCCCAAGTGTCAAGAGTGTTCCAGTGTTTCTCCTGAACTACGTTACTACTCATAGATCAGCCATAGGGTCAGTATTGCCTCATGTGTTCCAACATTTCTACGGAATCGAAACTGATCTTCCCTGAGATTGGCTTCTACCAGTTTTTCCATTCATCTGTAAAGAATTCTCATTAGTATTTTGCAGCCGTGGCTTATTAAACTGATAGTTTGGTAATTTTCACATCTGTCAACACCTGCTTTCTTTGGGATTGGAATTATTATATTCTTCTTGAAGTCTGAGGGTATTTCACCTGTCTTATACATTTTTCTCACCAGATGGTAGAGTTATGTCAGGTCTGGCTCTCCTAAGGCTGTCGGTAGTTCTAACGGAATGTTGTCTACTCCAGGGGCCTTGTTTCGACTGAGATCTTCCAGTGATCTGTCAAACTCTTCACGTAGTATCATATTTCCCATTTCATCTTCATCTACATACTCTTCCATTTCCATAATATTGCCCTCAAGTACATTGCCCTTGTGTAGACCCTCTATATACTCCTTCCACCTTTCTGCTTTCCCTTCTTTGCTTAGAACTGGGTTTCCATCTGAGCTCTTGGTATTCATACAAGTGGTTCTCCTTTCTTCAAAGGTCTCTTTAATTTTCCTGTACGCAGTATCTATTGTAGCCCTAGTGAGATAAGCCTCTACACCCTTACATCTGTCCTCTAGCCATCCCTGCGTAGCCATTTTGCATTTCCTGTCAATCTCATTTTTGAGACGTTTGTATTTCTTTTTGCTTGCTTCATTTACTGCATTTACTCTCAACATATATTTAATTGAATATTGTAAACATGACTTAATTGCAGTTGATGGTTGTTGCAAAGGGAAGATAAACACATCATGTGTATGATCTTTCAACATATATTTAATTGAATATTGTAAACATGACTTGATTGCAGTTGATGGTTGTAGCAAAGAGAAGATAAACACCAAGGAGAAACAGGTACATGCGATCATGGTACATGGTCATTAAATATTCTGATCCACATGCCTGTCTTTTGTATGCTTAGCTGTATGTCCATGATGTTTTAACCTCCTCAGCAGCTTACACAGTGTGATAGTCACAAATTAGCTTCAACACTGTCCTGTTGAGGGAACATAAGATTATACACTGAAGAGCCAAAGAAACTGGTATACTTGCCTAATGTGATGTAGGGCCCGAAAGAACACACAGAAGTGTTGCAACACAACGTGGCAGGGATTTGACTAAGTGCTGGATGGAACTGATGCCATGAATCCTGTGTTGTTATCCACAAGAGTATGTGGGGTGGAGATCTCTACAGCACGTTGCAAGCCATCCCAGATATGCTCAATAATGTCCATGACTGGGGAGTCTGGTGGCAGTGGAAATGTTTAAGCTCAGAAGAGTGTTCCTGGAGCCACCTTGTAGCAATTCTGGATATGTGGGGTATCGCATTGTCCTACTGGAATTGCCCAAGTGCATAGGAATGCACGATGGACATTATTAATTATATTAAATGTACAATAGAAAATGAAACGCTGTTCAAAGGTATGTTAAAAAAATACCTGCTCGACCATCCACTGTACTCGTTAGATGAATTCTTTTCCAAAAGTAATGCCCTCCCTTAATAATAGATGTATTTAGTGTCTTAGTTATTAGATGGATGATATAATATTATGTTAATGTTATAGTTATAATGTTATATTGAGAATTGCTGTACTAGTTTAATGACAGCTTGGAAATGAGAAAAAGTGATACTTATAATATCTATATCATTGAATTATATTACTATTCTGTAGCATTAATTGTATTTGTACAATTGTATTGACACGTTCCACATCCAGGCGAATCACTCGCATGTACGGATCTATGGAATACGCATACAAAAAAAAAAAAAAAAAAAAAAAAAAAAAAAAAAAAAAAAAAAAAAAAAAAAAAAAAAAAAAGAAAAGGAGTCCCATATCACTCCAGCTGCACATGCCCCACACCATTACAGAGCCTTCACCAGCTTTAACAGTCCCCTGCTGATATGATGGGTCCATGGATTCATGAGATTGTCTCCTTACCTATACATGCACATCTGCTCAATACAATTTGAAATGAGATTTATCTGACCAGGCAACGTTTTTACATGATGCAGTCATCAACAGTTCACTGTCGGTGTTGATGGGCCCAAGTAAGGCATAAAGCTTTCTGTCATGCAGTCATCAATGGTACACTAGTGGGGTTTCAACTTCGAAAGCACATACTGATGATGTTTCACTGAATGGTCCACATGCTGACACTCGGTGACCCAGCAATGAAATCTGCAGCAATTTGTGGAAGGGATGCATTTCTGTCACTTCTCTTCAGTTGTTATTGGCCCTGTTGTTGCAGGATCTTTTTCAGGTTGCAGCAGTGTCAGAGATTTGATGTTTTACCAGATTCTTGATATTCACAGAACACACATGAAATGGTTGAACAGGAAAATACCCACTTCATTGCTACCATGGAGATGCTGTGTCCCATCTCTAATGTGCTGACTAAACACCATGCTCAAATTCAATTAAATCTTAATAACCTGCCATTGTAGTAGCAGTAACAGATCTAATAAAGCTCCAGACATTTGCTGTTTCTCATGTACATTACCAATTGTAGCGCAGTATTTTGCCTGTTTACATGTCTCTGTATTTGAGTACACATGCCTACACCAGTTTCTTTGGCACTTCAGTGTATATTCCACTAGAAACACCACCAATGCCAACAGAATTACTACTTGTTTTGTGATCTGATGACTGTCATCATCACCTTAGAGTTTGTATTTTTTTAAGTAATTTCTGTTGATGTCTGGGGTAGAATTTATACAAAAAAATACAATTTTCGAAACAGATCTTGCCCAGAATTAATTTCACCAATTAACATTAAGTAACAGAAGACATGAAAAAAATCCAGGTTAAATAGGCAATTTTTAAAGATTATTTCCTGTTGTTTCACTTTAAGGATTTGACTTTTTTTCAGTTGCATACTTTTATTGCTGTCCAGCAGAATTTTTCCCAAAAATTTTTTTCTGTTTATTTTTTTCTATTTCAGACTTTTAGTCAACAGTTTATATCTAACATTCTTAATACATGAATAAAATATATATTTCTTGTACAACTTGTTAGATAACCCACATTTAAATATATGGAGGACGTAATTTCAGGTCACTGAACCAAAATGGTGGCATTCATGTTCTTATTAATAGTATAAAAATTATACTTCACAACATTTAGCTTTCACAACTGAATAAAAACATATGTTTCATTTGAGTTACAATAAAGTTTCGCACTTCCTCTCAAATTCACATCTAGGGGCAAAGTAAGTTTTCAAACTCAAATCATCAGTTACATCAGAAACATCAAATTTGCCACCTCTTGTATAAAATTCCATTGATACTCACAGTAAGAAAGAAATTATAAATTGCTTTTGAAAGATTACATTCACATGATTTATTTAAGAAGTTTGATATAAAGTGTCAGTTATTCAGATTTGTATAACAGATGAATATGTTTAGATCTACAGGAATAAAGTATAGTTCAGTTCACTGCACTTCACAGCTGAAAGATACATTGTAATTTGCTAGTTATATTATGTTAAATGAAGTTGTGTTAACATGTCATGAACACAACACTTTCAGGCACAGTTGTATATAGTAATATGTTCATAAGAACTAAAAATTAGAACTTAGATTTTCCTGGGATAGGTTGTAGTGTCATAATTCTCCAATGTTACACATATTATGTACTAGATACAAATGTGCTGATAGTGATTCAGCCACAAATGCACCAAAATTAAACATAAATAGCTATGGAATTACGTTTAGCACATCTAAGACTTTTGTTTTCTGATGTTAACAACAATTAAATAGTAAGATGTTCCATAAATACAACAAGAGCTGAAAACTATTGTTGTTGCTGAAAACATAAATTAAGTCATAATTAAAAACATAAATCCAATGTTCACATTGCAATGAAGGGTTCAATTTCATGCAGATACAATAGCTACACTACACCAAGAATGACAAAACTGAAAGGAACAGAAAATGGCAACTGTCAAGGATATTTCATTTCACATATCTCCTAATGAAACACTGTGTTTTTGAAATCTAGTAATCTGGTCTCCCTCCATTGTGAGTTTTTGTGTAATCACGTAATAAGTCAAATGTGATTAATGATTGCATTTACTGATGGCTTCAAATGGTTCCAGGTTCTACCACTAACACTAGATGGTTTCTTCTGCCTGGTGACTGTGTACAGTTCAAAGTCCAGTTTTGTCCAAAATCAGTAGGAGAATATTCATATGAATTTAAGTTTGGAATAACTGACTGGTCAGCAGTATATTCTGTTGCTTGCAATGGATTGTGTGACTTTCCTCGTATTGATGATGATCCTCATGTGATGTTTGACAAGGTAATAATAAGAAAAAGAATATTAATTGATTTATTTCCAGTTATTAATTTTTGTGAGACACTCAGAAAAATCCTGTGATCCATTATTGACGATAACATTTGAAAGATGAACTGATGAGGGAGATTTCCATTATCAGTTTTTATTAAATGTTTGCTGTATTTTTGCAGTGCATGGTAGATTATTATGTCTAAAGTTGTGCTAAAGGTTGAAAAGAAATTTTAATCACCTTATTAATCTATATATAGTCTTAATAATTATATCTGTCTGCAAACAGATAGACTTCTTCAAACTTAACAGCTGTAGCAACGAGTCCACACATTTCAAAAAGTGCTCAAACAGTGACATGGCATTGTCATTGTGAACTCAGTTTGTGCCACATTTCATCTCTGTTAGTTAATATTGTTATGTTACTGAACAGCTTTGTAAAATTTTCATTTTATCTAAGCAGCAATTCTTGATTTTAATATAATTTCCCTTTAGTGTATCAACTATTTGTATGATAAAATTATGTAATTTACACTGATTTGAATCCAAATTCAGGTAATTTTGTGATATTAAGAAAATGGAGTAAAACTGTAGTTCTATGGATGAGGGAGATGTGGTGATGTGAGGGATCAAAACTGGATGTAATTATCACAGGGTCACAGGGAGGGAAATGGGAGAAAGAGGGGATGTTTATGGTGTCAACTGTGGGTGAAAGAATGAATGGAGCTAGCAGGGTTTTAAACCAGGAGGATTGCAGAAAAAGGAATTGAGGATATAATGGAGGGACAAATTCTATCTTGTCTGCTTAGTTTCTTCATGAAAACTGAGAGAGGGAGATTCCAAATGACATGAGTAATGAATCGACTGTATTAGTGTTTTGATTTACAGTGTGTTCAATAGCTTAGTGGTTAAGTTTGTGGTTATTTTCAGCTGGGCATGGCCAGTCATGTTGATAGACAGTTAGTTCATCGTACGTACACTGACCACCGCACAGTAATTGCAGCACAGCTGGAACATTGCTGCTTTCATGTGTGACCATACCTTTCATAAAATAAGAAGTCCGTACAACTTTACTGTGGTAGGATGTAGTCTGTGGGAGCATGGAACAGTCATATATGTTATTTTTCCTTAAAAACCACTATAATTGTTTAAATCTTCTATATCCATGGGTGCTGACCATTACTTATTCTGTTTGTTAGTCTTTCAGCAAGAACTCATATTAAGTTGAGGTTTCCTCCAAGTCTTTGTTCTAATTAATACTATTCTGTGATTTGGAAAGTCTCATCATGCTATACAGTCATAATTCCCAATGGCCTGTTTGTTCTTTCATCTGATCTTTTAACTGCTCAAATAACTGTGTTATTACTGCTATGCATAATTCACAATGACAATAGTAATATTTAACACAGTTAATTTATTTTTCAGTATTCAAATACGACTCTCAGTATATTAAAAAAAACAGTAACTTGTAATTTGCTTAATAAATATTATTTGATAACTAGATTGACCAGTTTATGTGACACAAATCCATTTGCATTGTCATTAACTGAGAATTTTCAAATCATTTCTGTAGCTTCCTTCTGTATAGCAACTCAGGCCCTTTCACATGCAATTAATCATCAAATTGTACAAGGTTACTTATGATGTTCATTTTTGTCTAATGGGTCTAGTGTTCAAAATGGAATGTTGATACTGGTGGTACAACAAATTCTACGTTCAACAATAGCAACCTGAAGTGGTCAACATTGATGTGAAGCAGAAGTCTTTAAGTACCTGATGTCCATATCTTGCTGGTCAACTGACAAAACTCTTTGCAGCTCAGCTGCAACATGTTGCTTTATAAACATTCTCACACAATTTAAGCACAGCTCTCACTTATATTGTCTTGTTACTGTATTGAAGTCAAAGAAGCAAATTATAAAACACTTTTTCTCAAATTATAAGTACTCCTCCACTGTGAACTCATAACGTGTGACATTACTGGGCACATTGTCATGCAAATTCTTCTTCAATAAACTTTTTTCCTCTTCACTGTCATTTCTACTCTCTTACTTTTCATGGTACTACATAGTGACCAGGAAATTTTTCTCATAGCTGGATAGACACTCTTGCCTGCCATTATTGCTATGTAAAAATATTCAGTTACAAGGTATCTGAAAAATAATAATAGTAATAATAATAATAATTTGACACCCATGTAAATAACAAAAAGTTTCTCGTAAACTTCCTTGCGTGTGGTTTTTTTTTTTTTTTTTTTTTTTTTTTTAATTCACTTACTCCCTCATTAAAATTTAGTCGTCACCTCTATCTTCCAGAAATCTGTCTTTTAGTTGTCCATTGTCTTACATTCTATGCTCAGTGTTTTAATGTATCAGCTTCCTTTCTATCACTTAACTCCAATATTCTTCTGTAAAAATCTTAAGGTCTCCAGCCCAAATCTTGTTATGGATCTCTTATGAAAAGGATCCCTCCTTGATTATTAAAACTTCCTTAGTCAATAATATTTCCTTTTCATTTAATAAAACCATGTTATATATATATCCCTCAAATTTGTCTTACAGTGATCAAACATTATGTAACAGTACAACATAATAATGTAAAACCATTTCAAAATTAGTTCATTAGACTGACTTGCAGGTATTCATTTAACTAAATGACAGCTCCAGGAAATACATTTAACATTACTCAAGAAATACATTGTTTGGAAGAATAACTTTTAATAACAAGGACAAAAGAGAAATTGCATCATACATATGAATGTATTAAACAACATATATCAAGCAATCCGGTATGGAATAATGACAATATTATGAAAAGAATAGTTGCTACTCACCTTAGAGCAGAGATGCTGAGTAGCAGATGGCATCCAGATACTGTGGTCATGTGTGTGTGAGTTGCATTTACAGTAGTGTGCATGTATGTGTATATTGCCTATTTCCAATGAAGGCCTTCTTGGCTGAAAGCTTACTTTCTGACAGTCTTTTTGCTGTGCCTATCTGCATTTAAACAACAGATAGAATTTCTCTCTCGTTTTACACACCACTGCTTCTTTATTACATTTTTCTTTTTAAGAGGCTTAATCTTGTGTTTTTGAAAGTGTGAATTCATTCAGTCTGTGGTACAGAAGTTTCTCATTTGTATTGCTTTGAAGACAAGCACCTGTTTGTTAATACATCAGTCAATCAGGCCCCAGCTCTGAGGCTGATAAACATCTACAAAGTGGCAAGTTAATGTGTGTTTTTGTATTTAAGAGGTTTGATCTCATGTTTTTTTATGTGCAAATTTATTCAGTCCATTGCACAGATTTCATTTCTTTTAATAGCCAGTTACATCATTCCATTCCTAAACACAACACTGTCCATTGGTGTACATTATGAGGGTAGCAAGTTGTGTATCTTTGATTCTGTCTGCTTTTATAATTTACTTCTTGAGTTAGTCTTGCTAGGATGGATAGGATGTGTGCTTGCTGTGTGCAGACACAGGAGGAGCTGGCCACAGTTTGTGAACAGCTGAACATGCTTTAGGCTAAGGTCAGTTTTCTTCAGGCTGCTGTCTGACAGTGCAGTAGTGGTGGAGAATCTGGCATGTCACATGGGACACCTCAGGTGTTGCTGGTTTCACCCATGGGCTCTGCTGCTGTTACCTCCAAATGTATCTGATGGTGTTGCCGTCACAGCTAGGTTAGTGGTGACCAATAATGCATTCTCATTGTTCAAGGCAAATGGCCAATGTGGAGACTGGGCATCTGGCCTCTACCATTAACCCTGTGAGAGGACATGTGGCTGCTGCTTCAGTGGGGTCTGAGCAGGCACACAGGAGGAGGAGTTTACTCATTATTGGGTGCTCAGACATTTGGCACATTATGGAGTCCCTTGGCCATAGAGAATTCGGCATGGAAGCAAAGCCAATGTGCCCTCAGTATATCTGCCAGGAGGCCTAATCTGAGATTCGGAAGCATTCCTTCTTGTGGCTATCAGGCATCAGGGGTGCAGTTGTGGCACATGTCAGCACCAACAACATCTGTCACATGGGATCTGATGCCATCTTCAGTTTATAAAGGCAGCTGGTAGAGGTGGTGAAAGTCGCTGGCCTCATACGAGAGTTGCAAGCAGAGTTCTCAATTTTCAGCATTGTTCTCAGAGTTGACTGGGATCCTTTGGTTTGGAGCCAAATGGATGTTCTCAACCACAGGCTTTGTCGATTCTGTGATAGTCTTAGCTGCAGATTTATAGACCTGCATTATTGGGTAGGAATTTATAGGAGCCTTCTTGATAGGTCAAGGTTACACTACACAAAGAACACAGCTACTTGGGTAGTAGAGTACTTGTAGAGTGCACATGAGAGTCTTTTAGGCTAGGCAGTAGTTTGAAGTGTGGTGATGAACACTTGGCAATTGATATGCAGAAAGGGAAGTCTGAATGCTTTCAGAGTAAAGACACTGCAACTATCCAAATTTTATCAGTAAATTGTCGAACTTGTGACAAAATTCACGAATTTTTTGCCCCCCCCCCCCCCAGGAAAGTTCTCACACTCAAATTATTCTTGAGTCCTAGACTTGCCTGAAACACGAAGTAGAAAGTTGAGACATATTTATCGAGCCATGGGATGTGTGTCAGAAAGATAGATAGGAGGGAAAGTTTTCATAACAGTTGAGAAAAATATTGTTGACAGTGAAGTAATCTGGTCACATGTAACAGGTGTATGTGAAACTAAGTTAATTGTTGAATGTTTTTGCCTGCCACCTGATTCAGCTGTGACAATTCTAGAGTAATTCAAAAATGTCTATGGTCATTAGCACATAAATACCCAGATCATGCAATACTTATTGGAGGTGACTTTAACCTACCAAGTATAGACTGATATGTGTGTGGATTCATTTTGCAGAAATACAGACCATCATACAAAGTACTTTTGAATACATTTTCTGAAAACTGTTTTGAGGAGATAGTTTGGCAGCCCACATACAATGGAAATAACTTAGACCTCGTAGCTACAAACAGGCCAGACCTTACTGACTACATCATTAGAGAAATGGGGATTAATGATCATGATGTCATTATAGCAACTGTGGTTACAAAAGTTAATAAATTGGTCAAGAAGGCTTGGGGAATGTTTCTGCTAGAAAGAGCAGATAAGCAGTTGTATCTCACTTAGACAGTGAATTGGCATCAGTGAGTTCCAGTAATACAGACATATAGAATAATGGTTAAAGTGTAAGCAGATTGTAAACTCCTTTAGAGTTATGTGTCAAATGATGGAAAAGGTCCACTATGGTTTAATAACAAAATTTGGAAAGTACTGAGGAAGCAGAGACTGTTGCTCTGTTGGTTCAAAATAAAATGCACGAATGACAACAAGCAAAGATTGGTAGAGATTCATGTGTCTGTGGAATGATCTATGCACGAAGCATATAACAACTGCCCCTGTCATACCTTAGTGAAAAATCTGGCAAAGAACTTGAGAAAACTCTTGTCCTGTGTAAAAGGATTTAGCAGATCTAAGGCTTCCATCCAGTCCCTTGTTGTCCAGTATGGTGTGGCAGTTGAAGATAGCAAAGCAAAAGCCAAAGTTTTAAATTTTGCATTGAAGAAATTGTTCACATAGGAGAAGCATACAAACAAATCATCATTTGATCATCGGACAGACTCCATTATGGGTGACATAGTAATAAGCATAGAGAAAGAACTGAAATATTTGAAAGCAAATAAGTCACCAGGTCGAGATGGAACACCAATTAGGTTTTACAAAGAGTACTGTATGGCACTGGTCTCTTACCTGGTTTGCATTTATCATGTATCCCTCGCCCAGTGCAAAGGCCCAAGCAACTGGAGAAAAGCTCAGCTGACTCCTGTATAGAAGATGAGTAAGAAACAGACTCGCAGGAATATAGACCAATATCCCTAACTTCAGTTTGTTGCAGAACCCTTGAACATATTCTCAGTTTGAATATAACAAATTTTCTTGAGCCCAAGAAGTTTATGTCCATGAATCAGCATGGTTTTAGAAACTATTGTTTGAGCAAAACTCACCTTGCCATTTTCTCACATGATATGCTGTAAACCATGGATGAAGGGCAACAGGCAGATTCCATATTTCTAAATTTCCAAAAAGTGTTTGACATGATTCTCCTCTGCAGTCTATTAATGTGGGTACAAGCATACAGAATGAGTTCCCAGGTATGTGAGTGGCTTGAAGACTGCTTAAGTAATAGGGCCCAAGATGTTGTCCCAACAGCGAGTGTTTGTCAGACACTGAGGTATCATCACAAGTGCCTCAGGGTACTGTGATAGGACAGCTGTTGTTTTCTATGTACATAAATGATTTGGAGGACAGAGTGGGCAGCAATCTGCAGATTTTTGCTGATGACAGTATGGTGTACAGAAAAGTTTCAATCATGAGTGAGTATAGGAGGATACAGGATGACTTAGACAATATTTCTAGCTTGTATAATCAATGGCAGCAACCTCTAAATGTAGAAAAATGCAGGTTAGTACAAAAACCAATGTTTAATGTTCAGATACAGTATTAGTAGTGTCCTGCTTGGCACAGTCACATTGTTTAAATATCTGGATGTAACGTTGCAAAGTGATATGAAATGGAATGAAAATATGAGGACTGTGGTAGGGAAGATGAATGGTCAACTTTAGTTTATTAGCAGAATTTTAGGAAAGTGTGGTTCATGTCTAAAGGCGACTGCATATTATACACTAGTGTGACCTATTCTTGAGTACTACTCAAGAGTTTGGCATCCATATCACATCAATTTAAAGAAAGACATTGAAGCAACTCAGATATGTGCTCCTAGACTAGTTACCGGTAGATTCTAACAGTATGCAAGTGTTACAGAGATGCTGTAGGAACTCATATTGGATCCTTGAAAGGAAGGAAACTTTCATTTTGAGGAACACTGTTGAAGATATTTAGAGAACTGGTGTTTGAAGTTGACTGCTGAATGATACTACTGCCTCCAAGATACATTGCACATAAGGAACATGGAGATAAAATTTGAGAAATTAGGGCTCATACAAAGGCATATAGGCAGTCATTTTCTCTTGCTCTATTTTTGAGTGTATCGACAAAGGAAATGACTATTAGTAGTATGGGGGTACTTTGCACCATCCACCGTATGGTGGCTTGCAGAGTATCTAGGCAGTTGTAGATGTAGACCCACACAAATAAGAAGTAGATTACAGAAGAGGCAGCTGCAGATGAGCTCAAGTGTTAGCCTTACAAAGAAAAAACACAGCCATCACATTGTGAGGCAAACTGGTCAGGCAAAGTGCGGAAAAAGTTGACACAGGAGCACCTAAGTGGAAAACAGCTGGAAGCCTTTCCACACCAAGAACCATGGAAGAATTTAGTATATATGCCGAAAGGCATAACAAATCCCAAGCAAGTGCAGCCCTTGAGCTTATAAATATCTAGCCACTTTTGTATTGAAATAATCTTGTGTTAGTATTGCAGCACTACCACCGCAGGGCTGTGAGGATGATGGTTCAAACCCGTGTCCAGCCATCCAGATTTAGGTTTTCCATGATTTCCCTAAATCATTTCAGACAAATGCTGGTATGGTTTCTTTCAAAGGGCATGGCCAATTTCCTTCCCCATTCTTCCCGTATCTGAGCTTGTGCTCCGTTTCTAATGACCTCAATGTCAACAGGATGTTAAACACTGATCTCCTCCTCCTCCATAGGGCTGTGGCACTTGGGATGCCATCCAGAATGCTGTACGGGGTCTGCAGTTTTATCCCATGTCACGAAAGCCCGCCCTGACATATGAGATGCAGGGCCAGCCATGCCCTGGGATATAATGCACTGGCCACAGAATTTCTGCAGCAGTATCGGCATCTCTGCATCATCCATTGCTGCTGGGCAGGTAGTGCTGGAGGCGTCAGCAGCATCTTGACCACTGCCACCTTAGCTGCTTACTTCGGGGATGTCACTCACAAAAGCAGGGTTGTTAAATCACTGCCTGGCCATGCTGCATTCAATCAACTGCAGTGTTCAGCTGGTTCTTTACTGTGATACTGAGTGGTGAAGTAAATTCTGATCAAGAGCTAAGACTTCCTGTGATTTTATTTTGCTCACCTTAGTATTTCAGCACACTCACCAACATCTTCTGATCGAACTTCTTTACTCAAAGTGCTGTAGTTTCTGCTGTATGTTAAGAGTACAAGTCCACACCCAGCTCTCAAAATAAAGTTAAGGCTTCTCATTAACAACACACTGTATATTGTGTTCATGTTTGTAATACTTGTGCAGTACAAAGTAATTATGTTATGTGGAACATCAGAAAAACTTTGATGAGGACAAAGTCCAAAAACATTCTGTCATCATTAACTGATCTCAATGGAATATGTCCACATAATAAATTTTCTCTTGTACCCAAGACATCATAGGCATTGTCATGGCTACTCTTCCTCTACGGCACACATCGTATCTCCAAGGCAGTCACTGATGACACAAAATAAACCATCTGACCAGCAGATATCACAAGTGTGGTACAATGCTTATCCTAATCGAGCTTGCATATATGCTGCATCCATCCATATCATGATACATGTCAATAAATCATCCAAATATTACATTATCTAATACATGATGAAGATGAACTTTTTATAATGGTGGTCATCATTCCTCAGTTCGAAAAATGCTTATGCAACACATCACTTCATCAGAGTGACTTGTTACACTACACAGCATTACTGGATATCATGCTAATATGAGGGGGGGGGGGGGGGGGGGGGAGAGAGGGGGGAGGTCAACTGCATGCCTCAACCACATTGCTGCTGCTTGTAATGAATCATGGCAGAGAACCATAATAAAGAACTGTGAAAAGCACAGAACAATCTCCTTGACTCTGGGCTCGTTCAGCTAGAGGAGTATTTCACAGAACCATTGAAGCACTTCAACAAATCTCTGTGTGTAATGTGAATGTTGTCAGGCAAAGGTACTATGGCGACTACCGCACACGTTGATCACAGCTGACGCGTAAAATTCGTGCCAGCCACAGAGATTATTCTCCACAGTTCGCACGGAGTCACAGAGAAGAGAGCCGTCGACTGTGATTCTCATACCTATCTTTTTACTCTTTGTTGTTGATTCTCTTTTATGTATTCTCTTACTTGACAACCTGTTACGTGTGAAAGAAATAAAAAGAAACTTGAGTTCAGACTCCGTTAGTTTCCGATTTCTAACTGTGTTTGCATGGATACACACCTACTTAAGCAACATTGGTGACCCCAACTGCAAAGCAAACAGCAGATACGGATATGGACACACCAGCAGTATCAAGACTAGCGGTTCGTTTATCACCCTTTTGGCCACACAACCCAACGCTGTGGTTCACACAGGTGGAAGCGTGTTTCAAGGATGCGGGAATAACTCCAGAAACAACTAAGTTTTCCCTCATATTAAGCCATCTTGATCATCATTACGCAACTGAAGTTCAGGATACTATAACAGCTCCTCCGACAGAGAATGCATATGAACGGTTAAAGACTGAACTGATACGATGCTTAGCCATTTCTCAGAAGATAGAATCTGGCAATTATTGACGCAAGAAGAAATCGGTGACCAGAAACCTTTGCAGTTCCTGCGCCATCTCCGCAGCAAAGTGGACCCAGGCACGATTCCAGACAGCCTTCTGTGTACCCTGTGGAGTTCCTGCCTGCCACCACAGGTAAAAGCAGTCGTTGCCACGCAGAACGAAACATCACTGGACACGGTAGCAGAACTTGCCGACCGCATACTGGAAACGATCATGCCGAACACACAGGTCAGTGTTGTAGACATACCTGTCAGCATAGCAGCTGCATCAACTATGGTGTCTCGGGTGGATTATGATGCACTAACCGCCGAGGTCGATCTCCTATACACACAGCTCTTGAAACTAATGTCGAATGGCATCATTGTCAGAGAAGCCATAGCCGACGACGATGTGAAAGTTCTGCATCGCAATCTACAACCAATAACAGACACACCATTTGTTGGTATCATAGTCGGTATGGAGAGCAAGCACGTAAATGCATTAGCCCATGCTCATTTTCCAAATCAGAGTGGAAAGTGGCAGTAGACGCTACCTCCTACCTTCCTGCATCTCGATGCCTTTTTATAACAGATCGTGTGTCAGGCTGAAAATTTGTAATTGACACCGGTTCAGACCTCAGTATACTACCAAGACAGTCCTTGCATTGTTGCCAGCTACGCACTGCATTTAACTTATCTGCTGCCAACAATTCGCAGATTTCAACATACAGATTACAACAAGAGAATCTGAACTTGGGACTCCGTAGAGATTTTAACTGGAATTTCATGGTAGCAGACATCACAGAAGCAATACTAGGAGCTGATTTCTTATCACACTTCAGACTTTTGCCAGACTTGGCCAATGCTTGCCTGATAGACAGTCTCACCAACCTATCAATGGCTTGTTATTATCGTGATACAGATTATACCAGTATTAAGTTAATTCAAATGGCAGACGAAGAGTACCGTGCAATCCTATCGGATTTTCCTGAATTAACAAAACCACCAGGAGCACCGCAGAAAGTGTTGCATGATACAGTACACTACATAACAACCATGGATGGCCTGCCTGTGTCATGTTGACCTAAGAGACTAGCACCGGAACACCTTGCTATAGCTAAAGCAGAATTCGAGCTAATGCTTAAAGAAGGAATTATACGCCCGTCATCCAGTCAATGGGCATCGGCCTTACACCTCGTACCATAAAAAGGTGGAGCCTGGCGTCCGTGTGGCAACTACAGAGCACTGAACGCCAGAACTATTCCGGATCATTATCCTGTACCTTTGTTAAGGGACTACAACCACGCGCTGCACGGCGCCACAGTCTTTAGTGTGCTAGATTGTACAAAGGTCTATACCCAAATTCCTGTAGCGCCAGAAGACGTACCAAAGACCACCATAATAACACCCTTTGTATTGTCTGAAAGTAATTTCGTGACATTTGGTCTGCGAAATGCCGCACAGATATGGCAACGTTTTCTGGATTCTGTATTACGAGGATTGCCCTTCTTTTTCCCTACCTGGATGACGTTCTCATATATTCTGCAAACAATGAACAGCATAAGCAGCATTTAAAAGAAGTACTCCAACGCTTAGAGAAGTTTGGAATAGTGTTAAATACAGCGAAATGCCTGTTTGACCAACCTGAAGTGGAATTTCTAGGTCATTGCATATCCGCTACAGGTTCAGCACCCTTACCCAGAAAAGTTGAGGCTATTCTACACATGCCCAAGCCTACTACAGTCAAAGAATTAAGAAGATACCTAGGCATGTTAAATTTTTATGGAAGGCATCTACCATGGACAGCTGAACAGCAGGCACCATTAAACACAATATTAGCTGGCCGAAAGGTTCGCAGCAATGCAACCATACAATGGAATGAGGAATCTGATGCAGCATTTGAAGTGACACATCAGAGCCTGTCTCAGGCCGCACTGCTGGCACACCCTAAACTAGAAGCACCTTTGGCACTGGTGGTGGACGCTAGCCAGTTTGGTGTTGGTGCAGCCCTGCAACAATTGGTGGATGGTGCATGGCAACCTCTGGCATACTATTCGCACAAGTTGTCACCAGCACAACAATGCTGGAGTGCTTATGATAGAGAACTTTTGGCTATATATTTAGCGATCAAACACTTCAGACTACAAGTCGAAGCTCGTGATTTCGCAATTTTTACTGATCATAAGCCCTTGACTTACACATTCAACAAGAACAGTGACAAATGCTCTCCAAGGCAATATTCTCAACTGGAGTTCATAAGCCAATTCACCACAGACTTTCGCCACATCTCAGGTTTAACTAACGTGGTAGCTGATTGTTTGTCATCCAGTATAACACATCCTGTAACTATGGCACAACTAGCGCAAGCCCAGTAGGAAAATGATGAGCTAAATACCCTGTTGAGTGACGACAACACGGCATTGAAGTTACAGTTAGTTGATGTGCCCGGGGAAGACGTACGACTACATTGTGATGTACAACATGGTCGATCACGCCCTTACGTTCCAATCACACATCACAGAAGAGTGTTTGATTGTCTCCACAGTCTATGTCACCCCGGTGTTCGAGCAACTACCAGACTGGTGTCCAAAAGATTTGTATGGCCAGGAGTAGACCGCAGTTGCCATAACTGGACTAGATCTTGCCCATGCTGTCAGCTATGCAAAGTGAGCAGACACGTGCGCCCTCCAATCGGACAATTCCCGGATGTCAAGGCATGCTTCTCGCACATTCATTTGGACATTGTAGGACCTCTTCTGCCATAAAATGGTAATCGCTACATGCTACATTTATACACGCTGGCTGGAATCAGTACCTACCGATAACATCTCGGCGGAAACTCTGGCAACGGCATTCATTGTCAACTTGGATATCGAGGTTCGGCTGCCCAATCCATATAACAACTGATAGAGGACGACAGTTCGAATCAGAACTGTTCACTCAGTTAGCAAGATTCTGTGGATACTGCCATCACCACACCACCGCCTACCATCTGGCAAGCAATGGGATGGTAGAAAGATGGCACCGTACCTTAAAAGCAGCCCTCATGTGCCGTGGTACTAAATGGATGGAAGCATTACCCATTGTACTGTTAGGTCTTAGGACAATCTTTAAACCTGATATGGACACCTCCCCAGCAGAGCTGGTCTACGGAGAAACAATACACCTGCCGGGAGAGTTCGCTGACGACTCAGGGGTACCGAATGCAGATGACCAGTCAGAATATTTACAAGGATTGAGAGAAATGATCAAGAAAATCAAACCTGTGAAACTGTCCAGACATGGAGCCCCAGTAACATTCATGCACAACGATTTAAAAACTTGCACGCATTTATTGTTATGCACAGATGGCGTCAAACCCCCGTTACAACCACCATACACTGGACCTCATCGCGTGATACGCAGAGATGCACACACCCTAGACATAGTACTGAATAAGAAACAAGCCACGGTATCGCTAAGTAGAGTGAAATCTGCTTATATACTTCAAGACATTCCGCTGATGTCAGCGTCGCGCAGCGATCAGCACAAGAGAACGATGCAGAACCCCACTCCGCTACCTCTGCAGTCAATAAAGCAGCAGCCTTGATGCACCACACATTCTGGCAGACAAGTGCACTCACTTCCCTGCTCACTACAGAGAGGAACATCTGAGCTCTGCTCTCACCAAGGTGGCTCATGTGGCGACTACCGTACACGTCGATTGCAGACGACACGTAAAATTCTTGCCAACCACAGAGATTATTCTCCACAGTTCGCACATCATACCTACCTTTTTACTCTTTGTTGTTGATTCTCTTTTATGTATTCTCTTACTTGACAACCTGTTATATGTGAAAGAAATAAAAGAAACTTGAGTTCAGACTCCATTAGTTTCCAATTTCTAACAGTGTTTGCGTGGGTACACACCAACTTACACAACAATACTATAAAAATAAAGTAAATAGCATACTTTGCATTTTTTCATTCCATAATGTCATATGGGATTATTTTTAGGGGTACCTCATCAGGCCAAGCTAATTCTTTCCAAGCCTAAAAACGTGAATTATGAATTATTTATGGTATGAACCTGAGTACATCTTGCAGAGACCTATTAAAAAAACTGGGGCAACTAACTATTGCTTCACAATATATTTATTTCTTGATGAAATTTGTCATTAAAAATATATCTGTTATTGAAACCAACAGCTAAGTTTATGGAATCAATAATAGAAATAAGAATAATTTTCACAAATATTTAAAGGCATTTACTTTTGTCCAGAAACGTATCCATTATTCAAGAACACACATTTTCAATAATTTGTCAGGAGACATAAAAAGGTAGCTTCTAATAAAGATTAGTTGAAAATGAGCTTAGAGGATTTATTGGTTTACAACTCCTTCTACTCCACTGATGATTTTCTTAGCAGAATTGACAAATGTGTGTATGGCACCAATAATATAAAAAAATGTGAGGTCTATATATAACATGATTTCTTTACAAATTCAGTGTAGTTTTTCAATGATTGTAAATAACTGTTCTGATATGATGTTTGTATTTGATGATGCATGGGCACAATAACTGAAGAATTATCATATGCACATCGGTGTATTGAACATTTACATGTTTTGTGACAATTGTTATTACCCTTTAAATGAAAATGTGCTAAAGAATTTTTGTCATATTCCATATCCATGAGGATCATTTCACCTTGGATCTGTGGAGAATACATTAGCCAGTTCAATGGGGAGATTGTTGAAGCTGATAGCAATGAGATTGGTGTGTTCATCATTGAGGAAAAATACAAAAACAGGAGATGGCCAGATGAGGATGATGCAATTTGGTAAAACCAAAGTAAAATTGTGCAGCAACTGAACCCACCTGTTCAAATACATTAATGACTAATTCCTACATTTGTTAATGATTTAAGATATTAAGCTAATTATACATTAATAACTACTGGTAGCTATAACAATAAGTAGAATTTATTTTCCTTGAAGAATTCATTGTTTGTTCATACATTTAAGTTTGTACTTTTGTTTGGACATTTAAGTAGAATTTATTTTTGTCAAAGTAATATTTCTTCATGAGCAATTTATTTGGTGAGGAATTTATTCTTTGAAAAGGCAATTACCAGGTTTTAATAAAATAAAACATTTTTCTTTGATAATTTCTATGTACTTCCTAAGTAGTCCTACCCCTACCAGATTGTACACTCATCCAGAGAGCTATGCCAATTGACCATGCATGTGGGATTAGTTGGCATAGATGCAAGTGTTTAGGAAAAGTGTTTTTGGATTCACCTAGACATGTATTTAAATAATTGGTGCCACATGATTTTGTAGTAAAAAAGGTAAGCTATATGATGCATTTGCCAGAATCTTTCCAAGTATTGCACAAAAAGTTGAGAAATCAAAAGCCAAAAATCTATGCCAGCTAGGCCTGGCCTCCATCTACAGACATGAGTTAGACATAATCTGAAATATGATAAAATAATACACCACATGATAAAAAAAATAATCAGCTTGTTGAATATACAGGGTGTTTATAAATGAATATCAGGTTTTAACTCATTATAATATTTATTATATTAAACTTACTCACAGTTATAAATGATATGTCAAATGAAAGAGCAACTCTAAACAGTTTTACCAAGAACCTTATAAATGTTCAATGTGAGCACCATTTATCACACATCAAGTCTATAGCCGAGCTCTTCCCAAACGTTGATAAGTGTGTCTTCAATGATAGTAGCAACAGCTGCTTCAATCCAGTTTATTAATTCAGGGAGGTCTGGTGGTAGTGGAGGCATGTACACATGATCCTTGATGAAGCCCCAAAGGAAAAAATCACATGGTATTAGGTCGGGAGAACGTGGAGGCCATGCAAAGCAAGACACAAGACACACTTATGAACATCTGGGAAGAACTCAGTTATAATGATGATGAGCGTTTGGCGTCATTGGCCGGGAGGCCCCTCGCGGGGCAGGTCCGGCCGCCTCGGCGCAGGTCTTATTACATTCGGCGCCACATTGGGCGACCTGCACGCCGGATGGGGATGAAATGATGATGAACACAACACAACACAACACCCAGTCCCTGAGCGGATAAAATCTCCGACCCAGCCGGGAATCGAACCCGGGCCCGGAGGACGGCAATCCGTCACACTGACCACTCAGCTACTGGGGCGGACACTCAGTTATAGACTTGATATGTGTCATGTGACAAATGGCGCTCACATTGAACATTTATAAGGTTCTTGGTAAAACTGTTTGAGTTGCTCTTTCAAATATATCAGTTATAACTGTAAGTTTAATGTAATAAATATTATAAAGTGTTAAAACCCCCATCTTCATTTATAAATACCCTGTATTTTACAAATTACCATTTGCTGTCAGTAAAATCTAATTCTCAAATGAATTTTATCAGTATTAAGGGCACAGTAGTAAAAGTTGGGCACTTTGAGATTACAGTCATTATT
The DNA here is from genome assembly GCF_023864275.1 of Schistocerca cancellata. Classification (NCBI taxonomy): domain Eukaryota; kingdom Metazoa; phylum Arthropoda; class Insecta; order Orthoptera; family Acrididae; genus Schistocerca; species Schistocerca cancellata. The sequence goes on along the minus strand of NC_064630.1, from coordinate 145,096,301 downwards.
TAAAAGATAATGAAAATATGTTACTGAACTGACAATGCAATACTGAGAATAAAGATCCTCATTGTCAGTGAAAACTATGTTTTTAGATCTTAGCAACGTAAGGTTTAATGGTTCTTTTTTCTTTTTTAATGATCAGAGATGTATATTACTGTGCAACATACACCAGTCAACCACTTTCTCAGTTGAATGAGATAAATAACAGTTAACTAGTTTCTCAGTTAATTTATACAAAAATAATGTTCCTTCTTTGTAAATATTTTCTGAATTAATGTGTAATGGAAATGTCATTTAATATTGTAAATCTTTTATCTGAGAAAAAAAAATTATATCTCTTTCATTACCTTGTTCATAGGTGGAGCAGCACAAACCTTCAAATAAAATTTACAAATCCACATACTTTATTAGTAAAGATGTATTTGACTTTGGAGCTGTTGTTGCAATAAAAGCTAAAGATAAAAAGTAAGTAACTGTATAATTCTGTTTGCATTTGAAAATCTAACTGACTGGAGGTTTTGTTATTTAAAAAAAGGAATATAATGATTCTGTTTTTCTAATCTTACTCTCCCTGGTGATTTATTTGTAATGTGATACTTTGGATAATCAATGCATTATTTTCAATATGTTTGGATTTTTAAATAGAAGCTGTTGGAAAATAATTGAGGAAGTGCTCCACAAATGTAGCTAAGATTAGAAGTTCACAAGTTTCACAAAACTGGGCTTTAGTTATGCTTATGTATTCTACACAATATAACATAAATCAAATGTTTACTTGGCCAGCTGAGTATGTCTGTTCATACTGGTACATCTTTTAAAGTTGCTTTATTAAGTAGGTTTCATTTAGATGGACAAACTGGAACTGGAATACCATGTCATCATAAAACATGGATTTCGAGGTTTCCAGTAAGGAGCAGTTCATCCATAAAAGAAACTATGTACCAAGTAATATTCTGTCATATACCTAACTTCTCAATATCATATTCCATACCTGTACCAACTCTTGTTTCCAATCATGTAGCCCACAAGTCATTAACCGAGGGGGAGTCGTGGGTGAATCCCTGCCACCTCTTCACACATGCATTTACACATGAAACCACCTAGCACAAACCAATCACTTTCATTTCCCATTTCATCAAAGGTAAATTCAAGAGTAAAAGTATCTGTGTTGTGTACTCCTGTGTTATAATTACCATGGAGCATTCATTGTGGGTAGAACAACCAACCTGATGCCTGATATTATAAGAGGTCACCACCAAACAGTGGCTAACTGCAATCTCAATCACCTGATTAAATACTTATGTAGCTAAGCATTCTGCACTTCACAAAACCAAAACTTTAACTTTAGCAGCTCCTTCATCACCCATACCACTTGGATCTCCCACCCCCGCCACACTAATTCTTCGTTCTGAACAGTGCAGATGGAAATTGTTCCTTAAACATATCTGCCATTCTTGTGAGGCCCTTTGCTACTCTTTCTCTCAAATGAACACTTCATTCTTCCTTTGTCCTAAAAACCACCAATTGCTTTATTCATTTCTTCCCACCTGACACCAATATCTTCATCAGTAACTGCTCATAGATATTCAATGTAACAATGGTGATATGCATTTGTTTGTCTCTTTCTCTCTCTCTCTCTCTCTCTCTCTCTCTCTCTCTGTCCCTCTGTCTCTCTCTCTCTCTTTCTCTCTCTCTCTCTCTCTCTCTCTCTCTCTCTCTCTCTCTCTCTCTCTCTCTCTCTCTCTCTGTGTGTGTGTGTGTGTGTGTGTGTGTGTTTAAGACTTATAGTATAAAAGACTAATGTTATTGTATGGTCAGTTACATGGCTTATGTGCTGCCCACCAGTCATCTGCAGGTGAGTTTGGATGTCTTTCTTCAATTTCATTTCCAATAACTACACAATTTCATTCTGTTGTTTTTAATTAAATGTTAACCCACCTTTGACAAATACAAACAGGCTCTAGGAAAAATATATTCAAGTGCATCAATAAATATTTTGCCTCCTCATAACTTTTCCGCAAGTGAAAATTGGTATAGAAAATAGATTAGTATTAGGCTGAGCATTGTTATGGAACTATTATAGTGGCTCATAGAAATATTGGATTCCTTGAAGATTTATATATTTTTTTCTTACAGAATATCATTTGTTTCTTTTTTTAATTAGGGTAAACCCGACAAAAGGCTCAATCCATATTTCTAATTGTTCTACCCTACCCGTAAAAGCACTGTTTTCATTTTTGGATATGGAACCTGATGAATCTGATGTTTTTTCAATTGAACCAATGGATATGGTACTTGAGGTAAGCTAAGTGATTTTATATATATATATATATATGTATATAAAGGAAAAAATAGATTCCTACCTACTGTAAAGATGACAATTAAAAGGTTCTTACACATAAGCCTTCAGCCACAGCCTTTGTCAGAAACTTAGAAAATAGACACACACACCATTCATTCAGACCAGCAGGCACACCTCTTGCACACAGGACTTCCAAATCCAGCAGTTTGAGCAATAATACAACTATTACATGGAATGGAAGCAGCAGTCTGGAAGGGGTGGGTAAGGGGACAGATAGCAATGTACACATGGGGGAGAGAGGAGTACTGTCAGATAGAGTGTAGAGAGACTAGAATGCCAACAGGTGCAGCATCAAGAGGTTGTAGGGCATGGAGGTGGGAAAACAGAGCAAAACTGGAGGAGCAGAGACAGATAGGTGGGTTCATTGGCAGAGAGCAGCAGACAAAAGAGTAGGACATGAGAATGGAAAGGAGGTGATAAGACATAGGGGGTGGAGGTGTGCTAACAGTATGTTAGTGTAGGTGTAGGGTGGGATAATTACAGGAGTGAAGAATATGTTGTAAGGGTTACTCCCAGCTGCACAGTTCAGAAAAGCCAGAGTGGAGGATGGGTTGTGAAGCAGCCATTAAGATCAAGCATGTTGTGCTCAGCTGCATGTTATGCCAAGAGTGGTCTACTTTGCTCTTGGCCACAGTTTCGGGGTGGCTATACATCCTGTGGTCAGCAGCTGGTTGGTAGTCATACCGATATAAAAAGCCATATAGTGACTGCAGCAGAGCTGGTAAATGTCATGACTGCTATCACTGGTGGGGTAGGATAAATCTGTGACAAGATTAGAATAGAGAGTGCTGGGTCAGGTGATTGAACAGTTCTTGCAGTTGGGTCTTCCACAGGGATCTGATCCTTGTGACAAGGGGTTGGGATTGGGAATGACTGGGAATGACATAGGGATGGTTTAGAATGTTGTGGGGTTTGGTAGGACATGGAACACCACTTTAGGAGGGTAGGGAAGGAACAGGGGTAGGATATCCCTCATTTCAGGCCATAATGATAGTTAAATAAAGCTCTGACAAAGGGTATGATTCAGTTGCTCCAGTTTGGAGTGGTACTGGATGACAAAGGGGACACTCCTTTGTGGCTTTTTCTGGAGGGTAGTTGGAAGATTCAGGGTGTGAGGGGAATTGGCACAGATCTATTTGTGGACTAGGTCTAGGGGGTAGTGCCTGTCTGTGAATGCCTTAGTGAGACATTCAGCATACTGGGAAAGGGAGTTTTTGTCACTGCAGATATGCCATCCCTTGGTGAGCAAGCTGCATGGGAATGAATTTTTTTGTGTGAAAGGGATGGTGGCTGTCAATTTAACACAGGTGTTGTTTGTGGTTGGTGGCTTTAATGTGGACAGAGGTGCAGTTGGAGCCATAATGGAGGAGGAGGTCAACATCTGGGAAGTTGGCTTGCTGGGTTGAGGTGGAATGGGTGAAGTGGATGGGAGAGGTGTTGAATTTGTGAGGGAATGAAGATGGGGTGTCTCGGCCCTGAGTACAGATCACGAAGATATCATCAATGAACGTGAATCAGACTAGGTGTTTGGTGTTTTGGAGGTTAGGTGAGTGAGGGCAATGGATTGTTCAGTTTGGAACTTGTATAGGGACTGATGGAAAGAAGGGTTGCAGCCAGAGATGGGAACTTTAAGTGTGAACCCTTCTTTCCATCAGTCCCCATACCAGTTCCAAACTGAACAATCCATTGCCCTCACCCACCTAATCCTTCACCTACATATCAACTCAGCCAATGAACACGCCTGTCAACTCCTATCCTTAATAAAAGTCCTCAATCTTTCCTCTCCCACATCCACACCGGCTGTTCAGAAACATCCTCCTACAGGCCAACCACAAATTAGAACAACATGCCACCCTCCACCTCAAAAAACTATCCAATCTCCTGGTTTCCCACCTCTGGAGAGGCAACTCACTCATCCTTCACAACCTTTCCAGCAAACCTCAACCTCCTCTCATTGCACACAAACCCAGTCTCTCCCATCTACTCAATCTCCCACTTCCAGCTCCACTCCCTCCAAAACCTCAAAATTCCAATCAACACAATCTGGAACCACAACACCCTAATTCAGTAGGTAACCTTTCCTCCAAACCTCTCTCCCAATCCGAAACCTCAGTCCTATCCAAAGGCCCCACCTTCAGCCCCACTCCCACATTCAACCAAACAGCCCTCGTCAAAGATTTGCTGTGCTACACTCGTACTCTCTGCTGGAAATAACACTTTGCCGTGAAGAAAAATGATCCTAATCCTACTTCTAATGATCCAACTTCCCAAGGCACTATCCAAATTGGACCCTGCCTGCAACAGTTCCGTCCTCCGTCACAGCGGGACCCATCCCCTCTTCCTCAAAATCACCCTCTCCAAACCTTCCAGGAATTTCTGACTTCCAGACTTGCCTCTCAATCCTTCTTAAAAAACCTTAATCCTGCTCCCAACATCACCACTGCTGAAGCCCAGGCTATCTGTGATCTAAAGGCTGACCGATCCATCATCATTCTTCCGGCGGACAAGGGTTCCACGACCGTGGTACTTGATCATCGGGAGTATGTGGCTGAGGGACTGCGTCAGCTTTCAGACAACAGCACATACAAAGTTTGCCAAGGTAATCCCATTGCTGATGTCCAGGCGGAGCTTCAAGGAATCCTCAGAACCTTAGGCCCCCTACAAAACCTTTCACCTGACTCCATCAACCTCCTGACCCCACCGACACCCCGCACCCTTACCTTCTACCTTCTTCCCAAAATTCACAAACCCAATCATCCTGGCCGCCCCATTGTAGCTGGTTACCAAGCCCCCACAGAACGTATCTCTGCCTATGTAGATCAACACCTTCAACCCATTACATGCAGTCTCCCACCCTCATCAAAGACACCAACCACTTTCTCGAACGCCTGGAATCCTTAGCCAATCTGTTACCCCCAGAAACCATCCTTGCAACCATTGATGCCACTTCCTTATACACCAATATTCCGCACATCCAGGGCCTCACTGCGATGGAGCACTTCCTTTCATGCCGACCACCAGCCACCCTACCTAAAACCACTTTCCTCATTACCTTAGCCAGCTTCATCCTGACCCACAACTTCTTCACTTTTGAAGGCCAGACATACCAACAATTAAAGGGAACAGCCATGGGTACCAGGATGGCCCTCTCCTACGCCAACCTATTCATGGGTCGCTTAGAGGAAGCCTTCTTGGTTATCCAGGCCTGCCAACCCAAAGTTTGCTACAGATTTATTGATGACATCTTTATGATCTGGACTCACGGTGAAGAAGAACTCCAGAATTTCCTCTCCAACCTCAACTCCTTTGGTTCCATCAGATTCACCTGGTCCTACTCCAAATCCCATACCACTTTCCTTGACATTGACCTCCATCTGTCCAATGGCCAGCTTCAACGTCCGTCCACATCAAACCCACCAACAAGCAACAGTACCTCCCTTATGATAGCTGCCACCCATTCCACATCAAACGTTTCTTCCCTACAGCCTAGGTCTTCGTGGCAAACGAATCTGCTCCAGTCCAGAATCCCTGAACCATTACAGCAACAACCTGATAACAGCTTTCACATCTCGCAACTACCCTCCCGACCTGGTACAGAAGCAAAAAACCAGAGCCACTTCCTCACCCCCTCAAACCCAGAAACTCCCACAGAAGAACCACAAAAGTGCCCCACTCGTGACAGGATACTTTCCGGGACTGGATCAGACTCTGAATGTTGCTCTCCAGCAGGGATACGACTTCCTCAAATCCTGCCCTAAAATGAGATCCATCCTTCATGAATTCCTCCCCACTCCACCAAGAGTGTCTTTCCGCCGTCCACTTAACCTTCGTAACCTCTTAGTTCACCCCTATGAAATCCCCAAACCACCTTCCCTACCCTCTGGCTCCTACCCTTGTAACCGCCCCCGGTGTAAAACCTGTCCCATGCACCCTCCCACCACCACTTACTCCAGTCCTGTAACCCGGAAGGGGTACACGATCAAAGGCAGAGCCACGTGTGAAAGCAGCCCCGTGATTTACCAACTGACCTACCTACACTGTGACGCATTCTATGTGGGAATGACCAGCAACAAACTGTCCATTCACATGAATGGACACAGGCAGACAGTGTTTGTTGGTAATGAGGATCACCCTGTGGCTAAACATGCCTTGGTGCACGGCCAGCACATCTTGGCACAGTGTTACACCGTCCGGGTTATCTGGATACTTCTCACTAACACCAACCTATCCGAACTCCGGAGATGGGAACTTGCCCTTCAATATATCCTCTCTTCTCGTTATCCACCAGGCCTCAATCTCCGCTAATTTCAAGTTGCCGCCACTCATACCTCACCTGTCATTCAACAACATCTTTGCCTCTGCACTTCCACTTCGACTGACATCTCTGCCCAAACTCTTTGCCTTTTAATATGTCTGCTTGTGTCTGTATATGTGTGGATGGATATGTGTGTGCGTGTGTGTGTGTGTGCGAGTGTATACCTGTCCTTTTTTCCCCCTAAGGTAAGTCTTTCCGCTCCTGGGATTGGAATGACTCCTTACCCTCTCCCTTAAAACCCACATCCTTTCGTCTTTCCCTCTCCTTCCCTCTTTCCTGACGAAGCAGCCGTTGGTTGTGAAAGCTAGAATTATGTGTGTATGTTTGTGTTTGTTTGTGTGTCCATTGACCTGCCAGCGCTTTTGTTTGGTAAGTCTCATCATCTTTTTTTTTAGATATATTTTTCCTACGTGGAATGTTTCCCTCTATTATATTTATATCTTTATTCCCCTACATACCTTGGTGGTTCTGACATCATTTCATGTTTCTAATTCGTAATTCTCCATTTTATGTTTAAGTGTACCTTTGAGTGTATGTAGATGTGTGTTTGTGTATCCTGATTCTTTGGCTGACTTATATGAAATAAGTTGAAGGTTATTGGAAATCACGGAAAATAAGAAGGACTTCAGCAACAGATGTATATGCATATTGAAAGAGGCAAAGATAGACAGATACTCAGATGAGAAATAAGAAAGGAAAAAGTAGAAACGGTTGCTAAGATTGAAGAAGAGAAAGAGGATAGCCCCAAAGACAGGAAACCCTTCTCACCTTTCTTCCCCAGCTTCCCTACTTTGCCGATACTTGAGTGAGAAGCCAGTGGAGATATGATGTTAAACATCTCCTACTGAAAGGACATTCTCACCTTCACCTTTGAAGCCCTTGAAGAAAAATCTCAGCAACACCTGTGGAACAGCAAATGGTGAAGAATCAGTTACACTTGTCTGCAAGGGTTGTCTGAAAGGTGGAGTGTGTGATTAGTGTTAATCATGCTTGTACTTACACTACCCACTTCTTCCAAAAGTGATACAAACCCTCCCAACCACTTCACATCTTATGAAACTTATAAAATGGTCTATAAAAATAGAAAATTATACTCTACAATCAAATAGTTGTTTATCTAATCACGTTACACTATATTTAATACACATATTTAGTACTCCTTTGAGTTTATGATGTCTAGATATCACTTTGTTTGAATAGTACTACGATATTATACTTGTCATTAATATACCATTTTATTCATTTCATTTCATGTCTAGAGATCACTGTTCATCCCTGATTCTCTTAACTTGGTCTCAATCTTGTAGTCATATCTGGTTTCCTACATACTAAAATTATAGGATAGTTTAAGAATTCAAGAATAGATTACAGACTACTTGAAGAATTGAAGGGAATTTGGTGCTAGAAAAAATAATATGGAAGAAACACTGAAAATAACTAGGGATCTGATGGTCATCACTCAGCCCATTAACACAGAAAGTTAACATCCCTGGGAGATAGATGTGACTCCACCTGGATCCCATGGATCTGATATTAACCTCACAAATGGAAACCAGTACTTCTCATTAAATTCTGACTGAAAGTCTCCCCACAGGAAAACGATCTCCACTTTACTAGGTAACACAATATTAGGTAAAATTATGTTATGTTCTAATCTGTCCTGGACAAGTTTGAATTCTTTGCCCAAGTATGTATAACATCGCTATTATCATTAAGTTAAGAAAAAGCAGCAGTCAAAATGTTTACAGAAATTATACTCTCACCAATTTCTCGATCTATAATTAGCTCAAAAGGTTCTGCCAGACTGCTTACATCTATCGTGTCAAAGTTGGGTTATTTTCCCCTGACATTCCATTCTACATTATTTACTTGCAAATTGACAGCTGGTATAGTAACAGCTCGTATACTAACACCTGGAATTTTTGATTGAATAATCGATATTAATTCATTTGGCTGGTCTGTTCTCTCTTCCAAAGTATTCCTTTTCTGTCTTACAGAATTAATATTACATACATTTTCACAAGATCCTAATGTTTCATTAAGGTTGGGTTCTTTATTATTTTATTTGACATTGCAGTCACTCTCCAAAATAACTATGGCTTCACATTACTTTGAGCCTCTGTTTTGATGGGCAACAAATCTATATTTGTCTTTTGAATATCTAAAGTTTCATTCTGAGTCTTTAATTTAGAATTCGTTGAGTTTATTAAGTGTAGGTTTTTATTTAACATCTCACCTAGAGCATTCAATTTACAATTTATTGAGTTCATCAAGTCAAGTTTTTCTTGAAATTCTCATTCTGAATTTTGAAATGATCATCTTAATCTTTTCTAAAAGCATTAAAAAATTCATTCTGGGCTTTGAAATGATCATCTAATGTAGCATTTAACTCTTTTCTTAAAGAAGCAATTTGAGTGTTTTGAACTTTGATTAAATTCACTACTTCAGACCACTCTGGCATTTCCCTAATCACTTTAATGACCATGGTTGGTTCTGAAGTTTGTTGCTGTTCTTGACCCATAATTTTATTGATCTTAGACCTAGTAATTATCAAAAAGAAAATTCACCACTGAGTACAATAACTACACTAACAGTTTACCATGCAACAGTCCCTTCAACTTTACCAAAAAATTATTGTTTCTTGCTCATCCAGTGTAGAGTTGTAGCTGTGTTGGTGAGCAGATGTGTAATCAGCACTGGTGGACAACACTGGCACCGGTGGCATCAAATGTTGGTTTCAGCATCGGCGGTGGCGAGCAGACATTGAGTCAGAACCAGTGAGCAGAGGCTGTGTCGGTGTCAGCATGATGTAAATGTGTGAAAACTGCTTACTCTCCACACACAATCTTCTTAGTTGAAAAGTTGAGGCCTTCACTCCAGTTTTCACCACTGTTACTTTCTCACATCTTTTACTGCATTGCACTTTGCAATTTCTTCCATTGGTTTATTGGACACAATACAATTACTGGAAACATTTCTTGCATCTTGTTAGGCCTGGTTGCTATGGCAACGCCTAATATCTTCTTTCGTTTCTGTCTTGAAATTCTCTTTTTCTTAGGGTCCTGTCACTTAGGTCACCACATTCTAATGTTTTTTGGACAACACAAGACAGTGCGCTACTAAGGTGCAAGACTCACACGTCTCTCGCAGTAAACTTATGTATTGTGTGCAGCCAATCCTCTTCTCTGTATAATCGGATGCATTGATCTCTAATAGCTTCTTCTCTGAAGACTATAGCGGGTTACAGGAATTTATTAAGCTACTTCTCTATTCTTGAAATAAATTTGTGTACTTATGGAACACTTTCAGTTCATTCATGGTATATTTTTAACTCTCAACACAAAGCAACATTTACTCTTTTTCACATAAGTAGGTAAACTCTGGCAAGCCATCTGGGGTCCTTAAATGTCAGACTCGACAAACACAAATACAATATCATAGGTTGTAACAATCCAATAATTTATGAACATCACATGCGTCCTGTCTCATGCAGAGTTAAGACATGAAGTAAGTTAAAGTATATAGTCAATTGTTTTCTTCTCTTTTTACAATAATCACTTTCACTAACACGTCAAATAATACTACATAATTATTCTTTGAGTTTTCATCACATCTTCTGTGGTACTGGTGTCAAACACTTGTCATCGTCAGTGATGCATCCCTCTTACAGTCTTCTAATAACCAACTTCCGACCTGCACATAGAAACAGCTAGATCGGTAGAAATGTTCTCACTCTCCTACACTTGTACCCAAAATATCGGGTGGTCGACAGGGTGGAAGGCCGAGTGTTTCTAGAATTTACACCGAAATTCTTGAGGCACTACAAGTTCCAAGTGCTTTTATCAGAATGTGGAGAGGGCTCACAGCTGTAACCTCCTTCTCTCAACATTACTTTACTGATACAAAAGAATAAGTCACTAGCACATAAATTTATAAATTTACAGTTCTGAGATAATACAACTCTACTATGCTATCCAATATGTGATTTATACCTTTTGAAATGTAGGGCTTTAAAACTGCTACACCAGGACATTTTAGGATATGCTGTTAATTAATAATCAAATATTCTCCAAGACAAAAAGTAAACCAACTCCATTATCACAGTCAAGTGATCATCGGTGGTGAGAAATCACAACAGTGGGACAGTGAACAATGGAATGGTCAAATCGTCCTACTTACTGACATGAGCTGGAGTGGTGACATATCACCTGCACAAGCCTGCTCATTATGTAACATTACCTAACTCTGCAAATGTTGTCACAAGTCAAAATATATCTTGTCAACACTGAATAAAATCCCCTTCCTACATTGTTTTCTCAATATGAGCAAAAAATGCACATTATTATGCCATAACTGTTGAGCTGACTTTCACCACCCTTTGATCTCCTCCAGTTCCAGCTATAGTCTTCCTTAAAAGTCACATTACACAGTGGCCTGTCCTGTGCAATAGGATATCATATCATCCCCTTTAAGAAATATCAATGTTTCGAATATTATAATAGCATAAATCAACTGTCCCAATGGAAACATTCACAGAACAATTCCTAATAGAATTTCTACTCCTCCTAAATGACACCAGCCTTTGAAAACTTCCAGTAGCACTAGCCTGAATTCCCATCATAGTGGCTTATATCTTTGTGGGCACCTGTGCCCCTTCTCTGTGCCAATGGTTGTCCATGACTCCCACTAGCTCACGTCAATCCAGATTGTTAATCTATATTAAAAGTCAAGTATCAAATTTGTTATTAAACAATAATATATTACCACGCATAAAGTATTTTAAGATTTAGTTGACAGTGAAGGAGCAAACCATTGCAATGATCGACAGATGAGATTTATTATTCTGTACATCATGAAGAACTTTCTGAGAAATAGGCAGGCATGGAGCACATGAAGAAATTGATTCCAAGACCCCAACACAACTGATAAAAGTTTAGGTAAAAAGGTGAAGAAGCAAGCCAGGACCCTACTGTCCCTAATGAAAAATGCAGACTAACTGAAAAAGAAATGGTGCAGCTTACTTTTTATAGGGAAAACATCAAATAGCATAAGTAACATATTGAAGGCAAAGGGATTCTCTGTGTTTTTCTATGTTTCTTGGACAATAGGTAGTTTCTTGTACAATGCAAAAGACAAACAACCAGCTATCACAAAAAGTGGGTTTTATAAAATCACATGCTGTGATTGTCAGTCTTGCTACATTGGACAGACAGGGAAATCAATTTGTACCAGGCTTAAAGAACACCACAGAAGCTGGAGATGAAGAAACCTGATTCAGCCTTTGCAGAACAGTGCCTGAACAATAACCACAAATACACAATAGATGTACAAGTCCTGCACACAGACGAAAAGGGGGCCAAAATCAACCAATTAGAAATTTTAGAAATTAAAAGACAGATGGGTATAGTTCCACACCTATTAATAAACAAGCAAACCCAATTCAATTATTCACCTATTTTAGATGAGATCAAAACCCCAGGATAGAAGCAAAACTTTGGGCCCCAGTCCATGTAGTTAAAAAGCTCTTGGCCGACACTTAACTTTAATCCAGCCATTGTAGTGTAATTGCTGAATGTGTAATAATGTATGTAATTTGTTAAAAAATGCTCATTGACATAATCGTACATTAGGCTATGGATCAACACCTTAAGAAGTTGAGATAATTATCTTTGCCTTGTCATCCTGTTTATCTGTGCATTTTCATCTTTGGGAATGAGTAATGTATTAGCAAAAGGGGCTTATAACCCAAAACCTAGGATGTACAATAACATTAATAATAAAATTGTGAAACAAGGCCAAAAACAGTGTTTGTTTAGTTAATTTACAATGTTTCACCAAGAACCCACAGTTGATTCAAGTAGAATAAAACATTGGTTTTTATTACATAGTCATTGAATCTAATATATTTTCTGATAACTGATCAGGTCTCAGTTGTTCGTGTCTTTGACAGCAGGGAAATAATAAAGTAATTAAGGCAGAATGCAACGGGAGATCATAACCAGTTGCTTGGTGGGTGCAGAGTGACTTTTATCAGAGAAATGCACAGAGATATAAATGTCTACATGTTGTTATTACATGGAGTGCCTGCAACATCCAACCCCTTGTCTGGTGGGGGTATGTAAATAAGTGTATGAACATTTTGAGAAATTGGTAATTACATTTCAGTTTATTATACTGTAAGGTTCACATTGAGGAGTGGTTTCAGTTAACCAAGCTGAATAATAATTATATTTAACTGTATGATAATTAGAAAAGTATTAAAATTCAAGGTACTGTTTGACTGATACTCTGTGCATGTATGTGGTAGATTACCTATTTTCATGTAAAATCTAGAGGTTCATAATTTCTCTTATTTAGTCAGGTTCTTAAATAGTAACATATTTCAATAAAAAACGCATTATCTGATTCAGGAAAATTAGGGTAACAAAAGTAAAGTGCCAAACCTGGGAAATAAATAAGCTTACAATCCCAAATAATGGAAATATTTTTAAATTAAATATGGTTCATTATTTAGTTAAAAGGTTTTTAGAAAAAGTAAACTAACTAGTTACTGAAAAGCAAAAGAAAAATAGGGCTTTCCTCATAAACTCAGTATGAATAAATAATTATTAGCTCATAGTGTTTTGATCATTAAATGCTGTTGGAATGATTTGAGTTACCAATTTCTCTTAACAAATTGGAGCCTAAAAGCTCATCAGTCCAGTTAATACCTGGATCCTGAGGAAATTTGCTACAATTTACAATTTTTTAATAAATTTATTAATCCACTTACCTCTTTTGGCAGTATATCAGCTTAACCTCCCATCCTTCCTCTTTATGAATGTGTATACATTTAACAAAAATAAATTATACAGGGATTTTTAGATATTACTCTAAAGGTACTGTTTTTCAGCATTGTTATTTTTCCCCAAAGTGGACAAAATTTTTGTAGGTCATAGGTTTTTTTTGGTAGGTTATTGATTTAAAATCACTTGGCAGCAGGAAATACTAAATGCTTCATTTATAGGTAAAGTGTTTTATTGTGAAATGTTTTTTTTTCTTCTCATTTTTACAAATTTTTTACTTCACTCGGGTTTGAAATCTTTCAAAACAGTCGGAAACACAAAGGCCTGTGTTACATGTCCTACAGCTGTGTCTGGTCTCTTTCCTCATTATCTTTCATGCAGCTCTCCCTTGTTCCCAACAGACCTTACATCTTCTAACTGGGTTTGTTTTCTTTTCTTTTGCTGACAGTTTCTTAGTAAAGTGACGTGCTGAGAGTCTGTTTGCACTTGCAACTCCAGCTGCTGAATGTGTGTCTTTATTTAGCTCCACTTCTCCTTTTTGAACCAACTGCATTGCTAACTTACAGATGAAATCTGCTAATGCACCCTTTTTTGATATTATGATATTGTGAATAGTGTTGACATTCACAACTGCCTTCATAAAAATATGGAATAAAATCTTTTTCCACCATTTTGCAGTGAAATGAAATGATCATAAGGAATTATTGGCCAAGATGTCCCTTGCAGGTTTGGCCACCAAGTGGAAGTCTTATTTCAGTCAGTGCCACATTGGGCGACTTGTGGCTGATGATGAGGATGAAATGATGGTGAGGACAACACAAATAGCCAGTCCACAAGTGCACAAAATCGCCAACCCAGCCGAGAATTGAACACGGGCTCAGTGGATGGGAGACAAGCACATTACCACCCAGCTAAGCAAGCAGACACTGTTTTACAGTATTTCAGTGGAATGGATAGTAACTTATCAGCTGGTCACCTATGTCAACACCCGTTTCAAACAAATTGTAGTCTAGTACAATGTCTGGTTTTACTACCTCAACATATACACACCTGGATGTTACACTGACGAGTGAAGCAGTCATGTTATGCTGTGTTGAAACATCTGTACATCACGTTTTTCTTTCCATTTCAAGTAGAAAAGGTATCCTTTGCAATGAAATGTCATTTCTCCTTTCTTTAGTTTTTGATTTATTAGGTCTCTAGGCAAACCTATCCTGTTCTTCATCACAGTTCCAACTCCCAAAGTATTTCTTTCCCATAGTTCTTCAAGGACTGCAGGACTTGTATAAAATCTGTCCATGTATACCACATGTTCTTTTCCCAAGTAAGAGGAACATAGCATCAGCAGCAGGGATTTGACAGAATCGTCAACATTTCCTTTTCCTCCAGTATAAACTTCAGTATTGCTCACTTACAAAATACAGTTTTATCCCATATTTCTTTGGTTTGTCTTTCATATAAACACAGAATCCAATTCATCCTCAAAGAGGACATACTGCTTCATCCTCAGTGAGATTTCATGATGGATAAAAGACTTTTTTGCATCTTTCTGTGAAGAAGTCCCAAACAGGTATTACTTTATGCAGAGGATCATGGCCTGGTTCTTGTTGAGGTATCCATAGCTCAGTATTGTTCACATGCATCATCCTGAATATGGCAAAAAATCTATCTCCTGACATTAGCTGAGAAGCAAATGATGAAGCAAGCACAGGATCTCCAGACCAATAAACCCTAAGTTTAGGTTTCTTTACAACTCACATCCCCCCATGAACCATGGACCTTGCCGCTGGTGGGGAGGCTTGCGTGCCTCAGCGATACAGATGGCCGTACCGTAGGTGCAACCACAACGGAGGGGTATCTGTTGAGAGGTCAGACAAACATGTGGTTCCTGAAGAGGGGCAGCAGCCTTTTCAGTAGTTGCAGGGGCAACAGTCTGGATGATTGACTGATCTGGCCTTGTAACATTAACCAAAACGGCCTTGCTGTGCTGGTACTGCGAACGGCTGAAAGCAAGGGGAAACTACAGCCGTAATTTTTCCCGAGGACATGCAGCTCTACTGTATGATTAAATGATGATGGCGTCCCCTTGGGTAAAATATTCCGGAGGTAAAATAGTCCCCCATTCAGATCTCCAGGCGGGGACTACTCAGGAGGACGTCGTTATCAGGAGAAAGAAAACTGGCGTTCTACGGATCGGAGCGTGGAATGTCAGATCCCTTAATCGGGCAGGTAGGTTAGAAAATTTAAAAAGGGAAATGGATAGTGAACGCATTATTGTGGCCAAGATAGACACAAAGCCCATGCCTACTACAGTAGTACAAGTTTATATGCCAACTACCTCTGCAGATGATGAAGAAATAGATGAAATGTATGACGAGATAAAAGAAATTATTCAGGTAGTGAAAGGAGATGAAAATTTAATAGTCATGGGTGACTGGAATTCGTCAGTAGGAAAAGGGAGAGAAGGAAACATAGTAGGTGAATATGGATTGGGGGGAAGGAATGAAAGAGGAAGCCGCCTTGTAGAATTTTGCACAGAGCATAACTTAATCATAGCCAACACTTGGTTCAAGAATCATAAAAGAAGGTTGTATACCTGGAAGAATCCTGGAGATACTAAAAGGTATCAGATAGATTATATAATGGTAAGACAGAGATTTAGGAACCAGGTTTTAAATTGTAAGACATTTCCTGGGGCAGATGTGGATTCTGACCACAATCTATTGGTTATGAACTGCAGGTTGAAACTGAAGAAACTGCAAAAAGGTGGGAATTTAAGGAGATGGGACCTGGATAAACTGAAAGAACCAGAGGTTGTAGAGAGTTTCAGGGAGAGCATAAGGGAACAATTGGCAGGAATGGGGGAAAGAAATACAGTAGAAGAAGAATGGGTAGCTCTGAGGGATGAAGTAGTGAAGGCAGCAGAGGATCAAGTAGGTAAAAAGACGAGGGCTAATAGAAATCCATGGGTAACAGAAGAAATATTGAATTTAATTGATGAAAGGAGAAAATATAAAAATGCAGTAAATGAAGCAGGCAAAAAGGAATACAAACGTCTCAAGAATGAGATCGCCAGGAAGTGCAAAATGGCTAAGCAGGGATGGCTAGAGGACAAATGTAAGGATGTAGAGGCTTGTCTCACTAGGGGTAAGATAGATACTGGCTACAGGAAAATTAAAGAGACCTTTGGAGAGAAGAGAACCACTTGTATGAATATCAAGAGCTCAGATGGCAACCCAGTTCTAAGCAAAGAAGGGAAGGCAGAAAGGTGGAAGGAGTATATAGAGGGTTTATACAAGGGCGATGTACTTGAAGACAATATTATGGAAATGGAAGAGGATGTAGATGAAGACAAAATGGGAGATAAGATACTGCGTGAAGAGTTTGACAGAGCACTGAAAGACCTGAGTCAAAACAAGGCCCCGGGAGTAGACAACATTCCATTTGAACTACTGATGGCCTCGGGAGAGCCAGTCATGACAAAACTCTACCATCTGGTGAGCACGATGTATGAGACAGGCGAAATACCCTCAGACTTCAAGAAGAATATAATAATTCCAATCCCAAAGACAGCAGGTGTTGACAGATGTGAAAATTACCGAACTATCAGTTTAATAAGTCACAGCTGCAAAATACTAACGCGAATTCTTTACAGATGAATGGAAAAACTAGTAGAAGCCGACCTCGGGGAAGATCAGTTTGGATTCCGTAGAAATGTTGGAACACGTGAGGCAATACTGACCTTACGACTTATTTTAGAAGAAAGATTAAGAAAAGGCAAACCTAAGTTTCTATCATTTGTAGATTTAGAGAAAGCTTTTGACAATGTTAACTGGAATACTCTCTTTCAAATTCTGAAGGTGCCGGGGGTAAAATACAGGGAGCGAAAGTCTATTTACAGTTTGTACAGAAACCAGATGGCAGTTATAAGAGTCGAGGGGCATGAAAGGGAAGCAGTGGTTGGGAAAGGAGTAAGACAGGGTTGTAGCCTCTCCCCGATGTTATTCAATCTGTATATTGAGCAAGCAGTAAAGGAAACAAAAGAAAAATTTGGAGTAGGTATTAAAATTCATGGAGAAGAAGTAAAAACTTTGAGGTTCGCTGATGATATTGTAATTCTGTCAGAGACAGCAAAGGACTTGGAAGAGCAGTTGAACGGAATGGACAGTGTCTTGAAAGGAGGATATAAGATGAACATCAACAAAAGCAAAACGAGGATAATGGAATGTAGTCAAATTAAGTCGGGTGATGCTGAGGGAATTAGATTAGGAAATGAGACACTTAAAGTAGTAAAGGAGTTTTGCTATTTAGGGAGTAAAATAACCGATGATGGTCGAAGTAGAGAGGATATAAAATGTAGACTGGCAATGGCAAGGAAAGCGTTTCTCAAGAAGAGGAATTTGTTAACATCGAGTATAGATTTAAGTGTCAGGAAGTCGTTTCTGAAAGTATTTGTATGGAGTGTAGCCATGTATGGAAGTGAAACATGGATGATAACTAGTTTGGACAAGAAGAGAATAGAAGCTTTCGAAATGTGGTGCTACAGAAGAATGCTGAAGATAAGGTGGGTAGATCACGTAACTAATGAGGAGGTATTGAATAGGATTGGGGAGAAGAGCAGTTTGTGGCACAACTTGACTAGAAGAAGGGATCGGTTGGTAGAACATGTTTTGAGGCATCAAGGGATCACAAATTTAGCATTGGAGGGCAGTGTGGAGGGTAAAAATCGTAGAGGGAGACCAAGAGATGAATACACTAAGCAGATTCAGAAGGATGTAGGTTGCAGTAGATACTGGGAGATGAAGAAGCTTGCACAGGATAGAGTAGCATGGAGAGCTGCATCAAACCAGTCTCAGGACTGAAGACCACAACAACAACAACACAACTCACATATGCAAAATGATTGCAAAAAATTGATATACTTCATGTATCACCACTGCTCTCCATAACTTCCATATAGATTTTGGTTTGATTCTGTTCTGACAGAGAGGTTCAGAATTAGTATCTGTAGCATATATATTTGTCTCTGACTTTACTTGTACAAACATACTGTGATCAAAAAATATTGCTGCAAACACTCTAGTTCTGTTGATAATGTATCAACAGGAACATGAATTCCACTTGTTTCTTCAAACAGAGGTAATTCAGGGAGTCCATCAAAATGACACCATTCATTATGAAGGGCAGGCTGTTGAACTGAATGACAAACCTGACTAACACAAACTTGGGCATTAGCATCTTCATACTCACTGCTATCATTTCTATCAGCAACACAGGTTTCGCTCTCTAGCTCACGTGACTCATCATTGTCTTCTGAAAACCGGCGATGCCGTCCAAAAGATCGCCAAGTTCTCAGCTATTGTTCAAGAGTTCTTCAATCTCTAAGTTTGACAAGCAATGTCTGTTAGCCATATTCACTATTCATATGTTTTTATACACAAGAAGGATGCACACAATAGCACAACATGGCAGCTGACATAGAACAAAACAATTTTCAACAGTATTCAGAATGCACACACAGTTCATGTAACATTGGTGCCATTCACAAGAGACTGGCATGTGCTAGCCATCAACAACGCACTTACAACAAGCCAAACAATTAGTCTCACTACTTACAAATGTAAAACATACGTTTAAATCACCAACAAATAAGTCAGAAGAATGTATGACATACATCCGTTGGATTTTATGGTTAAAACATAGTGAATGTGTCTAATACATTGGCTAAATGTGTTAGTTAACGAAGTTTTAATCAAAACTACTTATACATCTAGATTCAGAAGAATAAACATTATAATGGGACCAAAAAGAATAAATAAAATACTGCGGGAATAATAACTCATAAAATTTGTGTACACATTGTATATGCATTATGTGTATAAATGGAATCAGTTGACAGAGAAGGGTAAAAGATCAGTTGTTTGGAGAAGTAGTATAGTAAACAGAATATCTCCACTTTGTTAAATTTCAACTCATAAAGGGCACAAATGTATCCAAACCTGTAACACAGGTAGGAGAAAGTGCAACATTCTTAGGCTCCGCAATCTCACCTGTGGTTTTCGGTCTCTTGAGATGATCTTGGTACAGAAGATCATGTATTGTGTTTGATGGGAACTGTGATGATGATGATGATGATGATGTTTGGTTTGTGGGGCACTCAACTGCGTGGTTATCAGCGCCCGTACAATTACCCAATCTTTGCTCAGTCCTATGTCGCCACTTTCCTGGATGATGATGAAATGATGAGGACAACACAAACACCCAGTCATCTCGAGGCTTGATGGGAACTATTTGGGCAGTGGCTTCAAGTACACAGTTGAGGATGACATCAGGCTTGATGCTGGGAATGATGTTCACATAAATGTTAAGACTGATTCACTCTGGCTGGCCGGTGTGGCCGAGCAGTTCTAGGCGCTTCAGTCCAGAACCGCACTGCTGCTACAGTCACAGGATCGAATTCTGCTTCAGGCATGGATTTGTGTGATGTCCTTAGGTTAGTTAGGTTTAAGTAGTTCTAAGTTCTAGGGGACTGATGACCATAGATGTTAAGTCCCATAGTGCTCAGAGCCATTTGAACCATTTTTTTGTTGTGTAAATGCCGAGGTTCATGAGTCACCGAACATACTGGTTTTTGAAATTTAACAGTAAATGGGCTTGTGATGGCTGTGCTGAACCCAGAAGATGATCTGTCATCCTTATGGTGATCAAAAATTTTTATCTTCACTATTTTTTTAGGGCCACCTTCTCGTAGTTCCTGGTATTGTGGAGCTGCTATGCAGTGGTACCATCTCATGTTATATGACTTTGTTTCCATTTTCAGAGGGTTAGGGTTGGCAAGAGAGCTCTATAGTCGTCAAGTTACAAAATGATGTAACTGCATGTTCAAGAACAGTTCTATATTTTGCTGCTCTTGTTAAAAATTTGTATACGTTGGGTGAACAGAACTCATGCTAACTAGAACATTTTCGAAGTGAGTCTCATGACATCACAGAAGACAGCGACATTTCTCTTTTGCTTTGTTCAGCTGTTCTGTGTTCCAAAATTCTACCAAGCTCTCAGTGCCAAAGCATAAGCAATACCAGGTTGGTACACTAAAACATTGTTGTGCTTTGCCAATGTCCAGTGCTCACACTTCCCTCACCATCTCTGCACATATGTCAACTGAACGCATGCACAATGGACCTATTATAGGTCCTAATTTTCCAGTCCATGTTTTTACATGAACATCTTTCATCTCACTGCATGGGAGATGCGAAACAACTCATTTCACCACAGGTTATTGCACCCATGCTCCTCACATGGTAGTACTACACCCGACAATTTCTACATATGATTTTTTCTGGTAAGAGGTCACTTATATGACTAATTTTTGGAAGCATTTCATGTAATCCAAACAGTAAGTGTCCAACCCCTGCAATATCCAATAATTTGAGTAGGCATTTTATGTTAAATATTTCTGCACAACATAGCTGCCAAATACCTATAGAAACAGTTAAAATAGTAAACAGAGAAACAAAAAACAGGTTCTTGGAAAGTACAGATGTTAACAATCATAGAACATTTTGGATTTTCTGTAAAACAGACAAGCTTATTCAATAAGAAAAATTAGATTACCACATCCATATGGGTGAGTGAAAAGTGTAAAGATGTGCTATGCATAACAGAACACCATATGAAGCCATAGAAATTGTGCAGATATACTTGTAAGATGTAAGATTCTATCATGTTACTGGTGGAATAAGAAGAGGTAAGATGGAGTGGCTAAATACACAAAAGCTGAAATGAAGTCCCAGGCCATAGTCGTCCGTGAATCCTGAATTAACAACCTATTTGAGATTTGGACTTCAGTGACAGGCTTGGAAATGTACAAGATAACAGATCTGACAGTCTGTAGGCCCCCAACAGGAAATTGTTTTACACTTTATTAAGCATTTAATTTAAGTAACTAGAATTAAGCAATCATACTTAATAGAAATAACTGGGAAGTTATTGCATGTGGATATCCCAATATAAATTTTGTGTTAGATAGTTCTGATCAAGAGGACCTAGAATAAATCACATCTAGCTTTGGTCTGACTCCCAAAGTAACAATAAAAACAAGAATAGAAGTACATTGTGGAACAGCAAGTGATAATTTGTTTCTACATCACTCTGTCTTTAGTGAAATAGATGTGAGCTCCCTAATAAATGGTTTATCTGACCATTATTGTCAAATGTCAGCAATAACACATCCCCATCATGGTGTGTTCCTTCTCATAATTGAATATACAGAATGTGATATAATTAGTAATACTTGTTGCTGCAGCTGCACGTTGATAACTGATCACTGCATTTATTCCAGCAATTCTATTAGTCATGATAATGTTTTAACTTAATTCAATTTAATTTCAGATGACACATTAATTGATATTTTTGGTTGATATATTTTTCAGCCTGGATGTACTGAAATTTTGAATATTTTTGTCTGTCCCCGCACACTTGGTGCTGCAGAGCATACTCTTGTATGCAGTATTAAGAATAATCCAGTACCTGTATTTGTAAAGGTAAGGGAATATTTACCATGTAGCATATGTTAATAAGATAAAGTGTTCCTCTGTAAGTGATATTGAACATTCTTTTCCACATCCTGTGTACTATACTTGGTTTGTAACTCATTATTATAATATAAATGCACCCTGTTCTATGTTTTGGTGATACATGTTGTCAACAAAAAATGAAAGATAGAAGCGAATCAAATTTTCAGAACCAACTAATCTGGTAGGGAGAATTCAATATAGATGTCTATACCATTGAAATGCAGTCATTTTAGTTATGTAATGTTGTGGCCATTAGCTATAGCTGAATAGAGGAAGTACAAATGTGTGAATTATAGAAACAACAATAATAAGCATTTAACTGCCATTTCTTTCACCCATAAAATGAAGAAGAATGCTATTGAGGTAGATTTTTTAAATGTGGAGTTAGATATATTGTTTCTGCTATGTTTATTAGTGTCAAAAAATAAAACACAGTTCAAGTGACAGCTTATTTCATCAACAAAACCAATAATGAGTTCAACTCTTAGGACTGGTGAGGCCATTGTTTCCTGTCTCCAAAAGACTCATTCAAAAACAGTGGTGCAAAGAAATTATTTATTTATTTATTTAGTCCATCAAATCCTACATGTACAAGATGTGGAAGGATATTGGACAAACTTAAAAATTTTTAGAACAAAACTTCACTTTACAATACTTGATACTAATTTTATGTCATAAATTATACAACACTGCTGACCAGATTAGATTATGTGTGATAATACAATAATAACTGAGCACAGCACAGCCAATCAGACTAGATTACAGTTAAAAGACTTAGTAAACTGCACATGCACATTTCCAAAAATTAAAAATAAAACACAAAAACATAACAGCACAATTCATATCAATTATATAATATTACATTAAACTTATACATACTCTAGTACAGTAACAATATAGATTAAGAGTACAAGAATTCTTAGTACAAATTTGATTGTAGATATTCACCAATAGAATAAAAAGAATGTATTTCTATTTTCCTAATTGATGGTAGTAATTTATGGTAAAGCACACTGCCCATATTTCTAACACCAAGCAAATTTTTGGTCTCTCTTTGACTATTTAGGTGAATGTCTGCACTGGTACAGGTATTATGACCATGAATAGATTTGTTGGTCTGAAACAAATGAAAATTCTTATTAACAAAATTCGTAATTTCTAATATATAAATGCAGGGAAAAGGCAGGATTTTCAGTTCCCTGAAAATAGGCTTAGAGGAGGTATGTGAGACACCATTTATTATCTTCAAGAACCAGTTTTCTATCACAGAAATTTTTCCAAACACTTACTCCCAAAATGGGACACTGTACAAGAGAACTGAGTGTACTAGAGCAAAATATACTGTTTTGAGGGTAGAGATATCACAGGACAGACAAAGAATACGAAAAGCATAGCAGAGATGACTCATCTATGATAATGATGGAAGTAGAAGAACTGACTTAAAATTTGTGCCATGGCCAGGACTCAAATCTGGGTCTTCTAGCTCACTAGGCTAAAATGCTAACTATTACATCAACACAGTACTATGCTCAACACTCCTGCATGAACTTCCAAGTTGATGCCCTCCCCAACACAAATTTCAATTCACATCTTCAGCTTATTTTTGCCCTTACATTGTCACTGTTGCCAGGACTTGCCAACATTGCTGAAGATGTGAACTGAAGTTTGTGTTGGGGAGGGCATCAGCATGGGTAGTTCATGCAGCAACATTGCCCATAGTGCTGTGGTGATGTAATGGCTAGCATTTCTGCCTTATAGGCAAGAAAAGCTGGGTTTCATTCCCGCCCCCATCACAAATTTTAAGCCACTTCTTCTGGTACCATCATTGTCACAGATAAAGGTGATACTTAAATGTCTCTGAGAAAACTTTGATTATATGATCTATAAGATCACCTATGGTACAGGACTTTCCCATTACGTCCAATGTTGGGATGTTGTTCCAATGCCGGAGAGCCCTGGAAATAGTGACAATGTAGGTCGGAAAATAAGCTGAAGACATGTACTGAAGTTTCTGTTGGGGAGGGCATGACTTGGCTAGTTTGTACAGCGGTGTTGATAGTAGTGCTGTGGTGGTGTAATGGTTAGCATTTCTGTTTAGTAAGGAAGAAGACCTGGGTTTGAGTCCTGCATGTAGCACAAATTTTAAGTCACTTCTTCTGCTTCCATCATTATTGCAGAGAAAAATGAGAGTTAAATGTCTCAGGGAAAACTTTTAATTATAAGATCCAAGAGATGACTCTGTTTCTTTAGTAGCTTCTCTGTATGAATATTCCACTGTATTTTATTGTCCATTCAAACATAAAGAAATCTGATCTCATTGAGTTGCTCTGTTGCTCCATTGTCAATTAGTATGGGTTTCATGAATTTTGGGTGATTTTTGGAGGAATTGAAAAGCATATGAGCAGTTTTGCTTTTGTTTCATACTAGTTCATTTTTGTGTACCAAAAAGTTATTCTGTTTGATAGAATCTGTTAGTACAACCTTAACAACCTGGAGAGATGGATTATGAAGTGCATTAGGCAGATTCTGAGATAGGTCATTGGTTAATACCAGGAAAAGTAAAGGTCCTAGGTACAAACCTTGAGGGACATCACAACTGATCATAGTGTCATTGGACAGAGCTCTAGTGTTGTCTTTGTTTGAGATTCCACCAGTCATACCATCAGGTGATCTGCATACACAAATAATGATTTTTTTATTATGAATAAGTTTGAGCAAACTACTCTTTAAATGGGTAATTTTTTTATATCTTTGTAAATGTTGATACTTTTTATGTACTTTACAGCTGTAAAAGTTTAATATATTACCATAATCTTTATTCATGATAAATACATTTCATATACGGTCATATAAATAAATACTGAAAAGTGCAAATGAAACCACACAATGTATAGTTTAATCAGCCCCAGATTCATCCTGATGAATATAGAGAATGTTATTGTAAAATCTAATACTACTCCTGCTCCTTAATCCCTTGCCATATGGGGCTTATTTAGGTAAATTTTCCTGTGTATGATTGTCTTTTGACCCATTGTATCATATTCAAATCCCATCACTAGTTTGTCAAATCCTATTAGATTCATTTGTTAATACAATCACATCATGGAAGGAAAATTTCTGTGAACACAACACAGTTTCTTATGTAGATGAATATCAGGGTTACTTCCACCAATCCCTGTTTCTGTATGTTATGTTTATGTGTGAGGACATAATTTTTGCACTTCACACACAAACACACACACACACACACACAATTCAGCAGAAATTTGCAAGTTGTGTGGTCTTATGAAATATAGGTCAGTTCAGTGCAGGTTACATTGTAAGTTATGCTTGTCTGTTCTCTACTAGAGTTCTGCTGTCTGGTATGGGATCCTTAACAGATTGGGTTGAAGGAGGCAGGGAGAGCTGTAGGAGTAAGTTAGAAATAGAAATCATTCCTAAAATCTAGTGTCTTGCTGGGAATTATTGCGGTATTGTCAAACAGATTCCAAATGAGCTGCTGGAGCTGGTCACGTTCAGTTTGTCTTTCAAAATAACAAAATCTGCTAGTGGTACTGTTGCAAAGAAACTTATACTGTATGGCCACACAACACTTGAAGTGCAATCACTCATCTTGAAACCTCTTCAGAAGTAAAAGACATGATAATAAAGAAATAAAGATAAATGTCAGCTTATGATGATCCAACAGATCCCATATAGCAACCTTTAACACCAGTAGCAGTATCATTGAGAAAAACACTTTTTAATAAGTATAGAGTAAGTAAAATGTAAACTGTTTATCACATGCCATAGTCTTTTAAATACAGATGTTGTCAACAAGTAGTGTTTAGACATGGAGGTATGCAGAGCATCCTTCCCCCCTAAAATGGAACTGCTGATAGTGAAGAATCAGTGTGGTATGAGATGTCTATAATATGTATTGCTGATAAATAAAATATTTGCAGACTTATAAACATGATAGTATATGTCAATAGTTACACCAAGTTTCACGGTGATAGTAACAATGAGAACCACTAATATTTAAAAAATAGGCCTCCACCAGGTGAGATGCAACTATCTCAACAAATTGACTGAACTGAAAAATGCAGAACTGTTCATTAATTTAGAGGTGTAATGTTGCTATCAAAAATGTTTGTGAAAATTAAAGAATAAAAAAATCCAGGATGGAATGTAACAATACCAGGGAAGGAAAGTTGCTACTCACCATATAGCAGTGATGCTGAGTCACGATAGGCACAACAAAATGATTCACACAATTAAATCTTTCAGCCATTAAGTCCTTTGTCAGCAGTAGACACACACACACACACACACACACACACACACACACACACACACACACACACACATATATATAAACGCAACTTGCACACACATCTGCAGTCTCAGAGATCTGAAACCACACTGCGAACAGCAGCCCCAGTACATGATGGGAATGGCGACTGGGTGGGGGTAAGGAGGAGGCTGTGGCGGGGAGGGAGAGGGATAGTATGGTGGGAGTGGTGGACAGTGAAGTGTTGCAGTTTAGATGGAGGGCAGGAGAGAAGGTACAGAGGGGGGAGGTTGTAAGTAGCAGAAAGGAGAGAAATAAAAGAAATAAAAAGAAATTAAAAGAGTGGGTGTGGCAGTGAAATAATGGCTATGTAGTGCTGGAATGGGAACAGGGAGGAGTGAGGACAGTGACGAACGAAGGTTGAGGCCAGGAGGGTTACGGGAACATAGGATGTATTGCTGAGAAACTGCCTACCTGCGCAATTCAGAAAAGCTGGTGTTGGTGGGAAGGATCCACAAGGCACAGGCTGCAACACAGTCATTGAGATGAGGGATATCATGTTTGGCAGCTTGTCCAGCAACAGGGTGGTCCACTTGTTTTTTGGCCACAGTTTGTCGGTGGCCATTCATGCAGACAGATAGCTTGTTTGTTGTCATGCCTACATAGAATGCAGCACAGAGGTTGCAGCTTAGCCTGTAAATCACATGAGTGGTTTCACAGGTAGCTCTGCCTTTGATGGGTTAGGTGATGTTAGTGACCGGACGGGAGTAGGTGGTGGTAGGAGGATGTATGGGACATGTCTTGCATCTAGGTCTATTACAGGCATATGAGCCATGAGGTAAGGGATTGGGAGCAGGGACTGTGTAAGGATAGATGAGTATATTGTGTAGGTTCAGTGCCAAACATGATATCCCTCATCTCAATCACTGCTTCACAGCCTGTGCCATACAGATCCTTCCCACCAACACCAGCTTTTCTGAATTGTGCAGGTGGGAACTTTCCCTGCAATACATCCTATGTTCCCATAACCCTCCTGACCTCAACCCTCATTAGTCACTGTCCTCACTCATCCAGCCTCCTCCCTGTTCCCATTCCAGCACTACATAGCCGTCATTTCACTGCCACACCCAATCTTTTAATTTCTTTTTATTTCTTTTATTTTTCTCCTTTCTGCTACTTACCCCCTCCCCCCTCCGCACCTTCTCTCCTGCCCTCCATCTAAACTACAACACTTCACTGTCCACCACTCTCACCATATTATCCCTCTCCCTCCCCACCACAGCCTCTTCCTTACCCCCATCCAGTCGCCACTTCCATCATGCACTGGTGCTGCTGTTCGCAGTGTGGTTTCTGCTCTCTGAGACTGCAGATGTGCGTGCAAGTTTCGTTTATGTGATATTGTGTGTGTGTGAGTGTGTGTATGTGTGTCTACTGCTGACAAAGGCCTTAATGTCTGAAAGCTTTAATTGTGTGAATCTTTTTGTTGTGCCTATTGCGACTCAGAAAAAATGTTTTTGAAATTTACAAACTTCATTCTTGAGGTGTAGCTTAACTGCAAATATTCCTGAGCCCTTCTTCTGAGCTGCTGTAGATACAGAACTGATCATGTAATGCACAAGACAAATTCCAGGTACAGATTGTCCACAAAATTGCTTTATTCACACAGAAGATGTTTGGTGGTGAAAAATATGTCAACAAAGTTCTACAAGCTCTGCTGGTGATGATTGGTAACAAACTGCCTCCTTGTTGTATGCAAACCATAGGTATTTTTATGATTTACAACAATCACTGACAATCAGAATTTACAAATTTTAAGAAATGTCAATTAAAAGTGTGTAACTAGATTAATTCACATACATAGAAAAATAAAGAAAATAATGCTTTATAATTTTGTATGGATGTGGACATAATTTTGTTAAGAATTCCAAAGTAACTTACAAGTTTCCAGAAAATAACAGTACATTTTACATTTAAGTTGACTACATTTGTAAGTAATAACTAAATTAATCATACCATGTTTACAAATTCCAGATAATATATTTGCCAAAATAGAGAATTAGCCAAAAATAAATTTGTAATCTGCAAAATATGCTTATTAAATATTCTTGATAAATATTAATTAACAAACTCATTGGTGTAGCAAGTTTAGATCAATTACTTAATAATTATTGGAAACAAAATCTACCTGGCATGTTCACAGACTTGTTATCGAGCACAGAAAACAATAGGAAACCCAGATTTTACATAATTTGCTTCAGACAGACTAATTACTGTTATAGGTGCATTGGAGAAATGTATATTAAACATTTAATTAAGCTTAAAATAAATGTAGTCTCTTCAAGGGGTGGCAAACTCATTTCACTCAATCAAGTTCAACTTAAGGTTCTATAGTCATCAACTTGACTGTAGCTACCTCTCATCAAGTTGTGTGTAAGATAATAAACAAAACTCATCATAGTATAATGTCATCATAGTATATGTGAATATAAAAGCATAAGTGTTAAAGCACAATTGCGTCAATATGTAAAAAGGAAAATACATCATCAACATCATCAAATCATTTCCAGAAATAGATGTAATTTGGCATCAACCACTGAAACATGTCTCCCCAGTAACTCCTATATTCAATAAGCTGAAATTAACACGTCATTGGATGACATTACCAACACTTCACAGAATCAGTCTACTTCATCTCCTACTGCAGTTTCAATCACCAATATTCTTCCATAAGATTCAGCAAAAAATTCTAACATTAGAAATTCCAAACATAACTGCATATATTTGTGTGTTTTATTTAATAAAATTGCAGCCAAATAGCCATATACAGTTACTTTGCTTAACATTTTACATTTACATTTACATTTTACATTTACATTTACATTTTACATTTTTGTATATTCATTTATCGATTTCACTCTTTTACTGCACAGTTATATGTGATATCGTTCACAGGCTTTGTTACACAGTTCACATACACATGTTGTGGTTGGGTCATGATAAGTTTTGTTTTCCCAGATTAGGTGGTGAAAGCCGTGAAAAGAAAGTCTAGTTATGACATGTCACTGTTCGAAGTTTGGTGCTGTCCATGAGCGGTTCGTCATTGCTTCGGTGCCATAGAACTCCGGCCATATTTTTTCTCGCTTGTCCTCCATGATCTTCAGTTGCCTTCTGGAAGCTCTGATGTGTGGCATCATAAATTGAAGTTTGATGTCTTCAATTAGGATTGCCTCTCTCGCTAGCAGGTACACTAGTCTAGATCTTGTTGTCTTTGAGAGACCTAGTGCTCTTTTTAGATAAGTCAATTTTACCTTCTTTAGTGTTTCTAGACTTTTTTCTGTGAGGTGGTACCATGTAACCTCCATCCCATAGGTCAGGATTGGCAAGATTTTTGTGTTGAATAATTTCATGGCTGTTTCTAGAATGAGTAGGTGGATGTTTTTGATGTCCTGTATTGCTATTATTGCTTGGGCTGCACATTCTGTTGTATGTTTTGTGAAGCATTTGGCTGATGGTTGCAATGTCATCCCTAGGTATTTAAAGTCTGATGAGATTTTTATTTTTTGTCCTCTGATGCTGATTTCCGCATTCTTGGGTGTTTTGCCTCCTTTTCTGAAAATTACCATTTCTGTCTTTGTTATGTTTATGTGTAGTTTGTGTTCACTGCACCATTTGTCAATTTTCTCAATGATTCTCTGCAGCTTCTGTATATCTGTTGAACCTACGGGTATGTCATCAGCGTATGCATCCTCTTCAGTTTCTCCAATTCAGAGTACTTCGTAAGTGGCAAGAATGTACAGCAAAGGGCTCACTGGGTCACCCTGCAAGACTTCGTTTGATTGCAGAACGAGGTTCGAAAAAGAGAGGATGCCTGATTTTGTGATTAAGTTGTATTTGAGGATTGCCTTGATTATTCTTG
The DNA here is from genome assembly GCF_023864275.1 of Schistocerca cancellata. NCBI lineage: Eukaryota > Metazoa > Arthropoda > Insecta > Orthoptera > Acrididae > Schistocerca > Schistocerca cancellata. Next base: position 145,066,080 of record NC_064630.1, on the reverse strand, counting down.
TTCATATGCCATCTTCTCCCATTATGTTTTCCAGTTTTCGGGCTATGAGATCTCTTTCCTGTAGGTCAAAGGCTTTGGTAAAGTCTATGAACACTGTGTAGAACATTTGTTTATTTTGTAGCACTTCATTGATGATGTTTGAAGAAGCCTGACTACCGTAAGTGATGATCTTCCAGATCTGAAACCCATTTGTTGTTCTGGGAGATGACTGTCCACAGAGGCTTGGATTTTTTGTATAATTATCTTCGAAAAGATCTTGAATTGAGTATTTTCCAGGGCTATGCCTCTGTACTTGTTTGGGTCCGCTGGGTCTCCTCCACCTTTGTAGAGAACTTTTATTGTCGAGTGTCTCCATTGTGTCGGATTCTTCCAAGTTCCAGGCATTTGTTAAATAGTTTGGTCCATACGTGTTGGAGGGCTTCTTTTGCATCTTTTATATGTTCATTATATATATTATTGGGTTCTGTTGCTTTCTTGTTCTCCAGTGCTTTTATTACTTCTTTTATGTCTTCTTCATTTAGAGGTTCCCAATATATTGTCTTTTTCCTTACTTTAAAGTTGTTTCTCTTTCTTTGGGTTGTTTTGATTCCTCGTTTGTTCAGTATCTTACTGAAGTGGTCTTCCCATTCCTTCATGTCTATATTTGGTGTATGAGCCAGTTTTCCTGGTCTTGCTGCTATGTATGGGTCTTTCTCTGCTTCATCCGCTTCTCTTTTTGCCTCTCTTTCTATGTATTCTTTTTTCTTCTCTTCTATTAGTTTTTTGTAGATTCTTCGCTCTTCTGTGTGCTCCTCGTTGTGCTGGTTTCTTAATCTGTGGAGTGTTCTTAGAACAGTGTTCCTTTTGCTGTAGCATTCAGCATTGAACCATCTTTTTTCTGTCTTTGTTTTTGGGTTTGTTTGTATCACTGAATTTTTTAGGAGGTCTTCTATTTGGTCTGTGCTTTTTCAAGGTCTCCTTCCACTATTAAAGTTTCTATTTGTGTTAATTGTTCTTGTTGGTTTGTTAATTTTTCTATATGAATCTTTCCTTGTGCGATTTGGTGGGTCTTTCTTGGTGGTGGTGATGTGACAATATTTATTTTTACCTTCATTGGAATGTGCTTTCATGTAGGAATAATTGAGTCATGCCATATTGGTTGAATACTTCCTTCTATTTCTCCTCTTGTTAATGCGATATCAATGGTGCTTTTCCCATTGTGGCATATGTATGTAAGTATCTGTCTATTGTTAAGTAGGGTGAAACCATCTTCTTCTAGGGTTTCAATGATTAGTTTTGTTTTATAGTTTTCTGGTCTATTTTGCAGTTGAGATTGCCTGCAATAATGGTGGGTTTGCTGTTGCATTGTTTAATGAGTGTGACTACTTCATCAATTATTTCTACAGCATTTGTGTGCGGTTTATAATAGGCTGCAATTATATGTATGTTTACTGCTTCTACTAGCATACTATTTTCTTGTTTTATGATTGTTTTGGTGAGCGTCATCCAGGGTTTCAGTAGGATAGATATTCCTCCCATGGGTCATCCTCTTTCTCCCTTCTTTGCCATTAGGTGATAATTGAAGAAATCTTTTTGTTGCCAGTTGTCTATCGGGAAGGTTTCTGTTAGAATTGCTAGATCCAAGTTTTGCAGAATGTCTGTTGGTGTTTGGTTAAGAGCACTTTTTACTCCCTCTGTATTCCACACGACTGCTTTTATTTCTTGCTCTTTTCTTCTTAGTTTAGTTGAGCTCTGCTCCCTCTTCCATTGATCCTCTCAGGAAACAAAATCAACGTGCTTTTATGTTTTCTGTCCAGATTTCTGGTTCTTGTGTGATTTGTAGCTTTTCAAATGGAATGCCTACTTTGAAAGCGTTTTTGTCGCCCAGTGTGCACAATTCTTCACATTCTAGTTGTCCCAGTATTTCATTCTTGTTAATGTGTGTCACTACTGTAGCAGTTGTAGTGATTCTCTTTAAGTTAGCGATATATAGCCATCCCGTTGTTTCTGCTGTTTGCATTTCTTCATCTTTTTTTGTGCCCATTATGGTTTTATTATTACTCTGGTTTCTTCTGTAGCAGCTCCTCCCTACCACAGTACTCCAAGTTGGTTCCTCTAGTTCATTAACCTGATTTCAGGTTTTATTATGTTGCTCATGTGCATTGATTTGGACTTGTAACTGATTTTGTATGGAGCAGAGGATTTCTGTATATTGTCGTTTCCCCTGGTTTAACTTTGTAGTTGTATTTAGTTTGTATGTTATTTCCATCAGTTCTGGTTTTTCTCTGGGTCTAGGTAACTTTCCTTTTCTAGAGTTTTCTTTATTTGCCCCTGTATTAATATCCCTAGTTGGTTTTTTAGGAAATCAGTTATGTCCTGCACTTTATGCCTCAGTTCTCCAATTTCCATCTTATTTCCGTCTTTTTTTGCTTTTTCCAGAAAGCTACCCACATCGATGTCTCCATTGAAATTCTTCTCATATCCTGTAGGTGTCTCTTCCTTCTGTCTCTGTCCGCTGTGTGCTGTTTCCTGCACTTCGCCAATAGATGTCACTAGGTGCCCAGCAGTCCACTGTCTGCTATGTGCTGTTTCCTGCATTTCTCCAATAGATACTGCTAGTTGTCCAGCAGTGCAGCTGTCTTCTCCCCCACTCGTCTCCTCTTGTTGGATGTTCCTGACCTCTCTTGTAGGATTCCTATTCTTCTCCTCCTTTGCTTTCATTTTGTTTTTCAAAGATTCAGAGCATTTTCTTATTTCACTCACCGCCTCTAGTAATTCATTCTTCATTTCCTTCTTCATATATCCTCCTTCTTCTGCCACTTTTCCGATCATCATAAGAGTGTTCTCAATACGATGCACTGCACTGTCCACCATCTTTCACTGATTTTTGTATTGTACTGTTGTACAAAGTTATTCAATATAAGTAAGCATCATAAGTAAGCAATGAGTCTAGCATATAATTCAGTCCAGATAAGTAGATCAGGACCACAGCTGCAGAATTATCTTCTTGGAACTGCAACCAGGATCTCATAGTAAAATTCTTCTTCATTGATTTGTAGATAATCACAGAATGTGTTTAAGCATAGTGTCATTATAGCATCTGTTAGTGTAGAAAATCATATTCTCATAAAGCACTAGACTACAAAAGCAGTTTTTTTCAGATGTAGTGAGCATCTTACTCAGATCATTACTGATGGAATGTGTGTTAGAATAAATGTGTCATCAAAGCAAAGTAAGAAGCAATTAGTATTCAGTTAGTAAAACTTTCATAAGCAAACTGACAAAACATAGAAAATTCTCAACTATTTCATCTCAAACGTCAATCAAGTAGATGTGTGTGTAAAGAAAGGTGTTAAAGAATGTGGCATTGGTAGTGGTTTTGCAAAACAAATGCTAAATTAGTGAAGTGACTTTAGGTTCATTACTCGTATGGTATTCAAAGAGTGTGTAACCCCCCCCCCCCCCCCTCGCTACTAAGGGTCTGATACTGAAAATCTTATGATAACATATACAGCAATGGCATTCAATTGGTAAAACTGTCACAAGTAAACTGATAAAATGTAGACAAATGTCAACTGTATCTCAGATTTCAATAGGATAGATATATGTCGTGAAATAAGATGGCATGTGGTTTACCTACTTTCTGAGAACAATCATTAGCTTGTAGCTTTCTTCAGAGAATATAGTTTGACAAGTTTTGAAATGAAATTTACAGTAACAAACAAATAAGTGTGTCCTCCTTTAGTGCAGGGTAGATGTCCATATAAATCTATGCTTACTAATTCTGACTTATCTTTCAGATTAGTATTGGTTAGTAGCCTTCACTTGCTGGCAAATGGAACGTGTTGTTAAACAGAACTCTCCCAGCAATTGTTTTGAAATCAACATTCTCTTGATCTTTAGAATACATCTTGAATAGATCTGAATGTCCAAAACTTCAGTGTATGCACTTAATCAAAGCACCAATGTGTTACTGAGGCCAACAGACTTCCAGGTATCTGAATCCAATCTGTCTCTTCAAAATAAAATTCTTTTATTAACCTGGTAATATTGTTTCACTTTTTCATGACCTTTCTTTCCTAAATAACTTTGTACTGATTTCCACAGATCATCTTGGTTCTGATTTCATCTTAATTATTCACAATTTTTTAAAATTTCTCTTTCTCCCACAATTCCCTGAATATATGTTATTCTTAAATTTCTGTTGTTCTAAATGTTCTCATTTTCATGTTCAACCCCCATAGGTAATCTAGATAAAGCATCTGCTATGATGTTTTGTTCACCTTTTATGTACTAGATTGTATAATCAGATGGTTGCAAGTAAACCACCCACCACATAATTCTACTGTGGTACACTCTGCACTCTTGTATATAACGTAATTCTTTGTGGTCAGTGTAAACTACTACTTCATGTGCTACTAGCTAATTCTTGTATTTCTAAAAATGCCAAACAATGGCAATTAGTTCCTTTTCAATAACAGTGGCTCTTCTTATGTTTTGTAAACCCCTACTAGCAAAAAAAGTTGAATGGTGTTCTATCTTTCCAGTAATTTATGTCTCTTGAAAGAAGATATCACCTAAGTCATAATCATTTGCATCAGTCATTAAACAAAATGGCAATGGCAAATCAGGTCTGTGTAAGAGTATTTCATTATTGCATAGCTGTTTTTTAATTTCATCAAATGCATCCTGGCACTCTTCAGTCCATCAATATACTATTATTCTTTAACAACTCATGAAGACATGGTGCATTAAGTGCTAGTATTCTAACGTATTTCCTGTAAACATTACATAAAACTTAGAATGATCTAAGTTTTTTCTTTGTCTTTGGTTTTGACAATTCTGCAGTTTGTTTTTATGAGGCAGAATTCCCTCTCCACGAATTGTGCAACACAGAAAATTTAACTCGTTCACACTAGATTTGCAATTTTCTAATTTTAAGGTCATGCCTCCCTGTCTACTTTTCCCTGCTACCTCCCTCAAACCTTCTATGTGTTCTTCCCAAGTTTTACTAGTAACCAAAATGTCATCTGCATAAATGATCAATTTAGATAGTAAATCACCACCTAACACATAGTCCAAAGCATGTATAAATTCTGCAACAGATATGCTGTATATGACCAAAAGGTACAACACAATACTGAAAACTCTTCCTATTGTACAGAAATGCTGTGTATTGCCTAGACTTGGGTTCTGAAGTAATATGGTGAAAACTCAATGTCAAATCGAAGCAAGTAAAGTATTTAGTGTTATAGAATTTGTTCAAAAGTTCTTCCATGGTTTCAGGATGATCTATCTCTCTTTCTAACACTTTATTGAAGTGTCAAGAATCAAAGACTAATCTTATACCTACATATATTTTGGAACCAACAACCAGTGGGTTGTTACACCGGCTGCTGTTCCTCTTTACTATCCTCCATATCGGCAGTTTCTGTAATTCTCTTTCAACTGTGGATTTCTGTTGGGTTGTAGCCCAAGGAATAACACTCATTTCCGTAAGACTCAGTAAATTTCATTACAGACATCCACATTACAATAAGCAATACAACGAAGTGTTGAATGGTTTGTAGATGGCGTATCCATGTTCAGTTGCCATCAAGTGTTAGTATCAGTTCTTGTAGTGTGTTAGTTAACTGGATAGGTAAGGAAAGGTAAAAGAAACAGGTTGTTTATTCCAAGCAAGATGGCATGGGCCAGAACTTGCAATGGCGGAGATATGTTGTTCGTACTTGTTGATGCCACACAGCCTCCCCGCCCCCCCCCCCCCCCCTCTCCTGAGTGTGGAGCATGGCTTAAGCAAAGTGGAAGGGTGGTATGTCCTGCAGTGAGGGAGACGGCAGTGATGTGATGGTGCCGGCGGATGAGGTGTCAGCCCGCACATGAGGCTGGAGCAGTGTCGGGAGGGACTGTGTCCCCTGCATGATCAGCTGGCAGCATTTGAACTGTAACCTTCCCTAGGAGGAACAGCGTTGATGGTGACACAGTTGCATGTTCAGGTGAGGGCTGCAGTGGCAGCTCTGAGGGCTCATAGCTTGAGTGTGAGTCCTCAGGTCTGGGAGGCTGTATAACATCATTGGGCATTGAGGCGTGCCAGTTTTTTTGGTCTAGAGAAACAATAAGTGGCAAACCTTTAACCGAGATGTCCATTGTGTTAGCAGTGCAGTTTATGACATTGTATGGGCCTGAATCTGACAGTGAAAGTGGGGCCTGGTGGAGAAAAACTAACTTGTATGAAAGGAGATCAGAGGGCACATGGGAGCAGGGGGAGTATGGATAGATGGGGGGTCAGGGAAATGTTTGAAAAATGCATTGTGATCTGGCTTATGAAGTCAGGAAGAGGGGTGTGATTGTCGAGGTAAGTAGGTTGTAACGTTTCACCATTGATGAACTCCATCGTGATGCCTTCGGTATCTGGTTTGTATGATGACCATAGGCTGGGGAGTACCCATGGGAGGGCTTCCGTCTAAAGAGTCACATAACACCACAGTGCTGTCTTGAAAGTATGGTGCCATCATTCTACCAGTCTTGTTTGCTTGGGGGTGATAGGCAGTCACATGCATCTTTGGTGATGTGGAGTTCAGCATCTGAGATTGGATGAGTGAGGGTGATGGCTAATATGAGAGAGTCTTTCAGGGCCTGTGAGCATTGGTTCTGTCCACGGAATGGGGTGCATCCCTGAAGTTTGCTTGCCGGTGAGGGCATTAGTGTGAGCAGTCTGGGTATTGGCTGCTGCTGGCAAATAACAATGGTAGTAGTTTATTGTTCCCAGGAACCAATGGAGCTCTTTGTATGTGGTAGGGAGCGGCATGGATGAGACTGACTGCACCTTCGATTGAGGGTGATATATACCGTCAGCTGAGACTGTGTACCCCAAGAATTGGACAGATTGTTGGTGCAGTTGCAGTTTATCAGTGCTGATCTCAACTCCATTTGATGAAAGAACGTCCATTCCTATCATGATATGGCATTTGTGATCTTGTGTGGATTTGCTGAAGATCAGGATATCATCAAGATATACAAAACAGAAGTTAAACTGGAGCAAGAGAGAGTCAATAAAGCGTTGCCACATCTGGGCAGTGTTTTTTAACACGAACAGCATGAAATTGTACTTGTACAACCTGATGGGGGTGATAATTGCTGTTTTTGGAATGCCTTAGGGTGAGACTAGGATTTGGTGATAAGTTCGTTTGCAATCCAGTACACTGAAAATTGTAGCACCTGCGAGAAGGTCAGTGAAATTGAGAATGTTTGGTATAGGATAAGTGTCCATCACAGCTCTAGATTTCAAGTGTCTGTAATCGCCACACATACAAAAAAAGGACCAGTACTGTTTAGGGGTGAGGTGTATGGATAATGACCAGTTACTTTTGGAGGGCTATAAAATTCCGACCTCAAGAAGTTCCTGTTTTTGGTACCGAGCTGAGCACAACTTGAGCAATTTAAGGTGGGGAGCCTTGTGGGTTATAGATAGGCCATTCGACATGATGATGTGATGAACAATTCCATTCATGATGATGGAAACCGAATGTTTGATGACTGCACATGGGCATGGAATGGTGTCGGTTGGTTTATTAGGAGTGCACGGCTTGGAAGCTGAGCATGAGGCAGGTATGAGCAGTGCACGTAGCGGCTGTCTATTGTCTGTAGTGCATGAGAGACATGTGCTCAGCAGTGGCAGCACTGCTGGCATGCATGGAGCTATTGAGTGAGCCATGGGAGGAGGTGCGAGAGGAATGAAATGTTTGTCAACACAATGGGCTGGCACACATGTGGCAGCAGAGGGCATGGTCGGAGCCTGGATGCCTGGATTGTCATGAGGTCGGTGAGTGTCAGTTTGCATAACAGGTGAGGGAGACCTTGAGCGGAACACACTTGATGGGTCTGGGGCAGCAGGAGTAACACTGTGTGGTTGACACTAGAGTCACATGAGATAGTTGTGGTGTTGCTAACCTGTGTGCTGTTGTCGGTGAAGCTGTCAGGTTCAGTGGATGAAGGCTCAGGTTTCGGCACTGCTGAGCGGTGTGAATTGAAATGGGCAGTGATTGTGGCAAGCTCATCCTCAGTGTGTGCAATGCGAGATTTCAAAGTGATGTTCTCAGAGTGGCGGGTGCATGTCTTGGCACGTTCCAACAGGATGCGATTCACTAAACAGTTAACAGTGTTTACACTCGGAGCATGGGGTGGAGCATGGTCACAGGGGATGTGAGAGTTAGAGGTGTGGTGAAACAGAGAACCTCGAACAACATTTGGAGACAGATAGTGGTGTGATAAAAAGTCAATTCCCAGGATGGGTTCTGTGATGTCCGCCATGTGGAAGATCCAAAAGAGGGAGAGGCCATTAGAGGAGTAGAATTGAAGTTCGATGGAGCCACAGGTCTGGTGAGTAGAAAGTTCACAGCTCACAGGAGAGAGCATGTGCATGTGAGGGGGCATGTGACCATTGATTTAGGTATGATCGAGAAGTCAGCACCGGTGTCCATTAGGAAGTTGCGACTCGAAAAATAGTCTTTGACGTAAAGGCATCTGTTCAAAGGGATGGAGGCATGGACAGAATGTAGCATGGGTTGGCATTAATCAGATGATTGGCTTTTCAGATGCTTGCATGGGGGGCAGCACCTTTTTGCATCGTTTCCAAATACAGTGTGGTACCAACGGTGAGGGTCCATTCTGAATGGAGGTGGCCGATCATACACTGATGTGGTCAGTGGAGGAGAGATATGCAGCAGCTTGGTGGTTAGAGAGTGCACGTGCTGTGTGCCAGGTGGTGCAGCAGTCTGGGGGACAGTGCGTGGCCTGCCCCTGCCTGTGACTGGGCGAGCTACTGTTGCAGGAGTGCCAATATGTTGTGTGAGCTCCAGCTGGTGGCGCAGGTGTGTGAGCGAATAGATCTGGTCAGCCATCTGCAGAAGTGAACCGACGGATTCCAGGGCATGGGGGAGGAGATGAACCTGGAGATCTGTAGGCACTATTGGTAACCACACCAACCACAGAGTTTTGTCTCCTACCCCACACTTGGAATCCACCAGTTCCCATCAGGGTCACCACTATGGGATTTCTGTTGGATTGTAGGCAAGGAAACACACTCATTCCTGTAAGACTCAGTATATTTCATTACAGATGTCCACATTACAACAAGTCACACAGCAAACTCAACAAGCAAGATGGTGTGGGCTGTTAGCGTTGCAGAGACTTGCTGGATGTGTTTTCACAATTCTGATCTGGAAAATTTAAGTTTGGAGACTGCATGTAGCTGATATCCAGATCTGGTCATCACTCCTATTTGATCTAAATTACTTTCACTCATACTGGTGAAACTCATTATCAAACAAATAATTTGAAAACACTTTTCATAGCAAATTCTTTCAAAATTTCCACACACAGTATTCTCTAATTGGCAATATGGTATGAACAATGACACTAGAGGAAGAAAAGAAAACCAGTAAGTGAACTCATCTGACAAAAATCCATGGTGTCAGTGACTGTCCACACTTTTGCACATAGACATTTTGTCAGATGGGTCCACCCACATACAAATTCAAGCACTGCACATTTTTCAGTCATTTATTGTACCTGAAACTTATCACACATTTGCAATCTGTATGGAATTACACAAATATCAGCTCCTCCACCACATTAAATTGGAAATGCTGATAGTGAAGATGTAACAATATGTGGGATGTGTATAATATGGATTGCTGATAAATCAAATTATTTGCAGACCCATAAAAGTTGAAAATTTATGCCAATAGTTACACCAAGTTTCATCACCACAATAGTAATATGAACCACAAGAATTTAAAAAATTGTCCTCCACCAACTGAGATTTAGCTATCTCATTAAACTGATTTAACTGAAAAATGCAGACATGTTCATTAATTTAGAAATGTAATGTTTGTGAAATTTACATAACTTATATAACTTCATTTGTGAGATGTAGCTTCACTACAAATACTCCTGAGCTGTTCTGCTGTGTCTCTGTACATGTAAAACTAATCGTGTAATGTACAACATAAATTCCAGGTACAGATTTTTCTTAAAATTGCTTTATTCACATGCAAGATGTTCAGTGGCAAAAATATATATAAACAAACTTCTATATGCAGTGCTACTGATGGTTGGTAACGAACTACCTCCCTGCTGTATACAAACTATTGGTATTTATATGATTTACAACAATCGTTGACAAACAGAATTTACAAATTATAAAAAAATGATAATTGGAAGCACATAACTAGATTAATTTACATACTTAGAAAGACAACAAAAATAATGCTTTACAATATTGTTGGATGCAGACATAATTTCATTAATAACTCCAAAGTAATTTATAAATTTTCAGAAAATAACAATAGATATTACATTTTAATTAATTACAGCCAAAAGAGAGAACAAAAAGTATTCCTATCATATGTAGTAATTCAAGATAATATGTTAATCAAAAGGAGATGGATGGTTTGACAAAAATAAATTTGTAAGCTGCAAAATAACCATTTTTATGGGGGTCATTATGATTTTTGATAAATATTAATTAACAGACTCATTGGTGTAGCAAAATTTGATCAATTACTCAGTAGTTATTGAAAACAAAGTATTCCTGGCATATTCAAAAGCTTGTTATTGAGTGTAAAGTACAATAGCAAATTCAGATTATATGTAGTTGTCCCAGACAATCTAATTACTGGTAGAGTTGCATTGTAGGACTGTACATTGAACAAATAATTAAAAAATAAATGCAGTCTTCTCAGGGGGTGGCAATAGTTGCCCAAGGGGCTGTTTCATTAGACCATCTCCCCCTCCCCCCCACTACCATGCATTTGGATCTCCCTAATAATACAATTAAATTGCTTCTGTCTTGCCATACTCCTCTAAATCAATTTTTTCTGTTTTTTTCTGTAACATCTTTTAACTTTTCCCTTTTTTGCTTTTCTTCCTCAGGCTTGAAGCCATGATCAGTAATATCAATACTAATGTCATACAGAAAAAAAACTATAAAACTTTGTATTTCAGCTGCATAGACTAAACTGCAATGCACAATCTGTTTATACAGTTTACATTTCAATTATAACTCTTTGTTACAATAAATGAAAGTGTTTAAAAAACTGCTTGTTTTGAGACATAAATCGTGATTTTGGCATATCGGAAAGCATGCCCTCTCCATATCTGACCATAGCCATTTCCCCTTTATGTACTATGGATGTACTAAAAAAGTACTGGCCATTTATGCATTTTCTCAACAAATAGAGCATTTATCTGCCAGTCACTCACTGTCCTAGGACTTTCCGTTATGTATATCAGAAGTGCCGAGGATACCGCTGAGAGTGCAGTATTCACTTGTGCTAGTTACTATAGGTCTCACATCACAGTTATCACCCACAGTGCCAATCCATCTCCATGATGGTGTTGCAAATTCTCCTCACCTGGTGGCCAGCATCCATTACATAATTGATTTTTTTTATTTTAGGTATACGATGTCCATCAGTGCTGAATAAAATATGCAAATGCAATTTATTTCATGGACTTGAGGAATGAAACTGTGGAACTGCCATTGCTGCAAGACATTGACTGTTACCTTGTCACACTGGATAATCCAGCCAACATTTTAAATTTATGAGACATTAACATTTTATTTACTTATTTTCTCACTATTCTTATCAGAAATGTTCTTCTGTTTCCTAATCAGATCTTATATCTGTTCTGATAATGTAAAATGCATACATATTCCTACGCCACATATCCACTGCACAGGGCTTCTGCGTGCCAGGGACTTCACTCACAGCAAGCTACTATATGTTCGTTACTTCTGTGCGCTATGCATGCTGTGTTCACCCGTGATTGCCTATTGATACATCAGTCCACCACTCCTGGACAGCTTGGACAGTACTCATGCAGTAGCGTCTTTGCCGCCTTTGTCTTCTTAGCCCGTCAAGACACCAAGTACATCTTCACCTGTATTGGAACAGCACAGAGACCAGGCAGAATACCACATGCAAATAATAAAATAAAACAAAATGGGACTTGTCCTCTAATAGCTCTTCTTTCATAATAGTTAAAACTTTATATTCTGAACAGTTATTCTGGAACAAAAATGTATATAATTCTACTAATAAAGTATATTCATTTATATTCAAAATTTGTACAAGATTTCTCTTCCACATAACAAAATTATTTATTTCAAACCATTGGCTACTAAATATTTGAAAAATCTTGTACCCTCACACAATACATCCGCAGCAATAACTGAGTACACCGTGCCTGCACCAGTGCATTTTTAAGCAGGTGTGTTCAGTGTCCCTTGCCAATGATACACAATAAGCTGCTTCTGGTGAAGTCCACAGTGTGGCCATTGCATACCTCTTCCATATATATATATATATATATATATACTTAAAAACAAAGATGATGTGACTTACCAAATGAAAGTGCTGGCAGGTCGACAGCCACACAAACGAACACAAACATACACACAAAATTCAAGCTTTCGCAACAAACTGTTGCCTCATCAGGAAAGAGGGAAGGAGAGGGAAAGACGAAAGGATGTGGGTTTTAAGGGAGAGGGTAAGGAGTCATTCCAGTCCCGGGAGCGGAAAGACTTACCTTAGGGGGAAAAAAGGACGGGTATACACTCGCGTGCACACACACACACATATCCATCCACACATATACAGACACAAGCAGACATATTTAAATGTTAAATTTCCAATAACCTTCAACTTATTTCATATAAGTCAGCCAAAGAATCAGGATACACAAACACACATCTACATACACTCAAAGGTACACTTAAACATAAAATGGAGAATTACGAATTAGAAACATGAAATGATGTCAGAACCACCAAGGTATGTAGGGGAATAAAGATATAAATATAATAGAGGGAAACATTCCACGTGTGAAAAATATATCTAAAAAGAAAGATGATGAGACTTAACAAACTAAAGCGCTGGCAGGTCTATAGACACACAAACAAACACAAACATACACACAAAATTCAAGCTTTCGCAACCAACGGTTGCCTCATCAGGAAAGAGGGAAGGAGAGGGAAAGACAAAAGGATATGGGTTTTAAGGGAAAGGGTAAGGAGTCATTCCAGTCCCGGGAGTGGAAAGACTTACCTTAGGGGGAAAAAAGGACAGGTATACACTCGCACACACACACATATCCATCCGCATGTACACAGACACAAGCAGACATTTGTAAAGGCAAAGAGTTTGGGCAGAGATCAACTCTTTGCCTTTACAATTATCCTATTTTATTCAACTAAGAACTTTCATTTGAACAATTATCATTTTAAGAATCATTATTGGAGCAATAGGAGGTTTAAATCAAACATCTCTACGCCAACTTCTAGCATATTCTTCAATTAGACATTTAGGGTGAATAATTAGATCCCTAACAGTCAGAGAAAACATCTGAGAACTATATTTTATTATTTACTCACTACTAAGATCAAACATGGTTTTATTATTTAAGCAAATAAACCTATTTTTCATAAACCAAATTTATTCAGCCAGAAATATAAAAACTGAAATTAAATTTATAATATTCCTATCTCTCCTATCTCTAGGTGGTTTACCACCATTTCTTGGATTTCTACCAAAATGAATTGTAATACAATCATTAATAGAAAACAACATAACAACTACTATAACCATTATAGTTGTATTAACTACAAATACACTTTATTATTACATACGTATTAGATTCTCAGCCCTAATTATTTCATACACAGAAAATTCATGGTCTATAAAGATAAAGTCTCGATAATCAAGAATTATTCCTCCTATAACAGTAATAATTTCAACAATAGGATTGATTTCAACATCAACCTTAGTTTCATTATACTAAGGACTTAAGTTAATTAAACTAGTAACCTTCAAAGTTATAATTAAAAGAATAGTCTTTTAGGCCTTAGTAAAATTTTACACCTCTAGAATTGCAGTCTAGAATCATAATTGAATATAAGACCAATATATGTTAAGAGAGAAAACAACTCATAAGTACATTTACAGTACATTTCAGCCATCTTACCGCAAAAATGATTATTCTGAACAAACCATAAGGACATTGGTACTTTATATTTCCTATTTGGAGCATGAGTAGGAATAGTAGGAACATTAATAAGAATACTTATTCGTGCTGAACTTGGTCAACCAGGATCTCTAATTGGAGACGACCAGATTTATAATGTTATTATTACAGCCCATGCATTTGTAATTATTTTCTTTATAGTAATACCTATTATAATTAGTGGATTTGGTAATTTACTTGTACCATTAATAATTGGTGCACCAGATATAGCATTCCCACGAATAAGTAATATAAGTTTTTGATTACTACCACCTTCATTAAACCTTCTTCTTACATCTTCTATAGTAGATAACGGTGCTGGTACAGGATGAACAGTTTACTCCCCTCTAGCAGCAGCTATCGCACATGGGGGTGCATCTGTACATCTAGCTATTTTCTCACTCCACTTACCAGGTGTATCATCTATTCTTGCTGTAGTAAAATTCATTACAACAGCAATTAATATACGATCAGAAAGTATAACTTTAGATCAAACACCTTTATTTGTTTTATCTGTAGCTATTACAGCCCTTCTCCTCCTTCTTTCACTTCCAGTTTTAGCAGGAGCTATTAATATACTATTAACAGATCGAAATTTAAATACATCATTCTTTGACCCTGCGGGAGGAGGTGACCCAATTTTATATCAACACCTATTTTGATTCTTTGGACACCCAGAAGTTTACATTTTACTTCTACCCGGATTTTGGATTATTTCACACATTGTATGTCAAGAAAGAGGAAAAATTGAATCATTTGGAACATTAGGTATAATTTATGCTTTGTTATCAATTGGATTAATAGGATTTATTGTGTGATCACATCACATATTTACAGTAGGAATGGATGTTGACACACGAGCATACTTTACATCAGCAACAATAATTATTGCCGTACCTACAGGAATTAAGGTATTCAGATGATTAGCTACACTATATGGAACTAAATTCAAGTTCAATCCACCATTATTATGAGCTCTAGGATTTATTTTCCTATTCACAGTTGGTGGATTAACAGGACTAGCATTAGCAAATTCATCACTTGATATTGTATTACATGATACATATTATGTAGTAGCCCACTTCCTTTATGTATTATCTACAGGAGCAGTATTCGCAATTATAGGAGGTGTTATTCAATGATACCCACTATTCACAGGATTAACTATAAACAATACATGATTAAAAATCCAATTTACAATTATATTCATCGGAGTAAGCTTAACATTCTTACCTCAACACTTCTTAGGATTAGCAGGAATACCACGACGATATTCAGACAACCCAGATGCATATACATCATGAAATGTAGTATCAAGAATAGGATCTACAATTTCTATTGTAGGAATTATTATATTCATTGTAATTATATGAAAAAGAATGGTTACAAACCGAGCAATTATATTTAGAGCTAATATAAGATCAACAAAATGGCTACAAAATAATCCACCTGCAGAACACAGTTACTCAGAATTACCATTAATTTCTAGATTCTAATATGGCAGATTAATGCAGTAGATTTAAGCTCTACAAATAAACGTTTGACCTTTTATTAGAAAATATCCAAATGGCAACATGATAAAATTTATCCCTTCAAGATGGAGCTTCACCATTAATGGAGCAACTATCATTCTTTCATGATCATACTATGGTCATATTATTATTAATTACAGTAATTGTAGGTTATCCCCTAAGTTATGTATTATTTATTGCCTATACAAACCGAAACATACTTCATGGACACTTAATTGAAACAATCTGAACAGCATTACCAGCAATTACCCTAATTTTTATTGCCCTTCCATCATTACGATTATTATATTTACTTGATGATTCAGTAGATGCAATAATCACAATCAAAACCATCGGACGACAATGATACTGAAGATATGAATATTCGGACTTTATAGACGTAGAATTTAACACTTATATGACACCAGAACAAGACCTAGACAATGATGGATTTTGACTTCTAGATGTAGATAACTGAACAATTCTCCCAATAAATACAGAAGTACAAGTATTAACAAGAGCATCAGATGTTCTACACTCATGAGCAGTTCCTGCATTAGGAGTTAAAATTGATGCAACACCAGGTCGACTAAATCTAGGAACATTTACAATAAACCGACCAGGATTATTCTTCGGCAATGCTCACAAATCTGTGGAGCAAACCACAGATTCATACCAATTGTAATTGAAAGAACTTCAGTAAACTTATTTATCAAGTGATTATATAAGATAATCTAAGAAGTTAGTTAAAATATATAACATTAGAGTGTCAATCTAAAATAACTAAACAATTAGTACACCTTGAAATACATCAGATGACTGAAAGTAAGTAATGGTCTCTCAAACCAAAAAATCATAAATTAACAACTACTTCTGATGGGGAAATTAATCCAAATCCCTCAAATATCCCCTCTCATATGATTCTCCCTATTCATTATATTTTCAGCTACCTTAATCCTATTCAATCAAATAAACTTTTTCTCATTTAAGCCTAATCTTGTTAAAAGAGCAGAAAAAAGAACAATTGAGATAAAAAACTTAAATTGAAAATGATAACAAACTTATTCTCAACATTTGACCCATCAACTAACATCTTCAATTTATCATTAAATTGAACTAGAACATTTTTAGGACTATTATTAATCCCATCAATGTTTTGACTTACACAATCATGAATTAATATTATCTGAAATAAACTAAACCTAACCTTACACAATGAATTTAAAACACTACTAGGACCAAAATCATTTAATGGAACAACATTCATCTTTATCTCAATTTTTATTATAATACTATTTAATAATTTTTAGGATTATTCCCTTACATCTTTACTAGAACCAGACATTTAGCATTAACATTTGCAATCGCTCTACCTATATGATTAAGATTCATGTTATTTGGATGAATTAACCATACTAAATGTGGGTTTGATCCAAAAAGATCAGCACGAATACCATTCTCACTACGATTCTTCTTAAGCGCAGTTTTCTTTTTAAATTTTTATATTGCACTAATTCTTCCATTTGTAATTATTTTCAAAACCTCAGACATTATAATCTGAACAGTATCAACAATATTTTTTATTCTAGTCCTATTAGGCGGACTATACCATGAATAAAATCGAGGAGCCTTCCCATGAGCAGAATAAAGGGTTGTAGTTAACTATAACATTTGGGTTGCATTAAAAAAGTATTGATATAATCAATCAACCTTAAATAGAATAAGAAGCGAAATATTGCAGTCAGTTTTGACCTGGAATATTGGTAAATAAAATACCCTTATTCTTATTAATTGAAGCCAAAAAGTGGCGTATTACTGTTAATAATATAATTGAACTATAAAGTTCCAATTAAGGAAATGTAAAGCCAATATGAAAGCCGCTAACTTTTTATATTAGTGGTTAAACTCCGTTAACATTTCTAAAATTTATATAGTTTAAATAAAACATTACATTTTCACTGTAAAAATAATATATCCATATTTATAAATACCTAAAAGTAAAAATAGTTAAAACTTTATATTCTGAACAGTTATTCTGTAACAAAAATCATCTTTAGTGTCACGCTCTAATTATAAGCTATTTAAGTAAACGAAAAATAATATCACTAAAATAAATATCCAAAAAATAAAAAATAAAACATAAATCTTGAAATTAGAATCATATCAAACCTGGATATATCCAATTAAATAAATAAATAGTATATATAAACCTTGACCACCAAATGAGTAACCCCAACCATAATTAAATGATTTAGATGAATAATAGCCTAATTTTAAGGGAATATATCCAACAAACTTAGTTCAAAGAAAAGGTATAAATCATATAGAACCAGAAAATCTAACAAAAGAAAGTATACTTAAAGAAAATAAATTATGCGAAAAATCAAACTTAGAAATAAGATAGCCCAAATAAACACCTAAAACAACTACTGTAATAGTTAAAAACTTTAAATAATAAGGTAAAGCAATCACAAGAGGAATAGGAAAAATTAACCAAGACAAAAGACTACCACCAATAACAGCTACAAACAATAAACCAATTATACCAAACGAAATATAATAACCCTTATCATCAAAAGAAAATCTAGAATAAAAATTATTATCACCAGATATTGAATAATAAAATAAACGAAAAGAATAAGAAGCTGTTAAACCAGAAAAAAAAAGAAATTAAAGAAAAAAATTAAACAATTATTTCATCTTAAACAAACCATTTCAAGAATCAAGTCCTTTGAATAAAACCCTGCTAAAAAAGGCATACCACACAAACACAAACTAGAAACATTAAAACAAACTGAAGTTAAAGGTATAAAATTAACAATTGAGCCTAGTAGTAGTAGTAGTAGTTTATTCATCCAGAGACAATTTACATTGCATGGATTTCGTCAAAAAAAAAAAAAAAAAAAATCCATAGTATATATATACACACATATAGGGTGAACAATACTATACAAAATACAGATGTGCATAGTAGACTATGTAACATCAGACCACATTGAAATAGCATGTACAACTTTGATTATTTACATTGATGTATGAGAAAGACTTTTTACATGGAATACACAGTTGATATTTAGATATAACACATACAATTCTAGCACTTTTGTACATATTATTTATTTAGATCATAGCAACAGTCAGATAAAAATTACTATTGGCACAGAGTACATAAATATGATGGTTTAGTATGGAGCTATTCCAGGTATTCTTTTACACTATAATAGCAGTTGGTCATTAAAAATTTGAATACTGCTTCTTTAAATGAAGACAATTTTTTTATTTCTTTTAACTTTACTGGTAGTTTGTTATACAATCTACTTCCTTGTATGTTTGTTTGTTTCTGCGCCAAAGCCTTGTTAACTCTTTTTATATGAACGTCATTGCACTTTCTTGTGTTGTAAGTATGTAGATCCGAGTTGGATTGGAAATTGTTAATATTTTGTTTTATATTAATTACGCTTTTCTGTATATAGAGGCACGGTAGGGGTAGAATATTCAGCTGTTTAAATAATTGCTTTGAAGGAGTTAGCCTTGAACTGTTGGTAATTATTCTAACAGCTCGTTTTTGTAGAGTGAAGATGGTTTTGAGATTTTTCTTACTATGACCCCAGAAGATGAGGCCATAGGTAATAGCAGAATGTATATAAGCAAAGTAAACAGCTCTGCTACATTCCCTACTACATACAAAGCTAATAACGCGTAAAGCAAAGCAAGCAGAACTTAACTTATGTGAGAGATACAGGATATGGGATTTCCAGTCTAAATTTTCATGTGAGAGATACAGGATATGGGATTTCCAGTCTAAATTTTCATCTATATGTACACCTAAGAATTTTGTGGTAGCAACTCTCACAATTTCTTTATTTTGTATTCTGAGATCTAGATCAGAGTGTGACTTTGCTTTCCTGTAATGGATATAATTAGTTTTAGGGATATTTATGGTTAATTTGTTCACTTCAAACCAATTTTGCAAATATTCTATAACTCTGGTTGCAGATGTTGGCAATACCCGGTTTATGTCAGTTACTACAATGTTTGTGTCATCCGCAAACAGGGTTATATGAGTACCATTTACTGGAATCTTGATATCATTTATGTAAAGAAGAAATAGGAGAGGTCCTAGAACACTCCCCTGCGGTACCCCTATTGGCACAGTCTGAATATCCGATCTGTAAACAATACTTTGGTTTTCACTGTTTGATGTTGCAATTTCTACTACCTGTTTCCTATTATGGAGATATGACTGAAACCACTTTTTAGCTACTCCTCGTATACCGACATATTCTAATTTGTCTAGCAGGATATCATGTTGGACAGTATCGAATGCCTATGAAACGAATATCCTGAGAATCCTTTAAATTATGAATTATTGAACCTGAACACATAAATAATAATGCCTCAAATAAAGCATGAGCTAATAAATGAAAAAATGCAAGTTTTGGATAACCTATATCCAAAATTCTTATTATTAAACCAAGTTGTCTTAAAGTAGAAAGAGCAATAATCTTCTTCAAATCAAATTCAAAATTAGCCCCCAATCCAGCCATAAATGTAGTTATACAACCAACTAAAAGTAAAAATCAACCACAATTATAAGTATCTAATATTGGTCTGAAACGAATTAATAAATAAACTCCAGCAGTAACAAGAGTAGAAGAATGAACTAAAGCAGAAACAGGAGTAGAAGCAGCCATGGCAACAGGAAGTCAAGAAGAAAAGAGAATTTGAGCTCTTTTAGTTATAGCTGCCAAAACAATTAATATAGTAATAAGCTTTATTTCAAAAGAATTAGAAATAAAATCATAATAATAAATATAATTTCAACCAGCAAAATTTAATATTCAAGCAATAGAAATTAAAATAGCTACATCAGCAATACGAATAGAAAGTGCAGTTAATATAACAGCACTATAAGATTTTACATTTTGGTAGTAAATAACTAAACAATAAGAAACTAAACCCAAACCATCTGATCCTAACAAAATTCTAATAAAATTAGGACTAATAATTAAAAACCCTATAGAAAGAATAAATATTAAAAGAATAATAATAAAACAATTTACATCCTGATATATAATCCTCTCTATAATAAATAACCAAAGAAGAAATATATATAGCAAAAGACATAAAAATAAGAGACATTCAATCCAAAATTAAAGTCATAACAACCATAGAACCATTTAAATTAAAAAGTTCTCACTCAACAAATACTCCATAATCAGTTATTAAATAATAAATACCTAAAATAAAAATTATAGTTCTAGAAAAAAATAAAGAAAAAAAACTTGAAGAACAAATAGAAAATAAATTCACAGCCTAAGATTAAAAACTTCATATCATTGATTCCACAAAACAATATTTTTATTTAAAATACTTAAGCAACCTAAACAAAAAAATATTCACCCTTTAAACAAAGAATATTTAAAGGCAATCAATGTAAAAGTAAAAGATGATATTCACGAAAATAACCAAGAGAACAACTAGAAATACCAGAATAATAATTACCATGCTGAGAATAAGAATATATATATAAAGTATAAACAGCTCTAAAAATAAAAAAAAAATTAAAGCAAAAAATCTAAAAGAAGATCAAGACATGATTTTATTTAATAATCTAAGTTCACCTACCAAATTTAATGAGGGAGGAGCAGCTATATTTGATGATCTTAAAATAAATCACCATAAAGCCATTCTTGGTATCAAGTTAATTATACCCTTGTTAATTAATAAACTTGGTCTACCTAAACGTTCATAAATAATATTAAATAAACAAAATAATCCAGAAGAACATAAACCATGACCAACCATTAAAGAAAGAGAACCCAAACAACCCCACCAATTTATAGTTATCAATCCACCAATAGCCATTCTTATATGAGCAACAGAAGAATATGCAATTAAAGACTTTAAATCAACCTGACGAAAACAAATAAATCTAACAACAACCCCAACAGATAAACCTAAAGATAATCAAAAATAATTAAACTTTAAACCCAAATATGAAATAACCTTTATAACATGAAAAATACCATAACCACCTAACTTTAATAAAACACCAGCAAGAATTATTCTACCTGAAATAGGGGTCTCTACATTAGCCTTAGGAAGCCATGAATGAACTAAAAATATTGGCATCTTAACTAAAAAAAGCCAGAATTATAAATACATAAAATATAAAATAATAAGAACCAAAATCAACCAATAAAGAGAAATATAAAGTGTTAGAAAAATCATAAACCTTAAATAAAAGCAATAATAAAGGTTATCTAGCAACCAAAGTATAAAAAATTAAATAAACACCAGCCTGTAAACGTTCAGGTTGACAGCCTCAACCCAAAATCAAAAGTAAAGAAGGAACTAATCTAGCCTAAAAAAAAAAAAAAAAAAAAAAAAAAAAAAAAAAAAAAAAAAAAAAAAAAAAAAAAAGGAGACTTAATCTAGCAAATAAACAATAAAGCATAATCATTAAAATTAAGACCATAAGGACAAAAAATTTGAATGATAAGAATTTAAATAAACTGAACCTCTAGCAGTAATTATTAAAGGACAAATTCAAAAACTAAGCAAAATCAAACTACAAGAAAATAATCAATACCAAAATAATATTTAATTATATTCAAATCTGCATATGAATAACCACAAATTATAAAAACAAAACTCGACAGAAATATTAAAGAATGATCCAACCCTCAACAATTATTCAGCAAACAAAGAAGGATCAAAAAAATAGTTATAAATAAATACTTTAACATAAAGATAAACCAAAAGAATTAAAAAATCATTACCATGAGAATGAATTATTGAAACTAAAATAGAAAGACCTAAAGCACCCTCACAAACAGAAAAAACTAAAAAAATAACAGGGAAGAAATAATCATAATCAAACTCAATATGAAAAACAATAATTAATATAAATAAAGAAAGAACAATATATTCTAATCTCAGAAGAACCATTAATAAATGATTACGTTTAGAAGAAAAAACATAAACACCAGCAAAATAAACCAACAAAGAAGTAAAGACAGAGAATATAAACATAAATTTTAATAGTTTAAAAAAAACACTGGTCTTGTAAACCGGCAATAAGTCTAGCCCCCGCTTTTAAAACTTCAGAGGTGGAAAAGTTTCCATCATCGGTCCCCAAAACCGATATTTTAAATAAGCTAACCCCTGAAATGATTAAAATAATAATTATATCACTATCAAACATAATGAATATTAATTTTATTAAATTAACACACCCAATATCAATAATGCTTTTCATTATTGTACGAACTTTTTTAGTTGGATTAGTAACAGGAACAATAATGGAAAGATATGGATTATTATATATTTTATTTTTAACGTTTCTTGGTGGTATATTAGTTCTATTTATTTATATTACAAGAATTGCATCAAACGAAACATTTAATCCTAAATCAATTACTAAAATTATTACCTTTACTATATGAGTATTTATTATATCAACATTAATTATCCTAGATATAACAATATTTATAGACTTTTTCAAAAATACTGAAACTATAAATATTGATAATTCAATCAATTATCAAGAAATAACAATATCTTTAGAAGAATTATATAACATACCAACATTCATTATTACAATAATAATAATTATTTATTTATTTTTAGCACTATTAGCAGTTGTTAAAATCATTAATATTAACCAGGGGTCTATTCGTAAAATAAGATAATTTA
This sequence comes from Schistocerca cancellata, assembly GCF_023864275.1. NCBI lineage: Eukaryota > Metazoa > Arthropoda > Insecta > Orthoptera > Acrididae > Schistocerca > Schistocerca cancellata. Next base: position 145,042,822 of record NC_064630.1, on the reverse strand, counting down.
CTAATGAATAAACCCTTACGATTAAGACATCATGTAATTAAAATTATAAATAACTCTTTAGTTGATTTACCTGCACCAACAATATTTTATTTTGATGATGGGTTATGTTTGGTAATTCAAATCGTAACTGGACTATTTTTAGCTATGCATTATACATCAAATATTGAAATAGCATTTAGTAGTGTAGTACACATCTGTTGAGACGTAAATAATGGTTGAATTATTCGAACTTTACATGAAAATGGAGCATCTATATTTTTTATTTGTATTTATTTACATGTAGGACGAGGAATTTACTATGGATCTTATATACACATGCACACCTGAATAATTGGTACAGTAATTCTATTCTTAGTTATAGCAACTGCATTTATAGGATACGTTTTACCTTGAGGTCAAATATCATTTTGAGGTGCGACAGTAATTACTACTTTATTATCAGCAATTCCATATTTAGGAACAGATTTAGTTCAATGAGTGTGAGGAGGGTTTGCTGTTGATAACGCAACATTAATCAATTTTTCACATTCCATTTTGTATTACCATTTATTATTGCTGCTATAGCAGCAATACATTTATTCTTTCTTCACCAAACAGGGTCTAATAACCCATTAGGTCTAAATGGTGATATCGAAAAAATTCCATTTCATCCATACTTTACTTTCAAGTATTCTATTACATTTGTATTAATAAAATCATTATTAATAATATTATGCGTAATTAATCCTTACCTCCTAGAAGATCCAGATAATTTTGTACCTGCTAACCCACTAGTAACACCAGTTCATATTCGACCAGAATGATATTTCTTATTTGCATATGCAATTCTATGATCAATTCCTAATAAGTTAGGAGGTGTTATTGCATTATTCTCATCGATTAGAATCTTAATAATTTTACCATTTTATAATACAACACCATTCCGAGGTATCCGATTCTATCCTATTAATCAGATTTTATTCTGAATTATAGTAGCTGTTGTATGCTTATTAACATGAATTGGTAAATGACCTGTTGAAGAACCTTATATTATAACAGGACAAAACTTAATTATTGTCCATGTTGCAAACGCATGAGATAAGCTAATTAAGGAATAATAAGTTAATTAGCTTAGGAAAAGCATATGTTTTGAAAACATAAAACTAGAAGTTTAACTCTCCTCTTAACTTTTCTTAAAAAATTTCACTAAATAAACGAGATAAATAAAATCTTTAAACCCACAAAGAAAATAAAAAAATTCAAAAATAAAGTTAAAAAACTTTTCCAAGCTAAGTATATTAACTTATCATAACAGAATCGTGGTAATGTACCCCGAACTCAAATAAAGCCAAAGGATATAATAGCAAGCTTAATAAAAAATATAAAACAATAAAAATCACCACCAAAAAAATTAAAGCTAATAATATTCTTATAAAAACAATTCTAGTATACTCAGCTAAAATAATTAAAATAAAACCACCTGCACCATACTCAAAATTCAACCCTGAAACTAACTCAGATTCACCTTTGGCAAAGTCAAAAGGAGTATGGTTAGTTTGAGCTAAACAAGAAGCAAAACAGGCTAAATCTAAAGGAAAAGAAATAATAATAAATCAACAATAAAGCTGATAATTTATAAAATCAAACATGTTAAAACTACCAATTAAAATAATAAAAGATAATAAAATTAAAGCTAAACTAACTTCATATGAAATTGTTTGAGCAACAGAACGAAGAGAACCTAATAAAGAATAATTTGAATTATAAGATCAACCAGCAATTATAACGGTATAAAGACCTAATCTAGTACAACATAAAAAAACAAAAATCCATAAGAAAAAGAACATATATAAGGTAGGTAAGGGAAAATTACTCAAACAGCCAAAGAAATTATTAAATTAAAAACAGGAGAAAAATAATAAAGTAAATTATTAGATATAATAGGAATTGGCTGCTCCTTACAAATTAAGTTAATAGCACCACTAAAGGGTTGTGGAATTCCTACAAATCTTACTTTATTTGGACCCTTTCGAATCTGAATATAACCTAAAACCTTACGCTCTAATAAAGTTAGAAAAGCAACACTAATTAAAACACAAATAACTAATGAAACAAAATTCAAAATAAACATAAATAAATCATAAAGTATCAATACTATTTGTAGAAAAAATCTACATAAATGAATTCTAAATTCAACACATTAATCTGTCAAAATAGTAAATTAATTAATATTAATCAATATAATAAAAAATATTTCAACCATATGTTCCTTTCGTACTAATAAAAGTATTAGGATAGAAACCGACCAAGCTCATGCTGGTCTGAACTCAGATCATGTAAGAATTTAAAGGTCGAACAGACCTAATCACTGGGCTCCTGCACCCAAAATTTTTCTTAATCCAACATCGAGGTTGCAATCTACTTTGTCGATATGAGCTCTTAAAAACAATTACGCTGTTATCCCTAAGATAACTTAATCTTATGATCATAAATTATGGATCAAAACAACAAACATAAATCAATGATATAATAATGAAGAGTTTATTTATTCTACATGTCACCCCACAATTTGTACAGAAACCAGATGGCAGTTATAAGAGTCGAGGGACATGAAAGGGAAGCAGTGGTTGGGAAGGGAGTAAGACAGGGTTGTAGCCTCTCCCCGATGTTATTCAATCTGTATATTGAGCAAGCAGTAAAGGAAACAAAAGAAAAATTCGGGGTAGGTATTAAAATCCATGGAGAAGAAATAAAAACTTTGAGGTTCGCCGATGACATTGTAATTCTGTCAGAGACAGCAAAGGACTTGGAAGAGCAGTTGAACGGAATGGATGGTATCTTGAAGGGAGGATATAAGATGAACATCAACAAAAACAAAACGAGAATAATGGAATGTAGTCGAATTAAGTCGGGTGATGTTGAGGGTATTAGATTAGGAAATGAGACACTTAAAGTAGTAAAGGATTTTTGTTATTTGGGGAGCAAAATAACTGATGATTGTCGAAGTAGAGAGGATATAAAATGTAGACTGGCAATGGCAAGGAAAGCGCTTCTGAAGAAGAGAAATTTGTTAACATCGAGTATAGATTTAAGTGTCAGGAAGTCATTTCTGAAAGTATTTGTATGGAGTGTAGCCATGTATGGTAGTGAAACATGGACGATAAATAGTTTGGACAAGAAGAGAATAGAAGCTTTCGAAATGTGGTGCTACAGAAGAATGCTGAAGATTAGATGGGTAGATCACATAACTAATGAGGAAGTATTGAATAGGATTGGGGAGAAGAGAAGTTTATGGCACAACTTGACCAGAAGAAGGGATCGGTTGGTAGGACATGTTCTGAGGCATCAAGGGATCACCAATTTAGTATTGGAGGGCAGCGTGGAGGGTAAAAATCGTAGGGGGAGACCAAGAGATGAATAAACTAAGCAGATTCAGAAGGATGTTGGTTGCAGTAGGTACTGGGAGATGAAGAAGCTTGCACAGGATAGAGTAGCATGGAGAGCTGCATCAAACCAGTCTCAGGACTGAAGACCACAACAACAACAACATGTCACCCCAACAAAAAAATCATAATTTAATATAGAAAGACAAACAAAAAACTATATAAAAGCAAAATGTTAAGCTCTATAGGGTCTTCTCATCCTAAAGAAGAATTTAAGCCATGTGACTCAAAAGTTAAATTCAAAAATTTATTAAGAGACAGTTGATTTCTCGTCAAGCCATTCATTCCAGCCACTAATTAAGAGACTAATGATTATGCTACCTTTGCACGGTCAAAATACCGCAGCTCTTTAAAAATCCGCTCAGTGAGCAGGCCAGACCTCAAAGTATTTTCAAAAACAAAGATGATATGACTTACCAAACGAAAGCGCTGAAACGTCAATAGACACACAAACAAAGACAAACATACACACAAAATTCTGCTTTCGCAACCAACGGTTGCCTCATCAGGAAGGAGGGAAGGAGAGGGAAAGACGAAAGGCCTTGGGTTTTAAGGGAGAGGGTAAGGAGTCATTCCAATCCCGGGAGCGGAAAGACTTACCTTAGGGGGAAAAAAGGATGGGTATACACTCGCACACACACACACATATCCATCCACACATATACAGGCACAAGCAGACATTGAAGCACATGTCTGATGAAGCACATTTTGTGTGTTTGTTTGTGTGTCTATCGACGTGCCAGCACTTTCGTTTGGTACGTCACATCATCTTTGTTTTTTTTTATATATATGTATGAATATAATAGAGGGAAACATTCCATGTGGGAAAAATATATCTAAAAACAAAGATGATGAGACTTAACCAAACAAAAGCACTGGCAGGTCGATAGACACACAAACAAACACAAACATACACACAAAATTCAAGCTTTCGCAACAAACGGTTGCTTTGTCAGGAAAGAGGGAAAGGCGAAAGGATGTGGGTTTTAAGGGAGAGGGTAAGGAGTCATTCCAATCCCGGGAGCGGAAAGACTTACCTTAGGGGGAAAAAAGGACAGGTATACACTCACACACACCCATATCCAACTGCACATACACAGCCACAAGCAGACATTTGTAAAGGCAAAGAAATTCACCAGAGATGATCTCTGTGTGTCTGTGTCTGTGTATGTGCGGATGGGTATGTGTGTGTGTGTGTGCGAGTGTATACCTGTCCTTTTTTCCCCTTAAGGTAAGTCTTTCCACTCCTGGGATTGGAATGACTCCTTACCCTCTCCCTTAAAACCCACATCCTCTCGTCTTTCCCTCTCCTTCCCTCTTTCCTGATGAAGCAACCATTTGTTGCGAAAGCTTGAATTTTGTGTGTATGTTTGTGTTTGTTTGTGTGTCTATCGACCTGCCAGCACTTTTGTTTGGTAAGTCACATCATCTTTGTTTTTTTTATATATATATAGTGGGGGAAACATTCCACGTGGGGAAAATATATCTAAAAACAAAGATGATGTGACTTACCAAACGAAAGTGCTGTTAGGTCGATAGACACACAAACTGGAAACTCACCCAAAATTTCATAGAACAAACTGTACCCAGTGAAAGCTTTAAATTTTACAGTGTTCATGTTGTTTATTGTGGCAAGTCACATAAATTTATGACTGTAAAACAGTTGAAATTGTTACTACTCATACAGCTAGTTTCATATCCTTTGAATTGTTTGTTGCAGATTGTCTGTTATGGGGTGAAGGTTGATTTTGAAGTTGACCCAAAAAATGTATCGTTTGATTATATGCTGTTATTCCGGGAAGACAGTCGCATACTCACACTGAAGAATAAAACCTTAGTACCATTTCTTTGGAGATTTGTTGGCACTGAAATGTTGGAGGATGATTTCAAGATATCAGATACAATGGCCATCATCAAACCATTGGAGAATCAATTGATAGAGTTCACTTATTGTGCATCAGAAGTGCAAGTGATAGCCAGGAAACCACTAAAATTAGAGGTAAATATGTATATTCTTTTTTTGTAAATAAATGCTGATGACTGGAGAGAGTAATGAGCTCATGAAATTATATTTACAGGGCAGAGATATGGAGAAAAATGTAAAATTCAACCAAGTTATTTTTATGTTTGTGAAGAAAGATCACATACAAAATTCTTTTTGCGATATTCTGCTGGTACTTTACAATCATACCAGATGGCAAAGTAAATTCTGATTCTGATCAGGAATTAAGACTTCTTATTATTCAATCTTGCACACCTTATTATTTCAGCAAGCTCACCAACCTCTTATAATCAAACTTCATTTCTTGAAGTGCTACAGTTACTGTTGTGAGTTAAAAGTACAAATCCAACATCCATTCTCAAAATAAATACAATGCTTTTGATAATCAACATATAATCTATTGTACTCTTGTGTACAGTGATCATTAATTATAAAGTTGTTTTAACATTTTGAACATCACAGTTACACTGATAAGGACTAAGTCCACTATTGGTGTTTCTTTTTTAACAGATTCCAATTGACTGAATGTGTAACAAGTTTGCTCTTGTCCCTGTTATGTCATAAGCATTGCCATGGCTGCTCTTTCTCTGTAGCTTGCACCATGTTTCCAAGCAAGACCTGACAACACAGAATAAACTGCCTCACTAACAGGTACCACAAACATGGTAGGTGTTTATCATCATCCAGGTTTTGACAGATGCTGCATCCATCCATTGTGTCATACATGCCCATAAATAAAATACATATCCAAACAGTAGATTATCTAAGTCATAACAAAAATAAACTTTTTACAGTGGTAATCATCATTTGTTGGTTCAAAAAATACTTGTGCAGCACATCACTTCACCAAAGTAATATGTTACATTACAGATCCTTCCCTTAAGTGATTTATGTCACTGTTTTGAAATGCTAACCAAACAGTAAATATTCAAAGTTCAAAACAGGTTTTAACCTATTTACTACAAGCATTAATTTCATGTTTCTCTTCGATATACGATCACAGTTCCAATTAAATTATATCTCATTTGCAATTAGTATAGTTGATCCTGTCAATTAACTGTGCAATGGTTCACAATTGATTGTGAACCGTCAATCAAAGCTGTGTATTTCCCTCAGCTATACAATTTATTAAGTTTCTTAGCTGTACTAGCAGGTAATCATTCTTTCATTATCGATACAAGAGCTTGGGAAATAAAATATTTATTATCCATATGGATCGTTAAACAGTTTTTTTACAATATTTCTCTGTTTTCTCTCATGAAGTACTCATTTCCAGTACCTACAGTCCACCGGTCATTTAGTGTAATCATTCATATTTCATCCAATTAAATACACTGCTTGCAGGACATTTCTACCCATGCAAATGCCTCTCTTGGAAGTCACTGAACATGTGGAATATCATATGACTTATCTCCAATAATTTAAAAAAAAAAATACAGGGTCCTCTAGAAGTTGTGTACGAGACTCTCCAAAACTTTCAGTGTTACGCTAGGTTGTGGTCCTGTATGGTTATTTCAGGGAATGCCACATTCATTGTTATGAGGTCAGTTACCTCATCAGCACATTTAGCATTCACAAACTGCCACTGAACCAGAGAAGACACATATCTCTTTATTATGTCACCTTTATATTAGGATGTGCAACAGATTAACAGACTCAGGTAAATACTTTGCTACTTTGGAGGAACCTTGAAACTAATGGTACCAACTGATGTAGTAACTGACAAACTGCCTATTGGCTTCTGTCTCAGGTTATTCGGCTGATGTTCATCTAATGATTTTTCTGACATTTCGTCAACACGAGTGGCTGGCATTGTCAAAGCTTCACCCTCCATTGCTGGTGGTTCCACAGGCAATGGAGGGTGAAGCTTTGACAATGCCAGCCACTCGTGCTTATGAAACGTCAGAAAAATCATTAGATGAACGTCGGCCGAAGAACCCGATACAGAAGCCAATAGGCAGTTTGTCAACATGTGGCCATGAAAGCCTTAACAATTTTGATGTAGTAACTGTTGAGATACACCTCTTTTCACAGATAGCTCATCTCTACACATTCATTTAATTATCCACAGAGATAGTATCCCCATTTATGTATCCTCCTTTTCCTCTCAGCTACTAGAAATCCTTTTCCTCTAGATCCAACTACCTGTTCCATCAAACCAACCTTACATACAAGTGAGGGTACAATATCCTGCTAATATTATTTACAACTCTAATTTCACCTTTTATACATATATATTGAGATAACCTGTTCCTACCATACCACATATTTATCTTAGTGTTTAATCTGTCTTCTGTGTTGCATTTATCTTACTCCTCTGTAAATACTCACTCACTACTGTAACACTGGATGTCATCCCACTGTATGTTTCAGCAAATGCCCTTCAGTTATATGGTTTAAGAATTGTATATGGACATTAGCCCGCCATTTTTACATTTCATAGATAAAGGTTCATCTCCTTTGATCCCCCCTCCCCCTCCCTGTGCAAAGTAATGCAGCAAATGTCCAGCTCCTCTTAGAAGAAATGTAACTCCTCTAGGTTCTGCAGTCTATTTTCTGGTTAAAGGCTAATAATTTCTATTATTTACCACATACTAATGTAAAACTACGTTAGTTTTAAAGGGATATTTATTATGACATATATCTTTTGATCATATCTGTATTATGGAGACCTTTTTCTTTTCCACTCAAAGGGTGTACTAAGAGAAACAGTCTTCAGATGTGAAGCCCCTGTAATATTATATGGACCTTCATAAGAATGAAAAAACTTCCCAATTTCTTTAATTGAGAACTGTGATGAAAGACATTCACTAGCACCATGACATTGACTTTAAAATTATGGACACATACTTTTAAAGTATGTTCTTGCACATGGCATTGTGTTTGTTTGTTTAATTTTTTAAAAAGAAGAAACCACAAACATTTACTTGATCCATGGTCTTTTAATGTGTTCACAACCAGTTTCAGAACACTTAAAATTCCATCATCTAATGTGGACTGTAATATTGAAACATATTTTGTTGATTGAGAATGGGAGGGATGACTCTAGTCTGAAATACTCATATCAGATATGTAACTATAAAACAATAAAATTTATAAATTAAAATAGGTTTAAAGAGAGAACAGGATGCTACTTACAAATAAATTCACTTAGCCATCTGATATCATCTTCATCCCAGTGTTATCATGGAATCAGAGGTTCTGCATTACAAGGATAAAAAAAAAGGACATCATGACCAGATGACCAGATAACAAAGGTCACCAGAATCTTGAGACATGTAAAATGAAATAAAAATGTTGGTGGTGGAGTGGAGAGAAGAAATCACATAAATTCCATAAAAACAATTCCCCATGCTGCACACTGAGGAACACAAACAGGATGACCATGTAATAGTAAATACTAACTTGTCATAATTAAATAAAATATTTTTGTGATACAGGTCGATGTGTTTCATAATACCTTATATAAAACAGTGTTATAGAATAACGCTCCATTCCAATACATGTTCTTGTTCAAATACCTCTCACAATAAAAATTAAAACAATGTGTTTGTTACATCCACTCATATGCAGCTTCCCCTAACACAGGCTGTGCTTTAGGCTCTAATCTTCATCAGCATTCTCATTACAGGTTAAAATGGTTTCTAATCATGTTATACAGGATGATTATAATTAAAATTAAACTTTTAAAATGCTGTACAAATAACACCACTGGACAGAATATTATTGGAGAAGGGGGAAAACATATGGCAGAAGAAAAAGAAATAATGTGAAAATTGATCAGTAGATGGTGCTGTATGAAAACACCTGTCATGCACACAACCCATTGATGTTAGTATAAACATGCAAGGTACATAGCTTTTTCTCATTTTGCATCTGCGGCTGTCTCAGTGCAGGATCACGCATTGCTTGTAAATCTGTATTACAAGAATGATGACTGTGCACACATCGCTCTGCAGAAGTTCTGGACACTGAAGGGTTTGAAAACAAGCATATTTCTGATGACTGCTGTGGGTCTGAAGAAAATGATTTGAAAATTGGAAAAGAGAGGTTCTTTTGGTGTGCAATGTGGTAGAGGGAGGAAAGAAATTGATTTGATGTCAGTGGAAGCAGTGGCCACAGCAATGCAGGTGGAGACGAATGGTAGTGTGCAAACATGTAGTGCACAGAGAATTGCCCAAACATTGGACTTACCCTTGAACACTGTGCATAAAATCCTACAAAACATCCTTCTTTGCTATCCATTCAAAATTACCCGTGTGCATGAGTTGCTTCCCATTAACCTGCCAGCAAGAGAGACCTTTGCCTTAGAATTTCTTGCTTGCCACTTACAACTGACAAGATATGTAAATACACAGAATTGTTGAATATGGGCAACAGAAAATCCACAAGCAAATCAACCAGTACCACTTCATCCTGAAAGGTCACTGTGTGGTGCAAGTTTATGGCATCATTTATCATAGGGCCGTATTTTTTCAAAGAGACAGGTGCTTCTGGTCCTGTTACCTGTACCATTACTGGTAAGTGCTATGAGTGTCTTTTATGCAGTCACATCATTCCAACTCTCCAACAGCATGGATGTGTGGATGAGATCATTTTTATGCAAGATGGTGCACCTACACACACTGCAAATCCAATTAAGCAGTTGCTGAAGTGCCGTTTCAAAAATGCTAGAATTATCAGCTCCCATTTCCCTGCAGCCTGGCTGTCCTGATCACCTGACCTTAATCAAATGTCTTCTGGCTGTGGGGCTATCTGAAAGATGTGTTCAGTGCTCCAACTGCAACCTTAGCTGCATTGAAGGCTCGCACTGCACGACACAATCTGAATGTAACCCCAGAAACACTTTGATCATTTGTGGAACATGCTGTTTCTTGATTTCAAGCAGAAAACGTGCACAGCATATTGAACATGTTTGTACCACTCACATGGAAATTAATAATCCAATTTGATTTTGATTGATGCTTTTTATGTTGTTTTTGGCCTCATGACAATTAAAAACTGATGTGATTGATGCTTTTTATGCAGTTTTTTTGGCCTCAGGACAATTAAAAACCAATTTTTCCCATCCAGTATTATATGACCTTGCCATGATGGAAGGGCTTATGTAACTAAGTGCATCCATGCACACTGAGTAGTATGGTTTGTTTAATGTCAAACGTACACCTTAGACAGTGTCTGATGATTCATTGTCATTTGTAGTCGACAACTATTATATTATGATGATTACAGTGTGATCTATTGTTACATTTTGTACTATTTATTTTTCTTCTGCGATACGTTTTCCCCCTTCTCCAATAATATTCTGTTGCAACTTGATGTCATTCTGAGCAGTGATGTTACTTCTTCAGTGGTTTGAAAGTTGCGCTTTAATTTCTGCCCCTTATTACACTCCAATGAACACTTAAATGTTTGCTTAAAATCGTCTTTGAAACAGTTTATCATTTCAGAAACTTCTGTCATTGGGGCAGCAACAGCCTCTTCCTGTTGCTTCCTCGATCTATTTGTGCTGTGGTATCAGTTCTTAGTTAAGTGCGTCCTTGGAGATTTCTTCCTTAGTCTTAGTTAATTAAACCCAAATTTTCTGTAGTTCTCTCTCCATTCTATCTGTTTATGCATAAGAATAAGGTGTCTCTATGGACAATTCAGTGCTTTCTTGTACTTTATTATCAGCTAAGTCAACTACGTGCTCCTCCAGACTAACAAGTGTAGAGCCTGAAATTGCAGCTAAATCGGAATCTTGGTTTTTCCCAGTGCTCTCTGCCTTATCTGAATGACTGTGATTTGATCATTTATTGTGTTAAAGTTTTGCACAATTAATTCTCTTAATTTTTTCAAGTCACTGTTCACATCCTTAAATCACCAATTCACTTTATTTCAAACCAAATCACACTGTTTCAAAATTTCCAACTTTAGCTCCTCTGGTATTGTGGAAAGTTTCAACTGTAACTGTAGTATGGTAGTTCAGATTTGTTTGTGCTGTTCTAATGTTGTGTTTAGCTGTTTGAGTGCCATGTTTGTTATTTTCATTTCATTTTGTAAATTCTTTTTTAGTATTTTCTAGAGTTGTATTTATTTAATTTTTTAATTCTGTACCAGTAACCTCTTTTTTATATCATTAGTCAGTTGCTCTCTAAATTCTCTGAATGAAGATGGGACATCCACTTCCATTTTTTTCAGCACCACAGGCTTGCAATGTCTGCAATAACATATGTTTAATTAGTTTCAGTTTAATATTGTAACAAGGCTAGCTACACCACTGTAGTACATGCACATAATCTGGTTGTAAAAGTACTTGCAGTTTGTGCTGTTTGAGTCATTCTTGATGTAATGATTGCTTCATTGGTTCCTGGGTGTCACTTCAGATAATGTTGTGAAAGCTGCACAATATTTCAGCAAAGACTTCTTCAGGTGCTTGCTGATGTATTGCTGCAGTTGCTCACCATTGTATGTCCCGGCTTGCTACAAGAGCATGGGCACCAAGGTGTGGGGCTGTAATGTCATTGTGGACAAGCTGTAGAGTATGGCAACATCCAGAACCACCTCCCAGCACCTGAAAATCATGAGCAGCTGTCTCATTGAAATATTGTGTAGCTTTCACAACATTATCCAGTGGGAGGCCCTTGAACCAATGAAGCAGCTATTACATCAGGAAAGTCTCAAAGAGCAACTCTACAGGGAAGTGGTCAACAGAATATGTGAGTTTGATAAACTTGACAGACTGTTGCGCTATCTCAAATTTTTATTGAGATGTCAGGACAAGCAAGCTATACTGACATTCACCAAGTTTACTCATTATATAGAATCTGGGGCCACCAAGATGATCAAACAATGAGCCAACTTGACATTGGTGTTGAAACCTAAATGTTTCTGGAGATATGTGGATGTTTTCATTGTAGTTTGGTCAAATGGGCAAAAACACTTCCTTCATTTCTGAAATGCCTTAAATCCCTCCATCTGAGCATTTGCTTCACGATGGAAGTGGAGGAAAATGGAATACTCACATTCTTAGATGTCTTGGTCCACAGAAAATAATATGGTTCATTGGATCACAGTGTGTTCCTCAAGCCAACTCACACTGACCTACCGTATTTACTCGAATCTAAGCCACACTTTTTTTCCGGTTTTTCCAATCCAAAAAACTGCAAGCCACACTTTTTTTCCGATTTTTGCAATCCAAAAAGCCGCCTGCGGCTTACAATCAAGTGCAAAGTAAGCGGAAGTTCTGAAAATTGTTAGTAGGTGCCTCCACAACTAACTTCTGCCGTCGAATATATGTAGCACTACACAGGCATGTTTTGCAGGCACAGTGATAAATACTGGTGCCAAAACCTTGGTGTCAGTAAATAAATTAAAAAAAAAAAAGGTGGAAGACGAGCTTTTTTTCTCCACCTCGAGTTTCGACCACTGCATTTTCATATATTATCCAATGAAGGAAATACAAATTCCGTATTGTTCATCTTCAAATGCAGCAGCATTTCAATGTACTATGAAAATTCGACTGGCAAGACTGTTTGGGATATTTGTCAATATGGCCAAATCTACCTTCTGAAATTTTCCTACCTGTGAGAAGAGATGGTTGCTAATAGGAACTTTTTGAATTGTGAATCACATGCAGTATTCTCTTCACCATAAGAATAATATGAATATAAACATTTTGTCATGTATTCTTTAGTGTTTGCTACTATCTCATTTAAATCCTGTCTGTCCAATAAATTACGAAACTAGAGTGAGACAACAGTAAACACGGAAGAATATACATATTCTGTCATGTTTATATCCGTATTATTCTAATGCCTAATAGTGATACAGTCAGAAAAGAATTGACTAGATTTTTAAATCTAAGATGACCCTAATTTCAGTGCAGAATGTAATGTACTAAAGAGGCATCTGCAAAGATTTTCAAACGGAGAAAAATTTTTGCTATACTCTCGTTCAGAACATCTTCTATCATATGCAGTCTATTATTTAGTTCTTGTTGATCATTATCAAAGAAAGCAGCAGTGTAAGTAACAACACATAGCAGTCTCTTGCCATTGTTTTGCTAATGAGACGATTTCTCTCGCTCTTTTTTTTTTTTTTTTTATTGTAAGCAGTGGTAGCGCACACAAAAGCAAGCCATGCTGTGAGCGGCGACAGGCCGTAAACACTCATTATCAGAATGTGACAAATAATGCATGAAACAGTACAATAATGCATTTTCAGCTTAGAGTGACGTAAGCACCTATAACAAAAAGAACAGCACTTATCAGATCAAAGAAAAATAAGCAATCAATTCAAACCAGATGAAGCACGTGAAAAGGAAGGGTACCCAAATAAATATGGATGGAGCACCTGACGCATAACAATGGCTACCTGGTAAAGCTTAACTGCTAAGCTTATGACTCGAACCAAACTACTGTAGCTGTATCGCCATTCATTCGACCTAAATTGTGTCTCATATTACAATGGACCAACTTTGTTTCGATTTGGAGGTGCGGCCTAAAACTTTTCTCTCCCCTTAAATTTCGAGTCTCAAATTTCAGGTGCGGCTTCGATTCGGGAAATTTTTTTTCCCCTTGATTTCGAGTCTCATTTTTCATGTGCAGCTTAGATTTGAGTGCGGCTCAGATTCGAGTAAATACGGTATATTTGTGAACTACAAGCTGCCATTACCCTTCTTAATGCAGTGGCATGTTATGGACTTTCATTCATAGGGGCTAGAGTTTTCTGAGATGGGAGCAGCTTATCAGCTGAGCTTAGCCATCTTTGCTCTGTGTTTGCACAAAATGGGTACTCTGATAAACGGATCCATTATGCATTTCAACCTACAGGCACTAAACCTCAGAACAGACAGAAGAAATGGAGAACTCCATGAGGATGGTTTTTCTGTACTATGTTGGTTTCAAGTCCTTTACTATTTTCAGGCTGTTCAACACACTTCAAATAATTCAACACACTTCAAATAAAATGTGTCTTTCAGCCTGCAGCATTAGTGCAAATGATGCTATGTTCTATTAAAGACAATGTAGGTCTGATAAGACCAGGGATATATAAAATCCTATGGCAGCATGGGAAATCTTACATTGGCCAGGTGTGTTTCACTGTTCAAGATAGATGCACTGAACATACACATCATATCAGATTGGGGTCAGCCAGAAAAGTCTACTGTTGTTGAACATTGTCTTGACATGGAAAACAGCATGAATTAAGGAGGGACAAAGGTCCTTTCATCTGTCTCTCTGTCATTGAAGAAGCACAAGGATGCAACAGTTTTGATTATATAAGTAATGATTTTGGTAAGAAGACATCAGTCTTCCTGCAGCTGCTTGAGCAACATCGATAATATTATTATTAGAATCACTATCAAAGTAGGCACAGAAGTGATCTTGCATGGTCCTTCAGTTTTTGTGGTTGTGTTATGAATTTTACACTTACAAAGAATGATGGCACAGAGCATGGTATTGGCTTTGTTACTGTCACTATAGTACGTGGTCATAAAGTAGAAAAAATTCCAGGGCTCAAGTCCTTTAACAGTTGGGATATTATTGCCTATCATACCTTTCCGATTTGTTTGGTCTACAACAGCGATATGGGTAGATCGTATTACATGTCTACCATGCCGTTGGTTATCAAGACCAGGAATCATCAAAAAATAAATGAACCCAAATCTATGTCAGTATGGGTCTTAATTGTAGCAAAGTAAAAATAGTTGTTGATATCACATATTATTAAAGGAATTAAAATCAAGTCTTCCTTGTACCTCATCCTTACCTAAAGAAAAAGCTAAAAATTGATCTTTCCAAAAGCCGAGACGCAATTATTCTTGGTGTTGTAGCTTTCAGGGCCACTCTGGAATGCACTGTGTGTGAGCCTTGAACTCGAAGATTACGTAACCTCTTATCTCTGCCCTGCTACCACATCATTTTTTTATGATTCCTGGTCCTGATAACCAATGACATGGTAGACATGGAATATGATCTACCCATATCTCAGTTGTAGACCTCACAAATCTGAAAGGTACGATAGGCAATAACATCCTGACTGTTACCGTTGCCTCAGTACATGGTCCCAAAGTAGAAAAATTACCAGGGCTTGAGTCCTTTACCAGTCGGAATATTACTGCCTATTGTACCTTTCAGATTTGTGAGAGCTACAACAGAGATATGGCTAGATCGTATTACATGTCTACCATGCCGTTGGTTATCAGAACCAGGAATCATCGAAAAATAATTGTATCCGAATCTGTGTCAGTATGTGTTAAAGGTGATCTTAATTGTAGCAAAATGAAAATTGTTTGTGATGTCACACATTATTATAGGAATTAAAATAAAGTCTTCCTTTTACCTCATCCTTACCTAATATGCATTCATGTGATTTCAATTCAGCAATGGCAGCATTAACATTTCATTGGGTGCAAATGTATGAATCTGAGTCAATACAGACAGGGAATCAGAGTACCACCAAAAATGAGTGGGTTGTTGATTCTGCTGCTGTTGCAGACTAATGAGCAACAGCTGCTATCTTCAACTGCTTTTGTAGTCTTGTCATAGGATTAATCATTAAAAACCCTAAAAATCATGATTATAAACAAATTTTATTCTGATTACTAGTTTCAGCTACATGTGTGCTACCTTAAGACATAGTGTAGTTGTTTGAAGTCTCCTGTCACCTACCTGACTTGGCAAGTTTATGATACTTGTTGACATTGTCAATGCTGGAGATGACTGCAGCACTGAAAATGTCAAAAAACATGATAAGCAATGTAGAAGCATGTGGAAACAATGAAAAATTACTTAGCATCCAAACAAATTTATTCTCTAGAGTTAACAGACACACACACAACTCGAATATGCACCATCACTATTGTTTTCTGATGTTATCTTGTATTTGAGGTTTGTAATGATCCTGTTAGAAATGAATGTTTCAGAAATGAAAGGAGCTTGAAGTAGTAAGCGGCAGTATTGACATAGGAGGGCATTAGGGAAGATAATTCACAGGGAAAAGGAGCCAAATACTGAAAATTTGTCTTTAGTGAGCCTGCAATAGGAAAACTGGTTTAAGGAACAAGCAGACTGTGGCATGGGGGCGGGAGGAAATAGTATGGGGAATGAAGACTACAGAAGAGGAGAAAGAGATAAGAAAATTTATAATTTCTGAGGTGAGAAGAAAAATGTGGTAGTAAATATACATGTCAAGTGAGAGGAAACAAAAGGTATGAGGTAGGTACAGGATGAGCTGCAGGCATAGGTTGAAGACATAGACTATTGGAGAATGAGACCAGGGATTTCTGGCCAAGAGGCACATGTTACAAAAAAAGCTTGTACTTTCACATTTCAGGAAACATGAATATTTGAGGCAGTGTCAGCATGTCCAAGTGTTAACCGTCTGAAATAAATACAGTTTCATGTTTGAGTAACCTCACCAAAAATAGCGAAAAATTGCACATGAAATATGAACACTCACGTACCAGAAATAATAATGTTTTCTTATCTTAAGCACTTGAGACTGTATTTTGCATTAGATTAATTCTAGTTGAGTTCTGTCTCTACTACCAATGAAGCACTAACACTGTCACTTTTCATGGAAAGTTGCACATAACACCTGGAATACATCAGCTGCCAATATGGAACAACAGCACCTCTGGTGACTTCCACATGAACTCTCTGGCAGCAATGATGAGCACCGTACTCGACAATCATAGTCGCTGTGTCAGCATCTTTGGTCGAAGTGAAGTGTCATCCAAAAATATTGCAGGAAAGTGCACTTGAAGTCCAGAGTGTGTTGTTTATTTGGGTAGTGGGTCTGCTTTTGGTGGTTGTGCTTGTGCATCTGCCTAAGGCTGGTTTTGCAGCATGAGTGTTGATTGCACTTCTGGGAACACTGTGTTGATTGAGACCATAGTAACTTTACCATTTTAGTATGTCCAGAGTCCATGCTTCTCTTTTAGTGACCCAATATGGTCCAGTGCATGGGGACTGTATTGATGGTTTGACACCTGACATGTTTGTAACATGATATATCTGCATGTTTGAAAATCACAGTGCATGTAGTTAGATGTCATACTATGTCTTGATACTAAAATGAAGTCTGATTTGTCATGATCAGGTTTTTGTATGGGACTTAGGTCAATGAACCCACCAAGCAGTTCAAGTGATTCTGCATGCAAAAGCTCCATTGCCAATGAGTCCAAGTCCCAGTCTGTATGTGGTGTGAAGGCCAAGAGAAACTTTCAGTATGGCAGTTGTCTATCTAGGACAGCGCCAACATTCAATCAAGCTGTTGCTCACTGGTTGGTAGCTGATTGTCATATGATGAGGAGCACTACAGAATTTATTAAGTTGATAAATATCTCCGACCAGACCATCATGTAGTGCACTGGACAACTTAAGTGCAGAACCCAGTTTGACACAGAGAGCTTGTGCTGATAAGATGTTTACTGGCATAGCTTTTTGGTAATCAGTGAAATGATTAATTGCGGTTAATAAATAGTGCTGACCATTTTATTGTGGGAGTGCTCCTCCTATGTCGACATGCACATGCGTGAAGCGTACTTTCATATCTAGAAAACCTTCAGCTGGTGCATGCACATGACAGATTATCCTTCTGTGCTGACACTGAAGGCAGGCATGAGCCCACTCATGGCAGTCCTTTTAAACAACAAAAATAATCAATTTTTGACAGTATAAATTGATTGGATAAATGAAAAATTTGCTCACCAAGCTGCAATAGGACTGCTGCCCCACCAAAACACAAATTCAGAGCACACCACTTGTAAATCAGTGTTATCCTGGTCTTGAATTTGAATGTATTAATCAGCTACTTTGGCAAGGCTATGACTTTCTTAAATAATGCTCTGAAATGAGATTCACTCTGTCTGAGATTTTGCCTACCACACCTAGAGCAGCTTTTTGTCATCTTCCCAATCTCCACAATATCCTTCTCAGACTGTACGCTCCTGCTGCACCCATCTCCCACCCTAAGGCTCCTATCTACGTGACCACCCCTGCTGCAAGACTTGCCCCATGCTTGCCCCTACCACCACCTATACCAGCCCTGTAACTGGAAAAACACATATTAAGTAAGGGAGGGCCACCTGTGAAACAACACATCATATACCATTTTTTATGTAATCTTCTCGGCCTTTTACATCAATTGTCTACCACCACGTCATTAGTTAGGATGAATTGGCATAGGCAGAGAGTATTTACCAGCAACACACAATATCGTGTAGCGGAGCATGCTCTACAACATGACAGTCATGAACTTGGTGCCAGTTACACCACTGTGCCCCCAGACACTAGTATCTCGGAACTCTGCAGGTGGGAAACTAGTGCTACAGTATGTCCTTGGTTCTTGAAACTGGCCTGGTCTTAATTTACATTAACTTTTTTCCTGTCTCAGCATTTCTTCAAAGTAACTTCTTCTTCTTTCACTCCATTTTAGTTTTCTACATCTTTCATTTTCTAACCTGTATATTTTTTGCCACCCCTCCCACCTCTGTTAGATACACTGCACTTAGCTTTTCACTCTTATTAACTTACGCATGATGTTTTAGCAGTAATGTCTGCCTTCTGTATTACCCTGTCTTCCATCTTTAAGCTCTCAGATTTTCAAATCTTGTCTTGTGCAGTCCCCAACAATCAATCTTTCCTTCTAATCCCATCTGTAAGCAGTGACTATAGATAAGTAGTGTAGATATGGGTATATTGTTTGTGTAATGCTACAAGAGATGGTTTGTCTCACCGCAGTATGTCCTATTCATTCCAAGTCTTGATGTAGTTTCTTAGCCTTGGAAAGCTATGAAAAATTATGATATCATTGAATGTGTTTCTAGACTGGATCATATTTTGTTTGAAATAGCTGACAGTTATTCAACTTCTCATGGTTAGATACAATAAGAATTGAAATAAATTGTTTGAAGTATACTCCCTGAACTAGCCAAGAGACAAAACTGCTTCCTAGTCCACACTGTAATTGCAGTTACTAGACTCTAATGCGATATTCATATTAACATTCAGTCTTATCAGACTTAGTATCTAACCCCAATATAGTCAATTGATAAACAGTGTTAAGTTTCTATCAGTGTCCATATGTTGGTATGTTTGGCAAAAATATTGTACAGTTTTTACTTAATTTCCAAGCAGCTCCTGCCTAATATGCCACTTTGAGTTATTGACATGTGATAAGAAGGCACTGCTTCAATCAGGTTATCAGAACAGTCATCCAAATAAGATATCATAAAAAAGTCCACCTACTAATGGTCCACAGTACCCTTTATTCACATCAAAATACATTTCTGCAACATGTTAACTAAACCATCAGAGCCATTCCATACAAAAACTGCCTCACTGGCAACAATATTGTGACTTCCCATTATTTTTGACAATGCAGAACATCTCCTGCATCCTGAAAACATGCCCTTTTCCGACTCACTGATGCTAGTGATGGCCAATGATAGTTATGCATACTCTTACAGAAGTAAGAAAATCCCCTTACTGAACAATCATAAATATTAAATGTAATTTATGTTATTTGTCCTCAGTGTTTGGCACTAAATATCTTTATCATATGTGACTGTTCTTTGGATACATATTATAGGACTTTATCAACTGTTTACTCATTTTTTAGCTATATTTTCTTTTTGACTGAGTTAAGTGAACCATTTTTTCTTGTTTAGACACATTTTCAACTACGAAATTGCTTGACCCTGTTTGTACTGTATAATCATTGAAGTCCAGTCAGAGCATTGTTTTTAACAGTAATATTAATTAATAACAAAAGGAGGGTTAGCATTGGTCGTTGAAGTAAAAATCTTTATTTCTGTTGCAAATCAGTTTCAGTGGTTGCTTGACCATCATAAGTACTGTCGATAAAACAAGCATAAAATAATCAGACTGTACTATAACATACTACATATGCCCAACTATGCAAGTAAGATCATTGGAATATCTGCACATATCAATGAAGAATACTTGTCAGACCAAAGGTATAAATGCAACTGCGCTAGCTGCTTACAGGGACCTATACAGCTACGCTCACTGCCAACACCGAATGTAACAGTGCCCTTTTCAATTATAATTATTACAAAACATTTTATAATGAAAATAGAAGACATATTGAAATATAGTATCTAATACACGCACACATCAAGAGCCTTAAACATAAAAATCTGTTGGATTGCACTGTAAAATCATAAAACTGACAGTGCTCACACCTTCTGACATGTGTTTCAGGAACTCTGTCCCAAAGTATGTGGTACAGCATGAACCATTCTTGAACACAGTACTGCAACCATTCTATTAACATCGCACTGAAATAATTAAAGTGAAACCAAAATATTTGGGTTTCTTTATTATGCATTTGAATTTTATTTTTTATTTATTTATTTATTTATTTATTATTTTTTTTTTTTTTTTTGCTTGTACATTTCCAAATTCCTTTTTAACAGACAATGTAGGTTGTAGGTATAAAAATACCCACCACTATGGAAAAACTTTTAAAAAACCAAATAACGAATTTGTCATCATGCATACATAGGCAGAGTGACTGTAATCACACCACCTCACATTAACTTTGACACTCATAAATTTTTGAATAACATATATAAAAACAATGTAGATGTAAACACATATACAACACCATCTAAAATATTTTAAAAACAGCATACAAGATTCTTATAAGTATATTTAGGTGGAGTGACACTGACATAATATATTGCCATAATGCACTCTTGGCATCTGAATCCAAAGAATGATTACCGTACTTTAGTGCAATCAAGACTTAGTCTAAAATAACATTACAGTTTGCCGTTATGAAATTTTTCTAACCTAAATGTAAGTAAAAGAATAAATGTGTGCAATCCTTCCAAACAGATTTGCTCTCACATGATGTTCTACTGCAGTGGCACATTATGAGGAGGTTGTGTAAGCCTTGTTGCCCATCCACTGGAATGATGAGTCTCATTTTTTTGAAGTTGGCACCAGAAGTGAGTGCTTTTCATTGATGTCCTCTTGTTGACTGGTGTACATCTGCCTTGCTTTTTGCTACAAATATTTCCATCTCTTCAAGGATATTGAGATATCTCCATTTTCACCCCTGTGCAATAATTTTAATAGTAATGTCTGATCAGGGGGAGGTGGGGGGAGGTTTGTCCATTTGTCTGCCATATCCATCCTATCCAATGCCACATGAGACTTTTGAGACAGTTATAAATAAAATCAGGCTTAAGCATTAAAAAAACAGCTAATTCTATAAGACAAGGTAATGTACTTGTAATGGATAAGGGAACCATATTGTGAATTTTATCTCAGAGTTTTAAATCTCACTGACATATATTGATATATTGCGGATCAGATATATGTTTCTCAATGTACTTTAATCCACTGGAGACATGTGTGATCTCTACTGACTGTACTCTGTTTTCTAGATGTGAACAAAACCATTTGAGAACCACTCCCCTTACTCCTAGTGCCTCTAACTTATGCGAAAGCTTCTGGTGGTGAACTGTATCAAATGACTTAGACAGGTCTAGGAAAAGGCCAGTTTTGGATGGGAATCCCACCAATGAAATTCATAGAAAATTAGATGAAAAGTTAAAGTTATATTCAGAAATCGTATCTGAAAGTTATGAATCCAAGAGTTCCAAAATTAAGATAGCAAATAAGGGTCCATAAGAAACATAAATCAACAGGACCAGTGGTTGACAGAGGAGGGAAGCCCTTGTTTAAAATAGCTGGGAAATGTTTACATATCCTTCTATCAAGGCAACAATTTTTAGTAACAGATAGTATTCAGTTAGTTGAGAAGATGAAATATGTACCTGTAAGATACAATGACAATTGTATCATTAGCTATTATTAACTTCTATAAAAACATTCCTACTGAGAAAACTGTTGACATTATCACTGGTAAATCAAAATAATACACAAGACAATGGAATTAGTGAATTTATATATATTATCTTGTCTAAAATAGAATTACTTTTAATGTGCAGGTATATGAAGAACAAGAGGAATTGGGTGTGGGTAGATACAATTTGAGATATCTTCATCAATTTTTTAGATATAATTTTTTTTCATGTTCTTCCAACTTCAGTTGAAAAAATAGTTTATTTTTACAGGTATTCTTTTACTAATAAATGGAAATCAAATAGAGGTAGGTGAGATTGGAAACAAATTCAGTGTGCTACATAGAAGTATTTTGTTAACAGTAGAGATAGGGGACAGGGGTTCGATTAATTTCTAGTATTTAACAGTTACTAATGAGAATGGTAAACATATGTTTGATGTGTGCAGAAAAACGACTTTCAGAGATGTAATCCTTGATTATGATTCCCAGCATCCAAACATACACACGACAGCTTTCTTCCATTTTGCTTTTAATAGATTATTTAGGTTACCACTTTCAAAACAAAATCATAATAAAGAAGTAAAAGTTGTACAATGTATAGTCAGAAATAATAATTATGCAATGCAGTATATGATGGATATTTATGATGTGGTTGTCAAAAATGAGCAATGCAATAACAATCAAATGCAGAAAACGCTAAATACGCAAAATATTGGTAACTTCACCATATTGCAGTGCTCTCGGCTCAAGAGTAGCTGTAATTTTTAGAAAACACAATATTAATGTGGCCTTTCCCATTGAAAATAGGTTGGCTTGTCTGGTAATTAATGACATTCATAAATATTAGTAGTTGCAATAATCAGTTGAATACAGATTGTTGTATTCTGCATGTAATGTTATTTGTGTTGGGCAAACTGGAAGAAGGCTTGAAATGAGATTCTGTGAGCATGTGGCATTAGATAGGATGGATGTAACAGATAAATCTAATTTTGCAGCACATTTGGTTGCTACTGGCCATGCCTTCCCTGATTAAAATTGTAGCACAGGTGTGAAAAAGGAAGATATCTTGATTTCCTTGAGAAGATGAAGATACTATGTGCTAAAAAAAACCAGCCAGATGTATGCTGCTCCATGAGCAGACATAATGGAAAAGCAGTCACTTTTGGGAGTGCTTCACATCACTTCTGGTGCCAAATGAGACCTGTCAGTCCAGTGGGCAGGCAGTAAGGTTTACACAGTTCCCCATACAACATGCCACTGCTGCAGGACACCATGTGAAAATAAAATCCATTTGTAAGACTGTTGTTGGCATCATCACTAGTAAACTGCAGTATATAACAATTTTAAACCACAGAATGTCTATCTTCAGGTCAAACGCACACACTGCAGGCTGTGAGATCATGTACTCACATGCAATGTCATACTGTCATGCATGTGCAGTCTGAGTCTGAAGTCTGAAGATGACCACTGTGTGACTGAACTGGTTATATTGTGAGACAAACATGCCATTGTGTCTACAACAGATTAAAAGTATATTGTTTTATCTGTTTTGTGTAACTTCATTTTTGTTTGTATAGTATAATCAGCTGTGTACGTGAATTCAACGGCAGTCATTGGCAGTGTTTTGATTGATTATCAATTTTCCAATAGCAAAGAGTGATTTGTCAGTAACTAAATTTTGTAATTTAATATAGTTTATGATATTTCATCTCTTATACCTCATTTTGACACTATTCATGTGGCATTAATTATTATTGGCACTTTTAAAAATCTCTTCTAATTACTTTACACTGAAAAGTACAGTCAAGGAATGTGCAGCTATGAAACAAATATGTTTAACATATGTGAAGTATTTATATTCTTTAACTACAAAGTGCAATATTTTCTTTCCTTTTGTGTCAGGTATTTGAAGAGGAAGGCAGAGGTGACCCATTGAGTACGGAAACAATATATCTCTCTGCAGAAGCAGTTGATGCTAAAGTTGACATTCTGTTTGCTCCAAAGTGTAATCATGTATATTTTGGAAAACTTAAGGTTGGCCATGAGTATGAGCTTCCTATAAACATCAGAAACAGAGGGAAATATGAACTTTGTTTCAAGTATGAAGAATGATTTGTAACGATCTACCTTTCCCTTTTTTGGAACTCACACATTTTACTCCCTGCTACTTTTTTTTCCAGAATACATATCACAGATCAGCCACATCTGCCTGTGCAAGGTCTTGAAGATGTGATCACTATCATTCCTGATAATGGCATTGTACTACCTGGCGACAAACCATTTCCAGTGAAGGTAAAAATTGTTTTTAATGGCTTCCATTTGAGTACTGCAGCTCATCCAACATACTGTCATTTTAAAAACAGTCATACATTGTATTGCATTTCCTGTGTATTAGCCTCACAAAAATCTTCCTTCAAATTTTATAGACCACATGACCACATAAATTAATTAGTAAACTCCTGCATGACGTACATCTCTCTAGCAGCATCTGCCAGTGGAATTGGATGAGCATCTTTGTAATGCTCTTTTGCTTTCTAAGTGAACTGATACCAAACCTGGGGCTCTTTTTTTTTTTTAATAAATAAATAAATAAATTATCTCTCTCTTCCCTATATTGTCCAACCCTGATTAACAAAACAAATGAAGGTTTTATAGTGTACCTCCTATGCAAATTAATAGTGTTTCCTGAGGCATTTTCTAATGTATTATAGTCTGACTTCTGCCTTTCCTATAATTTTGTTGATGTGGTTGTTCCATTTCATATTTCTTCAGAACTTTGTAAAGATAACAAGTAATGGGCAAAAGGACCATTCTTGAACTTCTTTAACTGCATTTGACCCTTCAATATCTAATAAGTTTGACTTGTTACCTGAAGGAATAGGGAAGGGGCCTCAACCACCTTTTGGTCACAATAGAGTGCAGCATATGTCTGACAAAGAAACTAAGTGTACCGTATTTACTTGAATCCAAGCCGCACTTTTTTTCCGGTTTTTGTAATTCAAAAAACCGCCTGTGGCTTAGAATCGAGTGCAAAGCAAGCGGAAGTTCTGAAAAATGTTGATAGGTGCCGCCACAACTAACTTCTGCCGTCGAATGTATGTACTATGTAGCGCTACACAGGCATCCTTTGTAGTTTGTAGGCACAAAGATAAATACTGGCGCCAAAACCTCTGCGTCAGTAAATAAAATTAAAAAAAAAAATTTGGAAGACGAGCATTTGTCTCCGCCCGAGTTTCGACCACTGCATTTTCATACATTATCCAACGAAGTAAATACAAATTCCGTATTGTTAATCTTCGAATTTCAATGTACTACAAAAATCCGACTGGTAATACTGGGATTTTTGTCAATATGGCCAACTCTACGTTCTGAATTTTTTCCTACCTGTGAGAAGAGATGGTTGCTAATAGGAACCTGATGAAATTTGTATCACATGCAGTATTCTCTTCACCACAAGAATAATACGAATATAAACATTTTGCCATGTATTCTTTTGTGTTTGCTTCTATCTCATTTAAATCCTGTCTGCCAAATAAACTACGAAACAAGAGTGAGACAACAGCAAACGCGGAAGAATATACGTATTGTGTCATGTTTATATTCGTATTACTCTTATGCCTAATTGTGATACAGTCAGAAATGAAGCACGGCAACTGACTAGATTTTTAAATATAAGATGACTAATTTCTGTGCAGAATTTGATGTACTAAAGAAGCGGCCGCAAAGATTTTCAAACGGAGAAAAATTTTCGCCAAACTCTCATTCAGAACATGTTATATCATACGCAGTCTATTATTTGGTTCTTGTTGATCATTATCAAAGAAAGCAGCAGTGTAAGTAACAACAAACAGCAGTCTCTTGCCATTGTTTCGCTAATGTGACGATTCCTCTCTTTTTTTTAATTGTAGGCGGCGGTAGCGCGCACAAAAGCAAGCCATGCCGCGAGCAGCGACAGGCCGTAAACACGCACTATCAGAATGCGACAAACAATGCATGACACAGTATAGTAATGCATTTTCAGCTTAGAGTGATTGACGTAAACACCTATAACATTGAAAACGGCACTTATCAGATCAAAGCAAAATAAGCAATCGATTCAAACCAGACGAAGCACGTGAAAAAGGAAGGGTATCCGTATAAATACGGACGGAGCGCCTGACGCATAGCAATGGCTACCTGGTAAAGCTTAATTGCTAAGCTTTCGACTCGAACCAAACTACTGTAGTTGTATCACTGTGGCTGTATCTTCATTCATTCGACCTAAATTGTGTCTCATATTACAATGGACCAACTTTGTTTCGATTTGGAGGTGCGGCCTCTCCCCTTGAATTTCGAGTCTCAAATTTCAGGTGCAGCTTAGATTTGGGAATTTTTTTTTCCCTTATTTCGAGTCTCATATTTCAGGTGCGGCTTAGATTCGAGTGCGGCTTAGATTTGAGTAAATACGGTAGGTCAGTAATGAAAGAAATTAAGAAGAAAGAGGCTTGTTGCTAGGCAGTAGCTATGGATGAGGTGTAGCCTACATGGTACAGGACAAATTAAGAACAGGGTACCAGGTCACAAATTTTGTTAAGCCTTACCCAGATGACATAGGAAACTTGCGTATGAGTTTTGATAAAGAGGGTCAGGTGATTATAGTAGATGGAATAGGAAACAGTCTGGCTAAAGACAGAAACTGCAGCCAAACCGTTGCCCTGGATGGAATAGGAACAACAACTTCACTCAATAGTGTGTGTTTTGTGGAGTTCCTGCTGTGATGTGATCACTCATGGGTCACTGCTGTTGTGACCCATGCCATCTTTGACACTACCAAGCAGTGCCTATGTCTTTGCTACAGGGCTGAAGGCAGTCTTCACTTGGAGTTTCCAGAGAATTTGTCTGATGTTTCTGGATATGTACCACAAAAAGGAATAAATGCAATGGCTGCATCTTCCTCAGGTTTCTCTTATATACCACAAGAAGGAATAAATGCAATGGCTGCATCTTCCTCAGGTTTCTCTTTTGTTTCCACCATTTGTACGGTGGATGTGGGATGGAGAGCTTTCTGAATTTGCCACTTCTTATAGCTGCTCCTCCAGAACATTATTCTCAGAAGGTCAAATTGTTGATTAAGACTTTCATTGTCAGAGAGAGTGTGAGCCCTGTGTACAAAAGTTTTGAGTGCCCTGTTCTTCTGTACTTGGTTGTAACAGCTGTCTGCATATAAGTATAGGTTGGTGTGTGCCTTTTTGTGGTATACACTGTGACCTCAATGAGCTATCTGTTCGTCTTTTTACAAAGACATTCAAAAAGGAGAGCACTCGATTCTCTTCACCACCTGTTGTAGAACTACTGTTCTGGAGTATGGACTTGAAATGTATGAGGGAGTCATTCACCTTATGTCTTCCAAGTAGTCACATTACAAAGAAGTTATCTGCATAGTGCAGAAAGCACATAGATTTCCATTAGATTCAGTCTGTGCCTCCATCTTGAAATGTTGCTTGTACATAGTTGTGACAACTGTTAAAAGTGGACTCCTCACAGCTATTCCTTTCATCTCTTCATAGACGACACTGTCGAAAAGAAAGTGTGTCAACATCAAGAGAGTCCTAAAAGGGTTGGTCAGCTTTGTGTCAAATTTGTGGCCAACTAGGCCTTGTAAAGGCACTCCAATAAAAAAAGAGATAACAATGAAACTCTCAAGGATACCTGACAGGTAGACAACGCCTCCACCATATGGCCACATACACCAGTTTTATCATGGCAGCTGAAGCTGATGGAGTACTCCTTTTTCTGGATGTCCTGGCATAAAGAAGAGTGAGTGATATGTTGGGCTGCAGTGTGTACCAGAAAAAGATACCTCGAGGTGTGGCAGTGGCAGAGAATCTGATGCATCATATGGGACACCTCAGGTGCTGCTTGTGACGCATGCAGGCTCTACTTCTGAGGCATCTCCGAGTGTAACCGACAAAGTGGATGTGCCCTCACAGCTGGGTGAATGGTGGGTGGTAATGTGTTTGTGTTGGTCAAGGCATAGGACCAATGTGGGGATTGGCCACCTTATCTCACCCATTCACCCTGTCAGTGGACAAGTTGCCTCTCCTTCAGCAGGGTCTGAGCAGACACATGGAGGTTGGGTTTACTGCTTATCAGGAGCTCAAACGTTGGTCACGTTGTGGACTCCCTTAGGCACATAGTGCTCAGGGCTGGAAATGAAAGTCAATGTGCTCACGATATGTCTACTCCTCTGAGATGCAGTGGTGGCCTTCCCTGTGGCCATCGAGCATGCAGGGTGCTGTTGTCTGTAAGTTATAGCTCATGTCAGCACCAATGATGCAACAGTTCTGAGGCCATGCTCAGTTCATACAGGCAGCTGGTAGTGGTGGTGAGCAAGCCACTGTGGATGAGCAGTTCTAGTCCCTTCAGTCTGGAACCGCACTGCTGCTATAGTCACAGGTTTGAATCCCGCCTCCGGCATGGATGTGTGTGATGTCCTTAGGTTAGTTAGGTTTAAGTAGTTCTAAGTGTAGGGGACTGATGACCTCAGATGTTAAGTCCCATAGTTCTTGGAGCCATTTTTTGGTAGTGGTGGTGAAGACTGCTTGCCTTGCATGCCGGAATCAAGCAAAGCTTGCAATTTGCAGCATTGTTCTTGGAGTTGATCAGGTCTTTTGGTTTGTAGCCTGTAACGAAGAAAGCTTAGATACTTTTAATTTCCCTCTTGTTTTGCAATCTGCCTCCTTAAATTCATTTTGTTACTTTTAACTATTTACCACTAACATATGTGAATATTATCTGCATTTCCATAAAAGAGAAAAGTTAGCCCTCAGTTTTAAAGAATATAACACAGATCAAATTTGTGCTTAGTTTTATGTATGTAGTTGACTTTCTAATTTTTTTGACTATTACTAGTTAGTATCTTTCGTTATAGAGTGAAATCAGTAATTGTTTCATAACTTAAATTCAATTCTTGACGTATAAACAAATATAAATTCTGTACTAATTACAAACATTGAAAGGAACACCTAATAGTATTATTAAATGATCTATTTGGCTCTATTCGAAAATATTTTAGCAAAGTCAGCCCTAAATTAATTTCGAAGTAATTAACAGTTTTGTCCAAAGTATTTTTTGCATAACTATATTTGTTAATCTCATGATTTAAACAAATAATTCAGCTTAACCCTTGTAGCAGAAGAAACTGTTAAAAAGACCCAAGTTTTTGATGTATTCAGTTAACTGAATGAAGTAAGTTTTAATTGTAATTTCTATAAATTTAACTTCAAACAGTGTGTAGTTTCAGCACCTATTATTGTGATGATATGTAAGGGCCCAATTTTTGGTCACAAAACAGTTAGTCTATGGACGAGTTTCTGACGAGGAACCTGTGTTGGTTAGAACAGACACAATTCTTCAACTTAACTGTGGAATAAGTGTTAAACAATTAGACCATGTGTTAAAACAATGACTGTGTCTGTTCCATATGTACCTGATCATTCTTCAAGAACTGTGAACTTTGTGGTTAGGTTTTACTGCTTGTAGATGTTCAACAGTAAACTTTTGTAGCATTATGTGGAGGTTCACCTGCAAACTATTGATAAGGCTTATGGAAAGTTAATCAATAATGAAGTGGCCATATAAATGTGTATATGTAGAGGAGGGGAGGGGGTTGTGAAAAGTGAAAGTAAAAGACAGTGAAACGCAACTGTCCATCTGTTGACTACATTATTTACAGTAATCAGTGTCCAAATTACAACCCCATTTTTCAGCCAGTCATTGACACCAAGGACAACGAACAAAGAAATAAAAGCAAGAGAAACCAATACAAGCCAAGCAGAGGGATCTCAACCAAAGGCTTCATTGACTCTGTGATGGTCTTGGCTGCAGATTTCCAGACCCATGTTATCATGTGGGGGTTTGTATGACTCCCTTTGATAGATCAGGGAAGCACTATGCAAAGGAAGCAACTACTAGGGTAGCAGAGTACTTGTGGAGTGCACATGAGGGTTCTTAGGTCAGACAGTAGTTTTAGTTTCTCAGATGAAAAATCACCAGTCAGTACACAGCAAGGGCAGTCAAAACTGCTTTCAGACTAAAAACACTTCCACTGTCAAAATTTCATCAGTAAACTGTTGAAGCATTCATAATAAAGTGCCCCAATTTACTGCTCTCCAGGAACGTTCTCGCACTCAAATCATTCTTGGAACTGAGAGATGGCTGAAATCTGTAGTAGAAAAGTCTGAGATAGTTAGCAAGTCATGGAATGTATATTGGAAAGACAGATTTGAGGCTGTAGGAGGAGGAGTGTTCGTTGCAGTTGACATAAATATTGGTCTGTTTAGGTCGAAGTTGAGTGTGGCAGTGAAGTTATCTGGTTGCATAAAACAGTTGTAGGTGACACCAAGTTAGTTGTTGGATGTTTTTACTGGCCACCCAATTCCATTGTGACAGTTTTTGAGTCATTCAAACATAGACTATGGTCAGTAGTGTTTAAATACCCAGATCATGCAGTTCGAGTTGGAGGCAACGTTAACCTACTGCCCATAGACTAGGATGCCTGTGGATTCATTGCAGGGGCTACCAACAGACAGTAGTGCGAAACATTTTTGAACATATTTTCTGAAAACTGTCTTGAGCAACTAGCTCGGCAGGCCACATGCAATGGAAATATCTTACACCTCGTAGCTATGAATAGTCCGGACCTTATTGACAGTGGTAGAATAAAAACAGGTTTTAGCAATCATAATGTCATTATAGCGACTATGGTTGTGAAAGTTAATAAATCAGTCAAGAAGGCTAGGAGACTGTCTGTGCTACATAGATCAGATAAGCAGTTGTTGACTCCTCACTTAGAAAGTGAACTGACATTGCCTAGTTCCAGTAAAATGGATTCAGAGGAATTATGGGTGAAGTTTAAACAGGCTGTAAATTGTGGTCTAGAGAGCTAGTGCCTAGTAAGTGGATAAGGGATAGAAAAGACCCTCCATGATTTAATAACAATATTTATAAGATGCTGAGGAAGCAGAGGCTCTTGCACTTATGGTTCAAAAGAAAATGCACAAGTAACGGATAGCAAAGGTTAGCTGAACTCATGCGTGTGTGACAAGGTTTATGCATGAGGCATACAACAACTACTGCTGACATACCTTAGCGAAAGATCTGGCAGAGAACTGGAGAAAATACTGGTTGCATGTAAAATCACTAAGTGGGCCTAAGTTATCCATTTAGTCCCTTGTTGACCAGTGTTGTGTGGTGTAGAGAAACATCTGAAAGATTTGAAAGCAAATAAATGACCATTTCTAGATGGAATTTCAGTTTGGTTTTACAAAGAGTACTCTGCACATTGACCCCTAACCTGATAGCATTTATCATAAATCTCTCACACAGCACACAGTTCCAACTGACTGGAAAAAAAGTGCAGGGACTCCTGTATGTAAGAAGGGTAAAAGAATGTATCCAGAAAATTACAGGTCAATGTCCCCAACTTTGATTTGCTGCATAATCCTTAAATAAATTCTCAGTTCAAAATAATAAACTTTCTTGAGACTGAGAAGCTTATGTCTATGAATCAGCATGGTTTCAGAAAGCATTACTCTTGCAAAACTCCGCTTTCCCTTTTCCCACGTGATATACTGCAAACTATGTATAAAGGGCAGCAGGCTGATTCCACATTTCTAGGTTTTCAGAAAACATTTGACTCAATACCCCATTGCAGACTGTTAACAAAAGTATGAGCATATGGAGTAAGTTCACAGATATGTGAGTCGCTCAAAGACTTCTTAAGTAATGGAACCCAGTATGTCGTCCTTGGCAGGGAGACAATATTATCATCAGGAGGGGCCCATGAAAATGTGATAGGACTGCTGCTGTTCTGTATATATATACATAAGTGGTTTGGTGGACTGGGC
Source organism: Schistocerca cancellata (assembly GCF_023864275.1). NCBI lineage: Eukaryota > Metazoa > Arthropoda > Insecta > Orthoptera > Acrididae > Schistocerca > Schistocerca cancellata. The sequence continues at coordinate 145,010,681 of NC_064630.1, read as the reverse complement.
GGGCAGCAATCTGCCATTGTTTGCTGATGAGACATAATTTTATTTGGTGCGATGAATGGCAGCTAGCTCTAAATGTGGAAAAATGTAAGTCAATGTGGATGGGTAGGAAGAACAAACTTGCAGTGTTCAGATGTAGTATTAGTAGTGTCCTCCTTGACACAGTGAAGTTGTTTAAATATCTCTGGGTAATGTTACAAAGCAAAATGAAATGGAATAAACATGTAAACATGTGAGAACTGTGGTAGGAAAATGAATGGTTGACTTCAGTTTATTGGGACAGTTTTAGGAAAGTGTGGTTCACATGTAAAGGAGACCACATACAGGATGCAGGTGCAACCTGTTCTTTAGTGCTACTCAAGTGTGGGGGATCCATGTCAGGTTGGATTGAAGGAAGACATCGAAGCAGTTCGGAGGTGGGTTGCTAGATTTGTTACCACTAGGTTCGAACAACATGTAAGTATTACAGAGATGCTTCAGGAACTCAAATGAGAATCCCTGGAGGGAAGGCAATGTATTTCTGGGGAACAAAATTTAGAGAACTGGCCTTTGAAGCTGACTGCCAAAGATTCTGCTTCCACCAACATACATTACATGTAAGAACCATGAAGGAGAGGTAAGAGAAATTAGGGCTCATATGGAGACATACAGACAATTGTTTTTGCTCCCTCTAATTGCAAGTGGAACAGGGGAGGGAATGACTGGCAGTGCTACATCATACCTTGCACCATGCACTGTATGGTGGCTTACAAAGTATCTGTGTAGATGTATATGAAGAATAATTTTTATTGGTTTTCTATTTTGTTAAGATTTTACATTCTGTACCCAGTTCTTGTAGCCCACTACATGTGCCATTATATGTGTACTGAAATGTCAGAACAAAGTCTGAGGCCATTACAGAGCACACACTAAGAAGGAGTGCTGCTCAGCATTTTTACAACAACCACTTACTGCCCAGGAGGTATGGAAGAGAGGGCATGTAGTCGCCTTTCACACCTGTATACGGAGAGATGCTTTGGAATTACACTCTCTTGTGTATTACTTTTGCAACGGGGTAGATGGCTTTATGCTTTCCCCATCTGGCAAGGAATGGCTACTAATCAGACACACATACACACACACACACACACACACACACACACACACACACACACATGCAGTGCATGTGGTATCAGTGAGCTTGCTGTCCTTGTGTAGAATGGGGAAGGTGCATGATCTATCTAAGTTTGACCAAGGGCAGATTTTTATGGCCCTGAGGCTTGGCATGAGTATTTCGGAAACTGCACGACTTGTCGTGTGTTCAAGGAGTGCTGTGGTGAATGTGTTCAACATGTGGCAAAGCCAATGTGAAAACACATCCATACATCGTGGGGTTGGGCAGCCACCTCTCATTACAGATGTTGGGCATTGTAGGCTTGGCAGACTAGTAAAACAGGAGAGGCCGTGAACTGTGATGGAACTAACATCAGACTTTATAGCTTGGCAGAATATAAGAGTATCTGAACACCCAAAGCAGTGACCACTCCTAACAACAGGCCTCTGCAGCCAATGACCCATGTATAAGCCAATGTCAACACTATAACATTTGCAACTGTGACTGAAATTGGCATGTGAGCATCATCATTGCACATTGGCACAGTGCAGAGTGTTGCATGGTCTGATGAATTCTGACCTTCTTCATCATGCTGATGGGTAGACACGAATTCATCATCTTCTATAGGAACAGCTCCATGACACTTGTATGGTGGGATGGATACAAGCTGGCGATGACTCCATTATGATTTGGAGAACATTCGTGTGGGCATCCATCGGTCCAGTGGAGCTAATGCAAGGCACCATGACAGCCAAGGAGTAACATGCGCTGGTTGCAGACCACTTACACCCTCTCATGAAGATCATGTTTTCCAATGGCAGTGGCATTTTTCAACAACATAATGCACCATATCACAAGGACAGGAGTGTGATAGAGTGGTTGAAGGAGCATAGTGGCAAGTTCCCTGGAACTAACAGGAATTAGGTGAGTTTGTGTGATGATGTGGTACCAACTCCCTTCAGTGACCTACCAAGGTCTCACTGCTTCCATTCTGCGACACCAGGTCATACAGATACACTAGGAGACCTGGTTCATAATAAGTACGTAAATTTCATGCACAGAATACCTACAATAGAATGGTTACTGTTAAAAGAACCAAACATAGTTATCAACAATCTACAATCTAGTATAGCAGGGACCATCGAGACTTCTGAAGTTAACATATTTATAGACTCAGTGAGTGAAGTATCACTCATACCTAGTGCATTCTTTAACTCATTACAGACTAAACAGCACTTACCACTATTGCCAGTAACTGGAGTTTACATAGTTGGTACAGCAGGGACGAAAAATGAAGTTGTGAAACATGAAACCAAAGTGAACTGCATTGTTGTAAATATCTAATTTCATCATACACTTTTAGTAGTAGAAAATATTAATAGACATGTATTATTTGGTTTAGATTGGTTATTAGAATTTAAAGTCATCTTATAATTTGAGAAAAATCTTCTTTTTTTTTTTTGGTAAAAGGAACAGTAGATGCTGGATACCGTTTGTGACAGACAACTACATTGGTAAACCAACAACAGAGTGTCAGTGTCTGCGATTAACAGCTACAGCACAACTGTCACCAAAGCTCACAATGTAATTCAGGAACACATCGAACTGATATATAAGACAAAGTCAATGAATTCCAAATATTAAACAAACAACAGAGATGATATTTATATAAAATTCTAATGGAATATGAAGTAGCGTTTTCTGATTGTCCAAGATCAGTGACTAGACATGTAAATTCAAAATCAAAGATGACACCCTATTCTTTTGCAAACCATATCCAATACCTGTAAGTTTGAAAGAAGCAGTTAGGGAGGAAAACAATTAAATGATCGATAACAATATTTAGATACTTGTACATTGAATAAGCATATAGAGACAGGAAGAGAGATATTGATGAATTGTTATCCAAATTTGAAAAAGCAAAATTTTTAAATACGATCGATTTGACTGTGGGATATTGGCAAATAAAATTACACCCAAAATCCAAAAAGTATACAGCATTTCTGTTTGATGGTAAATCACATCATTTCAGTGTATTGCCATTAGGACTTAACATTTCTGTATCCATATTTATATGTGCACTGGATGAGGCATTCAGGAGACATTTATTGAAGGATTTAATAATATATGTAGACAATATCCTAATAATATCAGCTACTGGGAAGAACATTGTCTCACCTTATGCTGAACTCTAAAAAACTTAAAGAGAATGGTATTACAGTGAAACTGTCTAAATAGTATTTTACGTGCAAAGAGCTTAAGTTTTTAGGTCATATTGTAGGGGTGCAGGGAATTAGACCAGACCCTGAGTACATCAAAGCTATTAAAGAATGTCCACACACAATAAATGTAAGACAGTGTAAGAGATTTATAGGAATGGTCAGATACTATTGATGGTACATATGAGGTCACAAACTAAATGATCTGAAAATTTTACATTTCTTAAGGAAGGGAGTACCATGGATTTGGGATCAAAAGGCAAATGATGCATTTGAAAACATCAAAAGTGTGCTTGTTGAATCATTACATCATCGGATTATGAGTGAACTGTTTTAAGTTTCAACGGATGCATCTGATTATGGTATTGTTGCAGAACTTTTCCAAGGAGAGTGGGATCTAAATAATGGAGAACACCGAACCATAGCTTTTGTTAGCTGTAGTCTAAATAAGCACGAATTAAATTACACAGCTACTGAAAAAGAAGTTTATAATTGTATGGAATATCCAAAAATTTCAAACACTAGTATGGCAGTCAGAAATCCATGTTTATACAGATCATCAAGCTCTATCCTATCTAATGAGTAGTCGATTGTTACCCAGTAGATTAATGTGATGTATGCTTTTCCTATGGGGATATGATATTAGGATACATTATGTAAAAGGTTCCAAGAATATTATACCAGATACTTTGTCTAGGTTACCCATAGGAATGGAAGAATTAAAATCTACAGAAGGACCCAGCATTATTTTTGCAATTAACTTTAAGTCAGTAGAATATCGAAACATTAGGGAACAGGAGACAGCTCAAAGAATAAGAGAAAATATCCATCACGATCCCTATTTTATAGAAATGTTTTCTATGTGTATGTGGAATTCCTTACCTCCTAATCAAGTTGGAAAATGGAAAATATAAGTAATATGGGGCAATGAAAATTATAGACTTTGAACTTATTCTAAATGAATTACCACATTTATTGACTGGGTTGACACCTTTAGAAGTAATAAGCAAACCCTTTGTAGGAGAACCTCTCATTAGATATTTTAATTGGCCTGAACAACTGAGTGTCAATTATGAAAGGAACTAGGAAATAGTTTCTAATAATTTAGTTGAAAAGGCACAACAAAGAGTAAGTAAACACAATGAAAAAGCTGTTGAACCTCAGTACAAGGTCGATGATCTAGTTCTTGTAAAACAACATCTTCAAAACTCTGCCCTGAAGAAAGAGACACGTAAGTTTTTCCAAAAATATGAAGGACCATACCGAGTACAAACGATAGTCCATCCCAAAACATTATTTTTAGTGGATTCTACAACTGGATCAGAAAAGGGAAAGTATAATATAAAGGATGTAAAGTTGTATATCCCCCAGGGTCATTAACATTCTGAGTTAACATGTGGAGTGACGAATGTTGGATCCCAAGTTGTTTTCAATGTTTCTTAGAAAATAGTTATCCTACACCGAATTCCATTCAGATCTTAAACTATCCTGTAATCTTAGTACTTAGAAAACTGGATATGACAACAAAATAAAAAACAATCCAAGAGAATCACAGAAAAAGAAAGAGATATTGGCATAAAATACAATAAATAGAATATTTTATGTGTGTATAAAATGTAATATAAACGGACTAACTAGGCAATTATTATGCTGAAGTGTATAGATTTTCTATTTTGTATAGGGTATTTATACCTTTTAGGAGATGTGATCTAGATGGGAGGGTTTGTGTCAGTTTTGAAAGGGGTGGGTGTTGTGGATAAAAGCATGGTTTATGAGAACACATAAATCATGACTGACACTACCACATCACACCTTTCAAACAAACCCCACAAACAAGTGTGTCTGGGCTTCACCATTTGCCATTTCCATAGGGCTGATAAGATTTCCTTTGGGGACCTCAAGGGTGAAGGTGATGATTTAACACCAAACCTCATCTAGCATCTCACTCAGGTCCCTGTGAGATAGGGGTCCTGGGGAAGGGGAGTGGGAAGGGTTTATCTTTGGGGCTATCATCTTTCTCTTCTTTGATCTTAGCAACCATTTCTATTTTATTCCTTTCTTACCTCTCATTTGAGAACCTACCTGTGTTTTCCCGCTTTCCATATTCACCAACTTCTATTGCAGAAGTCCTTCCTAGTTTCCGTGTTTTCTGGAAGCTAGATACTATCTTTTGATAAGAAGGCCAAAGAAGCAGACTACATGAACACACATCCACATACACAAAAAACTACATTTAAACAGAAACATTAAAATTACATATTGGAAACCTGACACAATGTGAGTATTGCCAGGTGTTGAATTGGAATGTATATGTGAGCAAAGGGAAACATATACATATATAATTGTATATAAAAATCTATGATGGTTCTACATAGTCTATATATAAACTATCACACACACACACACATATGTATATGTATAAGAACTGTGACGATTTCACATCAAGTATACTTAAGAAGGATGCATGAGTAACAAAAGAGAACATAAGCCTGAGAGGAATTTCCAGAATGAGATTTTCACTCTGCAGCGGAGTGTGCGCTGATATGAAACTTTCTGGCAGATTAAAACTGTGTGCCCGACCGAGACTCGAACTCGGGACCTTTGCCTTTTGCGGGCAAGTGCTCTACCAACTGAGCTACCGAAGCACGACTCACGTCCGGTACTCACAGCTTTCGCAGGAGAGCTTCTGTAAAGTTTGGAAGGTAGGAGACGAGGTACTGGCAGAAGTAAAGCTGTGAGTACCGGACGTGAGTCGTGCTTCGGTAGCTCAGTTGGTAGAGCACTTGCCCGCGAAAGGCAAAGGTCCCGAGTTCGAGTCTCGGTCGGGCACACAGTTTTAATCTGAGAGGAATTAATTGCTAGTTAGTTAGTTGGTTGTGTGTTCCACTGATCAACTGCACAGTACTATAGCTGTTATGATGTAGAATGTGTCAAGTGCATAAGCAATGCACATATGAGACAAGATTTTTAATATATATATTTTACAATACAGAGTGAAATATTAATATTTTTATTATTTACCCCATTCCCTTAAATGGCACAAAATGCATATACTATATTTATAGATTTATTTATTCCTATTCAAGAATTCATCTATGGTATAGGAGGGGTTGCCAGGAGATGTGATCTCAATTTATTTTTTAAACTATTACTGCTGTCTGTCAGACATTTCATTTCATGTGGTAATTTGTCGAAAATTTGTATAGCAGCATATTTTACTCTTTTTTGTGCCATAGATAGGTTGAGTAAAGGATAGTGTAAGTCTTTCTTTTTTCTGGTATTATTATCATGAATGTAACTGTTGTTTTTAAACTGGTCCATGTTGTTGAGAACAAATTTTATTAGTGAGTAAATGTGCTGTGAGGCTGTTGTAAGAATTCCCAATCTTTTAAAAAGATGCCTACAAGATGTGCGACTATGAACCCCACACATTATTCTAACCACTTTCTTTTGAGCAGTGAATACTTTTTGTCCAAATGTTGAGTTACCCCAAAATATTATTCTGTATGACATCAGAGAGTGAAAGTATGCAAAGTATGTTAGCTTCCTAATTTCTATATCCTCAGAATTGGCAATTATTCTGAATGCAAAAATTGCTGAACCTAGTCGCTTTAGAAGATACAAAATATGAATTTTCCAATTAAGATTCTCATCTATATGTACACCAAAATACTTAGTATGCTCCACCCTGTCTACTGACTTCTGTTGATGTGTTATATTTATTGGAGGAACTGTACTTTTTTCAGCAGAAAGTTGGATGTACTGTATTTTTTCAAAGTTTAGGGCAAGCCCATTTGCAGAAAACCAATTAATGACTTTTCCAAAGACCTTATTTGCATCATTTTCAATTGGAGTTTCTTTTACTGGATTAATAATGATTCTTGTATCATCAGCAAACAGTAGCAGTTCAGCTTCCTGTTTCAGATAGGAAGGGAGGTTGTTCACTTATACCAAGAACAGAAGGGGACCCATGATTGAACCCTGTGGGATACCTAATGTAATTTCACCCCGTTAGATGAAGTGGCAAACTTATTTAAATCACTTGGCCCATAAAGGAACCTTTTTGCTTCCTGTTTTGTAGGTATGACTTAAACCACTCATATGCTGTTCCATTTATACCATAGAATTGTAATTTCTGTAACATAATGTCATGGTTCACACAATCAAATGCTTTGGACAAGTTACAGAAAATTCCTATTGGTGACATTTCACTATTTACAGACTCTATTATGTGGACAGTCAAATTGTATATTGCTCTCTCAGTGGAACAGAATTTTTGAAATCCGAACTGTGATTCACCAAGTATCCCATTACTGTTGAGATGGCTAACCACTCTTGAGTACATTACTTTCTCAAAGATTTTTGAAAATGCTGTAAGCAAGGATATTGGTGAATAATCATTGACATCTGTGGTGCTCCCCTTTTTGTAGAGAGGCCTGACAATGGCACATTTTAACCTGACTGGGAAAATGTCATGATTTAGTGATGCATTATATATGTTACTCAGAACATCAGTTGTAATTGCTCCACATTGTTTTAATATCTTATTAGAGATGCCATCTGCTCCAACAGAACATTTATTTTTCAACAATTTAATAATTTTACTTATTTCACAAGTGGTTGTTAGGTGAAAGTTAATCTGACTAAATTTGTTCAGAACAAACTCTTCCATGTACTGCCTGGCTTTTTCTTTTGAACTGTTCTCACCAATTTTTTCTCCTACACTTAAGAAATGGTTGTTAAATACATTAGCTACTTGTGTACTGTTGGTTAAGGTGGTCTTGTTCTCTTTAATAATAATACTACCCACACCAGTGGTTAATTTTCATGTCTCCCTCCTAACAACATTCTATAATGATTTTATTTTATTGCCAGAGTTGATAATTTCTTCTCTGACATACATATTCCTTGATTTCCTTACAACTTTTCTCAGTATGTTACAATAATTTTTATAGTGTAAAACTACTTCTGAATCTTTACTAGTTCTTGCTGTCTCATACAGTTTTCATTTCATTTCTGAAGACACTTTAATACCAGTAGTAATCCAAGGTTTCTTTGAAAAGTGTGTGGTGTTACATTTAGTAATTTTCTTTGGGAAATTATGTTCAAAAATGGATATAAATTTATCAAGAAATATGTTGCATTTAACATTAGCATTTGGCTCATTATATACATCTCCCCAGTTAACATTTCAGTTGTGCATTATGGTCTGACAATCTATTTAACACAGGGAAAGCATGTGTTCATTTTACATCTTCTTTCTGTACAAATACATTATCTATTAGTGTGCTACTGTCCTGTGCTATATGTGTGGGGAAATTGATCACTGATTCTAAGTTATATGTTGTTAATAACATTTCTAGTTCACTTTTCCTATAAGAATTACTTAGAAAGTTTACATTGAAATCACCACAGATTGATAAATTCTTCTTTTTGTCTGACAGACAGCATAACATGGAGTCAAACTTTTTTATGATCAGCTCCCAGTCTCCTAATGGGGACCTGTACACTGTTGTTAATATCAATACTACATTATCTAACTGAAGTTCACATGCACAAACCTCAAAGTGCTAATCAACACAAAATTTGCTTACTTCTACAGTTTTGCATTTATTCCCTTGTTTTATGAAAATGGCAACTCCTCCTTTTTCCATCCTAGATCTACAAGTGTAAGATGCTAAATTATACCCACTTATACTGAGCCTATCTATGCCCACAGTTACATGGTGTTCAGACAGACAGACTACATCAATGTCATTCTTATTTTTGAGATCATCTAGACACATTAATAGCTCATCTACTTTATGTTTTATTCCCCTGATAGTTTGATGAAGTAAGTTGATACTGCCCTTAGCTTTACCCCTATTTACTGTACATAAAGCTTCTTTTGTTCTATTCTGTCTGGACTTTGGCTTTAACCTAAAAAACCTGTCTGCTTGGACCCATTAACCACAGGGAACACCCCTTGTGTGACTGTGGACCCCCTTACAGTTTCTGCTAATAGAGAAGGTAACTTATTTTTCCCCATCCTATTCAGGTGCATGCCATGTGTAGTGTACCCCCCACCTACCAATAGCATTTACTGGAACAACACTTATGTGAGATTTTGCTGGTGTCTGGAGCATCCTGTTCAGTTCGTGTTAACATGCCTTACAGTAGTGTTTACCCAGGGCTGATCATGGGGCTGAAAGACGTCCACATACCCCACATTTGTGTGCTCAGTTTCTGCTCCTATTTTATCTAGGTCACTCCTAATACTGTATCTTCGATTCATAGCCAGGCTGTTTCCAGCTGCCCCAACTATAATTACCTGGTCTTCCTTCTCAAAGTCCCTGCATAGCAGATCTAAGTTTTCTATCACCTGGCTAAGGCTATCACTTGGTTTCACAAAACTAGTGACCTGGTGACCTGGTATCCTGCACCTAATTTCTCCTGAAGCTTGGCCCACACCCCTCCCATAACTGCTGCCTATAAGCAGAATTCTTCTTTTCCTATTCTGGTTTGACCCCGACCTGTCTTTTTTTCTTTAAGCTAATATTCTGCTTCATCCTACTTTCAACTACATCTGGATGAGGCCCTTCCTCCACTTCAGATAGCAAGCCAAATTGATTTACTAATTGAATTTCTGGAGTTTTTTCAAGTGCTACCAGTTACCAGTCTCTTTTTTCTCCCTTATACTACATAATTCCAAGTTCATGTTTTCTCATTCAGCCTTAAGGGTACAAATTTTTGCCTCATGTTCAGCAATTTTTCTGTCCTTTCTACATATCATACACTGCCATGGAAGAGCCTCATTTCTACCCTCGCCGCTACATTCACCCCAATGAAACCATAAGTTACAGTCTACACAGAACACTCCCTCTTTCAAATTTCTACAGCAATCACCACATTCGTCACATATTGTTTGATAGACAAACTTAACACAAAAGCAGAGAATAAGCTGGCACAAAACCACAGTAGTTTTGTAACCTGTAGCCTACTAATTATTAAATAAAAACTCATGTAAACCAACTTTTAAACTTGCTTCTGAAAGTTTTAACTACCTAAACTCTCTTTGACCAACATGAATTAATCTGACTTTGAAGCAATAACTCTAGTCAAAAATGAAAATCTAGACTCACATGAAATTTACGCCTAAAAAAAAAACGCAAACAAAACCAGCAACTACTGGCCTTTTACGAAATACTTCTTTTTTCATCTAAATATGGTCAGAAAAGTGAAACGTTCAATATATAGCCTATAGAAGATGTATATACACTAGTCTAAAACGTAATATTAACTAAATTAGCTCTTATTTCAATATTAATACTCAATTTGGTGAGAGCTTCATATCCGCATGTCTGCCTAGCTCCAGTGATAAAATAGAAAGCCGGCCGCGGTGGTCTAGCGGTTCTGGCGCTGCAGTCCGGAACCGCGGGACTGCTGCGGTCGCAGGTTCGAATCCTGCCTCGGGCATGGATGTGTGTGGTGTCCTTAGGTTAGTTAGGTTTAAGTAGTTCTAAGTTCTAGGGGACTTATGACCTAAGATGTTGAGTCCCATAGTGCTCGGAGCCATTTGAATTGAATTTTTTTGAATTTGAATAAAATAGAAATCATTAAGGAATGTCAGTGTAATAAATACTCTGACAAATTGTCGGATAGTGGGATTTGAATTACAGGCAGACATATTATCTACGAAGAGTATAGAAGTTGAGAAGTAGTGGAGGACTGTAAGGATTAAATGAAGTATTAAGAAGTAGATGCAAAATGTAGAGTAGATTTGTAGATTTACCAAAAAATACTTAATTATGGTATACACAGGAACATATACTGGGGTAATAAACCATGAGGCCTACTCAAAAAGGATTAAGGGGGGTGTACCTGACATTTGTTAAGTGTATAGGGCAGGCGTACCTACATGGAGATAGGATGACCTGGGAATGATTTATAAATGGGCATACCCACCTGAATGGAAAGAGGAAGTGCACTCTTATGGTCCAAAAAAAAAAAAAAAAAAAAAAAAAAAAAAAAAAAAAAAAAAAAAAAAAAAAAAAAAAACGCACTTTCATGTTGCCCAGGGTTCCTCCAAACTACAACAGATAGTGAATGAGTACATACTTAGGAAAGGTAGTACAAAAGGTGAGGACAGAAAGTAGATTACACATGTGTCATGAACAACTAACAACTGGAGTTTACGATTGGAAAGATAGCAGAAAAAAAAAGAAAATGACAATATAGCTCTTACAATTCCTATATAATAAAAGAGCTGACTAAAACCTTGAGTGAAATACTCACGTTTTATTATCAAAGTAAAATGAGAAAAGAATAGCTAAATAGTAAGCAAAAGGTTATTCGCAGTTATTGAAAGAAAATAAATGTATACTGTTAAAATGTGAATTGTTATTATGTGTGATATTAATGTACATAATGATTATGTATAAAATATAGCGTGTTTGATTGGGGGGGGGGCATATGTGGTAATTTGTGAATTTCCGCATAAATTCTAGAACCACTCGGGGAACCCTATCTACTGCACGTCACGCGTCTGTGTGTGCAGGTCTGAAGTTTGTCATGAGAAGACTGTAGACATGGCAGTGGAAAGGCACTGACAAGTACTTGTTGGTCAGTCCATGGAAGTCATAATGAAAGCACATGGCAGAACCAAGGAACTTCTGTGTTATTCTGTGCTGTTTTGTCACTGTCACTGTTGTTAGTGAGAAAAGAACAGTTGAGTTGAAGAAGAGTTTAAGTAACTCTTCACACAGATTTGCTGCACGCAAGACATGTTTATGATTTCTGTGGTTGTTAAACCAACTCTGTTGTAAATGTATCTTAATTGCGTCTAATGTGAGATGTGAGACAACACAGGTGACTTACAAGAAGTTGAATATTTATGTGAGAAGTGATAATTTTGTTCTCTGTGGAAGCTGAAATATACCGAGAGCGAACTAAAAGTATTCTTTGAGTACCTGCTTATTTCACAAGTAGAGAGAGAGAGTTTTATGTTCCTTTAACTAGCATCATTCTTTGGAGAAGAAATTTTTAGAGATTGATGTAGCTGGCTATCCAGAGAAGAAGATGAGCTGCACATTCACAAATAAGTCGACTTGTGTAAAAGAAGTGGGAAGGTTGCAATCCAACTTCACACATTTTTGTCGCCAAAAACATTAGAGTTTGTGTATGTGAACAATGAAGCTTGAAGCTATTGCAACCAGCAAACCACATCAATGACCACCATCTTCTGATTTATTATTGGAATTTACACAAGATCCAGCACCACAAATGTTCCTCCAAGGACTTGATACTCAATGTTCAAACATTCATTCTGATTCCAGACTGATCACATCAATCACCATGCTCTCCAGCTGTAAAAACTGCCAGCCCAGACAATGTGAGGCACTGGTCTTCTTATCTACCTGATACCGTTATGTGTTCAACATCTGTGCTACAAGTGTTGCAGGACACTTCCACTGTTGCCCACTGTGCATAAAAAATATGAAACAGTCTTACTCCAATGGCTGGCCCATACATCAGAAAAACAGTTGCAACAGACCATATATGAAAAACACCTAAATGATAAAACTCCATCTCAGTTGTGATGCTGACTACACATTTAACTAGATACAAACCTCATGCCAGATAATATGCTCTAGACTTACTGGGTCATTACAATTCCTCTGCAACTGCAATTATCCATAATCACACATGAAACTGAATTGTTAAACAGAAAACTCAGCCTAGCGGGTAGATTGTTCACAACAATACAGCATCAGCACCATATAAACTTCAACAACCCCATACCATCATGCATGTCAGAGAGCAGTAACCCATGGCACATGCCAAGTTATCCTGAACAGATCTCAGAACAATCAACAGTGACATTACCACAACAACCCAGGGTGTCGCCCAGTGCAGGTGCACAGCAACACTTTTGCAGCACAGAACACTATGATACCCAACCCCATTGCCACTACAACACAGCCATGCTGGTGCCATGCATATTTCAGCAACACCAAATGCAACTGCCAGCCTCCATGCAAGTTCCCAAGTGCCAAGAGTGGACCACCATAGGCACGTCAGCCTGCACACAAGTGACAAGTCATCTTTGGCAACAGATGATTAGTCACATGGCAGACTGCAAATCCTTCATCACAACTTGTGTGCATATTTTCTCATGGACACCGGTTCCAGTGTTATTACGGTGGCCAAGGACATGATCAAAAAATTTAACAACACACCCTTAATACAACTCAAGCCACCAGTGACTTCATGAACTCGGTACATGGAAAGGTTGACCCTACATTACAACTCAGCAAAAATCTTCACTGCCCTTTGACCATCATTGCTACTGACACAAGCAAATCAGTGTTGGTGATTAACTTTCTCCTGCATATCTGTCTTTCATCAGAACTTAAGCAAGCAGATCTCCTACACCATGTGATCTCAGCTTTAAATTTGGCAGCATGGATCTAAGTGTAGTTGCATGCCGTGACCTTCCAGACACACCCCTCACTTCAGTAACCTGATGACTCACTCATGTTTATCGCTTACATAATAATATTGACTCCACAATCTTATCCTTATTCCTATCATCGGATGGTATATTTACATACTCACCCATAACCCCTCTCAGCAGTTAAGCGATATATGTCATCACCAACCCTGCTAGCAACACTGGCAACAATGCCAGTACCAACAGTAAGCTCACTGACATTATCTGTTACAAATCAGTCTAGATTCGACTGCCACTGATGTACCTTGTGCTGTATCAATTATACACAGTTCCGCCACATCCAAGATGCCCAGAAATAATCCAGCCATTCCTTGGACAGCAGAGAGCCATGACGCAGCTTGTCTCAAGCACCTGTGGCCAGGTCATGTCATTGTCAGTGTGTGTCATCTACCTCTCCCTTTAGTGCTGCACACTACAAGGCGGAGGAGGGGGGAACTTCTGGGGGATGTCATTGCCAACAATATAACTGACCAATCAGTCTCAGCCATGGAGTGCGATATTTAGGAGACTTAAGATGGAAGGACAGTTTGTTTTAGAACACTGTGCTGTGTTGTTGAGCTCTATTGTATTCCATTAGAATAAATTGTTATTAATCATAACTGTGTCACTTAAGTTATTAGGGCATTTCCTCATTAATTTAGTGGAGATCTACCACAGTTCCATAAATTTTGTATTTCATATAACTTACAGTTTTGCTGAAAACACTTCACATGTACACCTTGCTGTGAGTTCTGCCTTCAGTGGGTCCATTTTCCAGGCTCTTCTGTCAGTGTCCTTGCTTTCAGTCACTCTCTGGGCTCAGATACACAGAAAGATACATATGACACCATATATTAATATATCAATATAACTTATTTCTAAACATCAAACAAAATCTTTCAAATGTATGAAATAAATGGAATCTAACTGCATACAAAAGCTTTTACTTAATCATTCATAACTTTGTCTGATAATGCTTTATTAATTCAACCCATTAGTACCTAAAGACATAAATAACTAATCTTTATACTGTGAAAAATGAAATAAACAGCAGTATATAGTTAACAATCTTTCAGAACAAAAATATTTCGTTCAATTACAATTATAGTACCAAATGTTGTCCTAATTCACATACAGGTTTTAGCATAACAAACACATATTTATCTTCATATATTTGTACTATATTCCTTCTGTATGTCTGTTTTTCATTAAATACTTTCCAGTTACCCTTCACCTCCCAAAGTCTTACCATCCGTCCACAGAGGAGCATTCCCCTCATGACCCAGTTCTACCCAGGACTGGAGCAAATGAATTACACTCTCCACCAGGGTTTTGACTGCCTCTCACCATGCCCTAAAACGAGAAATGTCCTACCCACTATCATTCCTACCCCCACCACAGCCCCCTCCACAATGGTATTTTGCTGCCCATCGAACCTACACAATACCTCATCTACCCCTACACATCTCCTGCTCCCAACCCCTTGCCACATGTATCATATCCCTGCAATATACCTAGACATGAGACCTGTCTCATACACCCTCCTGTCTCCACATACTTCAGTCCAGTCACAAACATCACCTATATCATCAAAGGCAGGGCTACCTGTGAAACCAGTCATGTGATCTACAAGCTAAGCTGCAGCCACTGTGAGGTGGGCATGACAACCAACAAGCTGTCTGCATCAATAACCACTGACAAACTGTGGGCAAGAAACAGCTTGACTACCCAGTTGCTGAGCAGGCTGTACAACACAACATTCTTCATTTTAATGGCTGCTTCACAATCTGTATCATCTGGAACCTTCCAATCAACACCAGCTTTTATGAATTGTGCAGGTGGGAACTCTCCTTGCAATACATGCTTCATTCCTGAAACCCTCCTGGCCTCAACCATTGTTAGTCATTGTCCTTATCATCTTGCTCCTCCATTGTGCCCTCTATTCCACCAACACACCCAGTCTTTTTACTTACCTCCTTTTCCACTGGTCCCCAACCCTCTCTGCCCTTGCCCTCCATCTAACTTCCCAACTGTACCTAGCTGTTCTACCCTCTCTCCACTTCATCCATACATGCTCCTGCAGCAGCACTTTACCAACTCCCAGCCTCACTCTCATACAAAGACAGGAAAAAATCTGTTTCTATTTAGACTATAAATTACATGGGGTATCATTGCAAAAATATATTTTGTTAATTTGCATATATTATTTTACTCATATATTATTTTACTGAGTTAAAGAAAACTCATCCTATCATTTTCTGGTGAACAGAGCAGTTAGTTTTATTGAATGAAAGGCCTAGATTCAATTAATTAAATTTTGTAAGAGAAAAATTTCACATTTCTATGTGATCATAATTACATTTCTATTAACCAACACCAATTAGAACATGAGCATGTTTGATTCTGACTGAAAAATCATCGTGTCATATTTCTATTAGGGATACAAATAGTTTCTGGTTTCAAAACACAATAATAGCCATCTCTCTGTGACTTGAAAATATCAAAACTTTAATCATTAATTACTCCATAATTACAGTAGCAAAATTATTTCTACCATGTGCCTGTAGTTTGTATTGTGTGTAAATTATGATGGTACATTAGTTTTTAATCCAGTATGTTTCCTTCATTCTATATACTGGTAAGGTCAAATGTAGACAATTTCAAAGCAACAGTTTAAATTGGCGTAAATTACTAATATAACAGATATGCCCTATTTGGGAGATTGAAGGTGAGATTGTAATATCATACAGGATTCCAAAAAGGGGTTGTGGTATTACAAAGTCTATCCTTCTTTCTCTTTTTTCCTGTTTTTTCTCTTGTCACCTTACAAACTCCACTGCACACTCTACTCATGAGCCACACTGTGTCAACCGTCTCAGCCGCACACAACAGACAGCTATAAGAACACGCTGATTGTTGATGCAGCATCTTATGCCCCACACTACTCCCATCAATATCATTAATCCTATACCTTCAAGTTGATCTCCCTCCCTGCATCACCCTCCTGCATTTTCATGCACCTTTCCTGATCACATGATCCTACAACCCCATACCCCTTGCTCTTTCTCCTCACTATTCCAATTTGCACCTACTAATTTTACCTAATTTAGTCACATCTGCTGTCATCCTTCTTCACACTTATCCAACCACAGACCTGCAACCCACAGTAAAAATTTTTATTCCTATTTTTCTGTGATCTCTTTGTGACTTCATGCCAATTTCAGTTGGTTTTTGTCTTTCACTATTGAAGTGCTCCCTCAGATTTCATCTTGTTTCCCCTTATTACATCTGATTCATAATTTTCATGATTTTGGCAGTGTTCTGAGCAACAGAGTGGTCCACTTGCTTGTTTCTTGGCCTCAGCACACTTCTATTTGGAGTTAGACAGATGAACATTCTTAAGTTGGTACTGAATTATACAGTAACTGGGCACAGTAATCTGCACAGTAACAGATAGTAAAGCTCTTGTTTAAACAAAGAGCTTTTCAAAAATACTATATATGAGATTACATGATAGGCAATCTACTTTTCCCAATATGTTAGTTGTGTGTTTACCAGCTAACACAACCCAAGCTATTAGCCACAGTTTTTCAATATACTGCATAGGTGTTGTGTGACTGTTATTTAGTCTCTGAGTATTTGAAGACTGACATGTGAACATACGGTGATCTCAGAAACTACATATTCATTTAAAAAATGGCTAGCTTAGATTTTTCTATTTAGTGTGGACTACAAATATTAATGGTAACTTGGTTTATAATATATTTGGTGGTTTAGGAATTAGAAAATTTTGTGAAACCATTTTATGAATCCACTGCAGGTACAAATACCATATTAAAAGTTATGGTAAATTATGCATATATCTTAATTAATGACTTAACCACGTAGTGGCAGCCTCTTCATAAAACTCAGTTCAATGAGAGTATAGTTTCAAAGGTCAGAATCTAATGAGTACAGAGGTAAAATCTGCCATGTAAAATGTAGTTGACCATAAATTTTAATGTCAAGTATCTCATAAGGTGATTAGTCTTACAGACATGAAATACATTAGTGAATAGTTGGAAAGCCACACTTTCAAATGAGCAGTGTTGCTATGTCTATATATGAAAATTAGATGAAAATTGAATAGTCATCATTTAGTAAAAAGTTTGTGGTTTATATCTTTGAGTAACATGGTTTCCATAAAACTAGATGAATCATTGGAAGCAGCACACTAGTTATAATGCCCTGAATTATGAATCCAAGTAGGGAAGGCTAATTAATATAAGTTTTTAAAATATTTGAGCGCCTACAAAATGTATTTTACGTGGGGAGTGTATGTGAATTGAAAATAAAGTACAGAAAAAATTAATTATTCATGAGGATGCAGTAAGAGCAAAGGGGAGATTCCAACTTACTCTGTTTCACTGTGTATACAATGTAATGCTGATGTGAGAATACAGGTATTATGAATTATGCACTTATTGTCATTTACCCATCCCATACTAGCCCATTCTTGTAGTGTGTGTAAAGTGAATAGCATTTTAAACATTCCCGTATGACTGACATTCAAATCTTGAGGTATATTTTTTCAGATACAATGCCTTCCAAAATATGAAATTGATGTTAAGGAACTGCCATTGTTGACATGTTATTTTCTGGAGAGGGGCACTGTTGTATCTGTGATCCCTATCAATGTCACACTGCAGTCTTTCTCCTCCAGGTAAATTGAAAGCGATTATTGATACTTACTAAATCAAAATATTTTTGGTGTATATTATAAGTAGAGATATCTCTCAATTCATCATTCAACATCAAGAGAATGGATAATGAAAATGAGTATAAAATGGATACTTTTGTATGTTTTGCCAAGAAATTCGAGTTCAGTGATCTCATACATGAATCTATTTTATATGTAAAGTTTGTCATTTACATTATGTATTCATTGTGTTTACAATCTTTACTTTTATGCTCTGGTTATATTCTGTGAATCGTTTTGTAACTAGTTTTCAGGGACTCTGGCAGCTTAGCATACCATATCAGCCTTGTAATGTATGGGCTCCAGTCTACCATTTTTAATTTAGATCTCTGTCTGAAGTGTTTACCATTGGACCTGGTGCTGTGGTCATGTATATCACTACATTTAATTACTTCAGATTTCTGTGTGACAAATAAAACTAATCAGCTTATAGTGATACAAAGAATAGATTGTGACGTGTTTGTGCTGTATGAAAACTTCACAGTTAATAATCTGACATAATATATAGTTTTCATTGTGCAAGTGGGCACCATTTTCGACAACTGCCTAAGAAAATACAGGTTATTACTGACTTTATTACACACATCATTCATGTCATTAATCCACCAAAGGTTTGTGTTCAGATGGCCACCTAGTAATTTACAGCTGTTTGCTTCTTCCACCATCATCCCACATATTTCATTTATGCCTGTGTACTGTGAGCTGCCACTGCAAAAATTAGCTTCTGGTATTTACTTACATTTACCTTTAGTCCTTTAGTATGGAAAATTTTTATTTAATTCCACTTCCTCAGGTTCTTTGCCATAGAATATAACTGAAATGTCATCAGCACAATTTACAATGCGTGGGTTAAAGGTTTGCACTATGTCATCAATGTATGCTACATAAGGGAAAGGAGCAACAATTGGACCTTTAGTAACTCCTTGTGTTATTGTTTTGCTTGTTGGTTTGGAAGCTGAGACCTTATTGTCTGTTTGATGTGCAAGTTTGATACACTGTTCCTGATTGGTGATGTATGTGGCAAAGAGTCACTGATACATTGTTGATACTGAATGCTCACAGTTATTTTAAGGGAAGTACATGGTTTACTAAGTCAAAAGCTTTTCTCAGGTCTATAAATATTCCAGCAGTGTGTATGGCTAGTTGAATACTACTAGCTCTTTCCTAAATTGGTGCTGTGATTCAGTAACACTTTGTGGCTTGAGAATAATGCTGCAAGTTGGGATATGAAAACTATTACAAATATTTTCTGATGGTTGGGATTAGTGATATGTCTCAGTTGTTGACAATAAGTGTCACCAGCAATGTTTAAACCTCAGGGAAGCAATTCATACTATGCCATACCATTGCTTTCTGCCAGAAGCATAACATTGTTTTGCGAATGTGTGCGAGTCTTTGTACAGGAAGCTGTTGCTTTGTTTGATATAAACCATTCACTTCTTTTCCTTATTTTAGCATAAAAACACCCTTTCTCATCATGACTAACTGTACAGGAATGAACAGTGTTGTTTACCAGCCGATTGATGATGAACAAGCAGAGATGCTCATACGGCTACCCACTAATTTCTGTGATCTTAGAGCATGCAATACCCATATACCCAATTTTTAAATGGTCCCCACTGAATGCAAATGTTGGTCAGTGGTGGAATTTTCACAGTTCATCACATTTTCCTGTTCTAGAGTAAACTGATGTGGACTGCTGTGGATTAATTTCTTTAAAAGATCTTCATCACACCCTGTAGGTCTTCCTGAATGTGGACAGTCACTAATGCAAAACAACCTTCCTTAATGCCCAGGGGGTGGTGGTGGGATGGGGAGGGGAGGGGGAGTGAGGGAATTTTCCTGTCCAACAGCATTATCCCCATACAAGGCACAAACGTTTGTGGCTCCCTCCACCAATGTCACCCCTCTACTGAATTCAAACGGAAGATCATATTGGAAATGTTACAATTTCTCAACTTGTAGCTCCATTTTCTAGCATCCACAACTCAAGTCACTAACTCAAGATTGCAAAATGACAATGTGTTAACTCATATAGCAATGGTGAACTACAAATAAATAATTACAATCGATAAATAAACCCATAGCAACTGGAATATCACATGAAAACCAAAAACGCTCTGAACTCATGCATAAATCTAATAGAACTTTTCTCATTTATATTTAATCTCAAGGGTACAGAAATTTTAAGTCACAGAAGATACTGACAGAAATCTTCTCAAACTAAAAGTCCAAAATTTCAGCACTATCACACTGGAAAAGGATTGAACAGAGAAAGACAAAAAACTAAAAAAATTCACAAATCATGATAAAAAAAGTTATTATTCAATAATACTGGAAAGATTGTAGACAACCATCTGGAATACATTTAATATTACCAGTTGTGCATTTTGAATGTGGGAAAAGTCATTGACACATTTGAAAGAAAATGCATCATTGGACAATTACTTATGCTTAAACTGTTACTGCAATTGAAGCATAAAGTACAATGAGTGAGCATTTATTGGACATTAACAAACTAATACATCATCTTTGACTGAGAGATTGTATACATGGAAGAAGCCTGGAGATACTGGAAGGTTTCAGATGGATTATATAATGGTAAGACAAATATATAGGAACCAGGTTTTAAATTGTAAGACATTTCCAGGGGCAGATGTGGAATCTGGCCACAATCTATTGGTTATGAACTGTAGATTAAAATTGAAACTGCAAAAAGGTGGGAATTTAAGGAGATGGGACCTGGATAAACTGACAGAAGTAGAGGTTGTAAAGAGTTTCAGGGAGAGCATCAGGGAACAATTGACAAGAATGGCAGAAAGAAATACAGTAGAAGAAGAATGGGTAGCTTTGAGAGATGAAGTACTGAAGGCAGCAGAGGAACAAGTAGGTAAAAAGGCGAGGGCTAGTAGAAATCCTTGCATAACAGAAGATATATTGAATTTAATTGATGTAAAGATAAAATATAAAAATGCAGTAAATGAAGCAGGCAGAAAGGAATACAAACATCTCAAAAATGAGATCGACAGGAAGCGCAAAATGGCTAAGCAGGCATGGCTAGAGGACAAATGTAAGGATGTAGAGGCTTATCTCACCAGGGGTAAGATAGATACTGCCTACAAGAAAATTAATGAGACCTTTGGAGAAAAGAGAACCACTTGTATGAATATCAAGAGCTCTGATGGAAACCCAGTCCTAAGCAAAGAAGGGAAAGCATAAAGGTGGAAGGAGTATGTAGAGGGTCTGTACAAGGGCGATGTTCTTGAGGATAATACAGGGTGATTCAAAAAGAATACCACAACTATAGGAATTTAAAACTCTGCAACGACAAAAGGCAGAGCTAAGCACTATCTGTCGGCGAATTAAGGGAGCTATAAAGTTTCATTTAGTTGTACATTTGTTCGCTTGAGGCGCTGTTGACTAGGCATCAGCGTCAGTTGATGCGAAGATGGCGACCGCTCAACAGAAAGCTTTTTGTGTTATTGAGTATGGCAGAAGTGAATGTCTGTATATGGGGCACTGAGAATCTGCGGGAAACAACTCAGTATGAACGTGACTTGCCTAAAGTGAACGTTTTCTGTGCCATTTCAGCCAATAAAGTTTTTGGTCCCTTTTTCTTCGAAGGTGCTACTGTAACTGGACTACAGTTTCTGGAGATGTTAGAGAATTGGCTGTTCCCTCAGCTCGAACAAGACGCACAACAATTCATACTTCAGCAGGATGGAGCGCCACCACATTGGCACTTATCTGTCCGTAACTACCTGAACGTCAACTACCCGAGGCGATGGATCGGCCGCCAGGCAGCCCGTGACAGAGCACTTCATCACTGGCCTCCAAGAAGCCCTGATCTTACCCCCTGCGATTTTTTCTTATGGGGGGATGTTAAGGATATGGTGTTTCGGCCACCTCTCCCAGCCACCATTGATGATTTGAAATGAGAAATAACAGCAGCTATCCAAACTGTTACGCCTGATATGCTACATAGAGTGTGGAAGGAGTTGGAGTATCGGGTTGATATTGCTCGAGTGTCTGGAGGGGGCCATATTGAACATCTCTGAACTTGTTTTTGAGTGAAAAAAAAACCTTTTTAAATACTCTTTGTAATGATGTATAACAGAAGGTTATATTATGTTTCTTTCATCAAATACACATTTTTAAAGTTGTGGTATTCTTTTTGAATCACCCTGTATTATGGAAATGGAAGAGGCTGTAGATGAAGATGAAATGGGAGATATAATACTGCATGAAGAGTTTGACAGACCACTGAAAGACCTAAGTCAAAACAAGACCCAGGAGTAGACAACATTTTATTAGAACTACTGATAACCTTGGGAGAGCCAGCCCTGACAAAACTCTACCATCTGCCGAGCAAGATGTATGAAACAGGTAAAATAACCACACACCTCAAGAAGAATATAATAACTCCAATTCCAAAGAAAGCAGGTGCTGACAAGTGTGAAAATTACTGAACAATCCGTTTAATAAGCCACGGCTGCAAAATACTAACATGAATTATTTAGAGACAAATGGAAAAACTGGTAGAAGCCACCCTTGGGAAAGATCAGGTTGGATTACAGAGAAATGTGGGACCACACGAGGCAATACTGACACAATGCCTTCTCATAGAAGACAGATTAAGGAAAGGCAAACCTACATTTATAGTATTTGTAGACTTAGAGTAAGCTTTTGACAATGTTGACTGGAATATTCTCTTTCAAATTCTGAAGATGGCAGGGCTAAAATACAGGGAGTAAAAGGCTATTTGCAATTTGTACAGAAACCAGATGGCAGTTATAAGAGTTGAGGGATGTGAAAGGGAAGCAATGGTTGGGAAGGGAGTGAGACAGGGCTGTAGCCTCTCCCTGATGTTATTCAATCTGTATATTGAGCAAGCAGTGAAGGAAACAAAAGAAAAATTTGGAGTAGGTATTATACTCCATAGAGAAGAAATAAAAACTTTGAGCTTCACTGCTGACATTGTAATTCTGTCAGAGACAGCAAAGGACCTGGAAGAGCAGCTAAACGGAATGGACAATGTCTTGAAAGAAGGATATAACACGAACATCAACAAAAGCATAACAAGAATAATGGAATGTAGTAGAATTAAATGAGTGATGCTGAGGGTATTAGATTAGAAAATCAGATGCTTAAAGTAGTAAAGTAGTTTTTCTATTTGGGGAGTGAAATAACTGATGATGGTTGAAATAGAGAGGATATAAAATGTAGACTTGCAATGGCAAGGAAAGTGTTTCTGAAGAAGAGAAATTTGTTAACATCGAGTATAGATTTAAGAGTCAGGAAGGCATTCCTGAAAGTATTTGTATGGAGTGTAGCCATGTATGGAAGTGCAATGTGGACGATCGTTTAGACAAGAAGAGAACAGAAGCTTTTGAAATGTGGTGCTACAGAAGAATGCTGAAGATTAGATGAATAGATCACATAACTTATGAGGAGGTATTGAATAGAATTGGGGAGAAGAGAAATTTGTGGCAGAACCTGACTAGAAGAAGCGATCGCTTGGTAGGACACATTCTGAGGCATCAAGGGATCACCAATTTAGTATTGGAGAGAAGCGTGGAGGGTAAAAGTTGCAGAGGGAGACCAAGAGACGAATACACTAAACAGATTCAGAAGGATGTAGGTTGCAATAGGTACTGGGAGATGAAGAAGCTTGCACAGGATAGAGTAGCCAGGAGAGGTGCATCAAACCAGTCTCTGGACTGAAGACCACAACAACAGCAACAACTGACAGGTGTCACAATTGAAGAAACTGATGGTGTATGTCATCTTTTGTTAACAATTCCATGAGAATATAATAATGTCATAATTAAGCTTCTCCAAAAACAGAGTAATGGGCCACAAAGGTAAATGTGCAGACTATAAAAAGAAACCTACAATAGATTTATGACAGAACATAATACATACAGAAATCATTTCAGAAAAGCAAGAAGTACAGTTCAGGCAGAGAAGAACAGTTTAGTTTTAAATGTCATAACTGTGATGAATTTAGACACAAAATAGCTGACTGTATAGAAGAAATAGAAACAAGAAATACTGAAAATGCAGAAAACTGTAAATGTTGTTTTGTGACTGGTGCTTTAATGAATCAATTTCCTGGTATTCAGGCTGTGGTCTGAGTGAACAATTTGTAAATGACATAAAAAGCACTGATAAAATGCAGATGCTTGAATCGAAAATAGTGTTGAGCATTGCAAAAACAGAAACTGTGATGAAGGCAATGCAATTTGGTTGAAATGAATGTTATCAACTGAAATAGAAAAGTCAGTGCCAACTTTTATTTGTTCCTCAACTACCTCAAATCTTAATTTCAGACCACAGACTGTGGACAAATAGTTTCAAAATTACATTTGAAAGTATGAAACTGGTAGGTAAACTACTCAAAGAGGAAACTACATTGTTGCATTTGCGGGGGGAGGGGGGGGGGGACAACTGATACCTATGCAGTTTAGCTCCTTTAATCTACAAACAAACAAGTGGGGGGTGGGGGTTACAAGGAGACAGAGAGAGAGAGAGATGCATGCTCTGGGAAAACACAGTGACTGAACGGCATTTCTATATTATACTCATTATTTGTTTGCTATGTATTCATCTTTGGTAATGTGGAGTAATTGACTTGTCCTGTACATTTAGTGGGTATGTATTTGTTGTTGTAAAGCATCTATAATACACTCCTGGAAATTGAAATAAGAACACCGTGAATTCATTGTCCCAGGAAGGGGAAACTTTATTGACACATTCCTGGGGTCAGATACATCACATGATCACACTGACAGAACCACAGGCACATAGACACAGGCAACAGAGCATGCACAATGTCGGCACTAGTACAGTGTATATCCACCTTTCGCAGCAATGCAGGCTGCTATTCTCCCATGGAGACGATCGTAGAGATGCTGGATGTAGTCCTGTGGAACGGCTTGCCATGCCATTTCCACCTGCCGCCTCAGTTGGACCAGCGTTCGTGCTGGACGTGCAGACCACGTGAGACGACGCTTCATCCAGTCCCAAACATGCTCAGTGTGGGACAGATCCGGAGATCTTGCTGGTTAGGGTAGTTGACTTACACCTTCTAGAGCACGTTGGGTGGCACGGGATACATGCGGACGTGCATTGTCCTGTTGGAACAGCAAGTTCCCTTGCCGGTCTAGGAATGGTAGAACGATGGGTTCGATGACGGTTTGGATGTACCGTGCACTATTCAGTGTCCCCTCGACGATCACCAGTGGTGTACGGCCAGTGTAGGACATCGCTCCCCACACCATGATGCCGGGTGTTGGCCCTGTGTGCCTCGGTCGTATGCAGTCCTGATTGTGGCGCTCACCTGCACGGCGCCAAACACGCATACGACCATCATTGGCACCAAGGCAGAAGTGACTCTCATCGCTGAAGACGACACGTCTCCATTCGTCCCTCCATTCACGCCTGTCGCGACACCACTGGAGGCGGGCTGCACGATGTTGGGGCGTGAGCGGAGGACGGCCTAACGATGTGCGGGACCGTAGCCCAGCTTCATGGAGACGGTTGCGAATGGTCCTCGCCGATACCCCAGGAGCAACAGTGTCCCTAATTTGCTGGGAAGTGGCGGTGCGGTCCCCTACGGCACTGCGTAGGATCCTACGGTCTTGGCGTGCATCCGTGCGTCGCTGCGGTCCGGTCCCAGGTCGACGGGCACGTGCACCTTCCGCCGACCACTGGCGACAACATCGATGTACTGTGGAGACCTCACGCCCCACGTGTTGAGCAATTCGGCGGTACGTCCACCCGGCCTCCCGCATGCCCACTATACGCCCTCGCTCAAAGTCCGTCAACTGCACATACGGTTCACGCCCACGATGTCGCGGCATGCTACCAGTGTTAAAGACTGCGATGGAGCTCCGTATGCCACGGCAAACTGGCTGACACTGACGGTGGCGGTGCACAAATGCTGCGCAGCTAGCGCCATTTGACGGCCAACACCGCGGTTCCTGGTGTGTCCGCTGTGCCGTGCGTGTGATCATTGCTTGTACAGCCCTCTCGCAGTGTCCGGAGCAAGTATGGTGGGTCTGACACACCGGTGTCAATGTGTTCTTTTTTCCATTTCCAGGAGTGTATATTGTTCTTTCTTCCATGAATAAATTAAGTAAAACTAAATTCTTGCCAACACTTTCAGCTAAGAGGTTTTTTTTTTAATTTTTTAATTTTTTTTTTTTTATTTATTTTTTTTAAATCGGAAAGGAACGCCCACAACTTAAAGATTCATTAATAAAGGAACTGTAAGTTAATAGTACTGATATATAATAATTTATAAATGTAGACAGTTGAGATTGGTAGTTGAATTTTCCCACTAAAAATAGTGGCATTTTTGATAGCTAGATATGATTTTTCATTTATATCTTTTGTCTATAAATAAAAATGACATTACGTTCAATCACAAATAATTTTATGAAAGTTTACAGAAACACTTGTTAAAAGCTGCTTCTTGCTGCTGAAGCATATCTAAACTCATTTTAAGTTCACAAAGCTTCATTTTTGGAATGGGATCTACAGAGAACTTTGTTTAAATGCATGAATAAGAATAGGATAAACAACGGTTTGGTCCCTCATCCTATGAAATCTACTTCACATATATGAACTAACTGTTCCATGGATGTTAATGAACCAACATGTAGTTTTATTTTATGTGTGATGATTATAAGCAGCAGATTTTTAGATTATCTGGGGTTGCTAAGTTCTCATTATTTTCTGATTAATAGCTTTGTTAATGCCATGAATCTGGAATCTAATTTTCTGTGTTCAAATATTTGAATTTTTAGAGTTGACATTTGGGCCTCTTTGCTGACATGGTATTCATAGTTTTCATTTTTTTTCCTCTTATTTTTTTCTGAATATTCTGCCATTTTGGTTCTTTTAACTTGAGCATGAGAGTACTCTAAGACAAGGTTTCAAAATTTTTAGCTGGGTGTCATCTGTTTGGCAGCTTTAAACTTTCTTTATGTTAGTACTTCTTTTATTTCCAGTCTGGAATCTACTTTGTATTTTCAGTTATTTTAACTTCTAATTTCAGATAATATACATGAATTTATTATTGCTTTCCTTTCAAGGTTTGTTATCAGCCCAATGCCTGACATCATATTTGCTCCTCAGCTTATAGGAACATCTAAAATGTTAGAGCTAACAATTAAAAATGTAGGAGAACTTGATTTCAAATATGAGTTGAAAAGAACAAAAGTAGCACAGTCTGAAGATAGTCTTCTAGCAACAACTGGGGTAAGTAACCCATTATCAAAGTTAATATGAATTATTCAGTTCATATTATCTATTTTCCCTTCTGGCCATTAAAAGTGCATCATGGAAAAAACAATAAAATTTTACATAATATGTTTATTCAGTACAGCATGAACCAAGGTACATTTGACTGTTGAAAGCAAAGAAATTATCCACACTGCTTGCTGCACCTATCATAACTTCATCAGAGCCCCATTGGCTATCACGTTTTAGAGTTCCTGTGGGACCTACACAACTACCATAGCAGTTTCATGGTACATGCAGATCAGGGACTGTACTTCACCCCTACGACAAGGCCTGAATAGATTGAAACTCTCAAAAGGCATCCAACATAGTATCAGATACATGTACCATATAACAAATGCCTGATTTGTGTTACTATAGATAGAAAAAAAGACAGAATGCTTTAGAACTGATACAGAAGTTTGTCAAGGAAGTGTGAGTGCTCTTCAGTATAGTCATGGACAACATTATAAGGAATATTCACCAAGGATCAACAGCAGATCATATAAAAATCATAGCATATGCAGATGATGTGATGATATGTGAAGACAGTGATCAGAAACTGGAAGAACATTTAAATACCTGAAATATCCTAGCAGATTAAAACTGTGTGCCAGTCCAAGACTCAACCTTGGAACCTGTGCCTTTCACAGGTATGTACTCTACCAACTGAGCTTCCCAAGTGCGACTCATGACCTGTCCTTACAGCTTCACTTCTGCCAGTACCTGATCCCCTATGTTCCAAATTTCACAAAAGTTCTTCTGTCTCCTTGAAGAAAGTGTGCTGCTAAGACATGACTTAACCACATTCAGGGGGATGTTCTGGGAATGAAAGTTTCAGTCTGCAGGGAGTGTGTACTGACACAAAACTTCCTGACTGATTGAAATTGTGTGACAGACTCAAACTCAGGACATCTGCCTTTCTTATGTATGTACTTTACTGACTGAGCTACCAAAGCAAGATTTACATTCTGTCATCACATCTTTACTTCTGCCCATACCTCATCTCCTATCTTCCAACAGAAACAAAGATCATGAATTTGAATTTTGCCATGCCACACAGTTTTACTCTGCTGGGAAGTTCCATACCAATGCATACTCCACTGCAGAGTGAAAGTTTCATTCTCAAAACATGTCCCAGGAAGCGGCTAAGCCATGTCTCTGCCATATCCTTTTTTCCAGGGGTCCTAATCCTTTTGGTTTTGCAGGAGAACTTCTATGAATTTTGGGAGGTAAGAGATGAGGTACTTGTAGATGTGAAGCTGTGAGAATGGGTCACAAGTCATGGTTGGATACCTCAGTTGGTATAGCAGTTGCCGTGAAAGGCAAAGGTCTCAAGTTGAGTTTCAGTCTGGAATACAATTTTAATCTATCAGGAAGCTTCATATCAGTGCACACTTCACTGCAGAGTGAAAATTTCATTATGGAAACTATGTACCTGGCAGAGGGTAACTGAGGAACCAGGCATGGAAATAACAACAATGTAGAGAGGAAAAACTGTTACCCATCTCATAGAGGGAATGTTGAGTTATAGACAGGTACAGTGAAATGCTTGACAACTCCCCTTTTCCAAAGAAGAATTTAGTAGTAATTTGTGTGTGTGTGTGTGTGTGTGTGTGTGTGTGTGTGTGTGTGTGTCTAACAACTGATTCTCATCAGACTGGCCAGAGACAGTGGTCATACATGCACGAGATGTGCTTTGTAGTGGTTAATAAAAAAGGAAAAGAGAAGAAAAGAAAAGAAAAGAAAAGAAAAGGTTGAAAATATGGGAAGAAATACTGATTAAAAAGAGGGTTTTAAAATTGTTAATGACCATGAAAAGGGGAAAGAATGAAATGCAAATTGGACTTCGTATTACAGAAAAGTAATTGTTGGGGTGGTCCTTGTGGCGTTTCTGAGCAAAAGTCAAACCAATTTCCACTACAAAAATTATTTGAAAGAGAACAGAGAATAACAAAATGTGATTAAAAGGGGGAAATGGTGTAGATAAGGGTTCATCCTTTACCATGTTAACATGTCTTCTCTCGTGCGGCATCCAGGTCTTGTTCTCCAAAAATCTCCTGCTTCATTTCTGCGTGAAAAGTCTTAGCTGCTCTAAATTTTGCAATAAATTTCATTTTCCAGGAACCACTAATGTATACAAATCAAAACCATATTGATATTGAATGCAATGTATTTTACGTTGCTGCTTCCATCCTCCAAATTTCATACAGACTTCCACGATACGTCTGCACATCAATAAGTTTTTTCGTCTTCATCCGACCAAGACTAGCTAATAAGTAAGTTAAGCTTCCACTCTCAAAAGACAAAAGCAGGTAGAAAACAAAAAGAGTTACAATTTTAGTACCTTCATTTTCTTACATATTTTCTCTGCTGTCGAGCGCTCATACAGCTGCGATTGTATAATTTATATCTGAGGGAACAAGTGTAGCGCGGCGAAATTCAAAATCCCGCTACAGCTTGCGTGTGTCACTGTGTGTGTGTGTGTGTGTGTGTGTGTGTGTGTGTGTGTGTGTGTGTGTGTGTGTGTGTGTGTGTCCTTTCTGAATAATGCTTTCGCCAAAAGCACAATAAGTAACAGTCTTTTTCTTGTGCTCATCTGCAACGTAATGTGTTATCTTTATGGTGATTAGTAATCTATCCTTTGTTAACAACTTATACATCTGCCATAGTATTCAATGGCTTCTTGCTAAAGGGAATGACAATTCTCAGACCAGAAATATTACTGTCCTACTAGTCATGCCACACTCTACTTAATCATAGATTTCATTACTGAACATAACTTACTCTTCGATGCTGCAAGCATGTGTTTCATACTAAAGCACTCCACAGTGGCACACCAACAATATGGATAATTGAAAAAGCCTATTCTGTGCATTCTCTAGATTGCTTCACTCAATTTTTCTTGTTGTGTCTCTAAAAAGTATAGAACATGTATTATGATATGACTAATTGCTTCTTGTGTTGAAGATGGTTAACCAATTGACGACTCTCATATTGAGGACAATGTGGCTAACTGTTTATAGTAACTAACTATGTATTCCATTCTGCTTTGTGCTGAGTTTTCTCTGATGGTGCTGTTGGAAACATAGAATGTGAAATTAATACAATTTTATGACCAAATGATTTTTATGAATTACTTGGTAATTTGCTTGGGAAAACTGATACCTCTTAGCAGAATAAGCAATACCTATGTAAGTTAATGTGATCAACATCTCGTAATCCAGTGTAGACCCCCATGCTATCCACTACAGCTAAGAAGAATTAATTGAATTAAGTGCCCAGTAATTTGAATTTCGCCTTCGCCATAGTTTTGTGCATAGTGTATAGATTTAACTTTATGGCAGTGCAAAGTTTTGACTGGAGCTAGTAATCTGCATTAAGTGAGGCTCTTTCTTTGTAATACTTTCATGCCAAATGTTACCCACCCTCTCTTGTGGCTTTCACTTGTTCCTCATTAGTTCTAAAGAAAAACTTATTTCATAATGTTGTAAGAATATTTTATCAAAGAATTGCATTTCACACCCACCGTGTGACCATTATATACTTTGTCTCGTTGTCCATCTCTGAATGTTGTAACCGAGTCAGCATTTATGATTCTGTGAAACTGTTCTTTTTCTTCATAACTAAATCTTGTTGTTGGATGTATTTTATTGTTGCCATTATCATCAAAGAAATAAATTTTTATGGAACTTACATATCTACTTCATGAATGACTGTTTGACTTAGAAAAACTCATTGAGCACTGTTGCATGACACTATTATGTCACTGGCCCACCTCTAAGGTCAGAGACAACTATGATTAAATGTGTATCTAATCACCTATAATGTAGCTAACCTTACTTGCTTGCTATTGGTTTCATAATGATGTAGCTATACAATATTCTGTGTCTTTAAGTATTAACAGCCATATTTCACAAATCAGACCTTTTGTTTCACCAGAGATCATCAGCAAGGAACAGTGGTGCTGGTGGAAAGGCAGCCCCAAAGAAACAGGACTCAAG